>NC_045133.1:17277236-18026628 GCF_007655135.1 Punica granatum | reverse complement strand
GTTTTCGAAAATATAAAATTGGAGTTAAGTTAAGGAAACGCCCCAATTTCAAAAGCAGTAAGCTTATCGAGCAATAATCAGACATAATTTCCTCGATAAATGGAGAATATAGTCGGGGTCCCCTTCAACGATCCCTAAGCACCGGTGGATCAAAACGGGGTGTTGACAAGAGTTATGCTAATGAAAATGTCAAAGAGAAATCCAAATAGAAGAAATCATCTTGAGATATGAAAGAAAATATGTCAGACGACCTTCCAGCGAGGTTCTCGAGGTACTCACTCATCGGGCGAATCGCCAACATCTAAGGTGAGGCCCAGCCGGGCCTAGGGGTTTTTAGGATCATGGGGCTCATTTCAGATTACTCTCCAGAAGTCAGTCAGGTCTCCCGAGTGACTTCCGAGTAGAAAAACAAATGGTTCATTTCAACGAAAATCTCGAATCGGAGACCTGTCTGGCGAAAAGTTAATACCCGACATTAGGCCTGGCCAATTCCAATAACCCCAAGGGTCAGGGACTTCATTTCAGACCGGACTGCACAAATTACTCAGGCTTCCCGAGTAGCTTCAAAAGGATCTCAAACACCACCTAACAAATCTTACCATTCATTTATGTGGAGATGGTTGTGGCCGCCTTTGGCCTTGTGAACTATTCATTTATTGAAAATATCGTTGCTCTATGATAATATCAGTCTTGGGACTTCAGCTAGTATTTTTACTGAAAATGATAAGAACAATGACGTTTGGGCTTCAAAAACACCTCTGCATCATGGTTTTGTTATCTAATGCTTTCTTTCATCAAGTATAAATGAATCGTAAAAAGAAACGACAATAGTGATGCTCATCCACCAGCCCGTGATATTTTTAAATGTGTACAAACAAACAGGGACTTGGGGTCCCCAACGTTTGAGGAGTCCTATTACAATTAGTGCACATGTGTGAGATAGTGCCATATTGGAAGAGGAATGAATGGTCGTAAAGAGGCAGATTAAGGGCAAAAAGTTGTAGGTCAGTCTTCTCCTTTTGGACCTTTTACCCATACTAGGCTTCCTTTTAAAAATGATTCTCATAATAACCTTTCTAAAAAATTATTTCCCAAAAATAGATTTATGTGTCAGTTTCTTCATTATCTTTCTAGTTCCTATGACTTATTGATTCATTTAATTACGAAGATTGGGGTGGGTTGACTCCATTACCATCCATCACCAAAAGTCCATATTATATAATCTCTAATATATGTAGTTCTATATATTACTTATAAGTTCATTCATCTCTACTGTTAACATTTGTTCACTCATCCAATCACCTTCTCCCGTCATATCTATAAATTTATTCACTCACCATCGCCACCACTTGAGACGGAAAAATCAACTAGTCTTTGAGTCATCACCTGATTGATGCGAATTAATTGGATACGTATTATTTACGTTAGACTGATTTTTCATGCATCCTAAACCAGTAGGCCCATCTGAAAGTGACACGATGTATTGTATCTGTAGAGGAAGTAAAAATTTGGGAAGGGAAAAACAGAAGATATGAGAATAACAATCTCGCCTAGAGTGTTAAAACGTGAGAAAACTAACAATTATACCGCATTCATGTCCATGAGCAAAACGATAAGGAAATTGCGATGCAACCATCTGTAAGAACTGTGTATTAGCAAAGAAAAAGAAATTCGGAATAACTAATCAAAATTTTGCATGTAGAGAAAGTATATATGTCGTGAACATCGAGATTTAATGTTAAATAATCAAGTTCATTTCCTTGGTCAGTCCATCCCTGACATAGAAAACCTCCATAAAGACAACATAAACGGAAAAGTCATACAGCAAAACTGCCTGCATCGCGCTGAGGTTGGATGCATCGATTGATTTCCATAGTAAATTATTAAGGAGCAGGACCACCTGATCAAGACGGAAGTAAAAGACTATAGAGGGAGAATACATTAAATCTGCACCAATAATATATATGTCACTTGTAATTAGAAAGAATTCAATAACTAATTACCTTAGTCTACACTCTAAATAAAAATAGAACTCCACAGCAAAAAAAAACAAAAAGTCAAAAAAGGGAAAGGAAAATTTCTGAGTTGTCAATTCATTCTTTATCCCTAAGGGCATGTTTAGTTGGCTTGAATGGAGATTTCCTTCCTTGCATATTCCGTGCGGAATACCCATTTCGATGTTTGAAAACATGGATATGCAAAATATCCATTCCGGGTCGGACCTCCCACCAAACATATATGCTGCATGGCTATTCATCCATGTGCATGGTGAATAGGTATTCCCCATTGGGAATATATGGTCAAATTACTGAAACACCCTCGTCCCCTTTTCCAAGTTTCTTTACAATGCCACTGCCATCTCCACTGTCACCCTCTCCCCCCATCTTGACCACCAGAGCTCGATCTCCATGAGATCTCGTAAGTCCATTGTAGGACGAGCTCGTTGTGAGGTTTCCGTGACCATTACGACCCTTAAGGAGGCTCGACAACCTCTCGAAGCCTCTGAGATCAAACCGGACTCTCCCCCTGAGGACCTCCACCCATGGCCCTCTACCAAAAACCCTATCTCGCGGTACAACCCACAGCGAGGCTCGCCATGAGCCCATGCCCTCCACCAGAAACCCTAGCTCAGGTGCCCGTGTCTCCAATGGTCTCGTCAGGGGCCGACAACCTCGCAGAGGCCACTTCAATTACAAGGGCTTCCATGAGGTACTAAAGGAGATTCCCTTCTGTTACAAGTTAAAAGAGGGCAAAGGAGTCGATTGCAATAAAAGAAGAATTGCGGGGTCAAATTATAAGAAAGAAGAGTGAGGGACGAGAATATAACAAATATGAGAATAGGGGTATATTTCATAAGTCTGAAGAAGTTAGTTACAGAGAAGCAGGAATAGCGTGAGTCAGTAATTCCTAGTATAAAGGATCACTGATGTAATCACTACTCTATCCATGAATGAAGAATGTTGTTTTCTTGAAATCCTCTGAATTTCTCTGCTTCTCTTCGATCTTTTTCCTCTCTTCTATCTTCTCTTCTTCTCGGTTGTATCTTCATCAGTCTAGTCCATCACAGTTGGTATCAAAGCCACCTCCTAGCACCTATGGGGACGGGAACACGCGCACATGAAGTTAGCAAGATGGCCACAGCCTTAGAAGAGCAAGATAAGGCAATCATCGAGCTCAAAAGCAGCACAAGCAACACCAATAGCAGGATCGATCAACTGATTGAGATGATCAGTGGACTCGCACTACAGCAGAGTCGCCTGATGCAGCACCTGCAAGTTGGTGGTCAAAATCTGTCTCTCATCAAACTAGTGGATCTGATGTGGGACACTATTCTGCTACTGCCAAAATAGGCAAGCTCGAATTTCCTAGGTTCAGTGGTGAGGGAGTAAGAGAGTGGTTGTATAGGTGCGAACAATTTTTCGAAGTAGACATGACTCCTGACGATGTTAAGGTGAAATTGGTGGCTATCCACCTCGAGGGAAAGGCACTACAGTGGCACCAGGCGTATGTGAGGTCACTGGGAGTAGAAGGGAAAGCAGTGATCTGGAGTGAATATGTGACAGCGGTAGTGTCGAGGTTTGGTGACTCGGGGTATGAAGACCCTATGGCAGATCTAAAAAACCTTAGACAGGTTGGATTTGTGCAAGATTACATGACGGAGTTTGACGCTTTACTGAACAGGGTTACAATCACTGAATCTGATGCTCTTAGCCATTTCCTGGGGGACTGAAAAGCGAAATCCAGCTACCCATTCGCATGTTTTATCCCACCACACTAACTCAAGCTTATTCCCTAGCCAAACTACAAGAATCAACCTACACAGTCCTACACAAACCAGGCTCTCCCATTCCAAAGCTACATAATCCTTTCACCAGTAACAACCACACACACTTCCCAAGCATTACTACAAATACTCTTAAAAACAGCCCACTTATCACTTCTAGAAACACCATGACCAGCAACTACAAGAACACAGGCAATGGCCTACTGCTACTGCCAATCCATACTTCCCAACGAAATACACCACCATTACACAACCACCCCCACAGAACACTGACTCAGAAGGAAATGGATGAGAAAAGGGCTAAGAATCTTTGTCTTTGGTGTGAGGAGAAGTTCGTACCTGGGCACAAATGTTCAAGAAGGCAGGCCTTCCTTATTGAAGTGGAAGCAGTCGAAGAAGATCAAGAAGTGTCAACAGAGGAAGAATTGGAGGAGATTCCACCACCACAGATATCCTTAAATGCTCTCTTGGGCACTCAAAGTTTTCAAACCATGAGGGTGGTGGGTATTGTGGGCAGACGATTGCTGCACATTCTGGTGGACTCTGGTAGTACTCACAATTTCCTTAATGAGGAGGTAGGAGGAAGGCTGGGGTGTCTAACTGAGCCTATGCCAATGGTGAAGGTGGCAGTGGCTAATGGTAATGAACTGAATTGTAAAAGAGTGTGCAAGAAGTTCAGGTGGAAGATGCAAGGCAGAAAGTATGAGGCAGATATGCTACTGCTTCCCTTGGAAAGTTACGATATGGTCCTAGGAGTACAGTGGCTATCGACCTTGGGAGATATACTGTGGAATTTCAAGGAATTGCAGATGAAATTTGTGGTAGGAGATAAGGAGAGTATATTACAAGGGAGTAATTCTGAAGAACTCAAGACCATCGGAGAGGAACAAATGGAGAAACTATTACAAAAAAAGGATCAGCTGACCAGGGTGCAACTCTACACGTTGGAATTAGCTTGTACCAGCAAGGTGCAAGTCAGCAGCAGTCAGGAAAATAAAAAGGCACCTGAACTGGAGTTATTACTCAGAGAATTTGAAGATATTTTTAGGTAACCTCAAGGCCTACCTCCCAAAAGGCCACATGATCACAGGATTCCACTTAAGGAAGGGGGCCAGCCAGTAAACATCAGGCCTTACAGGTACCCTACACTACAGAAAGACGTTATTGAGAAGATGACAAGAGAGATGATAGAGTCAAGAATTATACAGTCCAGTCATAGCCCATTCTCATCCCCTATAGTGTTAGTGAAGAAGAATGATGGTACATGGAGGATGTGTGTTGATTACAGGAGTCTCAACAACTTGACTATTAAAGACAAGTTCCCTATTCCCCTAGTGGAAGAATTACTGGATGAGTTGCATGGGTCCTCAGTCTTTTCGAAAATCGACTTGAGGTCTGGTTACCACCAGATTCGAATGTATGAAAGAGATGTGCATAAGACAGCCTTCTGAACTCACGAGGGACATTATGAGTTTCTGGTTATGCCCTTCGGGCTCACTAAGGCACCCTCAACATTCCAGGGTCTGATGAATGAGGTATTCAGACCATATCTCAGAAAATTTGTATTAGTTTTTTTTATGATATTCTGGTGTTCGGTCAGGATTGGAGAAAACATATGGAACACTTGAGGAGGGCATTCATGCTGCTACGAGAACACTCCCTCTTTGCAAAGCAATCTAAATGCAACTTTGGGGAGGATAAGGTGGAGTACCTAGGCCATTATGTCTCGGCTGCAGGGGTATCAACAGACCCCGGGAAATTGAGGGCAGTACAAGAATGGCCTTTACCTACTACTGTGAAACAGTTAAAGGGATTCTTGGGTCTCACAGGGTACTATAGGAGGTTTGTGAAGAATTATGGAGGTATAAGTAGACCTCTCACAGATCTTCTCAAGAAAGATTCTTTCAGGTAGAATGAGGCAGCTCAGGAAGCTTTCGAGGAGCTTAAGAAGGCCATGACCTCTACTCTTGTACTAGCTTTACCAGACTTCTCAAGAGAGTTTGTGGTGGAGACAGATGCTTCGGGAATAGGGATTGGGGCTGTGTTGCAGCAAGGAGGGCATCCAATAGCATATATCAGCAAGGTGCTAGCTCCTAAACATCAAGCACTCTCAGTGTATGAAAGAGAACTCTTTGCCATACTCTATGCAGTCAAGAAGTGGAGTCATTATTTGAGTGGAAGACATTTCATCATAAAAACAGATCACCAAAGCTTAAAATACCTACTGGAACAGAGGCTCAACACTCCTCTCCAGCACACATGGCTGGCCAAGTTATTGGGGTATGACTACGAGATAAGCTATAAAAGGGGTAAGGAGAACGTGGCAGCAGACGCACTCTCTCGCATATCAGGACAAGAACTCTGTTCTATGGCACTATCTACGGTGTCTACAAGTTTTTTTAGCAGAATTCAAAAAAGTTAGAGCTCGGACCACAAGATGCAACAGCTAATAGTAGCTATAAGGGAAGAATCAAACTCACACCCAAAGTTCACATGGCAGGATGGGCAACTAAGGAGAAAGGGGAGACTCGTAGTAGGGAATGACATTCCCTTACAACAGGATATCATTGCAGCTTACCACTCAAGTCCCATAGGAGGGCATTCTGGGGCTCAAGCAACTGCTAAGAGAATAGCAAGTCTCATGTACTGGAAGGGACTGTGGAGACAAGTCAGGCAATTCGTGAGGGAATGTCAGATATGCCAACAAAACAAGGCAGAACACCCCGCTTACCCTGGTCTTCTCCAACCATTACCTATGCCCAGGTCAGTCTTCACTGACATTACCATGGACTTTATCGAAGGTCTCCCTAAGTCTATGGGAAAGGAAGTAATGTTCGTGGTAGTCGACAGGTGCACCAAATACGCCCATTTCATGTCTCTCTCTCACCCCTATTCAGCCTTTGTAGTGGCCCAAGCTTTCTTGGACAATGTCTTTAAACTACACGGGATGCCAGAAACTATCGTAAGTGACCGAGACCCTGTGTTTCTGAGCAAGTTTTGGCAGGATCTATTCAGACTACAAGGGGTGGAGCTGCTAGCATCCACGGCCTACCACCCGTAGACCGATGGGCAGTCTGAGGCTGTCAACAAGTGCCTGGAGACCTATTTAAGGTGTATGACCGGAGATAAGCCATCTATGTGGGCTAAATGGATACCCCTGGCAGAATGGTGGTATAATACTACCTATCACAATTCTACAGGGAGGACACCCTTTGAAGCACTCTACGGGTTTCAACCCCCCTTGAACATGCCCTATTTCCCTCATGACTCAACAGTAGCAGCAGTTGACACATATATGACTGACAGAGAAGGTATGATCAGAACCCTCAAGTTTCATCTCAAAAGGGCAAAGGAGAGGATGAAGGTGCAGGCAGACAAGAAAAGAACCGAGAGGGAATTTTCAATTGGAGATTCAATATACCTAAAGCTACAACCATATAGACAACATACAGCAGCTAATCGACTATCAGAGAAGCTTTCTCCTCGGTTTTTTGGCCCTTACGAAATCGTAGACAAAATCGGTAAAGTAGCTTACAAATTAAAGTTACCTGCTTCAGCACAGATCCATCCCGTATTCCACGTCTCGCAATTGAAGAAAGCTATCGGGGTCGCTAATTGTTCAACCGAGCTACCCATAGCGGCTGATGACTCAGAAGCCCTAACAATGCAGCCATCTGCAATAATAGAAAGAAGGATGGTGAGAAGAGGAAATAAGGTGGTCGCCCAAGTGCTGGTACACTGGACTAACACTTCCCCAGCAGAGGCGACCTAGGAGTACGCCGATGAGCTCAAGTGGCGCTTCCCGTGGTTCGACCTTGAGGGCAAGGGTTTTGAAGGGAAGGGGAATGTTACGGGTTAAAAGAGGGCAAAGGAGTCGATTGCAATAAAAGAAGAATTGCGAGGTCAAATTATAAGAAAGAAGAGTGAGGGACGAGAATATAACAAATATGAGAATAGGGGTATATTTCATAAGTCTGAAGAAGTTAGTTACAGAGAAGCAGGAATAGCGTGAGTCAGTAATTCCTAGTATAAAGGATCACTGATGTAATCACTACTCTATCCATGAATGAAGAATGTTGTTTTCTTGAAATCCTCTGAATTTCTCTACTTCTCTTCAATCTTCTTCCTCTCTTCTATCTTCTCTTCTTCTCGGTTGTATCTTCATCAGTCTAGTCCATCACACCTTCCATGAGTTTAGGAGCAAAGAACAGTCCTTTCTTGAAAGAATCCGAGAGATGCAGAGGTGATTGATTCGATTGGGACGTGAAAAAGGCTCCGCGCCAATGGGAGCTGAAGCGGAGGGGCCTTCTGCTGCGATGGAGAGGAAGGGATTCTTCGATTATAGGATACTTCGAGGAAGGGATTTCAGTGCCGGCGGGCGCGGGAAGAGGTGGGGGGGACGTTGTCGCGAAGCGGCGGTGGAGGAGGAGGAAGGAAGCGGCCTGCTGAAGGCTGCTTTCATCTTCGAAAAAGAAGATGAACAGTGGCTTTTTTATTTTTTATTTATTTTTCATTTTTCATTTTATATTATTGTAATATTTAAAACCAAGGATATACTTGTCTTTTGACTTTAAAACATGTCCGATTCCCTGTATATTCCAATCAACCAAATATAAAATTTCAATTCTCAGTTTTGTCATTCCCTCCAACCAAACAAATCAAATTTCATCAAAATTTCAATTTTGTTCTCTATCCATTCTATTATGCATCAATTCTATTCAGGTAAACCAAACATACCCAAAGAAATGCTAATTTGAAGAGCGTCTAATTGAGAAGACTGGGGTTGACTGACTCCATTGCCATCCATCACGACAAGTTCATATCATATCATCTCTCATATATATTTCAATATATTGTTGATTAATTAGTTCATTCATCTCTACTGTTAACGTTTGTTCGTTCATTCATCTAGTCGCCTTCTCTCATCACGTCTAAAAATATATATTCATTCATCATCACTTGAGACGAAAAAATCAACTAGTCTTTGAGTCATCACCTAATTGATGCGAATTAATTGGGTATACGTACTATTTACGTTAGACTGATTTTCCATGCATCCTAAAGCAGTGGGATCATCTGAAAGTGATACAATATTTGATATTTGTAGAGGAAGTAAAAATTTGGAAAGGGAAAAACAGAAGATACGAGAATAACATAATTTCATATCAGAGTGCTAAAGTGTGAGGAAACTAACCATTTTACAGTATCCATTTGCGGAAGCAAAACAATAAGGAAACCTCGATGCAACTGTCTGTAATAACGGTGTAGTAGCAAAGTGAAAGAAATTTGAAATCCCTAAAATTTCGCAAGTAGAGGAAGGATACATGTCGTGAACATTAAGATTTAATATTGAATAGTCAAGTTCATTGCCTTGGTCAGTCAATCCCCGATGTAGCAAACCTCCATAAAGACAACGTAAACGGAAAAGTCATATAGTAATCAATTTAAGAAAAAGCCACATCCAATGGCCTTACGGTTCTTGGTGGAAATTTCTAATTAGGTACATGGGTTGTCTATTATTGACGTTGCATGCATCGATAGATTTCCATCATAAATTATTAAGCAGTTGGACCACCTGATCAGGACAAAAGTAAAAAATTGTTGAGGTAGAGAACCACATTTTATCAAAATAAAGTTAATTCAGGCTTCCGATGATTCAAAATTTGTGAGATCATCAACATTAAAAGAAATGATTTTAAATTTTCAAAAAACTTGTTAAAAATATATATAAAAGTTCGAGAAAATTTCATTGAGTGATAAGTGCAATTTGATGTCATCAAACCAAAGCCATAACACTCTGCTTTCATCTATATATATACTAGTCGTAGAACATGTATGTTGCACAGAATTGAACGTAATCCATTTTCCTTTTATCAATTTTATTATGTATAAAATGTGTGTTTCAAATTGTTGTAAATTGTAATTTACAATCAATAAAAAATATCATATTGGATACATATGGTCGATGTTAATTGAATTTTATGAACAAAGTAAGTAAAAAGCTATAATGAAGATTGCCCACACAACTATATATTATCATAAAATATTGTTTCAATTTTAAAATTTTAGAAATTTGTGATTTATTAAAGCATAAATTACATAAAACAACTCAAGTTTTGCGAAATTTCTCAGTTTTGGCCATTCTTTTTTTTGTAATAAAATTACCAAGTTTTATTTTGTCTCAAAAATAGAAAAGCCTATCATCCAACTCAATTAACATGTTTCCATCCATTTGTTGACGTGGACTTAATGAACGTTAATATGGACCAATTTCTCCACACATGGACCATAGCTTGGGCACCACCTCATAAAAAAAATTCTAAAAATAAAAAATAAAAAAAAACATAAAAGAGTAAACAAATAGAAAATTAGAAAAATAGGAAATTCATCAAATGTTATGTAACTAATAATATATCATCCGAAAATTAGAAAAATATTGTATTTTATTCAAATTTATCAGAAAATATATTTTGGAAATCTTTTTAAAAATCATTTTCTCCAAAAATAAGTATAAAAACTAAAAATAAAAAATAATTATAAGAAAATCCCATTTAGTGTTCTCGGTATTTGAGGCCAGCTGACTAGATCCACCATGTCTCCTTTTTAATATATGTATATACATACATACATACATACATACATACATACTAGGCATGAAGCCCTCAAGTTGCACAGAATAGTACATAATATATTTATTTAAAAATTCAAAAATAAAAAACTGTATATTTTTTTATAATAAATATGCTATGCATGTAACATGAAAAAGTTTAAAACACATACATATATATATATATATTATATATATGGGAATAGCCATATTTCATCAGAAAACATCTATTTAAAATATATAAAAAGTCATAATTCATGATTTATTAAATAATATTATGAAAATAATCAAACAAAATATAAAATTGAGATTTATTAATAATTTAAAAATAATCCATGTTGGTCAATTTGTTTTGTAACACTTGCATGATTGACTTTTTGATGAAAATAAAAATTCGTGAATATTTTTGATTCATTAAATTAAAGAAAATATGCAAGGCAGAAATATGATATTATATTCATTAAAAAGAAAAAATAAGTAAAAAGAATCTTTTTATTTCTTGATCATGAAGAATCGCATCCAAACTTCTGAAATTATTATTTTTTATTAGCTCTCCAAACACATTATAAGATATGCTAGAGGAAATTTGAATATAAATTAACACGTCTGTATATTAAACATTTATTGGCCCAAATAACGAAATTATTTTCAAATTGTAACAGTATTTTCTGACAATAAGATTGGTGACATTTCTAATAAAATGAAAACCTAGTTAAAGAATCCTACAAATTATTATGTAAATGCCATATCTATCATAATATTATTAAGATTTTGAATTTAAAATTTGGTAACCAATGTTTCAAAAAGCTTTCCAAATTTTATATAAAAATAGCTCTACATACCCAAATTTTCTCAAGAAATAGTTATTCAAAATCAAAATGAAAAATTTTTAATTATTAAATAGCACTGTAACAGTTTTAAAAGTAAGAAAAGTAGATTTATTTATAAAAACTAGAAAATTGGACAAAATTTTGAGCAGAAGACTCTCACTAGTTTAAAATTTTAGAATAAAATTTGAAATATAAAAAGAAATTATGAAATATAAAATATTTAGTTGGCCTGAATTTTATAATGTTATATCTAAAACAATTAAAGTTTTTTTCACATATTTTATAGATTATCTTATTTTATTAATTAAATGTTTTGCAAAAATAAAATTTTAAAAAAATTGATAATCTTTCGTAGATATATCTTATCGAATTGTATTCTACGAAGAATTTAAATTAAAAAAATTTGGAAGATTATCACATCTTAAGAATTATATTTATATTTGTCAAATCAAAATTTCAAATAATTATAAAAATTGAAAAAAATAACAAAAGGTCGGCCTAGGCATCCAAATATTTTAAGGCTATCAAATAGGGACCATCACGTCTATGCTTACCTATATACTAGGTGTGGAGCCTGTGCATTGCATGGTCTAGAACATGATTTATTTTTCCTTGTTGTCTATTTTGATATATGTTATATGCATGTTTTAAATGTTTGTACATTGTAATTTACAATAAATAAAAATATGTTTTATTAGATATGTATATATATATATATATATATATATCACTGATAATAACTGAGTTTCACCAATATTAAAGATTGCCCACACAATCATATATTATTAGAAAAATTTATATTTATTGAATATGTTCCTATTATATATAAATATATACTAATTTATATTCATTTTAATTTATACTGATGTGATTAGATACAATTTTTCCTCTTATAAAACGTAAAGATTATTAAATTTTATGTAGATTATAAAATGTTCTCAAGAAATTATATAAAAATACTCTGATATATACATATTTATTAAAAAGTATTCATTATATTCTGAAATTTTAAAAATTTTTGATTTATTATATAACTAACCGTTCCTTATCAGAAAATTAGAAAGACATTTTGCTTATTGGGATCTTACCATTAAATATATTTAAAAATTTAAAGTTAAGAAAATATTCCCAAAAAAAAATTTATTTGGGAAACACCAAGTCGACATTTATTTCTATTGTTTCGTGATCAGTTTGATGATTGCATTGCTCTGGTTCTTTTTCATGAGGAGGGCATAACTAAGAGCACACCAAGCAATCATGTGGCCTTAAATTTTCTAATTTTTTTAAAACAAACACCAAGTCGACCTTTACTTCATTTTTTTTCAATGATCAATATGATGATTTATGTTGCTATGGATCTTTTACATCGCCACCATGGAAAGCATATTTGCATTGTCTCTCGCCCTAATTCTTGTATTGACAATCTTATCTGTCCTCTTTAGCTCTTTTATTGTGGCCTGTTTCTCCTATCAAACAACTTAGTCAATTATCTCTCTGATCAGCACAATAAGCAGTGAAGAGAACGGGGGCAAGCATGACACCTTTTTGATCATTCACGTGCCAAAGAGATGACAAAATAATTAACGTCAGCTATGGAGCCACCAAATAATTTAAGTACAATCTGGATTTAACCTTGATTCAATCTTTTTTTTAAAGCTTTGAATACAACTTAATTTAAAAAATAACAAGTTGGTTTGGCTTGGGAAAAAATGAAAACACATGATTTTATTTTTCAAATTTGAAATGTTTAGTTTATCTAGGAAAATGGATAAATCCCATGATTTTATATGCACTTTACCCTTACTAGGGCTATTTCCACTCTCTATAGCTAATCCACCGCATTTGCTGTTCATCTTGCCAAAATTACCCCTATACCAAATTAATTACCTTTTAACTAATTTGGGTGGAACCCTTAGATCACTCTCTAAATTCTCATTTATTAATTTCTTAATCAGTAGACACAAAATTCCACCGAAAAAATCAATAGACACAAAACTATTTCCATCTTTTCTCTAAAATATCCACTCTTAAAATTATTTAAGAGAAAAAAGGACTCATACTAGAAGAATTTTACATCTTAGTGGGCCAACCTAGTTCAAGTTGGCTTAGTTGAGGCCCTATAGACTTTCAGATACTGGGCACACGCCGAAAAAAAGAAAAAAAATGTTTCTAAACACTGTACACAATATAAGAAAAAATGATAATGGGTACCCAAGAAATCTGGAATCTCGCTTCTTTAGTTTTCCATTACTTATTTCTATATATCGGTGCCAAAAAAATGAAAAGAATCAAATTTCCTATTCAAACAAAATGATTCTCGTGAGGGAAAAAAAGGTTACCTAACTTAATTAATAAAAATACGTTTAAAATTTTGAAGTTTATATTATTTGAATCTCTTTTGTTTTCATTGATGATTATTTTTATAGAAATACATGAAGTAGTAAATTCGTATTTTTTCAAATAATAGATTTATATAATTTTTCTCATATAGTAATGCTTTTCAATGTTTTCATAGTCAGATCATATTCTTTTAAGTTGTCAAGTATCAATTTAAATAATCTTCATGAAATTCTAATTCTAATAATTAGTTGACACAAATTGAAAAAAAGTATGGTTCATAATTAGTTCCTCCAATTTTTTTTTTATCCAGCAAAAAAAAATTGGAGAATGATACAGTGGTATAACTTTGAATTCCCCAAAATATCCTTAGCAAAATATTCCAAATTAATAACTACCATTAGGTTAAGGATACTTGTAATTGTGCATAATTAACTGTCGTATTTTCTCCCCCACCACTTTCACATTCTCCCTTTCTTTCCCTATTTCTCTCTTTTCTCTAACTTGTCCAATGCTTTACATTGACCCACTCATTTTCTTTTTTCTTTTTTATTCAAAGTTTATCTATTAGATAATTTTGAAAAATATTAGTTTTGGTTTATTATGTTAGATCTTTTTTATTTTATTTTAACTTAAACTGATATCATAAATTTAAATTTATGAACTGGTAGTTTTAGTCATATAAATACTAGGAGTATAGTGGGTACGTAAACATCTCATAGTATTTATACATCACAATATATAGGCAAGACCTGGTGTACTATGTTGATTAATTTTTATGTGGTTTGATAGTCCATAATATCTTTGACTATATTGGAGGAAAGTAAAAGAAAATATTAAATGGAGAGATAGCATCATCAAGTTCTTCAAATTTAGAAAAGAGTCGGGTATGGTTTTGGTTCCTGAAAAATACTAGTGCTAAGGTTTTAGTCCCTCAAAAATTTTTGCCACGGTTTTAGTTTCTCAATCACCATTCTGTCAGATGTTTTAGTCATTCCGTCTTCTTGCGTGTGCCATCCGTGACGGAAATCTCACGTGGCGGCTGAGCTGGACCTAACTTCGTTAACCACCCCTTAAATTGCGAAAACGGCGTTGTTGTCTTCCTCGTTACCTGCTCGCCTAAACGACGTCGTTCTCCTCCTCCTCCTCCCCCCCTCCGAACCCATTTTTTCCGAGTGCGAGACAGTAGCAGCTAGAGTAAGAACTAAAGTGTCAAATTTGCCAGAATCCTCAGCATGGGTTGAAGAGGTACTGGTCCTGGCAGCAGCAGCCAAATCTTCAAGGGCAAGTGGTGGTGAACTCATATCCTTCTCCTACTCCTTCTCCTCGAGTTCACGAGATTCAGCTTGTGTATCCACACTGGGAGGCAATTCTCTGATGCTGAAACCATCTCCCGAAGCATAATGAAAATCGCTGAAGCTATCATTTTCTCTACCCTCATGTTCATCTTGCAATAGCAATCTGTCATCGCGAACACCAAGTCTTTCATCCAGAATCCTCGCAGAATCTAAAGAAATCTCATTCGAATAATAAGAAGAAGCAGACGAGGAAGAGAAGCGGAGCTGATCAGAGGCATCAGAAGAAGGACGCCCAAGTAGAGCCCTCATCGACCTAATGGCGGCAACATGAGGGGTCGGGACAGTGCGAGAAGCCGCCGCAGCGGTTGCTCTTCTTCTTCTGAGACTCAACTTACAGGAAAACGACGTCGTTTAGGGCGAGCAGGCAACGAGGAAGACAACGATGCCGTTTTTGGCAATTTAAGGGGTGGTTAACGGAGTTAGGTCCAGCTCAGTCGCCACGTGAGATTTCCGTCACGGTTGGCACGCCCAAGAAGACGGCAGGACTAAAACATCTGACGAAATGGTGATTGAGGGACTAAAACCGTGGCAAAAATTTTTGAGAGAGCAAACCCTTAGCACTGGTATCTTTCAGGGACCAAAATCATACCTGACTCCTTAGAAAACGCACTTCACTTCTTTAATCATCCCCTCAATTACATGGTCCATAATAAGGAAAGAGAAGCGAACTCTCTCGAGAGATAGAGATCTCGAGATCTCTAGAGATCTCTCTCTCTCTCTCTATCTCTCTATCTCTCTCTCTCTCTCTCTCTCTCTCTCTCTCTCTCTCTCTCTCTCTCTCTCTCTCTCTCTCTCTCTCTCTCTCTCTGATACGTCATCTTTCAGCCTCATTTAGAGAAGATCCTGTTTCATCCAATTATTTAACTTTTATTCATTAATAGTTACAATCGAATAGTAAAAGAAAATGATTGTGAAAATAAATTAATTACACTGCAGACCTTCCTCTCATTTACTTTTCTTTACATTTTTGAGTTTTTACCCAAAAATTCTCAAAATCAGATAAAAGTAAAAATTCATAAGTGAATTTGGTGAATTTTTAACCCCCATTTTTTTGTTGAGAAAAAGGGTGCAGTGTAGTGGTATACGCCTTTATCTGGTAATTCAGAAATTTCATATTTAATTTATGTTGTCCAACTAGTCGTGCCCTCCTTTTATAAGTATTTTACATTCTAATAATACGCTCATATGTCTCCCTTATAATCAGAAAAAAGAATAATACTTTATGCTATTTACAATCTTTCATGTAGGCACGAGTTATTTTCAACTAGACAATTATACTGTCATTATTATTTCTTATTAATGTAATAATAATGTTCGAATGGATATTTAAGCAAGAATCTTAGGAAGGGAAGGGAAGGGAAGGGAAGACACAGTTGTCCTTGCTCACCTCGCTGCTGGATAGGTGACGAGGTTGCTCCATCCGTGGACGTCGGACCCATGGAGTCCTCCATGGCTGTTCGATGGGGAAGAGATGTTTAATCCGATGGCCATGCACAAGCCCCCCCGGAACTAGGCAATTAGAACATAGGGAGTGAGAATGGTCAAAAGATAAACTTAATGGGAATGAAATAGTAAAAGGCAGCAATGTTGGACAAATGGAAAGCAACCTTCTTCTACCGCATAATAGATACGATAGACTTTAGAGGAAAGAAAACTTGGGAGTCTTTCCATTTCTAATTTCCACTGCAAGGGGAAGGAAGCCTCGAAGTGGGGGAATACCACTTCTTTTTTCTTTATCCCATCCTGATGACTTCTTTCTTCTTTTCATTGCTTGATGTGTAATTTTTCTAGAAGATGTTGTCGTCACGGCCCCCGTTAGATACGGGAGTTGCGTGGAATTAGACGTCTTCCTAAGATTCTTGCTTAAAATCTAGCACGAGTATGCTTAACGAGAAAATTTCATCATGGGTCAGTAAGCATTACCTCCAAGACGAGACCATGCGAGATATTTGGGTCTTCCCCTTCCTCTTCTTCTTCCTTCTCTCTTTCCTGATCATCTCACGCCATCTTGCATCTTCTGCTGCTGTTGTTCTCACCACATCATCCCAACATATTCTAAGCCATATCAATGAATGCGATGCTCTGCTGCAGTTCAGCAGTTCATTCACTGTCACAGGAGATGCCTCATATGAGTACTGCGACGACTATGGGCCCATTACGACTTCATATCCAAAGACAGCCTCGTGGAAGAGTGGCTCTGATTGCTGCTCGTGGGCTGGAGTCACTTGCCACCCAGTGGCACATAGAGTGATTGGGCTCGATCTCAGTTGCAGTCAGCTCAAAGGTACCCTCCATTCCAACAGCACCCTCTTTTTGCTCCCCAGTCTTCGGCGGCTCAACCTCGCTGGTAACGATTTCTATGGCTCACAAGGAATTTTACCAAGGTTCGGTATCTTTACCAGAATGGCTCATCTGAATCTCTCTCATTCTTACTTCTCCGGGCCCATTCCACTAGAAATTTCTCACCTCTCCCGCCTAATTACACTCGATCTCTCGGGCATCTTTGACCTAACCAAAGAATTAGATAACCGTAGTTTCAGATGGTTCACACATAATCTCACACAGTTGAGAGAACTTAATCTTGATGGTATCGACATGTCTAGAGTTTCTCCTATGTCTCTAGCGAACTTCTCTTCTTCCGGTTTGACATCTTGAGCCTTTCTGGCTGCAATCTGAGAGGGATAGTTCCGATTGACATCTTCCATCTCCCAAACCTCCGCAGTCTCTCTCTTTCTGATAATTATTATCTCACGGGCACTCTACCCCAGACAAAAAACTGGACTAGTCCGCTCGTCTCCTTAAACCTATCATCGACAGAGTTCAGTGGGTCAATTCCTGCTTCAGTGGGGAATCTGACATCCATGACCATTTTGGACCTCCGTTTTGCCCAATTTACCGGTTCGATCCCACTGACATTTGGAAACCTTGTCCACCTCACCCACTTGGACCTCGGGTATAACATGATCAGTGGAGGGATTCCTGAATGGTTTTGGAGAGTAGGGAGGGACACATTGACATACTTGGACTTCGCATACAACAATTTTAATGGTCCTCTACCTGACCTTCCTCCTTCGATGGTGAACTTCTATGCCTCAAGCAACAATTTCTCTGGAGAGATCCCATCTTCAATCTGCCGAGCCAAATCACTAAATCATCTTGATCTCTCAATCAACAAACTCAGTGGCACCATTCCGAGATGTTTAGGTGATTTAAAAAGTCTCTCGTCGTTCGATGCCTCAAGCAACAATTTCTCTGGAGAGATCCCATCTTCAATCTGCCAAGCCAGTTCGCTAGAAGAACTTGTACTCTCAAACAACAGATTCAACGGCACCATTCCGAGATGTTTGGGTGATTTAAAAAGTCTCTTGTTGTTCGATGCCTCAAGCAACAATTTCTCTGGAGCGATCCCCTCCTCAATTTGCCAAGCCAAATCACTAGAAGAACTTGTACTCTCAAACAACAGACTCAGCGGCACCATTCCGGGATGTTTGGGTAATTTAAATAGCCTCTATGCCTCAAATAACAGTTTGACTGGAGAGATCCCATCTTCAGTCTGCCAGATGGGAAATTTAAGCCGCCTCTTCCAATTGGATTTGAGCTACAATCTATTACAAGGTCCATTGCCACAATCTCTAGCAAACTGTACAAGCTTGCAGAGTTTAAATGTCAGTCACAATGCAATAATTGATACATTCCCGCGCTGGCTAAATGCTTTCTACGGGTTGGAGACTCTAGATTTACAGTCCAACAGGTTTCATAGAGCCATTGAAATTCCCCTCCCTCCGCAAATTTCATACTTGAGCCTATCCAACAATGAGCTTTCTGGACAGTTGCCAATAAATTTCCTCTTGAATTCAACTGTTTATTTTATTGACTTAGCCAATAATAGTTTTAAAGGACCTCTCCCGATTCCATCACCATCCATTCGTTACTATTCCATTTCAAAAAATGAGTTCAATGGAGACATTCCTTATCAGCTCTGCAGCGCCACTCAGCTAGAGATTATCAACCTGTCCAATAACTGCTTGACTGGCACCATTCCTCACTGTTTGATGAACTTTATTGACTCCCTATCTGTATTGGATCTACAAGGAAATCAATTTGTAGGTCAGATACCAGAGATAATTTCCCCAGGAAACAATTGGGTCAGGACAATCCGCTTAGGTCAAAATCAACTCGGAGGGATGTTGCCACGATCTTTGACAAGTTGCAAGAATTTGGAAGTTTTGGATCTCGGTGAAAATGAGTTAGAGGGCCACTTCCCTTACTATTTGGATACCCTTCCTTATCTGCAAGTTCTTATCCTGAGGTCCAACATGTTTCGTGGTCCTGTGGATAGTTCCAAGAGAACTAGTCATCCCTTCCCAAAGTTACGCATTTTGGACCTCTCTGACAACAGCTTCTCCGGTCGACTGCCAGCTGAGTACATTGCCAACTTAATAGCTATGAAGAATGAAGAGAAATGTGGTTTACATTATATGGGTCAGGACTACTATGAAGATACGATCTCAGTGGTCATGAAAGGGACGGAGTTGGTGCTGGTGAAAATTATGACCGTGTTCACAACCATCGACCTGTCAAGGAACTTCTTCGAAGGAGAGATCCCAGAAGCAATCAGAGATCTGAAGGCACTCAAGGGACTCAACATTTCTCATAACAATCTGGCTGGCAGGATCCCTCCTTCTGTGGAGAATCTTACTAATCTTGAGTGGCTGGACCTATCCTCGAACAAGCTCAATGGGGAGATCCCCAGAGGATTGGCGAATCTTACGTACCTCACCACCTTGAATCTCTCGTATAACCAGCTCGTGGGACCGATTCCTCATGGCCCGCAAATGGATACATTCAACCACTCCTTCGACGGGAATCCTGGCTTGTGCGGTCCTCCATTGTCAAATCCATGTGACACTTTGGAGCAGTCACCACCGCATTCAACTTCCCTGAAGAAGAAGAAGGGCAATGGATTGAATGGAGGGCAGTGGCAATGGGCTGCGGATGCGGACTCATCCTCGGGATATCCGTAGGATATACTATGCTGGAAACCGGGAGACCCAGATGGTTGGTGAGAATGGCTGAGAGGAAAAGGCATAGGAAAACAAACAGGCTGAACAGAAATGCGGCTCCGAGAAATCTTCTCAGGTACCTTTCATGGCAGATTTCCCATTTATATATAAATGGCCATAAAAATGCACGATTTCTGTTCAAGTTAATTTTCTAACTGTAAAAGACAAAATAATCAGGAGGAGCACCATAGGCCAATGAGATGGGAGACCAGGCAAAAAATGGTACGTGGAGGCTCCATCGAGAGGAGTGGCAATTTATCGGTGTGAAGAAGAAAGCTAAACAACTCTATTCCATAAGCATTTTTACTTTTGTTCTTATTTTGGGTTTGAAGTGGAATGGCAATACCAATGTGCCTTCTCAGCTGAATCTTAATCATAATATGGAATATCCTTTTTGTCTCGATAAATATATTGAAGAATCTAATCGAAATTAAAGCCATCTAATCCGAGTCTTTCGAGTTATTAAACAAAGTGGGACACACTTATCACCAATCATTTTTCTGTTCAAGGCAGAGATGAATCTGCGGAACTAAATCTACGAAACTGAAGGATCCTTAATATATCAACAGAACAAAGACTCCGACATTTCTGCCCATGTTATTTATGGCCGAAATCGTTGCTTCCTGACCACTGAAAAAGAATTGAGGCCACTAATAAACAGCTCGACAAATTGACACCAATGACTACAAGTTCGGTGCCACATCGTCCTATGAATTCCATAAGTCATAAATTTGTTCACAGTATCTATCTGCACTTCAGCATCACCACAAGCTCCTACCCTGCCCTGCCTCTGTTACTGCATTCTTCTGCACCATCATTAAACTCGAGAGGTCACATGACAGAAGAATTTCTCGCATTCCACAGATAAGTCTGAATTTTCTGGATCAAAATGATCTGTAATTCATGCAAAAACCTCTTTATACAATGCTATGTTCAACAAGGATAAAAATAAAGAAAGATTATTTATGGTTGATCAATCTCAGTTTTAGAAAGGACGTACAACGATATCCAAAAAGTTTCTTTTCTTTTTCCAGCTAAGTATACAGCGGTATGTTCGTAAGGATATAGAGAATTTTATTAGCAGTCAGTCGATTCCACCTTACCTCTAAGAAAAGCTAATTTGACTCCATGGTAATCCATCTCTACAAGTCTACGGTCAGAGTTCGTTCGAATACCGAACATTCATTCTTTCATAATCACTTGAGATGCCTTTGAAGAGTACTGCATCTATTGAGAACCCACCATTTCTTATCTGAAAACGTCCTCATGAATTAAATATGCACCACTGTGTTACACCCTCTTTTACTTTTTATTCAATTTTTAATGAATAAAAAACAAAAGAGAGAAGCCTTTTTACTTATTTATTTTGTCCTTCTTCGGCAACTTAAAAATAATTCCCCCTTTTTATTTTACTTCCTCTTAACTCTTGATTTTATTTTAGTAATTCAAGTTGTAGACTCTTAAAATGTTTGGGACAGGGCGGATAGGACAAAAAATTAAAATTTAGTAAACCAACAATTTGATCCTTCCTTCTTAAAGGAGACGAGTTAGATGAACAGGCCAGCAATGGCATCTACCTGCAATGGAATGTCTTTCTCAAAGCTATTCAAATGGAACAATTTATCATATCATATGTACCAGCATGGATCATGACTGACCTTATACAGATCAAACACAGGCCAAAGCAACTCTTTGAAACCTTAAACAAGCATACAAGTGCATTTACATATCAGCTCTCTTGCATTTCTGAATCGTGACTAAGAACACTCAACTTTCAATTAACCAAATCATTACAAATATAAGTCAAACACAACCATATATGTACCCACTTCATCTCAGCAACACGATTGTCTTTGCCAAGCAATCCATTTCCAAACACAACTCAACCCTCAAAGATCAAACTTTCACTCAAATAGACACGTCAATTGAGACTATCAAGTATAACCCACACCTCATCTGATTTCTTTTAGCTCGAAGTAAATTAACGAAACTCAACCTTCGCATATATTTATCTTTCACCCAAACAATCGCATCAATAGAGATCATCAAGTATAAATTCAGCATGTAAACTCAATCCTTTGTCAAAAACTCAAATTTGATGATATAATATAATACTTTTCCGTTGCTGGTGCATTAATAAACAAAATAATAATAATAATAATAATAATAATAATAATAATAAATAACAAAAGAAGAGAATAGAAAGAAATTTATATAGAAGACAGTAAGTCAAATGATGGCAAGGGGTCCGCGTGGCTCCAAAAATTTTCCCTTGACTTGAGCCCATCCTTCTGACCGCCATGTTATTCATTCCATTTATTTATTTCTTTTTTCTTTTTTTGTTTTATTTGCTGGGGGGATGAAGAAGGAATAGAGGGCGAGGGAGGGAGGGAGGGAGGGAGGGAGGGAGAACAATTCGAGAAGAAAACAACAAGAGAGGGGGAAAGCCAGCACGTGTGATGGAGTTTGGTGTGAGGTCAGTCATGATACATGCTGGTGCATATGATATGATAAATTGTTCCATTTGAATAGCTTTAAGAAAGACATTCCATTGCAAGTAGATGCAAGTTGTGACTGATGCGTCCACACAAAAACACACACACATATATATATACACACACGTGTCTAAATACGCCTCCTATGAGAGGTGAATTCTCCGGAAGGGATGAATGAAGTGCCCCCATGGAAGAAATATATAAAGTGTGCCTCGGAAGGAATGATTGAATCACTGGTCAGTTGATGATTGCTTCCCATCTGTGTATATCGATGGGATTGAATGGTACTAGTGATTGTTTATGAATCTGAATTGCTATAATTGATATTGCTTTTGAATTAATATTGTGAAGGTTATGAAATGAAAATTTATTGATCTTACTTCTGTTTCATGGTTTATTGAGTGTGATTGTAGTATATTTTATGTCACTTGCTTGGTCTTGATATTAGTGCTTCGATTAGAGCATTAAGTTCAACCCTTAATTTTAAACATTTCAGATCAATAAAAAGTTCGAGAATTTGATATCGAGTTTTGTGGATAACTTTTATAAAGGAGGTTGTGGGGTCCATATGCATAGTGAATTTGGGTTTGTGCTTTATTTGTCTGACAACAACAATTTATGTAGTTAATATTATGAATATATGTAAAGTATAGTTGCTCTGATTAAGGATATTGTGTAAAGTATTTTCCTTTTAATATAAGATTTGAATAAAATAATCTATTATATCCAAAAGGTTTTGCACGCTTTCACAAATTTTAATTGATTGTCCATATCCGAGATTAAGTTAAGGCTCGATGTCGAGTGGTGACAATCCAAGTAAATCGAATCAAGACCAGGTGGCATATTCACTATATCAGAAAAAGCACAAGATAAAATTCACAATGAGTTGACTTGGAATATACTACGTAGGGAACCGAAACGGAAAGGTATTCATAATGCTAGTACGGTCGGAGGTGCAGATGTGTACCCTCTAGTTCATCCACAAGGCGGGGAAGCAGGGAAGAGAGAGAACAGATCAAAATCAAAAGGAAAAGCTCCCGATCCGGATGAGGTAGTGGAAACAGTCACATCCAAATGCGTAAGGAAAGCTTGATAACAAAGGAAAACGAGTTCGAGCTCAGGAAGGAGGCAATTGCGGTGAACAAAAGGTTGGAGCAACAAAAGGAAAAGGAATGGACCCTGCAAATCCTTCAAACAAACACAATTGGATATTCACTGAAAATGCTTGTCTTTCATGAGAAGATGCTCGCAACAGTTCTAACAAAGTACTTGTAATTTCATGTTTCAACTTTCGCAATGCACTAGTAATTTTATGTTTCAACTTTATCTATGAACTTGTAATTTATGTTTCTAATCTTAACGTAATGAAATTTAAATTTCGGCATATCATGTCTTATGAAAGATTAATTAATTAATCTAAATTTTAAAAACTAGATGTTAGAAAATAGCCGTTACCAAATAGCTGTTGAAAACTAGCCTTTGAAAAATAGCCATTTCAATCCATCCTCTTTATAAAATGCTTTCAATCTCATATGCACTCGATTATATCCTCTCATATGCACTAATTCACATCCTCTCAAAACACTTGTCCATCATACATCCTCTAAACATGGTCGAAAACCAGGATCAACTAAACTTCTTCTCAGAGTAGAGAGACTCTTGATGATCAATAACCCAAAGTAGAGACAGAGAGAGAGAGTGAGTGAATAAAAACAGGCGAGATTATGACGGTCAAATAACAATTTGACTGGCGAGATCCCATCTTCAGTCTGCCAAATGGGAAACTTAAGCCTCCTCTCCACCTTGGATTTGAGCTACAATCTGTTACAAGGTCCAGTGGCACAATCTCTAGCAAACTATACGAGTTTGGAGAGTTTACGTGTCAATCACAATGCAATATCTGATACACTCCCGCTCTGGCTAAATGTTGTCTATTGGTTGCATACTATAGATTTATAGTCTAACGGGTTTCATGAAGCCATTGAAATTCCCCTCCCTCCGCAAATTTCATACTTGAGTCTCTCCAACAATGAGTTTTTTGAACGGTTTCCAATAAATTTCCCTCTGAATTCAACTTTTTTTTTTTTTTACTTGGCCAATAACAGTTTTGAAGGACCTCTTCCGGTTCCATCACCATCCATTCGTTACTATTCTGTTTCAAAAAGAGAGTTCAGTGGAGACATTCCTTATTAGTTCTGCAACGCCACTGAGCTAGAGATCATCAACCTGTCCAATAACAGCTTGACCGGCACCATTCATCATTGTTTGATGAACTTTAGTGCCTCCCCATATGTATTGGATCTACAATCAAATCAATTTGTTGGTCAGATTTCAGAGATAATTTTCTCTGGAAACAACTTGGTCAGGACAATCCGCTTAGGTCAAAATCGACTCGGAGGGACATTGCCACGATCTTTGACACGTTGCAAGAATTTGAAAGTTTTGGATCTTGGCAAAAATGAGTTAGGCGGCCACTTCCCTTACTTGTTGGATACCCTCCCACATCTGCAAGTTCTTATCCTGAGATCCAATAGGTTCCATGGTCCGGTGGATAGTTCCAAGAGAACTACTCATCCCTTCCCAAAGTTACGTATTTTGGACCTCTCTGACAACAACTTTTCCGGTCATCTGCCAGTTGAGTACATCGCCAACTTAATAGCCATGAAGATTGACTGGGGGCTAGCCCGACCGGGGCCTTCTGCATTGCCCATGGCCACAAGGTGCAATACATACAATGACTGGACTATGGTGGAGTATCCTCCGATATGCCTCGACCAGGACAACCGCGTTTATGATATTCTTTGGTGTGATTCACGGAATTTCATGATATCTAAATCCACGAACATTGGACAGTTCAACTCGGTAACTGGGGAATTTAATCCACTGGTTATCTTCAGAGAATCTTCAGCCTTGTTGGCCTTTTTTTCACAAGGCTCTGTATATAAACTGGAACAACGAGGTATTCTCAAGCGGTACATCTAAAGACACTGGAAAGTCTGCCGGAATAGGAGTTTGGGACCCAATAACGGGCATGCTTAAACGTGCTATTTATTCGGAGCTCGAAGTCCTAAGAAAGCTGCAATGGTTATGCTGGTTGAACTGCTTGTTCGGAGTCCTCATCGACAAATTAGGGTACATAAGGTTTTGTACTCTAGATCCTAGGGAGAAGAAATTTACTTTCCAATGCGATACTTTGAAAGACAGCAGGTCGCATCTAACTGGCTCGTAGATGCGGCAGCTAATGAGACCAGTAACAATGTTTGCTTGATGGATATGTACATGAATGTGTCCATAGTGGATTACCGGAAGGCTCTGGCCTCAGGATGGCATGTTGATTGGAAGTTGAAGAATTCGGTTGGCCCGAGAAACAATAATACCCCTGAATCGATCCATTGTCATGAGGGGCAACTGTACGCACGCACGAGGAGCAACGGTTGCGTACTCTCTGGTTCCGACTGGGTCCTTACATCAAAGATTGAGGCAAGTGGTGATCTGATATGTGATGTTTCGATTGGTGGAGATCGCCTTTTTGCCTTGCATTATGATCCGGACTTTGTTGAGGTATGGGGGACTCCTCGCCGGTGATATATATATATATATATATAGAGAGAGAGAGAAGAGAGAGAGAGAGAGAGACTGAACAATTTGAGTGATTACTTCGATTAGAATTTAGAGCTTAATTTCTCTCTCGTGTGCAATGGTGTCTATTGATTTTATTTCCGAATAATCATGTAGGGGCATTTTATTGAGTGATGATTACGTCCTGTTTAGAATTTGAAGCTCTCTCTCTGGTGTGCAAGCGATCGGAGTTGAACATGGCCCATACTTCGATTTCCTCCTGCATCCACCGGCAGGGCGTCCATTGAATTAGGTCGATAATGTCAACACCTATGTTTTCTGCGATTTTATTTCCTGTTTATTGAATTAGGTTGATAATGTCAACAACTACGTTTTCTGCAATTTTTTTTTTCGCGAACATTACGTGAGAAATGCTTTGCAAAGAAAGAGTCTGATATATATACAGTTTTGATCATAAGCGTTTCACATAAAGCCCATTTTGCATAAATTTCTCTATGCTTATATATATATCTCTGAGTTCTCTAAACCGACTAAAATCGTATATATTTGTTTTCGATTAAAATTACACGCGATTAATCTATTCAAATAGAGGGATTCAGAGAGATAAACAACGCTGTGCTGGAATCTCCCCTCTCCAAATCCTTTCGTTCATAATTTCAAACAGAATGAAATGAATAAGTGTGTGTGCTAAGTCCCGAAGTGTTTCACTTGCCAATTGCAGCTAAGAATGGCTTTCGTTCCATCCCCTGAGGAAATCAGAGTCTCCGCTTGAATTTGAGAGAGAGAGAGAGCATGCCATGCCAGTGCACATAACCTGTGGGAGGGATTAACAATCCTTGCCGGGAAAGTGGGGGAAACTACCGCACCCAAATTACGTATTACACACGCACACGGTTGGAAGAGTCGCTCTAGATGATGAACGCAATTACTAGCTAAAAGGGTAAAATAGAAAATACGAAAGTGAGAAAAAATCTTTCACCTCCGACCTTTGTATATGTTACTATTAGTATTAGTATCTATATATAATATATAATTATCGAAGCAATCACCATGCTTTGTCATTTGGACAAAATCTACAAATGGAGGCTTCACGTTAAACTACTCTTAGGATTCAACATTTAATGCATTTCCACACTTATTATTATTATTAAAAATGAGGCCATTATCACATGTGATAATAACGGAAAAATGAGACAATTATTACTGTTAATGAAAGGATATAGGCCCATTGTCTCGTGGGATAATTGCTGCGACCCAAACAAAAAAATCTCTCGAGCATACAATGTAATAATAATAATAAGTGGCCATATGGGATAATTGTTCACAAAAGAAAATTTTCTCTCGAGCATACGATGTAATAATAATAATAAGTGGCCGAATGCGATAATTGTTAGGATGAAAATAATTTTATTATCATCATCATCATCATTATCATCTCTCGAGTATGCAAATGAATTGGTCACATGGGACAATTGCTGGTACAAAAATAATTATTAAAGAGAATTAATATTTTTCTGTTTAGATATTCCTCTCTCTCGAGATATAATGTAATTGACCATGATGATAAATAAATAAATATATATATACATATATATATGAAAAGAAGATTTTAAAATTAAGATGTTACAAAATAAGAAGAAGGAGAATTTTCCAAAAATTTAGATTGAAATCCAATTATTGGAAGTAGCTTTAGTTTTAGGTAAAATTTTGAAAAAATTGTTCTCAAATTTAATACTAACTTCTGAATCTAGATATGGAGTATTATTATTAATTTATAACTTGAATAAAAAAATAATAAACAAAATTAGAATTAACAAGTATATAATGAGTTATAAATCGAGAAACTTCTTGAGAATGTTTAAGACAAAATCCACGCAACGTGCAGGCTTATAGGCTAAGTATTAGTATAAGTACGTGTACTGAACTCAATACGCACACAGCCATTATTAGATATATTGTCTCAAAAGTCAAAACTGTTATTAAAGCTTAGTTACTCAATGAGCTATGATAGTTTACGTCCGCGCGCGCGCACACATATATATATATATATAAGAGCCACACAATGGTATGCTCTCTTGTGTGTGTATTATGGTAATACGATAATCAATCAATATATACATATAATATAGTATAAGCCGAGGCACGCTTATGCAAGAACTTGATTGGGTTGGGTGTCCATGTATTTGTCCCTTTCTAGAGTTATGCCATGTAAATACAATATGGTGGTTGCCACTTGAAGCACTTGTTCGGACAATTGTGCGGGACCTAACCGACCGTTAAGCATTATGTCCATCAGCGTGTAAGGCTTACAAAGGATCGCACTTGACTCGTTGAATCACGAATAATGCGCGAGTTGACTTTTACATTTTATAATATACATCCGTGAATATTTTCATTGCCAATAACAATCATATAGTTCAATTCAATTTTCTCGAATAAATGTCGAATTAAATTCATGAAGTATTTTATCTCAAAAAATTGCTGAGTATAAGGAAACTTCATGGTTTGTCGAGATAGAATACTAGGATAAGGATAATGGGAATATTCTATACCATGGCGCCAACGTCAACGTTGATTGGATCCAAATATATCCTTCTTGAGATGCAAATCAGTGGTGGGGACTTAGGAAGCGAAATATCTATAAGCCAACATTGAACGCCCCTAATCAAAACTTCGGTGAAAATGTCTTGGATGACATCTACTATGTACTAATTATTAATCATAAGTGATTAGGATAAAGGTTACGTGCACTCTTTGATAATTAAAGGTATACTGCTTACGCATATCAAAGCTCGATAGGATAACAAAGAGATATCATTAAGATATCTCAGTGTAACAAATAATTTATGTGCTAATATTAAGCAAATAAAATATTATATTAGTTTGATTTTTTTGGTTATCTGCTACTATCCTATTTATTTATCCCCAAACATTATAATAAATCACCGATTGAAACTCAGAGAAAAGGTCCATTTTGATCAGAAATTCCATGTTAAGAAGTAACTTAATTTGGCCAAATACAGCCGCAGACGAGATAAATTATAATCCGAAAGATTCTGTAAATATTTAAAATTCGATTTGTGTAAATGATTAAACGGTACGTAGCTTCCTTTTTACGGAGATAGTTGTAGGTGTCCCAAACGGCAAAAAAAACAAAGAAAAGAAAAGAATCTTAAATAATTTTTACCATACAGAAACACAACGTATAGAGAGACTTTCAAAACACTTGTCCATCATACATCCTCTAAACATGGTCGAAAACCAGGATCAACTAAACTTCTTCTCAGAGTAGAGAGACTCTTGATGATCGATAACCCAAAGTAGAGAGAGAGAGTGAGTGAATAAAAACGGGCGAGATTCTGACAGTGACAGGTCGAGACTTTCATTTACAGTGCAAGAAGTCCAAAACCACATCCGCTATCAATTAGCTCAGGGCCTAATTGAAATACTTCTCAGAGCTTCCGAATGCAGAGGAACAGCCTCTGATCAAGGTCGAACTTGTGGAGATTCGAGGGATCCCCTCTCAGCATCATCAGGAGACCGCCATACGAAACATATATCTCCCTGTGAACCGAGCACCAGAAAAAGATGAGAAGTCTCCGGTGTTAGGTGAAATGAAACTAAGGTAACTCGAATTTACTTGTATCATCAACACAAACTCAAAACAATCAGTCGCGAACAGCATGGTCATTTTATGATATATATCATAGTTATTTGTGTGTTTGTAGCATTTGAAGGTAAACGATACTCTCTTGTCTGCAACTGAATCACTTTCCGGTTGATCACACCCATTTTGGATGGGAATGATAATAAATTTTCACAAAAGATACTCTCTCAGCTACAAGTGAATCAATTGCCAGTTGACAACTTCCGTTTGGGTGGGAATGATTCCACAACTATGAGCTCACTGCAGAGAGCTTCTCAGGCTGCAGGCATTTTTGGAGATTTTGCCAAACTAACTACTTAGGAAACATCAGCAGAAAACCAAACTGAATTGAAAAAAAATAACTAGACCAAATGTGACCCTCTCAATTTTTTATTTTGCTTGCCTTCTACTGAACGGAGGAAAAACAGTAGGAAACCGATATAGTAGAAAACATAAGGAAACCCATCTACCCAGTGTAACCTAGATAATCAAGGTAAAACAGCAGAGCAGTTTGAAGATTTAGGACATACGCTTTGACTCCTCTTCCAGAACCTTTAGCGGCAGCTTTTACAGGATCCTCTTCTGATATCTTATACAGCTTACCATGCATTATGTATTCATACTTGTCCGCAATAGACTTTCTTTGACCCTGAGATTGAAGTTCAAGAAACAAAAGTTAAAGGTGATTCATTGTTTGAAATTCATTGTTTGAATTAATTAAAGAGGACAGCGAAAAATTACAGAATACATAGCACAAGGACCACATGTGCTGGTTCGCAACCAAGTTATTAATCCAAGAAATAAAGAAGTTCTGAAAAAGAAATGCTTACATGGATCTATAGAATAAGTGGGCTTGACAGCACATCGTTATCAGCAAAAAGTTTTAACACCAAGATTGTATCTCAAAGTCAACAGGCTTAGCATAAAGGCATGAAATAGTACATCATACCATAATAAGTCCATCATCCTTGGCTCAAGCAGCTAAAATGCAGATGTTACATTATATGCATTTTTTTGAAAGAAAAGTTCAATGGTTAGGAAAGCCACTCATGTTTGCTGATGGAGAAGTTTTACTATCAAAACGTATGAAGCACTTTAAAGCTTTAAAGCATCAGTATATTTAAAAGGTGACCAGGAAAGTGAAACAGCCATTAACATTAGTATGCAAGTGCCACAAGGAGAGTAAGAGGCAGTATAGAGGATGAAACGGAAGGATCAGTATTAGCTGGCTTGAAGAAAATTACCGGAGTATAATATCCAGAGTCAGGTGTTCCATCTAAGTTCAATGTGGTGGCTAATGCCATGGTGAACTTCTCTCCCGCAGCCATCGAGTATATCTCAGAATTTATATCCAAGTGCATGAACATGTCAAATCTTTCACTCCGTGCTTCAATTCGAGTAACTGGAGAAAACCAAGAACACCAACCATGAGCATACACCTAACAAGGGAATTATTTCATTGTGGGAAATTGAAAGGTCTCTTCCCATTTTCTAATATGCAGCAGAATTAACTGCAACTCATAAGACAAGGGAGACTGCACACAATAAACAAAGTGGCCAGAACAATTTGGTTCATAACAAATCAAATGTTACCCACTATAGAAAATGATGGATACACATATATAATGATTCCAAGAAAAGGAAAAGGGTTAATTCTTAATCCTGAGTTTAGGGGTTTCAGCTAGGCGGACGCCTCTCTTAATATATTCTTACAAAACCACACAACCCTTTCCTCTCGCCCCCAGCATAAGACATTACTGATACCGTCGTTCAGCTTTCACTCCATGACAACTCAAAGTCGGACAACCTCCTTCCATCCAAGAGAGACTCTCTTATGAAGCCACACTCCATAATTGAAAACGCCCGAATCAAAACTTTTTCGATAAAACTAAAACGCAACTATGACACCATTTTAAGCCTCTCCTCAATTCGAGCGGAACCACACCCCAAGAACCCAACTTGCACAATCCTGAGAAAATTTAAGAACTCAAAAACTCGAAATTGAACTCTCCATACACAAAAGGAAACAGCTTCCAAATCCCCTTTTTGAGCTACCAGCATCAATAAAAACATTCTCAATATTCCAACGCAATAGCAACACTCCACTAAAATACTACACATTTCCTTCAGATTAAAGAGCGGCTGCCGGTGTATCGGAAACAGGAGCGAGAGCGAAGAAGTGGGGCTGGAAGCATCACCTTTGTCGAACTTTTTGCCGTCAGGATCGAGCTTCTCGACCCTGAAGACATCCTCGAGAAGAATCATGATTGTTCCTCGGAATCAATAGAGGCAACCTGCGGGTTGATCGAAGAAACACCGAGGGAGCAAGAGGAGAAGGAAAAACCCTATGAGAGGAGAAGAAAGAAGAAGAAGAAGAAGAAGAGCAGGTGAAGAAAGGTTTAATGCGGGCGGGGGAGGAAAGTGGGCAATGGGCATCGGTCAGAACGGTTCGAGGTGAACCGGAACTGATACGAGCCGAACCTCAAAGTGGAAACCCTAAACCGGATTATCGTAATATACTAAAAAAGTCCCTTAACTTTGAAGGTTGGTTAAATTTAATCCCTCCCCGATTCCATGGCTATCACCTCCATTACTTAATAAAATCTAGCCGGTTGTTCGTAATTATTTTACATCTCGAGCATGGGTTTTGGCTTCGGACCTATGGAATCTGAACTACTCCAATTTGGATGGAATAACTCTGCATGACCTAAAATCGTCCATGCTCCAATCCTATATATTATAGTTCATATTCTAATTTAGATGGAATAACATGACCGCAGTCATATCACTCTAGGCACCATGATTGTAATAATAACCGCGACTTCATCTTCTCAATTTTTTACAGTCGCCTCTTTCTCATTTTTAGAATTTTTTTAGTTTTCATGATCAGTATAAGCCAGTGGATGCACAATACAAGAGTACAAAATCTAGTATACTGTTGACTCTCCTCCCCTGTCCAAGTAAGGAAAGTTTAACCTCCACTCCTAACCAAATTGAAGGTTGCTACCACTCTCCATTATATCTTCGCTTTAATCTCTCTCTCTCTCTCTTTTTATTTTATTTTTTTTCCCTTGAGTAATCTCTGTGTATGCTGGACATAATATCTATTTTCTACCCTTGTGAGGCACACCCTTTTATATTGAGTTCTCATTCACTTCCATGAGCATGACTTTCTAGGTTTTTTTTTATACTTTTCCTACCAAATAATCGGTCAACTTGCCAACTTATCTTCTGATCTTTTTTTTGAATTAACTTATATTCTTAACTCTTTTACGTCATTCATAACCCAATATTCCCTATCATATCCCATGAGAGCTATGATAAATGGACGGAATGTATCTGATTGAAATATTTTCAATCTTTATCTACTCAATTGTTCTTCTCTTTCTTGAGAAGAATATCTTTTTGCTTGTGACGTGAAAGATTTGAAATTTTTTAACAAAATCGCCACCACCATTCTCGTACGTAAACCACAAAACAGGTTTTCAAATAAAGGCCAGCGATGGTCACGCTGGGCCTAAGTGAAAAATAACTTAAGCGGGGGAGGACCAAAATGGTACATTAAAATAATATGAGAACTAAATTGAAAATTTACTAGTTTTCTGCTCTGCTTCCCGGCCTTTTCTGTTCTTCATTGCCGCTCTGCTCTGAAGCCTCACAAGTCACAAACCTCCATGATTTCTGCTCCCATGACTTCTCTCATGGCGGTCCCCTTACCCCGGACAGCCCCTCTTGGCCGAACCAACGGGCAGCTCCCCCTCCTCCTCCGTGCCTTTCATCGGCCAAGGCCCAGCCACGTCACCTGTGGCCTCCGAGGGACCGGCCGCCGGGGGCCGCTCTGGCGGTCGGACGTGCTGTCCACGGAGTCGATACAGGCCGTACAGTCCCTGAAGCTGGCGAAGTCGACCCCGAGGCTGGGGCAGGTCCTGAGCGGGAGGCTGTCGAGGCTGCTGAAGGCGGATCTTTTGAACGCTTTGTCCGAGTTGCAGCGGCAGAACGAGCTCGATTTGGCCCTCATGGTACGGTTGCTTTTCACTGCTCCAAACTCTTCGTCAGTGTTACAAACCTCGGACTGTACCAATGATTAGCTCTTTAGATATTTTTATTAAGAGCATTAACCGACATTTCGCCGAGCATGAGTCTTAACCGTGCATTGCGAGGCATCGTAGTTGTGGCAAGTATGCGTCGAAGTCTCGGTGGATATTGGTTTTGTATGGCCTAGTTAACCGTTAACCCGTGTGTTCATTTACGCCGAAGCTTTGAGAGACATGGGTCAGTGGTATTGCCTTCATAGCTATTATGACATGCCGACATATTTGTTATGAGTCAAGAGGATTATAGAAGCTATTAGCCTTGTACTACGGATCTGCAGTGGTGCTGCAACTAAAAAATTATCATGATTTTTAAAACTCTCCCTCTTGTGTTACTGAACGTTTGAGCGCCACGGGCTTGTGGTATTACATTCATATCTATTACAACACGTAGATGTGTTGTCAGGATCCAAGAGGATTACAGAAGCTACTAGGCATGTACTATGGATCAATGTCAGTGCTGCAACTAAGAAAAATACCACGATTTTTGAACTATTGATCTTGTGTTATCTCTTCTGCTGTTTCTCTGTGTCATTCTTTGTTCTTTCTCACTCGCTAGGCATCACTTCCCATATTTTTCGCAAGTTTGCTCAGACTAGTTGGTATCGAGGATTTAAAGAACAAAGCAAAATGCATTTGCAGAGAGGTAGTTGAAGTAGAGGTGGTAGGAAAGTGAAGAATGAGGGAACTTTCTGGTTTGTTTGGATGGATTTTGTAGTGAAGTCCAAGAAATGAACACTTCTCCATTGAATGATTTTATCCCTTCTTCACCTTTTCTGTTGAATTTTGTGGTTTTCGAGCTGTTGAAGTATATTCGGCATTGTTTTTCCATTACATCTAAAACGAATTCAGGCTTTTAGGTCTTCAAACACGTACAGAAAGAAGTGTGGTACGAACCAGATCTAGATTTATACTGCGACATGATCCATTTATTGGGGAGGAATAAAATGATCGAAAGGGCGGAGGATTTATTTTCTGAGATGAGGAGATGTGGGCTGGAACCGGACACGCGGACGTATACTGAGATGATCGGAGCGTATTTTAAAGTGGGTATGATTGAGAAGGCAATTGAAACGTATGAGGTGATGAAGGCAGAAGGGTGCACACCAGACCGATTAACCCTCACCATTCTGATAAGGAACCTCGACAATCATGGAGAAGAAGCTCTTGCAGCAAATGTGAAGAAAGAATGTTATGAATACATGGATTCTCCGAGAAAGTTCCTTGAAGAAGCCCAGCGAAAATATGTAAGAATCCTCTTCGTATCATTTGAATTATTTACTGTAACTCCCTTCTCCTCAAATGGTTGACAGTATCATGCTGTACAGTTTTTCGGTATAGTTTCCTTGGAACCTAAACGATTATATCGAAAACTTTGGAGAAATTTCCCATGCTTGTTGATAACAAGACGTTGTAGTTTAATGGAATTTGATAGTTGCTTACATCTTGTGATTGGCTTTCCTGACACTGGTTTTATTTTCCAGCCAAAGAGAAAATCGATCAATCTCGTCTGAAGACTTCAGCAAGAATATGCTCTCTATTGTTCCGGCAGCTACAAGTTTTGCGAAGTCAATAGACACCATCACAGGTTCCATAGAACCTTCACTTCAGTGGGGCAGAGTTCTTGATATCGCTGGTCCAAATGCTTTAACCATTTCTTGGTCAGTGACCTAGCCAAGATGAAAGTCGTAGTTCTCCGATGAAACTTCTGAGAAGTTGTTTAGATCGATTTTATTTTCCAAAATTTTTAGGATACATTCAGGAAAAATGGGGAAGCTGATTATTTATTGCTGTACATATTTCTGTGTGCATATTAGATTGAATACTTTATGGCTTTTTGTTCACTATGGACATAGTAAAGTCACTATACCTGGAAAGAAGCAGAATGTGATTCCTCGACTTTACGGTTTACACATTATTCTCCTTTCCAGCCTTCAAGGGTCCCAACTACTATGGGCATTTTGCGGTTCTTAATTTTAATCTTTGTCCTTTCAAAAGACTGCTTTTCTTCAGGCGTCAAACGGTCATCAGACACCAATAACGCATTGGCTAATCCATTAGATACGGGGATCCCATGGCATGCCTGTTATATTGTCGTACCAAATCTATTATAAGAGGTCAATATCAGGTTATAATGTTAGTGTTTATCATAAGCCATCAAATTGTCGGCAAATGTCTGGGCTTTAGGCCTTCGGCCCCTAATTCATCAAAAAAAAAAGGAAAAAAAATAACTCGGCCAATGTTAAGTTGGAAGCTTCAATATGGTATAATGGGATTGTACTTGTTTTCCATTGATGATTAATGCACACGAAGATATGCAATGAACGATAACAGAGAGTTGGGACAGTAATGGTACAAGGTTTGCCCGACTTTAGGTGCAGAGGTGAACGAATAGGTATGGTACGAACATCATCAATAATCCTAACAGAGAAACTGTTACGAAATTCACTCCTTGAGTAGGCCTATGGAGAATATGATCGATAATTGCCTTCCACAGACTAGCGTAGAAGATGTCGGTGCTAGGACTGGCTTAGCACGACGAATTAACCGTCCACCTCATACAGATAGGGAATTTCTCAGTAAATTATGCTCTCCTATTACTATTATGAGAAGTGTAATGACTCTACAAAGAACTAAGAAATTGCAGTGTAATATAAATACAAACACAAGGACGTTGACTGCTTCTGCTACAGAATCACAAAACAAACAGAGAGGCCACATATTTTCACGATGATAATTAAGCAAAGCACCCTATTGATCTGAGATAAGAGGCAAACACAAAGAAATTTCCTCACTTATCTATCATCAATATTATTATTTTTCATTTTTTCAGCCGACCAAGTGACTGGGGGAGTTGTTGAACATACTGTGCCACATGTAAGCCCGGGAAAGCACCATCTCCAGCTCCAGGTGTGTCCAGTTGTTTGTCGGGAGGTGCTGAATGAACATCACCATCTCCTGGAAATCGAGCTTCTGAAGTTTCTCCGACCACTGGAAACAGCAAAAACCGAGAAGAGTTTGGATCACTAGAGGAAACTTCACTAAAGCGAGAGTTAACAATGCGCACGGTAGCCCGTTATGACACATTGAAAAAGTAACTTGATGATGAAGAGGGGAGATACCGAATCCTTTGTTAGGGCAATGCTGAAGAACAAGCTTTGAAAAAACTTGTGATTTGCCTACTAATTTAAAGGGTATGCTTGACATGATATTCTGGGAAGTGAATGGATTGCAGCAGCATAGAAAGCAACCCCTTTTTTTGTACATTGCTTCATAATCGAATGTTACCTAATCATGTATAGTGATATGATGAAGTATCTACTATTGCACGTGATATTCTTGCATGCCATTCAGGAAAACAATTTTACTTACATCTCAGCTGAGCAAATTGTCCTTTTATAGGTAGAATGAAAGTGAAAGCAATTCAGATAAAAATACAGGAAGCTTTTTCAGACATTAGTCCAACGCAGAAAAATCTTTACCAATCAAAAAGCTGTGAAGCAATCATTAGTTTTCTCACAGATCCTCAAACAAGAGAAGAACATGAAAATAATAATGAACTTTCTCAGAAACAGACGACTATACAAACAGAGCAGCATAAAAGAGTCTTCTCACCGTTAATAAAAAGCTGGCGAAAATGTAAATGAGGAAATCAGGCAAAGCGTCTCCTTCAGCAAGGTATGTGTCCCACAATCGAGTAACTAGATGGAATGGGATCTAACAAGGCAACGCACATAGTTAGCTTCAATTTTTCTTCTTTTTTTTAAAAAAAAATCAAAGAAGAGAGGAGGATGTTTTAAATAGCATACAATCTTCCTCAAAAACAGCACCCCATAAAGAATAATTATTACCATTATAAACATGACCTATAGTATGTCAGTAGGAGAAGAAACAAACCTCACGTATTAAAAGACAGTTGAACCATCGAAATGCGAACTGCAGAAACTCGAGGCCTTGCTCTTCCATGTGTCTCGAGACAGGTTCTGTTGGAATTTAGACAGGATATTCAATCAATGGATGTAGGTACTCAAGTATCTAGAGAACCATAACAAGAAGAAAACAGTCTCTGAACCTTACTAAAGAACTAACCATCAATGCGCCTAACCAATTCCTTCAACTTGAAAACGAGTCTTTGTATCCCAGGCTGGGCAAACGTGTAATGGTCTTGCATTCCATCAAGTAACTTTGTGAGACACCAATAGCAATCAGCCTCCAAGTTAGAGATCTGCTCTGAGGACAGATCAGATATCGACCAATTTTCTACACCTCCTTCCAAGTATTCAGATAAAAAGACAACAAGGAATGGTGTAACAAGATCATTTATTCCTTGAACATATCCACTGGCAGGGTGTCGAATAGCCCTGGAAAAGATCAGAAAAATGGTTAAGGATTCTTAGCAGGAAAGGATTAAGTATTTACAGAATAAATTTCTTTTTTTTAAGTATCTTTGGATAAATATTTATAGAATTATTGTGGGCTTTCATACGTAAACTGTAGCTTTTGAAATTTCCAAATCATTCAGTTAAGATGGCCTGTCAACATTAATGATCCCTTAGGTGCTACATTTCTATCATTGATCCATAAGGTGGCTTGTCATTTGGTTATTTCCTTTGTGTTATGCAGGGAGACACATTCTTTTGTATAATTATTGCACTGCAGATTTTCTGCTAGATCACGATTCTAATCAAAGCACTGTCTTCAAGAAAATAAAGTTCCTTACCAGGTATAAAGGACGCGCTCCAAGGACTTCTGTACTTGTGTTTGCTGAAAGAACAAAACATCGGGCACTGTTCTTGGACAATCAACAGCAATCTAGGTAGATCATCAAAAGAGAGTGTCAGCAGTTTTGTCAGCAGCAACGTACTACAATCAGTTTCTTGTGCAGCCATTAGCTAAGGCACCTGACGGAGCATGCTGATCTCTTCATCTGATCGTTCAGAATCTGGAATGTCATAATACTGAGCAACACAGTCGAGATACTCGAGGCGCTTCCTTTTCAAAACTCCCTCCCTTCTATCTGAATTAGGCGGTGCATATCCCTGTTGTCAGTTCATTTTTAATTTTTGTACTGGTAAAGAAGTGCAAAATTAAGACAGCTAGCATAATGTGAAGACAGTAAAACCACCTCAGGGGTGATGAATATTCTAGGAGATGAACACCAAAATTCTATATGAGGTGATAGAATATAGCTTCTCATGCAGATTTTCTATCCTTCCAACATTACAATCAGTTTGCCACTTTGGGTTCAAAGTAATGGCAGAGTACACATGATCAGTACTTAATTTAACTACAGCAGTAGAACGATGGATGCCAATACCATTAATATGACAATCTGTAATAAACAAAACTTTCACCAACAGATAATGGCTTCTGAAACGTAATGATGTTGGGATTGCTAACATGATAGGAACCACAAAGTCAATCTCATCGATGATGAAACTTCAATCCTCATGAACGGTACTGCTGGAGTGCATAGACAGAGCAACTGAGTTGATATCCACACTCAACCAAATAATCATTAAAAAAAAACGTATGATACTACTAGAAAAAGGCAGTTCCTGCCATGCTAAAGGTTGGCGTACTTCCAAAGCAGCAGCACCTGCCATGTTTCTGATTTTTTAAAAATTTATATCTGACGGCGCAAATCATTAAAGGGGCTAAATACCTCACAGATCTTCTCGTAATCCATTTACCATTTAATACCATGACTCATATAAAAGAACTAAACTGGAAGCTGAAGCTAGTTATGGAGGAACTTTCACAAACTCGTGCTTATTTCAGAGAGGAAGGTTCTCTTTAGCTCACTAAAATTCAGGGCTTTCTGTCAAACTTCCTGAACATAGCAGCAAAAATTCATAGCAGGTACCTTACAAGAGGAGCCTTCAAATAGTACAGCTCACTTAAAGAGAAGCCCATGCAGTTACACACCAGACAATCAGTCAACCACATATTGAAGTTAATAGATCAAACTAAAAGTACTTGCTTACCAAGAGAAGCCTCCAAACATTTGGGCGCATGTAAGGGGGTACGCCACTCCATGCCAGCTCACGTAGTCTTTCTACATAATAAACAAAGATATAGAAAAGAACTAAAATACCGAGACTGGTTAAAAAGAAAAATCTATTTGATGGCAAATAAAGATTTGAACAACTTTCCATGAAATTTAGAAACAAAAAGGTATTTCTTCAACAAATTACAGTCCAAATATAAGTCAGGTGAAAATAAGGGAGAATCAGAAGTTCCTGTCCTCATTTAAGAGTCTACTTACTAAGCATGGCATATGAAGCTCAGAACACCTCAACTGACAATCCAAAAGGTCAATCCACATCCATTAGATTCTAGATATTTGCCATCTTCAATCAGTTAGTTGATAACGTAATTATAATTGCAGTAAGAAACAAGTAAATGACCAAAATAAACTTTGAAACTCCATTTTGCACATGCCATATGCTGCTAAAAGCCAAGCAAATAAGAGACCAAATTCAAGAGAAATCAGAAGTCAATGGAGGTTTCTTTGCCCTTTTTCTGGTTCAATCCAAAGGAAGAGCTCCTAAGATTTCAGCTGGGATGTCTAGGGAGAGTTGGAAGCACATTCAGAAAGTAATCCTGTTCTTAGGATTGAAAATTTTATTAATCTGTACCACAGCTATTAATATTGACTGATGGCATCTATTTAAAGGGTTAAGTAGCATTCTAAAATTATGCTACTCAAAATACAAGTTAGCCTTGCTAATTGCAGTCTCACAATGGACTTTACAAACTGAAAACTTCTTGTCAAAACCTTACAGATAAATGATTGTTGAAATCCCCAAAAGAATGCACTTTTCCCCAAATTATAATCAGTTCATCATAAAAAGCCAAAAGCAGTAGCAAGAAACATCCAACCAAGGCTCGTACCTAAAATAACAGTTGATGCTGAAAGCACCGTCGTGAATTTCATAATTCTTGCAGAATCAGTCGCTCTGGAACCGACTGTGGGTTTCTGAACATCTTTAGAAGTAATTTCAATGCTGGAGGTCGACGATTTTAATTTATTAGCACTTTCATGTGTTGTTGGCTTCTCAGTACCATTGATTTCATCCTAAACCAGAAAAAACTCTCATGTATATCATCCCTGTAATACTGCAATCAATGCCATTAAAGTTGCAATCATTTAAACATGACCACCACTAACATCAACAAATAGAGTAATACCTCCACCGATTTGTCCATGCGATCACTCGGGCCAGAATCGTTTTCCGAAAGACTTCTTTCATATTTAGGCGAGCGATCTTGCCAGGTCGAATCATCGAACGGATCTGACCTCCGGGTCAGCAACACCTTGCCGGGAATACTGCGGCCCTTAAGCAACCTGCACAGCCAAGTCACGATCACATAATAAACATTACCCACATGACATCAGAAAAACAGATAAATTCCTGATCCCATAAATGTAGCCGATTTAACTAAAATTGCGATCCCACTCTCAGCCCAGCTATCGAAATTCAAAACCTGCAGCTTCTCATGATTTCCAGCAGCCCTGGCAGAACCAGTAAATCAAGGAATGCTACATTTCCCAACCACATTCTTCTCCATGCATCATAGTTCACAAAACACTCAGCAGCAAGGAGCTGGGAAACATCGAAACCACTAAACACTTCTAAGCAGTGCTGAAGCAAGAGAGATCCGACTCGATAAGTCCAATGCTCGAAACTGAGCGAATCTCCGCAGAAATCAGACCCGAGCTAATCACAACCTACTGATAGCAATAGAGGCGACCAGCAGAGCCCCCTAACGTTGACCCGGACCAATCTAGCGATCCACAGTTCAAAACAATGAATCCAGACGAGTGAACAAGGAGCTTCGCGACATGGATCCGAATCCGATTTCACGGTCATCGTTTGAATTGGACTCCGAATCGAAGTCCGCCCCACTTCCAGGAGATGAGAATGGATACGAACTTGATCAGCAAATGAGCAAGAGAGAAGGAATTGGGGGTGGGGGGGAAGAGAGTACCCTTGGACGCTGCGAAGGGTCTGGTTGAATCTCGAATCGGGGCTGTCTTGGGGCTGCTTGTCGTCACTGTGGTGGCTGCTGTTCCTCATTGACGATGCTGCTGCTGCTCCTCTTCTTCCTCTTCTTCTTCTTCTGTTCTCTCTGCTACTCCAATCACCATTCTCTCTCTCTCCCCTCCGCTTCTCCCAAGTTTTTCTCTTTTTTTTTTTTTCTTTTTTTTCCGCGATGAAAGAAAAAGGAAATCATGCAAAATTTGCAAAATAACGTGTGAATAAGGAAAATTTATTTCTCCATAATTCTTTTTTTAAGGTTAATGACATAATAAAGCACGACCTTTCAGTTAATTCTTATTTTTAGCCCGACTTTTACAGAAATAGCCAAAAAGGCATAACTTTTTTGTCAATTCTTATTTTTCCGTGATGAAAGAAATAGCGGTCATCACCCCCAATTGGCGTTGGCAGTGATGAAAGAGGTCATTGGCGACCTCGATCTGATTTCAAGTCTCCTTCGATTGCAGCGATGGGCCCCCCCCTTGCGGCCACCACCCCCCAATCAGGTTATCGACCATATGGTGGCCACAATCGGGGCCACCATTGCCCGCCCCCACCCCATTTTTCCTCAAGTTGGCCCTTCCCCATTCTTTTTTTAATTTTCAGAATAATTATTTATTAAATAAATTATGCGGGGTCTACTCATCCATTTGTGTTGCGCCAGATGACACCATTAAATCTGAGTTAGCCTTTAACTTAAAATAGACAAAAAAATTAACGTTGTGCTAGATTTGAAACTAAAATGAAAGGTCGTGTATTTTTGTGCTATTTCTGAAAAGTCATGCTAGAAATAGGAATTTAACAAAAAGTCGTGTTTTTTTTATATTATTAACCCCTGTTTTTTTTCTATACATCTTATATTAACACTAAGTTTTTAGATCCGTGCATTGTGCGGGTTCTATAAACGAAAATTTACAATAGAAAATTCCATTTTTTTTTCTATAGGGTTTTTAGTGAAATAGAAATTTGAGTAGGAGTATCAATTAAGAATTGTTTATTTTTAAATAGTACTTCTCTTCTTTTGAAAAAAAATAAAAGCAAAAAAGAAGAAAAAGAAATTAAAAAAAAACAATAAGAGAGGAAGAGAAGTCGAGAAGAAGAAAACAAGAAAAGAAATTTTTAAAAAAAAGTAGCACTCGAGACTTGTAGCTAAATATAGTAACTGGTAATAGAAGAAGAGATTAAGCTTTTGTGTTTGAGAGTGAAATGAAGAGGATTTTTAGACCATGAGATTTAATCTCGGGATTTAGTGGGTTTGAACTATTTTATTTCCCCTTATATATTACAACCAAATAGTTGGTTGAGATACCAAACCACATTACATTTGTTGAGGATTTTATCTCACTTGGAAAAGATAAATCAATATTCGTTAGTCTATATGAGACTTGGGTATCAACACTTATCAGCTTGAGTTTTTAAGTGACAATGGACATGAGCCCATATGAGTCTAATGGAAATTCAATATGGTATCAGAGCCCAGGTTAAGCGTATCTACGCTCACGCTCACATGCTCACCAAGACCACGCCAAGCCTAGTAAGTCTGAGAGTAGCCAAAAGAATGCCTCATGTTAGTACCCTTCACCTAAGCACGAAAGATGAGCTCGACTCAAGGTCAATTATTGAAGGCGGATGTTCAAGGGCACGTGACAACATGTAAGCAAAAATATATCGCATATTGCATGTAAGGACGTGTGTTGAGGATATTAATCCCCATGGAAAAGATGACTCAATATTCATTGGTTTATATGAGACTTGGAAATTAACACTTAACAGCTTGAACTTTTAAGTATCAAGGAGCCATTGTATGCAATGGAAGTGGAGGGATGTGGACACAGGGAGCAACACCTCGGTTGAGGAGATGACAAGGATTACTAGGGTTGGGGGAGGTGAAGAGTTGCTTTCATCTGTCTTCTAGCTTAATTTAATAGTTTATGATTTCTTCTTTCTAATGGACGACTAATAGTTAGATTTGTAAATTATGTAGACTTGAACCATAAAAATAATAAGATAGAGTTTATATATAATTAAATAGGTTTAGGTTGTTAATGACATGCATATGTGATATATGACATACGGAGGCTTTCAAGGGCATTGAAGAATTTTTGGCATATTAAAATGAATGGATGAAAATGTGTCGCGAAACTTATGAAAGACCTTATTTTCATCTCATTTGTAGCATTATTATATTTCTTATATTTGTACAAGATGCATGCCCGTGCTATGCATAGTCTGTCATAAATTTTTTTGTTGAAAATTCTCGATATAATGTAATTACCTTAATAATGATTAATAAATGTAATTAAATAAAATTTTTAAAAAAAGATTGGAGAGAAAATAAAAAATAAAATTTCACTTCTTAGTAGGTCGACCTAGTTTAACTGGATTAATCGGAGTTAAATTGAGTTTCCGGATACAGAGTGCACATTGGGGAAAGGAAAAAAGAGAATGAGAGAGGGTGAAAGAGGGAGAGAGGAAAGAGTGGAAGAGAGAAAATATGAAGAAGGAAGTTGCAAATTGGAGGTTAAATGGGTGATTAAAAGCAATATTAAAATTACTATTTTGTCCTTATAACTTTCTCCTAATTTATGCAGCTTAAATTTATAGTTTATATTTTTAAAAAGGACAATTTCGAAATAAGAAAAGTTATTTTAATTGTTATCCCATTTCCTTGTATAATATAGAAGATATAGATAAATAATTTAGCGCAACGCAATGTTTGAGGTTCCTTTTAATTTTAGCTTATGTTTTTTAAAAAATTTATAAGGCAGTCTTACATCTCTTTTCTATTTTAAATATGACCTACCTCTGTCCGCATTTGATGGAAAATGCGACGTGCCCCCAGCCTTTGTTGGGAGTAGGTGCTCTATCGAGAGGGGTGGCCCCATTGACGGCCCTTGTCAAGGGTGGTGACCTTGTGGAGAACCTGTATTGCATTTATATATTTCAATTTTTAATTTAATAAATAAATGCTTAAATTCGGTTCTGGTCGGGTCCGTCAGGTTGGGTTTCTAGAATCCGATACCTGACCCTAGGCCCAAAATTGAACAAAATACCCGCCCAAATTCCTAGTTGGATTTTTCCTAATTGGTTTGGCTCGGTTTTTTGGTTTTGAATTTTTAGATTTTCTCTTATATAAATGATAGTATTAAGTTCGATTAGACTCTCGAACTCTTGAGTCAAACATTATCAAACTCAGGCTAGGTGAGTTTGGCAATCTCGGCTTGAGCTTAATAAGATCGAGCTGTATTCGGGCTTTAGTCAAGTCGAGCTCCAATTGTTTGCAAGGGGGGCCTCGCCCTCGGCTTGATTGCATCACTAACCACGACCGGCACTTGTGAACGTCGGCGCAGGAAAATAATACCCCACTGCTGCATACACATTCAGTCATTGACGGCGGCAATTGACGGTTAAGCGTCCTTCCGTTATCTTCTCTGCAGGGGTTTAGGGTTTTGTTCCTCCGTCTCCTCTCATTTGGACGAGAGAGGGAAAATCAATGGCTGCGGAAACCGGAAGCCATGGCCAACCTCACAAAGCTCACCGGTCGCGGCAGGCCGGGCCGTCTGCGAAGAAGAAGAAGAAGGGCGGTTCCAAGTCCGACAAGGAGAACCTCTCCGAGGAGCAGAGGCGGCAGCAGAACCCCAAGGCATTCGCCTTCAATTCCTCCGTCAAGGCCAAGCGGCTGCAGTCTCGCTCCGTCGAGAAGGAGCAGCGCCGCCTCCACGTCCCAACCATCGACCGCACCTATGGCGAGCCTGCCCCGTACGTCGTCCTTGTTCATGGACCCCCCAAGGTATTGGCGAGATGCCAGCGGTTTAATATTGTATCAGGGAGCTGAGCAATTAGCCCAAAAACAAAACTTGAGAAAGATATGATTCGATCATTTTGTATATGTTGCTGTTGCGGAGTTGAACCCACCCTTTGCAAATTGCCCCGGGATGCACGGGATTATCAGGACCCAAATTGAATCATTATTCCAGCATATGCTGGTCCATTACGAACTGAATGCTAAACATTGTGATTTTCAAGCTTGGGATTGGTCCAGAGGTTTGTGGTTGGTTGAGTTGGATGGTCTTGAACCTTTTTTCCTTGTGCAGGTTGGGAAGTCACTTCTGATAAGGTCCCTCGTGAAGCACTACACTAAGCATAACTTGCCGGAAGTTCGAGGACCCATTACCATTGTGTCTGGTTAGTTTTTGCTCTCTACATATTATAATATTGTCAGTCAATTTGAGAATCAGTGGATGATTCCTTTTAATCGCAGCTGCTATAGAATGGCAACTACTATGTCCTGGATTGCTTAGAGTTTTAATTTGGAATAATGTATAAAGGGATTGCTTATAGCCTGTCTTCTTCTATGATGCACAGTCTAGAATCTGCTTTATAATATTATGTTGACTTTTACAGTTTTTTTGTTTTTGTAATATAATTTATTTAATGTATTAGGCAAGCAAAGGCGGGTGCAATTTGTGGAGTGCCCAAATGATATCAATGGCATGATTGATGCCGCCAAGTTCGCCGATCTAGCGTTACTGCTTATTGACGGAAGTTATGGCTTTGAAATGGTGAGCTCTTGTCATGTGCTTTGATTATTTCTTTGCAATCCTTGTTCAGTAATATATAATACCATGAAGACATCCTCTAAGTACCTTTTACGTGTATTATCGAAATTCTAGGTAGATATTAGGGAGTTACTAGGCAAGAAGAAATGTTAGGTGCTTAAACTGGAGATGTGGTTGATCCATGCGCTTGATGCCTTGTCTGGAATATGTAAGTTAATCTAATTGAACAAATGTTCTTTGCTCAATCGGGGGATGCTGCCTAGAACAGGCTTTCTTCCTCCCCTTTTTTCTATTTTTTGGTAAAATAGATTGTGGGACTTTTTTCCAGTCAGGAGAAAGTATGTTTCTTCCATGGACTGTATGCTCTTGATGACCAGTAATGTCATGTCCCTTTCAAGACATGGAAGTTTCTTCGCTGAGTTGTATGCTCGCAATAGTCAATGCTGTCATGTTCCTTAGAGACACTGTGACCCATTTTTACTGATAGATGAGGATGAACAGTTTGTTGGCAATTGAGATGCTATTAAACCTCTGGCTGTCGTGGCAGTTAGGTTCTCTCCTTGTTCATGATTCCTTTTGTATACATTCTAGGTTAGAGGGTTCAGTCCCAGTTGGTGCATTCGCTAGCACTACTGATACCTTAATAATTTAAAATTATGTCAAGCCCATTTATCTCTAAGAGAATTGTTGCATTCTTCCCATAGGTGAATCTTTCTTTCGTTCAATTGTCAATTTGTTATCTTTGGTGATCCTCATGCAGTTGATTGAATGCCTGCTTTTTTCTTTTGAAGCCATGTCAGTAGATTTGCCATTCTTGTTTTGCCCTAAAGCTTATTGTTATGAATTTCCCTCCAAATAGATTCAAATTTTTCCTGTCTTGTTCATCATGGAGGACCTTTGCAGATAGATGATATACTAAGTTGGACGCAAGAGTATCATTTTACTCTAGTTGAACAGATAATGCTGTATCATAGAATGTGAATCCATTCTTCGCTATTGTATTATGAGTTTGACTTGAGGAGGCGGTATTATATGCTTTTAATGTCATTGTTGGCTCTTTTCAGGAAACATTTGAATTTCTCAACATTCTGGACACTCATGGGCGCCCAAATCTCATGGGTGTCCTTACTCACCTTGATAAGTTTAAGGATCCGAAGAAACTTAAGAAAACAAAGCAGCGACTCAAGCATCGTTTCTGGACTGAGACTTATCAGGGATCAAAACTGTTTTACTTGTCTGGTCTAATTCATGGAAAGTGAGTACTCTATCATAAGACTCGTATAATATGCTCATTTGTGCTTCAGTTGGTTTATGATACCTTATGATTGAACAGGTACCTTAAACGCGAAGTTCACAATCTTGCGCGGTTCATTTCTGTTATGAAATTCCGTCCTTCGTCTTGGAGAAGTGCTCATCCATATATTCTAGCTGATCGTTTTGAAGATGTCACTCCTCCTGAAAGAGTGCAGCAAAATAGCAAATGCGACAGAAATGTTACTCTTTATGGTTATTTACGGGGCTGCAATTTGAAAAGGGGCGCAACGGTATTTGTTCAACATTTTATTAATTTTTACTTCCTATGCATTTGTATTTTTTTTCGAAATTCTGCATTCAGGCTTTGTCTTTTGGTAGTGATATTTCAATGCTTCCTTCAAATTTGGGCATTTTCTTGGAGTCTGATTAAGGTTTTTTTTATGATTCGCGTGCAACAAATAACAACAATGCGATGGTCACTTGTGGATTAGGTGCATATTGCTGGAGTTGGAGATTATAGTTTAGCTGGGGTGACAAGCTTAGCTGATCCTTGTCCTTTGCCATCAGCAGCCAAAAAGAAGGGACTCCGAGAAAAGGAAAAGTTATTTTATGCACCTATGTCTGGAGTTGGTGACCTCCTCTATGACAAGGATGCTGTCTACATCAATATTAATGATCACTTTGTTCAGTTTTCAAAAACTGATGAGGAAAATGGGGAAGTCAATCGAAAAGGTTTTTCCTCCTTCTAAAAGTTCACTTGATATACTTTTTGTAGTCTTTTCCTGTCAATATAGATCTAGCTTTATCAATCCTTTCTTGCTAATCCGTTAATAAACTCTGTTATATGCTTTTTCTTCTCTATAATGCTTTTCCTTTTAAACTTTAGCATGGAGCCTTTCTGATACCTTCTCAATTTTCCCTTTCATTAGGAAAGGAACCAGATGTGGGTGAGGTTTTGGTGAGGTCACTCCAGAACACAAAATATTCAGTTGATGAAAAGCTAGAGAAGAGTTTTATTGACCTATTCGGACGGAAACCTGATGTCTTCTCGAAAGCTAATGGGGAAGCAAAGGATATGCAGCAAGCTGTGGCTCAGGGTCATGAAATGGAGCCTCTAGGTTATCTAAAATCCGGAGAAGATTCTTTATCTGGTGAGACTGATGCTGAGAATGTGGATGGTTCAGAATCTTCTGATCAGGATGAATATGATAATGCCAACGAATCAATGAAACAAACCTTTATTAAAGATGGCTTTACAGAACATGTTGAGTTTCATGGGGGAAGGATGAGGAGGAAAGCTATTTTCGGAGGTGATGCTGATTATGGGGACTTAGATGCAGTAAGAACTCTATAAATTTGTTGGACTGAGCAGTATCTCTTTTTTTTTTTTTTAATGCTATCTTACATGTGGCCATTTGTGTTTATTTCTCATTTAAAGTTGTATTCAAACTTTACCTGTTCCTGATAAACTCATTTCTTTCGTGTTTATTGCATCAGGATTCCGATGGAGAGAATGAAGATGACAATAATGAGGATGATGTTCCCGGAGATGATGAAGATCTTAGTGATGAGGATAATAAGTCATCTGATTCTGACGTTTTAGATGATGATGATGATGATGTAGGGGATAATGGTATGGAGGGTCGTATTTAGTTCTGCAAATTATTTTTATCTTCCAATTATTGTGGATGGGTTACATCCATTATCTGTAGCAATCAAAAGATGGTTCTCAAAAAGTAATAGATGATTCTGAAAGCTGTTACTGCTTAGATGCATTTGAGGCATCCCATGAAACATTTCCTTCGGCTGCTAATGCTTACTGTTGTTTACCTTGTAGAAGAGGATATGGGTAATGTTTCAAAGTGGAAAGAATTTTTGGTGGAGAGGACAGTCTCAAGGCAACATAGGAATCTTATGCATGTTATCTATGGGACAACTGCTGCAGTATCAACTTCTGTAAATGAAGGACAGGAAGATGCAGACAGCGAGGAAGAGGAATTTTTCAAGCCAAAGGGAGAAGGAAGAAAGGTATTTTGTCTATGCTAGCAATACTTCTTAACATTGAACAGTTTTTAGACTTCTTCCATGGATTGCTAAGCATAAGTGAGTAATAGAATCTTTGGCTTCTCCTGCTAACGTTGCAGAATGTGAGAGAAGATTTAGCTGCTGAAGACATTAACAGAGAAGACTGTTCAAAGTTTGTTGGAAGCCTGAAAAAGTGGGAAGATGAAGAGGCTGTTGAAAGTATTCGTGACCGTTTTGTTACTGGAGATTGGTCAAAGGGTGCTTTCAGAAATCAAATGTCAGAGGATAACCAAGAAGTTGATGATGATGTTTTTGGTGACTTCGAAGATTTGGAAACTGGAGAGAAGTATGGAGATGACCAAGCGGAGGAATCTGAAAAAAAGGCTATGCAAATGGAGGATGATGCAGTGATTGAGGAGAGGAGGCTGAAAAAACTTGCTCTTCGGGCAAAGTTTGATTCTCTATATCCTTTACACTTAATGCCCAGATGAAATTTTATTGCTTTATTGCCCGTTTGTATTTGCAGGAGGCTTGGTTATGGAGCCAATCGCTGCAGTATCGTGTCCATATCTTTGTTGAGGTTTAGATAAGTGGCTAGGGACAATTCGTTATATGCTGGCTCTCTTCCTTTAGTCATTCAACTGGTATTTAATTTTTTATCTTGTTATTATATTGTTTCCCTTAACTATGGTCTACCTATGATGGAGAAGCACCAGAAGAGGATGATGATGACAAACAGGTTGGAGAATTTCACCACAGTAAAGCACATGAAGGTGGCTATTTTGACAAGGTAAACTGTTATAATCGATAATCAGAATGTCTTTTTTTTTTTGGTGGTAACTGGGTTAAATAATAATCTCCAGTCTATGCATATTAACCTTCCAGTTAAAGGAGGAGATTGAACTTCGGAAGCAGATGAACATAGCAGAGCTTAACGACTTGGATGAGACGACTCGGATAGAGATAGAGGGTTTCCGAACAGGGACCTACTTGAGGCTGGAGATTCATGATGTTCCTTATGAGATGGTTGAACATTTTGATCCCTGCCACCCTGTACTGGTTGGTGGAGTTGGTTATGGCGAGGAGAGTACTGGCTACATGCAGGTTAGATTGGAAATAACTTGTAGATTATTCCATTATTTCTCTTTTGTGCACAATTCTTCCAAAAGAATTTCCATCTCCATGACGTGTCCTTGCAAATTGTCTGGTTGATATTAATATCGCATATAGATTAAGGGTTGTATTTTCTATCCGACAGCTATACAGGACGTGGTGTTGATTCTTTCGTTGTACTTTCTTCAACAAAGTATGTGGTTGATAAGCAGTAAAGATTAGTTGTTACACCTGCTTGCTTGGTGATCCTTGTGCCTGGGGCTTTGCTATGACGATCTAGGACTGGAATGTACTTTTGTCACTTCCTGGAGTGAAAAATGCAAATTAATTGATACATAAAGAAAAAAAAATACTATCATGAAGCAATTGCTTAATTAAGTTTAGGTACCAGTACGTGAAAAGTAAATTTTGTTTTTGTAGTTTGGCCACTGCTAGAGCTGCCTTCCTGGTCAGTTGTCCTTGGAATGTCAATGTTTTAGGAATTTTTTTTCTGCGACATTCGACAATGTCAAGAACAAACCCAGAAGTGGGATCAATTTCACAGTTAATCTCAAGCCAAACTTATTCAAGATTTCATTTGATTATTATTCCTTAATGTTCCAGGCAAGGTTAAAGAAGCACAGGTGGCACAAGAAAGTTCTGAAGACCAGAGATCCCATAATTGTCTCCATTGGTTGGAGGCGTTACCAGACAATACCAATTTATGCTATTGAGGATCGCAATGGAAGGAATCGCATGCTGAAATACACACCAGAGCATATGCATTGTCTTGCCATGTTCTGGGGTCCGCTTGCACCACCCAATACTGGGGTTATTGCGGTCCAAAGCTTATCAAACAATCAGGTATGATGCATCATACTGAGTTTACATTGTTAACAAGCTTTCCTAAGCTGTATTTAGCCCATCTGTTGGGCCATATTTTCAATACTTGTAGTTTTGATGCTTGCTCGTTTAATCAAATTTCCTGTTGAATGATTAGTATCATTACTATTATAAAAGTACATAACTTAAAGAGATGTTTGTTGATTTTTCGTAATACCTTGTTTACCCTTTTTAACTAGACGTATTTAAATTCATTTTCTACCTTGTAGATGTTCTGGACCATTTTCAGTCTTTCAATGTATATCTACACAGACTTCTAATTCCTCTGAATCTAGACTGCACTTATTATCTGATGTATCTAGACTAGTTTTAATTGCATTTCCGTTCTTTCGAATTCCAGACAAATTTGAATTCTTACCCTTCATCAAGTTATGAAATTAATCTTTTAATGACTTCGTTGTTTTGCATCTAAGAAATACATCAATATATTATAGAATATAATGGCTATTTAAGTATAAAAATCTGCAACGTGTATGTATTTCATGAGAATAAACACATCTACTCAATCTATTTCTCGATGTTCTTCCAGCTCTTCATCTTTTCATTTGATATGCAAAGTTTGCTCCAATTTTTTGACTCATAGCCTCAATGATGAAGTTTCCAGCCTTTACATATACCGAATTCTTCCTCTTAACCTAAGGTGCAGCTGCATTCTTTCAAAACCTTATATCGTTTTTATTTGTTTAGACATATCTTTTGCTTTCTGTATTTGTTTTTCATTAATTATAATATTTGATGTATATACAGATGAAACTTTTTGCAGTTCATGTAAGATCCAAACAAAATCACGATGCGCAAAGGATTATACTTGTAATAAACTATGAAAAAGGTGTGGTTTTTGTATGGTTTTTTGGGTTTTAACAAATTATTTTCCTCTAATATAAAAATATGCATAATGATGTAGTAAATGAGATTTTGTCTTTTGTTTTTTTTTTTTGGGTTTAAGATGTAGTAAATGAGATTATCTTCATGCGTGTCGGACATTATTTTTTTACTAGCAATTTGGAATGTACTTGAAGGAATCTCAGCAGCACGTGTTTCCGTTACTTCAGTTAACTGTTTCAGAAAACTGTCAGGAGTTCAATCAACTAGCTTTCGTGGTGTCCCAGTGATAATTATTAAGTTTGATTCAAATTTGAGATTCTCTATAAGTTGTGCTAATTGATGGTTTGGTTTTTCTAATCCAGAGCACAACTAGACCAAAGGAACTTGAGTTTGCACAAAATGATTGTCTGTTTAATTTAGGGTTAAATTTCTTGACAGTGCATTCATATGCATCTTTTAAAATGACATATTCACACGTGCTAATAAGAAGGCGGGCGAGCTAATGTGTTTATTGGAATTGGTGATCCTAATGATACGAACAATGTATTTCCACACATGCGCATCTCATTCATAATAATTAAAATTGCGAATATAAAGGAGTGATCAAAAGTGAGCTGTAGATGATCTCAAGCTAAAATGCTTGTGTGGAAGCATGATTTAATTCTTTTGCACATTGAATAATAAAAGTTGGTTCTGGGAATGGAATGTGGAGCCTCCATAGTATTTCTAGTTGTTTTTTACTTCGACTTACTGCTGCCTACAAATCTGATAGTTTATTTCTTTAATGCAACACATAAAACAATAGATATATGAGCTACCTTGAGATTATTACCCAGTAACTATCCCAAATATTGCCGTGAGATTCTGCTGATCAAATGATTTCTTATTTACTCCATCATCAGTTCCTGATCAGCTGTAATCTTTCTATTTGTTTAGGCAGCATTTCGAATAACAGCAACTGCAGTGATTCTTGAATTTAACCATGCGGCACGGATAATGAAGAAAATAAAGCTGGTCGGTTACCCTTGCAAGATTTTCAAGAAGACTGCCCTTGTAAAGGATATGTTTACTTCAGATCTTGAGATTGCAAGGTTTGAAGGTGCAGCAGTTCGAACTGTGAGTGGGATTCGTGGGCAGGTGAAAAAGGTAAGCTTGTCGTATAAAGTTCATGGATGTACATCCAGTTACTGCTACATGTTGCTTTCACTACTGTCAAGAATGAGCATCCAAAGGAGAAAAAACTGAAATTGAATTTGTCCGGACTTCTCGTCATGGCCGGTAGTGTCACACTTGTTATTTCAACTTGTGCAATCTCACAGTGCTCAATTTGATTGCTTTAGCTTCCATAAGCTGTCCTATGAACTGAACCTTTCTGCTTTAGTGAGAATTGATTAAGGTATTGTTTCTCTGCAGAGAATATTTTATTATCTCTGCTTAAGTTACTCTTTTATGTCTGATGTATTTTGATGGTTACGATTGTTTTCAGATATTGGATTCATCTAATTTGTGTATCTGTGAAGTCCATTAATATTTGGTTGTACTACCTCTGCAGGCAGCAAAAGAGGAAGTTGGTAATCAGCCAAAAAAGAAAGGAGGACAACTCCGAGAAGGGATTGCGAGGTGTACCTTTGAGGACAAGATTCTCATGAGTGATATTGTCTTTCTTCGCGCATGGACCCAAGTCGAAGTCCCTCGCTTCTATAATCCATTGACTACAGCCTTGCAGCCTCGTTCTCTGACATGGCAAGGAATGAAAACCATTGCCGAACTTAGGAGAGAAAACAACATCCCGATTCCCATAAACAAGGATTCTCTCTACAAGGTATACTTCCAAGGGCCAGCAGTATATATATATATATATATATATATTTCGCCATGTTCTAGTGATGTTATTATGTGAACTTTTAGGATATATAATGTAGGATTTGATGAGTAAAGAACTTTTTAGTTGTGCTGTTCTCATGAATAGTCTTATTGCTTCAGAAATTAGTTCTCTGTTTCTAATGAGAGCAAATTCTTATAGCTTTTCCCTTGTTAATTTCTCTTTGTTTATTATATTAGTGCCGCCTTGAGTATCATTTCCCTCTTTTCTTTAAGCTAGAAGTCAGTTGGATGCACAATATCTAAGGACTTTCATTAACTTTTAGCCTAAATGGAATCTTACTGTAGCGACGGCGTAGTCCAGGGCCAAGAAAAACAAAATGGTCCATGGCCCACCTTTTTCATTTTAAAACGAAAATTTCATCACAAGGCTCATGATTGTGCCTATTACTTGCATAAAATAAATGCTCTCGGGTGCTCTTGAAATTTCAACATGCTCTTTATGCGTGGCTGTAGGGTGCAGATAAATGTGCATAGCAATCTGTTCTTTTTCTGATGCATTTGGTTTTTATGTTGACACTATTCATTGCTGATTCTGGTTTTTTGTGACAGCCAATTGAGAGGAAGTCGAGGAAATTCAACCCAGTGGTGATTCCTAAATCACTGCAAGCAGCTCTACCATTTGCATCGAAGCCCAAGAATGTCCCCAGCAGGAAGCAGCCACTTCTCGAGAATAAAAGAGCCGTTGTTATGGAGCCACATGAGCGAAAAGTCCATGCTTTTGTACAACACCTGCAACTGATTAGACACGAGAAGGTACAATATGCAATTAGACATGAAGTTTGCATTTATTTCAAGGGAATAAATTTGGTATTTGTACTTTGAAAATGTGTAATAGCATTGATTTATCGCTTATCGATTAGTCAGCATCTATATGTGAGAAGTTGACTCAGTTGAGATGGCTTATGTCAGAGAAATTCTATCCTTTGGTCACAATAGGCATGTCAGGACAATCATGTCAAACTGTGACAATTTGGGACTGGTTTATAATTTTACCTTAGAACCTAATGAAAACATCAGTCTTATGTTCAAATTGCACCAAGGGAATCGAGTATCCTAGTTGTTGAGCCTCTGTTTGATGCATTTGGTCTGGTGGTTCCTTGAATTTGGCCGTATTTCTGAGTTTGACAACATTTTCAAGTGATTGTTTTAATATCCGTCTCCTTACTTTTTGACTCCATACATTATTAATGCTACTTTTAGAAATAAGCAGTATGATAATTCTAACCATGTCTTGGAAAATCTTATTCTTGTACAGATGAAGAAGCGGAAGCTCAAGGAGGAGCAAAAGAGGAAGGAGCTCGAAGCAGAGAGGGCGAAGGACGAGCAGATATCGAGAAAGCGCAAGAGAGAGGAGCGGCGCGAGAGATACAGGGAGCAAGAGAAGCGGAAGAAGATACCTCGGAATAAATCACACTAATGAATTGTTTTGTCTATTACCTCCATCAATATTGCCTGCATCAGGATGTGCCTTTTGCTGCTGAAATCTTTTCCAGTAGAAAATCGGATCGGAGGAGCGTTACCCGGAGTTTCTGCAATAACCGTCATATTGATGTATTTATCTCCCTGAATGCCTCCTGACCTGTTCGAGAACCCTTCGATGCTTCACTCAGTACTTTTTTACATGTGAATATTTTTTGACCTGTTGAAACTGAAAAGCCTGACTTGATTACAGGCGAGTCGGAGAGAAACCCTCGGTGCTCCTACTCGTGCTTCAAGGCGGGAAAATGTTTTGATCACTTCTGAGGGAACTGGGAGTAACTGTGACTTATAAGCTAAGATGGGATGTCTATGGAGATCTCTAATATTGTAGCAACTCTGTTTTACGCAAACATTGACTCCTCGTAGCTGTCGCGTTATCGAAATTGATAGCAATTTCATTTGTATCTCAAGATTTTCTTCATCACCTTATCAACGCCATTTATTGGCCATCCATCTTCGGATTCGTAGTTCTTTCGAATCTATTGTGGGTACAAGAGTTTATTAAGTTTCAAACCAGAAGGATGTAGAGCAGGACATAAATCATATTTGCCAGCTTTCGTTTCAGCTCAAAGTAGCTCTGATTTGAGATGTGATATGAACTACTAAGGATATTATCAATGTCTTTCCTTTCGATATAAATGAACATTCGGATTATACATCTTTGCAACATATGTTGCGATCTGGTTAAACTTGCGGTGTTTAGTATCAGGTGCCCGTTAAAATTTTTTGGGCGCGTGCATTATCGTATCTGTTTAGAAGTTAGGAGACATTATCGATAATTCGGATAGCCCCCAGTTATCCACATTGCCTCCGAATTTCTTTGGGTTTTTCAGTCTATCTAAGCCACTGTGTATTTATCTAAATTATTATATCGACCGTATTATTTTGACTGAAATAATGCAATGCAATAAGTAAAGCACATGATCGTTAATAATTTCACTGGTTAGGTATTACTTGTCCATATTATATATATTATGGCCCTAAATCTGAATATAGGTATAGATGGATATGCGAGCCAACTTGACAAATAAATAAATAAATAAATAGATTAGTAAAATGAAAGAGGAATTAGGATGGCCCAGTCACATTGGATTCTCATGAAGAAGAAGAAGAACATTGACACTTCATTAGAATAATTCAACCTCCGCTTCTCAAACAAAGACTTTTTCTCGTTTTGAAGGAGAAAAAAATTTATTTTATATCTGAATAAAAATGACAAAAGGTTTTAATCATTTTACCTAGAATTAATAAAAACAATTAGAAAGAGCTACAATTACGACGTATTATTCACGTCATTAACTTGTATTGGTTGATTTGTTACAATTTGATTGGTACTTTCTTATAACACGTAGGGAGATATGATCACTAGAGAATTTATCGTAAATTTTTAGCAACTCAAAATTATTTTCCGGTCTCTTTTCCACTTTTGGATATATTTGGCAAACTTAGAAATGAAGAAGCCGATTCAGGTAGCCCGGTCTAAAAGAGAAAGAGTAGTTAACTAACCCCTCGCTTTAATTAATCACCTACTAACCCCTTATTTTATTTAATAAAATAAACAATAAGATTTTTCTAATAATTATTTTGTATATATTAGTATTACTACTGGAATTAATGACTTTTTCGTTTTTCCCCTAAAAATTAATATTATATTTATTTTCTCCAAAAAAAAAGAAAGAAAAAATTAATAATTATATGGTCGTATTATTATAGGCCCTTCCTTTTTTACCATTGACAGACAGTCCGATGATATTGTCTTCTTGTCTCAGATTTCTCTCTCTCCCTCTCTCTCTCTCTCACTTGCATACTCTGTTAGGGTGCATGAGCTGAGCTTCGAGTTAGGGTTTCATCGATTTGCTCCCCACTGAACTTTACTTTACTTCCTCTCGCTCGATCCACTGCTGAAGTTTCCAAATTGGTCGCAATTTCACCTTCATTTCGGTCCTAAAACCCTAAGGATCAGCTGGATTTCTTATGTTCGCTCAGCATTCATCATGGGTCCTACGTCTTCAGGTATGGCGGAAGTCTTTTCTCCCACTTTAGTTGCTAACTGAAGCTGAGTTCGGCATCTTTTTGGTTCTTGCGCTCTGGTGTTGAATGATTTTGTTATAGCTTAACTGAGCTTGAATTAGTAAAATTTATGTTTCTGTCTTGTTGGGTATTAGAGCAATGATGTAGATGCTCTGCTGAAGTTGCATTTTGATTTCCTCTTTTTTACCCGTCAAGAATTTCCCGAAATTGAAGAGTTCCTTGTGCTTATTTGGTAACGTAGACAGATGAACATTTTGTCTTTCCTTTTTCCTAGGTTTTTGTTTTGCCCCTTTTCCTACTTATCAGCTGAGAGTTCGTTGAGAAAGACAGCTATCTTCATGCGAATAATTTTATCCATTTACTTATATGTTTATTCAGTGGGTTTTAGATTCCTCGAATTTCTGGACATTTTTTCTTCTTTTGGTTGTTTACTATCTTATACTGTACATGGTGGGTGCGGAAATTTGAAAAATGGAGGATAAGATAGAGGGATCTTATATTTAAGATCCTCTTTGGTTTTGGACTCCAACTCCTTTTGGTCATCCTTTATTTATTTATTTATTTAATATATAGAGTCAAACCCTGCGTTGAAACTATATCTTACGATGAACTTAATTATGAGTTCAACAGTTTGTGTTAACTCATCCTGATAGCACGTTTATAAACAAGGATTAACTACAAGTAAATAGGTAGAAAACTGGTGCTTTTCTTTTTGTTGAAATTCAATGTTTGTGTTAGAGGAGTTTGTCTCCCTTCTCTCTCTCAATTGTGTCTTAACTTTTGTTTCGGGTGTAGGTAATTTTCCTATCAAGTGAACCATCTGCTGATTCCATTGCTGTATGTTGTGGAGCTTGATCCTGCAGTATAGGTGGTAAAACCATGGATCATCTTCAAACCATTTCTCGTCTCAAGGGTGAGTTCTGTATTCTATTCTTAAGGAACAACATGCTTTACAACAAAGTGGAAACCAGGAATACATGAGAACATTTGAAAATCAAATCTAGAGAAGATGCTCGTAAGAGGTAAACTGGGAGGAAGAGAGACGATATCCCAAAATCATACAATTAGTTTTCCTTGTTTTGTAGTATTTATATTCTGAAGTAATAGCTCAATTGGATTAATAAAATATTGCCAATAAGAACATTTAGATGAAATGACTTCCTTTGTTGAACTTCTCCTTTTCCTTCTGAAACCATGTTAACTAATATTTTGTTCTTGCAGGTTTTATGTGCCATCAGTTATTGATATTGATCATCTTGCTATCTAGAATTCAAGATTCAGTTTCATTGGAAAGGCATATTGGGCTAAGCCGTAAAATCTCGACAACTGAGTTAGCTACGCCACCCACCAGCGGGACCTTTTACCCGATAGAAATTTCTCCCTCTGTTATCCCGCATTTCCCTGTCCAGAATGAATCTTCATCACCATTGTACCCGAATTTCCCTCCAACTTATGAACCAGTTCTAACTGGGAAATGCCCTGTAAATTTCTCTGCCGTCTCAGATATATTGACGAAGACAGCCTCCGATTGCTCTGTTGTCCTTGCCCCACTTGTAGGAAATGTTATATGCTGCCCTCAGTTCAATAGCCTAGTCCATATATTCCAGGGCTTTTACAGCAGCTCTTCAGATAAGCTGGTAGTTCAGAATGCAGTTGCTGGTGATTGTTTTTCCGACATTGTGAGTATATTAGTAAGCAGGGGAGCAAACGGTACGATTCCTGCTCTTTGCTCCGTCAAGTCCTCAAACCTCACCGGTGGGTCCTGTCCTGTGAATGATGTGACAACCTTTGAAAAGACAGTGAACACAAGCAAGTTGCTTGATGCCTGTGGCTCTATAGATCCTCTTAAGGAGTGCTGCAGACCAGTCTGTCAACCTGCTATTGCTGAGGCTGCCCTTAGGATCTCCGGAGGGCAGTTAGGTATTAATGAAAACAAGGATGTTTTGCCTCAATCTAACAATCACGTTGATGTTCTAAATGATTGTAAAGGGGTGGTTTATTCGTACATCTCGCGGAAGCTCTCATCAGATGATGCTAATACTGCCTTCCGAATATTGTCTTCATGCAAGGTCAACAAAGGTATGAATGCATCATCCCTTATGCCTTTCCCTGCTTTTTCACTTTAGCATCTTTACAAGTTTGCTAACTAGGCTGTGTATGGTGGAAGTGGTACAATATCTCCCAATTCGGTTGATGGGACTCGGTTCAAATCTTCTCAATCACACCCTATTCCTTTATTTATCTCCCCCCCCCCCCCCCCCCCCAAAAAAAAAAAAAAGAGTTTGCTAAGCGGCCTCTTCTTGCCAACCTTCAATTTGAAGGGATAATAAAAATTGGTGGATCTCTAGCTATTGAATGAAGGGACCCAAGATATTATAAAATGTTCCTTGTTTCAGCAGAAGCTTTTATGAGTGCTCTTGAGATGTTAAGTATGGTAGAAGCCTGTTCATGAGTCTTGACCATGTTAAATATGGCAGAAGCCTGTTCATTTCTCATTTCTCTATCTCAGTCATAGTGCACTTATGTAAAATTGCCTTAAACCTTCGGTTGGTAACTGGCTTTGCCAAGTGTTTTCATGAGATAAATAAGTTCCTCGAGCACACTTCCATAATCTGTTTCTCTGCTATTGTGAAGTGTGTAGCATCTGTATTTTGTCTCGCTTCCATTTTAACAGAATTATATATATTAGTTAAAGGATGTTAGAAGTAGGATATGAATCCACGCTCTCTCACGAGGACCAAAACTTGACTCTGACGCCATAGATCACTTGGCCATCCTGTCTGTTAAACACCAAAATTTGCCCATGCCATATTAAACTTTGTCAAAAAGAGTGACTGAATTAAAAATAACATGAGAGGAACATGGTTAAACGTAGGAGCACCTGCTATCCCAAGTTCCATTCTTTTTTCCTTCTGTTCAAGTGTAATATATCCTTATTTTCTTGCATTACAGCGGTAAAAAATAAAATTTTAGGTCATTTGCAGGTAGGATGTTGTTAAGTGCTCTACTATCAATTAGAACGCTTATTCCGATTAACTCAACAATCTTATATATCAGTAAATGCATTAATTTAGCAAATTATGCCTTAGCATGGAACCATTTTAGTAAAGTGTACAGGAGAAAAGAAAAACTATTGGTTAAAATTTCCTCAAATACTGATGAGAGTTCTGCACTTGCAGTTTGCCCACTGGAACTCAAGCAACCCACAGAAGTAATCAATGCATGCAGAAATGTGGCTGCTCCCAGCCCTTTCTGCTGCAGCTCGCTCAATTCCTACATCTTGGGGATCCAAAAACAAATGCTAATTACAAACAAACAAGCAATAATCTGTGCCGCATTGTTTGGCTCAATGCTTCGGAAAGGAGGGGTTATGGCAAATGTTTATGAGCTCTGTGATGTTGATTTAAAAGACTTTAGTCTTCAAGGTAACTATCCTTGAAGAATCATAATCCTCTATTTCTTCTTTCTGCTGCTTTTGTATTAGTATCTGATCCTTCTTCTCAATGTGTCAATGGGTGGTCTGGGGGAAGCAGCATATGGGCAGCAAGGTTTGTCCTCTTTCAAATTTCTGGCCTCGTCTTTCTCTGTGTCAATCTTTCTAGTACATTTTGGCATCTCATTTTCTTTAGTTTTATTGCGTATCGTGCATTAGAGGATGCATTAAATATGCTCACTTGTAAGACCCCGTTTCTCAAAGTTCAGGATATACATTATGACTTAAAATTAAGTCTTTCCAGCTTTTCTTTGCCAATCTATAAGCTACTAATTATTTCTAGAAGAATTTAATTTTTAGGATCTATGGCAAACCTATTGTCGCGGAATGATGAAACTAGCTTTACTGAAATAGCCCCAGAGCTGTAAATCTGTTGATTTCCCATGCCCATTACCCTTTGGTGTTGAGAATTGGTAGGCAAAGGTAGATGCTAGGAGGATACATTCTTTGGTGAATCTTTGGTAGGCAATGCAGTCAATAGTGTATCATTATGCGAAGATTTAGTCACTAGCTCCCAAGTTATTTCCTTTATTTTGGATAGAAAGATCGTGAAATGTTTTTTATTTTCCCCCCTGATACTAGAAGCTGGTTGTCTACTCCGGAGCCAGCCTGCAGATGTGGTTTTCGATAATGCAACAGGCCTTAGCTTCACCTGCGACCTAACTGACAACATTGGAGCTCCATGGCCTTCTTCTTCGTCAATGCAGTCATTGTCTCTCTGTGCGCCAGGTAACTCACTGTTGGATAATGGTGCTTTGGTTCCCCTTCTGGGTAAAAAGAACAATCTTAGTGTTGGACTATTTCTGTTATTTTTCTCGAGATTTTGATGGAAATTTCTTGGTTTGTGTTACTGTCATCTTTTGAACAAGAAAAAAACTTGAAGGAAAAGCCAGAGTCTTGTTCTGGTGTCTGGTACACTCAGAAACTTATCGAATTTATATAGAAGAGTAAGCTTAGGAAGAGAATGGAAAAGTATGTAATGGTTCATGTAAAGGTTCGGAGCTGCAATGTTTCTGTTCCCTTTCTAGATTGTCTCATCAAATTCTTGTTAACATATGCTTTGTCATTTTGTAGAGATGTCACTTCCTGCGCTGCCAACCTCGGAGAATATGAAAAATCTTGGTGAGTACTACGATCATTTAAGGATCATACTGATTCTGTCTTACAGCATTTAGTGGTCGTGTGTGCTAAGATCCTGTTGGGCTGCTTACAAGATCCATTTGGTTCTGGAAAATTGATCCCAACTTCTTTCCTTCTCTTGCATCTTGGAAAAGGCGTGAAGAAAAAATGGACCATGAAAAGCAATCATGTGCACACGCTTTTCTCCTTATTTATGCAAAGGGGGGAAAAAATAAATTTAGAAAGTAGACAGTTATCCATAACCAAACAAATCTCAGTATCCACTAATTCTGATATAGGTGGATAGCATATGTCAATGAGATAAAACTTATGAATCTTTTGTCAATCCTCGGAGGTTCTGATTTGACTCGAAAAGGAAACGGCTTTGCTGCAGGTTCTCGCAGAATCAGGTCTGAGAAGTTTATGCCCATTATTTCATTTTTTGCGTTCAGTGCACTGCTGCTGTGCTGAAGAGGGGAAGTTGTGGTGTTAGTTGCCTGATTCTCTCTCAATTTTCTTTAGGGGGTTTCTGTAGGGAAGAAAGTGAGTAGACAATGGGAGTGGCTTGTCTTGGGGGGGGCCTTATATCCCATTTTGTATATTTTCATTTTTTTTTTCCTTTTTTTGAGTAGCCTTCTTTTGTATAGCAAGCATATCCCTTTTGTTTTATCTTCCTTGCTTCTCTCTCTGATCGCTGTTTTGTCATCTGAGCTTTCGTTCGATTTTATTTTCGAAATTAATCTGTAAGGCCGTAGTTCGCATCCTAAGGGAATGTTGCCAAATGAGCGCAGTACATTTGACGGTTTGAATTAAGGTGAAAGGGAAGGAGAGGAAAGAAAATTTTGAACATTCCTTGGGATATGAAATTTTAAAGGGTTATGGGAAGGGTAATGGTGCGGGTACAACGTTCCCTTGAGAATCTACCTTTTTTTCTCTTTGGGTAAAACGAATTAACCTCCTTGAGGTTTGCAAAAATAACCCTCAACCCCATTCTCCTATAAAATGACAGAAGTAACATTGGGCTACTTAATCATTTAACACCTTTTTAATCGGCTCATTTAGTAAAATTGGAGTTTAGTTTAACCAAGCAGGTTCAGTTTGGGTAATTAAACAAGTATTGGGTCCCATTGATTGGTTCGACAAATGAAATCTTTGAAATATTTTCACATAATATTATTGGATGCAGCAGAAGAGGTTTACCATAGAGTGTGAGATACTGGTCGGGTTCCGGACCTTCAGACCTATGCTGCACTAACGGACGGCTTATGTAAAAATGGAAGTCTTGATACTGCAAATTCACTTCTTCGAGACATGGAAGATCAGAACTTTGAGTCCCAATGTTTCGATTTAGAACACCCTCATGGATGGCCTTTGTAGAGGTGGGAAACTCGGAGCTGCTATGGAACCTTTCCACTCTTTGAAGGCTAAGCAGCTGCAACCAGATGTTTTCACAAGAGTCCCACTGATGAAGGGATTATCTAAAGAAGGGAAAATAAGTGAGGCATGTAAGATGCTTGAAGAAATGAAAAAGGAAAGATGATCCCGGCACGCTGTTTATAATAGTACAATCTCTTAAATAAGAGGACTCTCGAAAGTAATGATTATTCCTCTTGGATTGGATTTGTTACTTGGCAGTAGTAGCTAAAGGTCTGTTTTGCCGTAGTGGAAAGTTATGATTTTAACTTCACAGTCAGTTTATTCACATAACTTCCGCTGATGGAGTTATTAATATTTGAGATCCGCGACTTCGTTTTTTCAATTTTTATGATTTTATTTGATGCATAATCTTATGGCAGTACAAGTTTCATGCAATATACCTTTCTCGAAGATTTTAATTCCCGAAAAATCAAGCAAGATTTTTATTGGAAATGCATTAAAATCATATGAGGATGGTTGTTCCGTTCTGGTGAATGCTGAAGCTTCACAGTCACAGTGATTTTTACGTAGCTGAACCTTCATTAAAGTTGTCGGTTCTATAAATCCACAGTCGCAGCTCGCTATTTACTATAGCCATATTTGCTCTTCTCTACCCGTTGGTCACGTCAAGCAATCGATCCATCAGCTTCTTGTGGATCTTGTTAAATGATTTGTTCTAAGCATTTTGAGGCTCCTCGCTATTTCCAAGGGAATAATCCCATGTTTTTGTAATTTAGCAAGTCGGCCTGAAAAGCTGCTGTTATAAAGCGTTTTGACTTGATGATTTACATTATCACAGCTATGATTGCATTGCAACGAATAGGAAGCTAAAATGCAAGACTGTGAATGCCCCTTCTAAATGTCGAAAGTCGAGATGAACTGGTGAGGCATTGCGATAAGAACCAGTAGAACATAAATTTCGCAATGCCTCACCAGTTCACCCGTTCATCAATCTGGTATTCATGTTGCAAGAAGACCCAGCGAGACATTTCTGAACTTGATGATCTCGGCATGCAGCAGAAGTCATTAGCCAAAGCCACTGTAATAGCTGTCTTGTCTCTGAAGCTAATTATTCCGGGCCATTAGCAGACTTTTCCAAGGATGAACTTGAGAGCTTGGACCCAGGCAGATTGCCTGGTCCTAAATTATGGCCTGCTAAAATAGACTTAGTCGACACAGTTGACGATTGATTGTCCTAGGACTGTGGTTCCCTTTCGATCATCGATTGCATTTTTCTCCATTTACATTTTGAAGTGAGGCCGATGTAAATAAAGACTAGAAGCACCGATGGCCACATCTTGGACGTTGCCTTGTACGCAACGCAGTTTTGAACTTCACTGTGTAACCCAAAATGCCTCCCTCATCAAATTCAAGCATATTGTCTCGGTACTCAGTGACCATCATAACCATCATCGGTCACAGATAGAGAAATGCAGGCAAAAACTTTATATGGAGCCGCAGCAGCATCCACAGCCTCCGATCACTCAATGGAGCCCTGGCCAGGTTCATTGGGCAACGAAATCGGGAACCCGTCGGGGACGACTTATTAATTAATCCTCCCTGGCTTCGTCCTGATATTAACTGCTAGTTCTGTACACAAAATACCAGACTGATCGAACAGCTGCAATATGTATAAAGATCAGTTTAAAGAACAGAGTACTTTTTAACTATGAACTAGATAAAGCATTCATCGCGTCAAAAGAATCTTCTTGCATGAACAGGGCAAGTTATGACCATGAAGAAAAAATAGATGAAACATAAGAGATTCACCTCGCACTTCTTCATTTACAAATTTACAGAAATTTCTGAAGTGGTAGTTTTATAAAATGTTTTCTAGTATTTTCAGACCGAACTAGACATTGAACCGGTTGAAACATGGGTTTACAGGTTCACCAGCTCGCCTAAGGTTTGACAAGTCGAACCGGATTTTTCTGAAGGGGAAAATGACACTTTGCCCCAAAAGTTATTCCCTTAACATCACTTTCCCATTAATATATCGTTTTGTCTCACTTTGATCTTTCACTTTTTTCTAAAAATGTGTAAGTTTGATCACTAATTTTACCGTCCAGTATCACCCGCCTAAGGTTTGACAAGTCGAGCTGGATTTTTCAAAAGAGAGAAAAGGCACTTTGCCCCCAAAGTTTTTCCCTTAAATGTCACTTTTCCATTAATATTTCGTTTGTCTCGCTTTGATGCTTCACTTTTTTTTTTTAAAAAAGTGCAAGTCTGATCACTAATTTTACCGTCCAGTATTACTTTTAGCTATTAATGCTTAGTTTGTATTACTTTAGCCATTTATAAGTGTGTAAATTTGGCCTTTAAAGTTAACTAGGTATACTAACCGCACGATGCTGCGGGCTTAATAATTTGAGGTACTAATAGTTTTCGATATTTATATATAAATCCATAGCATTTCTATGATGTTCATTCTTTCGATTAGAATAATCACCTATAATATCTCAAATACAAGTCAATATGCATATAATATTTTTCTAGTTCTTATAAAGTAAAGTACATAATAAATGATTTAACATATTACCTTCACATTTAGTCACAATTTTAGTAGTAGTAGTAGTAGTTCTTATTTAATAAAATCACATTGGACACTCTTCGCAACCCACATTTCTTATGCCTTCATCATTTTATTTGTATTGTTTAATTCATTAATATATGCTCCTACAAGTCTAATTTTTTTAGCGCAAAAAAGAATAATATGCTATTCATTATATTGAAAAGTATAATATTTATTATTCTTACCACAATGCTTTCAAATATCTATTTATGCATAAGTTATATTTGAATTTATTCCCCTTTTATCATATGTCGTTTCCTTTCCATCTAATTGTAAATTCATTTTTCATCGATCTCATAAAGAAAACCACATTAAGTATCATTCAAGATCATCCATCTTATCCTCCATCCTTTGATTGAATTTTTTTTAAGGTTTATATTTATATAGGTTTTAGATGATAATTAATTCTCATAAGCTTGTAAAAATTACAAAGGAAAAAAAAAGCAATTAAAGTCCATTAGAATATTCCTAATTTATCAATTATATTTTTGAGAGGATTCTTTCAAAAAAATATAAAATAATTTAAATATAATTATCCTAGCGAAAAGGGAATAGAAAATATAAGAATAATTTAAATATGATAATTTTAGGGAAAAATAAAGAAAGAGGAAGAGAAAATAATCGAATTGGGGTCATTAAGATGGAAGTGCAAGTGTCCAACAACCCTCAACAAATCACTTTGTTGTTTGCATATATGCTTGAGTCGGAGCCCAAGGTGGCACCAATCGGAGGTGATCCGATAAAAATGTCACGATATGTGTTATATGTTAAAAATTTTTAAAATACCGTGTCGTACGGTGTAATTTACCAATGAAAATGACGAATAACACGAGAGATATGGTAAAGGTGTAGGAAAAACTAAAACAAACCGAAAATGTGCGTGAATTTTAATTTCATCCATCTAAAGGATATTTAAATCCAATGAATTTGAAATATAAAAAATATTAATAAATTAATAAGAGAGAGAAGCAAACCCATTTTAAGCCGCTAACGGGGAGCTGTCGCAGCATCTTTGGTCTTCGATTTCGACCCGATGAAGTTCAGCTGAGCAGTCTGAGCTTGAATCGGCAGCTATGAAGCTTCAGCTCCATCGTTGCCCCACAAACACAGTCGCTTCCTCGGCACTTAGATGGGTCTCACGAGCCGTTCCCCGCAGCCTTCAGGTACTGTTCTTCTCATGGTTCTCCTCCGCCTCGCTCTTGTCAGTTCTTGAGTTCTGCAATGGTTTTGGTGCCTTTGGTTTCAGAGTTAAAAGTAACTTTGATTTTGATCGTGGGAAATGACAAAAGATTGTGGGAAATGACAAAAGATTGTGTAGTGCCTTGAGTTAAAATTAAAAGTTAAAATTTTTATGATTTTAATTTCAATCAAATTATTTGGCCTGTCCTTTGCTCAAAATTCGAGCAACTCATGCCGATTATCGTCGTCATTCGTGGAGCAATTCTGGGTTGATGTTAAAATGGTTCAACTTTGCTTCTCTGCCTTACAATCCCATTCTCCTACGCAGTTCTTGTTCTTTCCTGTAATTGGTGCTTCTGTGGTCATTCTGTATGTGAGTCATGCTTCATTGATTGCTATGGTTCTAATAGATAATTGCAGTCGGGAAGGATATAGCTCTGAGGCAAATGGTTAATTAAACGTTCTTGGGTGATTTTAATTCAGCTCTTTTCGTGAGTAAATTCTTCTAATTATGATTTAATTTGATCAGTAGTCGAATGGTGTAAGACCCTGATAAATGATTTTGAACATCTGTTTAATCAATGATTATGGATTTTCTGCAGGGTGCTTCGAAGGCCGAACCAAGATGCGAAGAGCTCAGAGCGAAGCTGCTCGACAGAAGATGGGCATTGCTCAGCCCAGACTCTCAGATTCAGAGAATATTGTTGTCTTCTAAGCTAGCACGAAATGGAGATGGATTGGTCCCGCAGAGGTCGCGGTCCAACGATAATGATCCTTCCCTGGAAGGTGGAATAGTGGAGAACGATTCCCAAGTCCCGTCATTCTACATTGTGAGGGATGACTTGATTCATCCCTTAGTGAACGGCAATAAGGCGAGGAAGTTAGACGCGTTGCTACCTTTCTTGGAGGATCATTCAGTGACAGATGTGGTGAGATTTGAGATTCCTTCGGATTAAGAACTGGCCCTTGCAATATTCTTTCTTCGTCATGAGATGGTGAAGATAGACTTTGGAGATAGCCCATTTCCTAATCCTTTATCTGTGTTAATTTGATGCTCCTGCAACTTTTGGTTTCTACTTTTTATGCATCGAAATATCGCCTACAGTATGAATTTCATATGATTGATTATCAAATTGGTATAACATTTGGTTGGGATATATTTAGGTTACTTGTGGCGGTTGTCAGAGTGCCCATGCTGCAGCTGTCGGTAGGTAATGCTCTGAGAAGCTAAGCCTGATTAAATCTATCTTAGAGTTTCATAAGATTCGCAGCCTTTTCTCCTTAACAACAAACAATCATTTGAAAGTGTCTCCTGATTTGCAGTGTTCATGTGCAGCTGTTTCGTGTGCAGAGAGAGGTCTGAGATCACATTTGCTTCTTCGAGGGGAGCAGCCTGATGTTCTGACCGGCTATAATCTGATCTCAACCATGTACGGGAATGTCACCTACGTACCAAGATCTCTTTACGCTGATAGAGAAGAAATGCTTATTAGACATGCAGGTCTAGTGGCAGGTAGCAGTGGATTGGTTGTATCTTTGAATGATATGCTGGAGGCTCCATGGATCAAACAAAAAGGTGGGAGGAAGGTGGCAATTGTAAATGAAGGTGCTGGAGATTCGTTGGCATTATTAGGTAACTTCAGTAGTCTTTACATTGAGAAAACTAACTGTTCCTTCTCTAGACAATTTTTCTGACGAGGCTGTTGTTAAAAACTTCAGTTTTTTGTCTGATTTGCTCTTCTAATGTTCTGCTCTTCTAGGGATGATACGCCTGTTGTGCTACCTTTCGGAGAATCACTTGTTTGGAAAAGAGAGGACTGTGAAGTTTGTTGTTGATGCGGGAACTGGGACCACAGCTGTTGGTTTAGGCCTCGGAGCCATTTGTCTTGGGTGGGTGACTGCCGATCTTCTGCCTTGCTGTTTCCTTTACTTAATTGAGATTAAATACATGCAGTACTTTTGTAGACTCTGCAATCCCACAAAGAATTAAGAATCGTAGTCGCTCTCTGTTCTGTCAGGCTCCCTTGGGAAGTGACTGCAGTGATGCTTGCTGATTCGATTGAACAGTACAGGAAAAGGGAGCTACAGTTGATCTTTGACTTCAGAAGGCATTTTGGTTTCAATCTCGTGCATTGCTCAAATAGAATGGACAATGGGGTTGTGACCTGGGTAGAACGTCATCAACCGAGGAAGTGAGTGAAAAGTCTTTACACTATTTTATTTTATGTAAGAGGTGCTCCGTGCGTGAACCTCCCATGCCTGTGATCACACTGTGATCTCGCTCCATAGCATGTGGATTCAGGAAGTCATGAGAATTGCCAGAACCGCGTTACACGAGGGCATTAAAACTAAAACCTGAGACCTGTTATGTCTCATTTCATTCTTTGAAGTTCTACTCTTAGCCGATTCCAATGCTTCTTTTGCTTCTTTATCCACTTTATCCAAATCTAGATAAGCTCTGATTGGATATTGCTTCCCGACCATTTTTCAGGTTCGGGAACGTGATAGACCGCGAGCTAGAGGTATGCCAACAAATCGCACAACAGACGGGCATTCTAGTTGATCCAATCTACACATTGGCAGCGTGGGAACTGGCAACTTCACTCAGCGAGAAGGAAGAGAGAGGCGGCGCTAATGTGGTCATGCTTCACACAGGGGGAATGCTGGGCATGTTCGGACTAGCTCAGCGGTACAAGTCCCATTTCCGGACACTGAAAGATCAATCAAACGGCTGAGTAGTGAGAGATACAGTCATGTTTTTATACTTCCCCGACAGGAAAGAGTTTTCCAGAATGATTAACAAAAGATATAAACAAATGCTGCTCCTAAGGACTGATATTGATGGCTCATGAGATGTTTCTGGTTTGAAATGTACCCGCGTTGCTGTTGGAGAAACTGGGCCAATCTTGCATCGGTTGCCTCTTTTCTTTCTCCAAGTTCTATTAAGGGAAATGCACGAAAGGCCTCGCACTCGACATTCATTACGCAATGTGCATTTCCTTCTAATGATCACGTATCGCATTGCATAAAATGTACGTGGCGTTTTTATATTCAAGAAAGTGTAAAGCTCTTAAGATCTCGTTTAACCGACCAGGCATAACTCCTATATTAGGAGTCGATAGTAGCTAGAGGATCTTACTGGATGAAATGTTCATAGACCGGCAATATGTTGTTGAGTATCTTTTTAAGGTGAAAGGCTTATGAGCATGATGATAAAAAGATTAAAAAAGAAAAGGAAGAAATGTGAATAAATTTCAATAACAATGGAAAGTAAATATAAAGGGAAAACAATCAGAATGTAATGAATGATATCTCGTTTGGGACCCCGACAGGGTCATCTCTATTTCTTGAAGGAACACTGTGCAAGCAATGTAAGAAGAACATAGGCTGCAAAAATTTAACATCTGCCAAATCGAAGATCCACTTCATTGTGCATATGCTGGAAAAAGAGAGACCAACCCAAAAAAAGAAAAAAATGAAAAAGGAGGTCAAACCGCCCACCGTGGGGCTCGAACCCACGACCACAAGGTTAAGAGCCTTGCGCTCTACCGACTGAGCTAGACGGGCAATCCTTTGTACTCGTTATTAGTGACCCACTAAAGAGAAATTAACCCACTAGCATTTCAACAACTCAAAACTGATGCTCCCAAAAATAAATAAATAAATAATTCCCGCCATAGCTGAATTATGATCTCTGCTTTTCATTTAGAATTCAATTATTGAGATGTAGTAATAAAGCCCTAAAATTAATTCCGCCGTCTCCCCATTTTTTTTTAAAAAAAAAGAATAAAAAAAAAGCATTTGAAGGCAAGAATCATTAGTAATGATCACACACAAAGGGAACAGAAGAACCCAAAAAAAAAAGGGGAAACCTGAAGGTGGCTGGGGGATTCGACGCCATGGGAAGTTGAAGAGGAACGACATGAAAAAGAAAAGGAAAAGTACAGAAATGAAAGAAATTTTCATAGAAAAATGGAATAATTTGCGTAAAAGTAAATCCCAACATTTGTTCTCATTTAAAAATATGCCCCCGACATTTCAATTTGTCACAAAAACCCATGGTTCTTGACGATGTTTTGCCGTGTCAATCCTCTTTCGATATTTTACTACTCTTCTCGACATTTTTTAGCGATACAAGACGGCGTAAGTCTTAAAACAACATGTCAACTGTAATATCTTTAAAATTTTCGACTGCACATCATCACGGCATGCGACAAGGAGAGCAATCGTATAATGGATGACTGGTTAATCAGATATGTGGAAGAGTTTGATAGCAATAGACCTTGACACTCGACGGTGACCTCCACAGTGACCGTACAACGGATGACTGGTGACTCGATAATTTTTCCCGAACTAGCCCTAACTATAAGGGCATAATTGAAACAGTCGGATGAAATTTTGTAACTCGTATTCTAAAAGTCTGATAAATTATGTATGCACAAATCATAAGGTAACTAAATCTAAATTGGACCAATTCTTTCTAACATCCGGTGAACCAATACACTGGAGTCACCAGAAATAGATTTCGGTCCATATTCTTTGAGGCATCCGAGTTTAGATTCAAGAAGCACATGATTTCCGAACCTCATCCATTTTGCCAAGTCGACGAACTTCATTGTATTGTCACAATTGTTCCATAAAAATAGCCTTAGAGAAATTTATCTTATTCCTGCCGGATCACTCCCTCCTATATCATCAGATAACAACATACCAGCGTATTAACAATAGCTCCATACTACTCCCTCCCCTGCTGTGCCTCCTCTCCTGTCCTCAGAAATTCTCAATCCGAAGATTAAACCCGAGTGAGCACAGATGGAAGATTCCTGCTTAAATGGTGTCCAAAGAGATTTCTTCACACCTTATCAATCGCAGCGATCAACCAACATGGTTATGATTATAACCTTCACTAGACGTCTCAATAGTCGATGCTTGTGATAAACTAGCTAGGTCGAAAGGACGTGTGTTTTACGTGGACAAGATCCAATGCCTTTAAGAAGTCATCCCTTGTACCGTGCATGCTGTTGATCTACTTTTTGTGATCTGAATTATGAATGAATGAGTTTCAATTTTGATTGCTAAATCAACTTAGTTGGCACCGTCAATGATTTACAACAGAGAAAATCTTGTGTCACAATGCCACTATCCGTTACGCACAATACCTTCCCCTGAGCCAGAGTTATAACAAAGACTGGAACCATGATCTGCAGTAAAATCTTTTGTAATTGGACATTATTAACATTAAGAAGAGGTAGGAAATGTTAGTGATATGCCCTAGAGCTTGATTTATGTATTTGGATAATTCCTTTTATGGCAATAATGTTTATTCTATTATTCGTATATTGTCTATGTTTATTATAATAAAGTCCTTAAGATATTTTGAATGCTTCATTCTTAAGAGTTAAGAATATGAGTGACGAAGTAATTCGGTAAGAATATCTTTAAACTGTTCACGATCGTAGGAGACTTAACTGGACATTATTTCTCCAGATAGATCGTTACCTCTGTCTGTTTCCATGATTAGTATACAGATACTAATGAAAATGGAGTAGTGAGTCTCATGCTATTTGATAACTGTTATCATGACAGATATGTGGATACTTATATGATAAGTAATCAAACGTGACGTGCAGATAACATTCATACGGTAATTTACTAATGTCAATGAATGTTGTCTGGATCGTATTAGTGCATATAGCCCTTAGACCTGAGATGGAACGCTATCTCAAGTATAGGTAAATAGGATTTGCTACTACTAATGTATTTGTGCTTAGCGTGAGTATTCGGCAGATAGTGGTCCTAGTTAGTTATACTTGGAGTTAGGTGTCTGATCAAGACGGGATTCACTAATCTGAGTAAACAGGGAAAATGTCCTATGGATATGAGTTTTATTTTGGATCGAGAAATCCTCGGCCGGGGTAGATAGACTTGAATAGAAAAGAGTTTCTGTTCAAGTGCTACAGATCTAAGAATGAAATTAGAGAGTCCATATGATCGGCTTTAGAGTTTGGCATTTACCGTAACTCTGACTAGATTGGGATCTTGTAGTGAAAGGATTCAGTGCATGGTATATACGATCAGAGGTTCATCAGAATGTTCCAATTATACATTCGTCATCTTTTGGATTGTCACGATATGCTGCTAGGTGTCACTCGTGAACTTTGGGACCAATGGTATTTTGGGAATTATGCTTTCGGTTACAGAAAGAGTTTTTGGTAGTATCAAATGAGTTGATACTATAATCCCATTGCCATTTGATGATGAACCTAGTTAGTCACACACATTGAGCGTGTCTAAACCGAGAAAAGAATTAATTATAATTAAGGAAGTTAATTAGAAATTAATTACCGAACGAGGCTTGCAATGTGGTTGTAAGGGTGCTAACACATCCTGAAGCCGAGTTCAATATCAAGGATAAATATATTAAGGAAATACGATAGTTTCCTTATTTGGAAAGTTTATGTAAATAGATTGTCTATTGATAGAAACTCGTGTCAAGGACTTATTTAATCTTTCTTTCTAACTATAAGGGTAAGTCATTGGATGACTTAAATTGTGAGGACTCATTTGTGATTTATTAATTAATTCGGGTTAATTAATAATTGCATTTTTGTCCCTAGGGTAAGAATATATATAGATATGTTCTTACGGTTAACCCTAGAGGTTAATTAATCGAAAACCCTAATATTAGAAAGAGAGGAAAGAGGAGAGACGGCTGAACAGTTGTTGCCGTGAACTCCCAAGGCTGATCGGAGTTCTTCTCGGATCCGATTCGGCGTTTCGGTGTTGTCCTTGGCGTCCTTGAAGAGATCTTTTCATTCCGTGACGATTCCGTTCGAGATCGGTGACCTAGATCGGAGTGTACGGGTCGAGAGGAGTCTAATCTCGATGGAGACGTGCTCGTGTGGACGAGCTAGAGGCCGGACACTTGGACGGCTAATTTGATCGACTCGAATCAATAAGGTTAGTGAAAAGTTCGTAACTTTTCTTATGGATTCATTGTGTGATGTTATCTATTCGTTTAGAAGGCGATTCTTATGTCAAGATGTGATCTTGAAGTTTTTGATTAAACGAGCACGCGATAAAAATTTGATTTTTACCGTAATTAAACTTTCTGCTGCGTACATGCTCGATTTCCCAACAGGAAAGACATGGCTTCCATCCCAACCGAGCTCTGCGTAGTTTTATCTTACACCTGGCATATTGGAGTTTCGGTGACAGAACTATTTTTTAGAGATAATCGTTATCAGAACCATTTTAACAGATCTAGTCACATATCAATCATATCGTTCATCGAAAACAATTAAGGTATTTCTTTATGCAAAATGTAACATGTTCTGCTGTTTTTACCTCCATAGAGGGTGCTGCTTCAATGGCCTCGAGGGAACAGTCCTATGGCCTTCCCAACGCATTGCTATTTACAGTGGTGCTAATGCCTGTCAGTACCGTACCTCTATCTCCAGAATCTGCGGTTCCGGAAGCCTAAACAACCTCACTGGTGTTTCCTGCTGCAGGTGGTCTGAAAAGTGCGGCCCAACTGTGCCACCCGCTCGCTCCCGGGGTTCTGGTGGAGGACCACCTCCAGAAACGAGTACGTATAATTCCAATAAGTAGTGATAATGAAGAGCATAATCAGCCACCTGCAAGCACTCAATGCATAAATTGCTGATTCTGTTAATCTGGATCGTGAATATATACATCCATGTTTAACATACAAGTACATATATGTATAGTGTTGTTTATACAAGCACTCGCTTATCATCCATGAAGAATTTTGTTTGGCATTTAAACACAGCCTGAGTCTGCGATTGTTCTTTGGAATACGATGCATCCACTGCAGCAACCACTAACCGCTCATACAGTCATTGAGTGATTGCAAATTAGTAAGTTTCGTTGGAAGAGTATGATCTAGACAAAAACTGATCATGCTTTAATAGGTATTTATTACATTAAAAGAGCAAATGAATTGTGGCCATATACGTAGGAACACAAAGTGCGAAGAACAAATGTCCTGTAGTGAACTTACACGATATATGCTCTCGAGCACATAAAATGAACGATAGCATGCTCGGGACTTCAAAAGGATCTTCAAATTCTCCTTCAGACAAACATCTGGCTCATCTCTTCCAACCGCTCTACAACCTTTAAAAAAAAAAAAAGGTGTAACAGCGCCCACCGTGGGGCTCGAACCCACGACCACAAGGTTAAGAGCCTTGCGCTCTACCGACTGAGCTAGACGGGCAAGCGTTTGTACGCCATCGTTAGTAAACCCACTAAATAACATTAACCCACTTAGTAAGCACTAGCTTCAGATTTCACGTCAGAGAGAGATTACAGCCGACGAACCCCAAAGATCCAGTATCTCAACTGATGCACACAAAAAGAAACAAAGACAAAAAAAAAAAAATCAAGCATTCGAAGGCAAGAATCATTAGTAATGATCAAACCGCTGGGGGTTGGAAGGAAGATACGCAAACCTGCAGGCCGCTGGAGACTCGATGCCGTCGACGGCCGACGCCATGGGGAGTTGATGAGGTAGGACATGAAAAGAAAAGAAAGAGGGAAAAAAAATTTGGAATACTTCAGGTGAAAGATCCCAATGGTTGTCTTCAATTAAAAATCTATCCCCGTCATTATTTTCGATATTTTGGTGATACAAGACGGTGTAAATCTCAAAACAATACATAGCCACTGGGGATATCTTTAAAAAATCGGGCTGCTTGTTATCATTGTATGCATATCATAGAGATCGATCGTGTATAACGGATGACTGGTCACTCGGATATGATCAGGATGGTTAGAGATGGATCATCTCAACCCGCAACAAAGGTTTGGAAGGTGGGCCACTTCAGGATTATGCGGGCTTCTCTTTCTCATCTGTGGTTTCATGAAGCAGCCAACGCCTCCAGTCTCCACCAATGCAAAAAATGGCTTGTAATAGATTATGTGCAGATTATACGAAAGATGAAGCCCCAATTAGAACATGAAACTCGATCGACTATTTCATTATCGTCAACCTCAATGTACTGACGAACAGATTAAGTAGAAAGAGTTCTCTTCATATAATTTGGTCGTGAGGAGGTCCTTCCATTCGCGTGATCTAGCAGTCAGCTGGCCCCTGCCACCTATAGATAGTCTAGGGAAAAGTAGCCTTTCAAGTGAATACTCAATGGACTCATGAAACAATACGATCGATAATTCACTGTGGATTTCTTTACTATGTCTTTTTGCAAAGCTTCGTGAGTTTCAGGTGACATGGTTTTCTTGCTTTGATCTTTTACTGTAGTTCGATGTTTGAAGATTTCGCTTCCTTGGTGACCTTGCTTAGCTGCCTCTGTTTAGCATTGTTCATGTTATTCTTGTCTCTCGTGTTCAGCCGGCCTTTCTTATCGAGATAATCCATTATCTTTGTATCTTCCTTCTCCCATCTTTGGGATTGCCTATATTGACAATATCTGGATGCTTTTTCAAAAAGGATACAACCGTTGGCTGCTTAAATTTCCAGTCATCCAGTGAAGGTCTCTCTACAGCAAATACGTAGAGAAACTTCTTCATGGGATCGGAGAGAACTTTCATTTATCAGAATTGATGAATATTATGTAAGTAAAGGTCAGGAAAAGAACAATGACCTTTCGTCTGTTCATCACAGCCTCAGTTGCTTGCCACTCTTCAAGCGCCAGAAAGAACCATCGGGTTCGCAGATATCAGTAATGGCCTGCAACGGGCTGGGAAGAAAACAAGAGAACGTGGCAATTTTCAGACGCCAAATCCTCAAATGTTGTACGCACATGGCAATTGTACGGAAGGAAGTCTATGTTTAATGAATATATCAGTTGCACATGTAACAAGTATAGGTGGGTTATACACAAGACTTTCTCCTGAATGGTTGTTTTAAGTGTTTGCGGGCCCAAAAAAGGACAAAAAGGTGGATATATATGTATGTATTACATCCCAAATTATACTACACATAATTTTGATTTTTTCATACCGTACAAAACTAATATGAGTCATAGATCCTCTCATTTAATATGAATCGCCAATTTTACATAATTCCTTTTAAGTATTTCTGTTCTTTAATTACTTTTCTGTTTTCATCCCATAAATCTTCAATGGTATTACAAATTAACATTAACGAGTCCTTATCGTCTCTTTTCCTCACAGGAAGAAGCATAACAAAGGCATAATAGTATTTCATCTCCCCTGGATCAACATAATGCCGAACAATCTCAGGGAATTCTTTTACAATAGAGTCAAGCTCGACCTCGTACTTCAAAAACCATTGGGAGTAATCCCTTTCCATCTCGAACACCTTAAATCCGGTTGTCTGAGAGCCATAAATTTCAAAGAAGTGCAGGTACTCGTTAGACTGTCCAAACTATCTATTATGGCTGTTTGGTTTGCAAATGTGATTTTAAAATCACAACTTTAACCTAATTCTACTAACAACAAAACAAAATAACTCATACAAAGTCAAAAAGTAAGCCTCATTTATACCACTTTTTTTCCACAACAAAACAAAATAACTCATACAAAGTCAAAGGTTGAGCCCTATTTATACCACTCTTTTTCAAAATCAAAATCTGATTTTAAAATTCTACTTTGAAACCAAACGCAGCATAACCCTCTAGTTTCACAATTCCGTGAAATGGGAATTATTGGCATTGCCCCAAGTTGTTCCTTGTCGACATCAAAGTAAAGGGAGGACCTTGATAGGCTGCACCAATGAACCACCCCATTACAGAATACTCCATTATCGAATACCATATCACATTTTATATAATAAAGGGACCAGATCATGATTTTTCAACAATGTTTTTGAAAATTTTAAAACTTATAGAAATAGACAGTCCAAATTAGATTGAGGAAAATCTAAGAGTTCAAATTAATTATGTATAGTGTAAAAAAAATAAAAAAAAATGTACTAAAAGGGCAGCCTATATTAGATATCTATAGATTTAAATGCCTCTAATGCCTTTTATCCGTAATTTTCCAATTAAAAAATGTATGTAAAAACTAAATTGTTATCTATTATAACTAATTAGATTTAAATATTATATATTTTATATTTGAGAAAATGGTGTATAACCTCCTCAGCTCACCAGCACCCAAATGCAAGGCCACAAGAAGGGCCCTCGACCCGACGCGGATAGCAGAGCCCTCCCCTCGACCCCGCCATCGTTAAACGGTTAGCAACCTCGTGCTGTCGTGTTTCCAGAGGTGCAGACACCATGTAGTGGCCTTGATCGGCAGCGCCACGACCATGTCGGGGACCCTTCTTGCAAGAGCCTCTAGCAACCGAACACTTTCATGTCTCCACCTCAAAATCTACCCTTCTCCTCCTCCTCATCAACATCGTCTCTGCATTTTCTCTCTCGTCTTCTTGCCTCGAAGCATTGTCTCTCTTCTATGCTCTGTTCTGCTCTGCTCTTCACCTTCAACCACAAGCTTGCTGCTCTACCACGATCGATTGTATGAAGTTCTGAACTGAATGTAAGACAAAACTTGGGAATTATGAATGGCTATTATTAAGGGGAGAACTGAATTGAATTGCTCATATTCATTCATTGATCAACATAAAGATATCGGCAGGATACATGTTCTTAGTATAAGAAAGAAATCCTAAAATTTGGAAGGAACAAAATAAAGAAAGTCTACCCTAATAAATATACACACGTAACGTATATGTTACAGACAATTGATGGAAAAAATATTTTCCATAATAGCTATTATTCGAAGATGACGGCCATGTGAGTCAACATCTGTCGACTTCTCCAATTTGCACCCTGTCTGGGCTCTGTTACGAGCTGAAGAGGAAAAGGAGAAGCCGGTTGTGAAGCTGGGCTCTGTTACGAGCTGAAGAGGAAGAGGAGGAGCCGGTGCCGGAGTTCAGGGAAGCTTAACGACCATTGATGCCCTGCTTTTCAGGAGAGGGAGGAAGTGACACAGAGAGAGAGAGCGACGCAGAGCTTCTTCGGCTCGGCATTGCCCCCACATTCATCCTCCTGACCTCGAAGCAGCAGCAGCATAGGAAGAAGATGACGAAGAACCGGAAGCATAAGCAACAACAGAGGAAGGGGTGGCATTATGATTACGGGGAGGAAGAAGAAGGAGGTCAAAATGGTCAAAATTGACCAACTATGACCAGCTCGGAGAAAAGGCATTTTTGCTCATATTAGGGTGCTTTGGAGATGGGGAAGTTGAGGGGTAAGATGGGGTATTCGTCCAGCATGATAGAGGATAACAACCAGGTAGGAAATCCGTCTACCACGTATGTATCGTTATCTGCTACGTCAGCTAAATTGACGGACCCAATGACGATCTGATAAATGTGATAACGAAATGAAACCTGGTGCATTTTCTACTCAATTTTTGAAAAATTGATAGACGTTATACATTTCTAGGCTATTTTCCTTTTATATATATTATAACTTTGAGCTTGTGGCAAGATCGCTGACCCCGTCCAAAATATTTGGAAACATATTTTGTTCTGAGATATATTGATGGATACACACACACATATATATATATATATATATATATTGTGTGATGTGGCTATAGAAGAGGAATTGAGGAAGCTTAAAGGGGTGAACAGTCAGCTCCGTCTAGAAATAAAGTAAAACACATTTTATTTACAATGTTCGGTCTATTATTATTATTTTTGGCATTTGCTTGGGTGAATATATTGTTTTCGCTATTGATTATATTATTTCGCACAATTTTCATATATACATATAGATATTAAAATATTTGCTAGATATCCTATGAATAGTCTCATAAGATTTATCTGGATGTATAATAGCCCGGTTAATCCAGATTCGAGTAAGGTCGGGCCCCTGGCACTAAGGGTAACTTCTCCTAATCATGAATTTTCTCCATTTATCATACTCACATCTAAGATTTTGCTAAAAGATTTTATACTTTAAATTTTTTTGGTGTAAATGCACAATAATTTCTTGGCAAAAAAATGCATGATAATTTCTTTTTTGATTTTTAGGGCTTAAAAGCATATTTTGATTTCTTGGCAAATTGAAGAACAAGCATAAGGCTGAGGGCGATGAGAAAGGGAAACAAAAGGCTAATGTAGCTAATGCTAGCGTAGCCGAGAACGAGGATGATGATGTGTTGCTAGTGACTACAACTGAGAAGTCTAAGTTTATGTCACAATGGATTCTAGACTCTGGGTGTTCGTACCACATGTACAGGGACTAGTTCTCCACTTATAAATCTCTTGATGGTGGAGTAGTGTTTAGGGGAAATAATGCAGCCTGTAAGACAGTCGGTATCAATATGGTTCAGATCAGGATGCACGACAGTGTCTTTAGAACTCTATCGAATGTTAGGCACGTACTTGACTTGAAGAAGAATCTTATCTCCTCGAGTGTTCTTGACTTGAATGGTTGCAAGGTTGTCATTGAGTCTAACGGCATGAAGTATCTCGTGGAGCTCTCGTGTTGACGAGAGGTCAGAAGACCAGCATCTTATATGTTCTTTAGGGTTCAACAGCGACTGGAGCAACAACGGTGTCCTCGTCTATTACACAGTCGGACTCAACTCGATTGTGGCATATGCATCTTGGTCATATGAGTGAGGCAAGTATGACCGTTTTGAGTAAGAGAGGTCTCTTCCCGAATCCAAGAGTTGGGAAGTTAGATTTCTGCAAGCATTGCATTTATGGAAAACAGAAGCATGCCAATTTTGGTACGGCAATGCATAGAACGAGAGGCACCCTTGACTACATTCATTTCGATTTTTGGGGCCCGGCGGCCCAAGTTACCTCCAAAGAAGGTTGCGTATACCTCCAGACTTTTATTAATGACTACTCCATGAAAGTTTGGGTCTACTTTCTGAAGCACAAGGATGAGGTTTATGAGACCTTCAAGCAGTGGAAGACTTTACTGGAGAAGGAGATAGGGAAGATTGTGAAGAGGTTGAGGACTGATAATGGTCTCGAGTTTTATGGGGCCGTTTTTAATGAATATTGAAAGAAAGGAGGAATTGATCGACACCGCATAGTTGTCGATACCCTACAGCAGAACGACATTGCAGAGAGAATGAATAGAACTCTACTTGAGAGTGTTCAGATGTCCTGCTTATGCACGAGTTAATGATAGCAAGCTAGAACCTAAAGCTGTTAAACGTATATTTCTTGATTTTGCATCCAGTGTGATGGGCTATAGATTGTGGTGCCGTGAGACTAAGAAATTTATTGTTAGTAGGATGTCACTTTTAATGAATCTGCGATGCTTCACTTGAGAAAGGAGTTTCTTGTTCTTGTTGACACATGAAAGCAGGGTGTTTCGAGTAAGGTGGAGTTTGAGGTTGGAAGTTCTCTTAAGCAGGAGGAGATTGTTGCAGATACTCTAGATCAAACAGAGTCTCTGTCTAGCTCAGAGGCATCTTCTCCGCCTCAATTACAGAATTACATGTTAGCTCGAGAGAGGGAGAGACGACAAATCAATCGACTTCAGAGATTCGGCATTGAAAATATGGTTGCATATGCCTTAAGCATTGCCAAGAGCATTGATTCACTTGATCCAACAAGTTACCAGTTCAAGCTCCTGATTCCAGCAAGTGGCTTGTGGCTATAGAAGAGGAAATGGAGTCCCTATAGAAAGCAAGACTTGGTAGCTTGTTAAAACACTCACTGGGAAGAAGATTGTTGGCTGTAAGTGGGAGTATAAGAAGAAAGAAGGATCGAGTCCTAAAGGCACCAGATATAAGGCAAGGTTGGTCACAAAGGGCTACAATCAGATGGAGGGAGTTGATTTCCACGATGTTTTCTTTCCAATGGTGAAGCACACGTCCATTCAAGCGTTACTTGCTCTTGTTGCATTGGACAACCTTGAGTTGGAGCAGTTAGATGTGAAGACTGCTTTTCTGCATGGTGATTTAGAAGAGGACATGTATATGCAGTAGCTTGAAGGCAAGGTAGATCACGTTTGCCTCTTGAGAAAATTCATATATGGCATGGAGCAGTCTGCTCGACAGTGGTATAAGAAACTTGACTACTCATGTTAAGCATTGATTTTGTTAGAAGCAAGTACGATAGTTGCGTTTATTTGCGTAGCCTTGATGATGGGTCGTTCACGTGTTTACTGCTTTATGGGGATGATATGTTAATTACTGCTAAGGACTAATTCGAGATTGACCTATTGAAGGCCATGCTTAACTTTAAATTTGAGATGAAGGATCTTGGTGCAACCAAGAAAATTTCGGGGATGGAGATTTTGAGATCGGTGCCTAGGAAAGCTATTTCTATCGCAGTAGAGATACATCAAGGTCCTGGAGCGTTTTCCGATGCATGATTCAAAGTCGATCGATACTCCTCTAGCTGCAGACTTTAAACTTTTGGCTTTAGCGTCACCACAAATAGATGAGGAAGAAAGGTACACGTTTAACTTTCCCTACTCCAGTGCAATCGGTAGTTTGATGTACGCAATGGTTTGCGTTCGCCCCGATATTTCACATGCTATTAGTGTAGTGAGTAGATAAATGGCTAGGCCTGGGAAGTTACCCTAGCAAGCTGTTAGCTGGATCTTGAGGTATTTGCAGGGCACTTTTGATATTTGTTTGGAGTTTGGGAGAAGCTCGAAGAGTCTAGTTGGCTACGTAAACTCTGATTATGCAAGAGATTTAAACCGAAGAAGATCTCTCATAGGCTATCATGTTGCCTTCGATGACTGTGCTATTAGTTGGAAGGCTACGCTACAAGTTACGGTGGCATTATAGACTACAAAAGCATAATATATAACAACCACAGAGGTTGTGAAGGAAGCCATTTGGTTGAGAGGCTTATTCGGGGAGCTAGTTATGAATGAAGAAGCGACTGTTGTGTATTGCGATAGTCGGAGTGTTGTACATCTCACCAAGGATCATATGCATCAGAAGAGGGCGAAACACATTGACTTTAAGTATCACTTCGTTTGAGATGCAGTGGCTCAAGGGGATGTTTAGGTTCAGAAGATTAGCACAAATGATAATCCACCTGATATGATGACCAAGTCTTTGCTCATTGTCAAGTTCAAGAGTTGCATGGGCTTGGTAGGTATCCTGCATAGATCGAGCTAGGAGCGGAGGAGCCTTCGGCAGAGGAGGCATAATGAGCATATTATTTAAGTAGCTATGAAAAATACAAGCCACGGTGGAGATTGTTTGTGCATGTCTCGCATTTTTTCAATGTTCTGCAGACATTTCGAAGCTGCTTAGACTCATTGGAAAGAATAAAGATCGAGGAAAAACATGAAGATGTCATTTTAATGGTTCGGGAAGCTGCTGTTACAGAGAATAAGGGTTGTAGCTGTCTGTGAAAAATGCTGCAGCTGTTGCTATCTATCATGTCCATGCGATCAGTACAGTCCGTATGGTCCATACAATCCATACGGCTACTCTTCAAAGGTCATGCTACATTTAGGAAAAAATGCAAAGGTCGTGCATTTTTGTATTATTTTCCAAAGGTCGTGTTACATTTAGAAAAATGTGTAAAAATCGTGTTTTTTTAGGTAATTAACCCTTTAAAATATTGGAAGTAGTAAAGAGGAAAAGAAGAACAATGACTTGCTGTCCGGTCATCTCGAACCTTAGTTGCCGCTCTTCAAGCGCTAGAAATAGCCATCGGACTTGCAGATATCAGTAACGACCTTGCAACGGGCTGGGAAGAAAACAGGAGAACATGGCAATTTTCAGACGCCAAATCCACAAATGTTGTATGGACAGGAGAGAGCTTTTACTCTCGTATGACAAAATTTGATTCGGTTTCCGATCGCTCAATGTAAGATATTTTGTAAAAGAAGATTCTATGAGTTCTCTTGGGCTCATTACGATTAATTAATGTGGAAATTAACCTCAGCATAATATCCAGAAAATATCAAGAACTGGGAGCTAAGGCAGCAGTATCCCCCGAACATCGCCAGTGGCCATGGATTTGTCAGGAGAAAATTTCATTCAACTTTCATGAATGTATTGGAGGGGGAAAATTATAATCCATGTAGGGACTCGAGACTATTTAAACATTCGAATTTGACATTAAGCTATATTAGGCATCAATTTTCCCCCCCATAAAGTTAATTCTCTAAATTTGCTTCCCCGTAGTTCCGGCCGGCGTCTCCACGACGGGCTCGCCAGGATTGTTGATGGAATACAATGCCTTAACTAGCCCGAACTATTAAGGGCATAATTGAGACAGTCATACTAGTCGGGTGAATCTCGTACTCTAGAAGTCTGATAAATTATGCATACGCAAATCCATAAGATAAATAATCTATATTGGACGAATTCGTTCTTAACTTTTGGTGAAACAATACTTAAAAGAATCATCAAATTAACTTTTTATGATACCGAAAATATTCTCAGAGAGCCCAAACATTGCAGAGCAGAGGAACTCCCAAACTGAAAAGCAAAAGTCAAAACATTGATCATCCGATTAAATCGAAAAAGATAGAAAATAAGAGGAAGGAGAAGCAGATTTTGTAAGGGAATTTTTGAAAATTCAATATAGCTTTCCTTCCCTCTCCTTCTTTTTCCCTACATTTTCCCTATATTCAAGCAAAGCATATGAAAGAAAAGAAGCGATGCACAAGAAGTACAAAATATCAAGCCTTTCATTGTTGCTCTTTATTATTTTTTATTTTCCTTGTCCCTATATTTTATCTTTTTCTTAATAAAATTATATACAACTAAGTATCATCATCTTAATTCAACTAGAAGAGCTACCATGAAAAAAGCATTACAAAGGCCTCACATGTTTTACTTTTCTATTTGCTTTCTTTCCCCCTTTCCCCTACAAAAGTAAAACACTATCTCAGTCCCTTCTCTTGTTTCCTAATCATGTACATATTTTACACTAAAACAACACACAAGCAAACAACAAAGCTCCATACTACACTCTCCCTTCTGTGCCTCCTCCCCAGCCCTCGGAATTTCTCTCTCTGAAGATCAAACCTGGGTCAGCGCAGGTGGAAGATTCCTTAGACACTGTCCACGGAGATTTCTTCACAACATATCAATCACAACAATCCGACCGAGATGGTTATGATCATAACCTTCGCTAGACGTCCCAGTAGTCAATCCTTGTGATTGACTAAGTCGAAAGGATGCCTTCTTCATAAGAAGCCGTCCCTTGTACCGTGGATGCTGTTAGATCTACTTTCTGTGATGTTGGTTTTCACTGTAGAAAGTTGATCCAACAGCTCGCAAAGAACCGAGACAGTTCCTTAAAGAAACAGAGACAAACTCCCCGTTTCAGACTGGGTCCAGGTAAGATGAGGACAGCATAATGGGGCATTGCCATTCTCAAGTTTCTCATTACGAGCTACCTGTTAAGAAGCAATTACTGCTGCCTGAGCTGCCCATTGCAGCAGGGAGGTCCCTAACAAGAAACTTCACGCTCTGGGTACCTGAAGATTCTAAAACCTCGAGACACTCCTGGAGGTCGGATTCGCTGACTAACATAACCCACTCATCCTCATCGTCCAAGTACTTAAGCTGGAATGTTCCATTAGCAATCTTAAATCTCTTCGAGACCTCCTCATATAGTTGAAAGCAACCTGCACTTGGGTTGAACTTGAACCGAATCGTATCGTCCTTGTAAGTGGCCTTCACGGTGATTTTTGTCCCACTGTCACAGCAATTTGCTTCAGGCTTACAAGAACCCTGCTTCCCTTCCTCAAAGCTCTGGGAACTCGAGGAACTCCCATGCATCATTGAGCCCGACACATTAGAAGAGTCTGTCATGCTCAAGGAAGTGGGCCTTGTATGGACAACAGCCCCGTTGTCGATCTCCACTCCAGCGTCCATATCTTCCGCCACAGCAGCGATATAAGTGCTTGGGCACCCAGAATTAACTAGAAGAAAGTGAGGATCCCCGACCTTCGGGGGAGAGTTCTTGCCCAGTTTAGGGAAGTAGGAGTCCAGAGAAGGATTCTGAGGCCCGATCCATGGAATGGGTTGGCTTTTGTCCAGGTTTATAGCTTTGTTTCCTTCTCCTTGAGGATTTCTACCAACACAACACTCGTCCTCTTCCAATTTGATCATGGAACTCTCACCGTTGATGCTAGGAATCGAGCTGCTTTCTCTGATGAATACCTCGGCATTTTTTCCAAGACTAGGGTTCTTGTCAGGGAAGAGGAGGTTCTTCTGGACATCAACTTCCTGGGAGATGGGACCTGCTGCCACAAACCCACCAGTCGTCGGGTCGAATTTCAGTCCACCATCCACGCCTTGAACTGAATCGAGGACTGTCTGGATTTTCCGAAGTGATCTGTTCACTTTATTTATCTTGCGAGATGGCCATCTTGAGATTCCATGCTGTCTGCAAATCCTTTTGAGAGTAGTTGGGCAAACTGACAAAAAAGCAGAAAATAGATCTCTGTCAGTACCACATTAACGGCTCAGAATTTGATTTGTCCACGCATTGTATTCCTCGATAAAGAATTCAAGTGGGGGCTTAACGGGTCAAACTGGTAAAACTAATATAAAATTATATATCTAATAATTTTGTCCGCAAAGTGGATGAGGTTCAAATAAAGTTCACCAGGAAGAGGATCAAACTGTCCGACTCGATGGGTTAAACTCGAATGGTCTTCCCATTAACTAAGTACAATTCTATAAGCCGCAAGTCATTCTCACAATTGAGGACATGGAACTTGTTGGAGCAATACCTCCAATGCTTTTAGCAGCGTCCTTAAGACTCCCTGAGAAGTACTGCTGAAGAACGCTCAAGCTTACAGTTTTCTCTGCTGTACTCCTCTTTTTCTCTTGCTGCCTGTTTGACCCACTTGCCATCTGCAACATTTTGAAGGAAGTCTCTGAGAAATACTCTATCAACAGTATATATAACATATAATAAAATGAAAAGCATAATCAAATAAATCGAAAATACACATTAACTAAAGAATGAGAATACTTTCTTTAATTAGAATCACTTCACTCCAATTCAATATATCCAACTAAAATTACTCATCATTTGAGATTGGGTACCAAAGCAAACTACTGAGACTACTGGTATTTGATTAAGCAAAACGGTTTTCACCAATTTTAGCACTGATCTACGTTTGTCATGGCCAAGAACCATACCTGTTCACAAGGTCCATCAGAGTCCAACCCGTCACTCCTTGGACTGGGCCCACTAGTCGAGCCTGATAAAACTGTACTAGAAGCCCTTCTAGAAACAGCAGCTGGAGGAACATTATCCGCAACCTCCATTTCGGTGCCACTAACCAATTCTGCTTCTGAGACCGTCCTCAGGGTTTTACAAATCCTCTGCATCGTTCGTGAGAGGTTATCCAACAAAAGCTGTTGCTCTGCACTCCCCTTTATGTTTACAGGAAGAAAAAACTCAAGTACATAATCATTATCTCCTGTGTAAGTGCTCCTTAAGCGAATTGCAACAGCAGCACTCAAACCAAACCTACGGGCGTGGTGAACGAGCGGGTAGTCCCTTATATCATAGCTCTTAACATCAGGATAAAAGAAGGGATGGCTTGACTGGAGGGCTTTTCCCGCTATCCCTTGCCCTTCTTCAAGGTAGTGCTCCACACAGGCATGGACAAATCCCTCCATTGACTTATCATTCACGTAGCAAGCTGAGTCCTCAATGCAGAGGATGCACTTGCGGTTAGGGTCTTTGTTTCCTTCCCGAACTTGGACTTGTATGATCTCATCAGTCGGTTCCTCAATGAAGACACATGGAATCCATGTCAGTGCTAGTGGGAACCTGTGTGCATGGCACACTGCGCGTAAAACATCAGTTATTTCGGCTAGAGCAGCCCTCTGGTTCCGAGAGAGGCACTGGAAACAAGAATAAGAAGTGGCATCAATGAACAGCAATAGATTCATGCAATGATTGTTCAAATTCTCAGTTATTACTCTAGCTGATCAACTTCCCTGAATTCCACTCAGGTAGGAAAGGTACACTAACGACATATGTCACGCACAACTCAAAATTAACATTATCCAGGCAAAATTAAGATGACACGAAATAGTACAAAATTAATAAACACGAACAGGGATTTCATAAATTTTCTTTTATTTCCATATCGATATTTGGAGCTACAATATGCATTTTCATACCATACATTTAACCAATTCTCCTGAAAAGGCTTGAGCTAGCAGGAATATGCAATCAGTAGAGCATTTCAAAGCTCGTTAAACAACTTATTGCACTTTTAATCTTTTAACATATTTTCAACTTATAATCTGATTGAAGGAATTGACGTGTTTGTAATGATGAAGGAATAAAAATGAATAAATACCTGTGGACGGAGTCGAGATGGTGGAGATGTCCGCAGGTTTACTGCCTGCAAAGATTTAGTCAAAACAGTTAATCAGGAATGGTGATACAATTAAAGTTCATGCATTTGAATGATTTAAGAGCGCAGAGTAGTGGAAAACCAACTCTTCACAAACACAAGAAGGGAAAAATAAATGTCTTCAATTCTTAGAACCATCTTGGAACAGATCTCATGTTGACAATAACTACTACACCACAACTGTAGAAAGTGCGTGGAAATTGTTGTCTCAGATGTGACAAGTTTGATTTATTACTTGAGCCACTAAGTAATAGAAGCCACTGCCACAAAAGAGAAATTTAGAAGACAGATACTTTATCACCTTGGAGAAATGGAAAGGGAAGGACACGTACCCTACTCAAACCACTAAGATAACATACACTTAAGACGCGTGCATCTTGTGAGAGTATAAAAGGAAGGAAATTAGAAACAAGAGAAAGGGGCGTAAACCATGGACTTAGCTGCCATATTATTTGAAATCCCATTGCAAAAATTACATTATTTGAACAATGTCTCAGAACAAAACAGGAACTTTCATTCTGCAATATTTAAAACCAAAGAGGCAACCCGAGAATGTTAAGCCAATCATGAAACTTTAACTCATAAGTGAGAAATGGGAGCAGAAAAGGCAGCAAAAAGGCGTCTCTTACTCAGATCCTAATACTTTGAAACGTAATGATATATTATTTGTTATAAAGACAAACAAGAATAGAGAGAACTGACCTGAAGTGCAGTGCAAACTTTCTCCATCTCTGAATCGAAGTTGGGTTTTTCCTTCATTGTGACCAGTTCCAGCACAGCACAGCACGAAATCTCATTAGAGTCAAACACCGGCAAAGCAATGCAACCGCGAATATTATGTTCGACCGCATGTTTGACCCGTAAATACTCACTGTGATTGTAATAAATCACATTCGAAGTCCACTCAGGAACCCTTGACATAAAGACACGCCCTGGTAGCCCAGGATAAGAACCTGGTTTTCCCTCTGCTGAGAAGGTGAATGCCCTTGAGACTTCTCTGTAACCCTCGAGCACCTTGTCAAGCAAGTAGGGCTGCTCACAGGTGCTGAGATAGAACTGGTCACCATGCCTTATCGGGACCCACACTTGCGCCAAAATCCCACCTCCTGAGAATTCCTTAAACATGGATAGAGCCTTAAGCATCTTTTCATCTAAGGACCGAGCAAGTGGCTGAGGAATCAGGGGATTTACTCCATCAGGGAAGCCAATCTGTCTAGCCCGAGATGAATCATTCTCTTCAGGAGGGTCCACCTGAGAATTCTCGATCTGAACATTTTCTCTGTATCCAGAAGAACTTCCCAAGCCACCTCCTTGATCGGAGAAGCTACTCAGGGGAGTATGGTCAGACAAAGCCATTGCGTCTGGCGATGCATAAGGCGCAGATGGATAACTGGGTAGTGTGTATGATGTGAGTATTTGATCTGCTCCCATTGGGCTGTTGTGAAGTCCAGGATAGGAATCAAAGTTCATTATATCGGTGAAGTTACCAAATGGGTCATCAGGGAGCGGATTCCTCGGTCCGTAATCAAACAGACCAGAGCCATCAACCGGAGCTCCTGGAGCAATCCAATAACCCATCCCCTTTTCTTTAGAAGAAAAGGGGTATTCCATCTGGCAGTTACAAACTTCACCAATACCAGAAGGAACGAAATGCTAGAGATTTAGCAGAGAAAACTCCAGGTCAGCCAATCCACCAAAACCCATTTCTCAGGCCTCTTGCAGCCCGATCCTTCAAGATAATCTGACAAGAAGAGAAAACCACAACCTAGAGTATCGAAATCGACCCCGAACTTTGATCTCAGGAGGGTTAGAACAGAACGCCTAATTCTGCGAACTGATCTGCCCAGCAGTCTTAAGAACCCCTGCACCAAAAGGGCACAGCAAGATCGTGGCTTTCCCCCCTAAATAGCAACAGAATCAGAAGCCAAACCACCACACGAATCACAAAGAGGGAAGAGCAAAACGGGGAGACACTTATGATGAAGAATCCCGAAGCACGAAATCACTTCAAAGCTCTGGAGATGACCTTAAAGAGATAAATATTGCAAGCTGCAGAGGCCCCCTCAAAAGCTGGCAAGAATCCACCGCAAAACGAGAAGGCCGCAGCTTTATTATATATATATATATAATAAATAATAGGTGGGTATGTGTGTGTGTATGATGTATCCTTAATATCAGCAACACCAGAAGACCCACCTCGGACTCTTCCTCTAGCAAACCACCAGCACATAAATCTTTGCGTCAGGCCCTTCACCCTACGTGTTCACCAACCAAAATTACCAAACTGGGTACTTCAGTTCGGCCTCAGAATCATTCAATCACGTACAGAATTCGACAGACGCAGACGAAAATCCACTCGGTCCTGAGTCCTGGGGGTGTAGCTAAGATCCTCTGCGCAAAACCACAACGAGTAAGATTTTGACTGCTCAAACAATAGCAATTGCCCGAGAATCGTGCGGCAAAACAGAGCAATTGACCAGATGCAGAGAAGGAACCAAACCCGCACGACCAAGTAACCCAAAATCAGCGATAGACACGAATCCCGATTGAACACCGACCTATGCCCAGAAGCGGACGGATGACTGCAGGAGCGAATCTCGTGTCCGCGAGTGAATCCTCGAAACTCAGCTACTCAACGACCGCCTCCAGCATAACACTTGTTTATTATTCGAGAGAGAGAGAGGCTATTTTTGGAAACCCCAGAGTCGAGGAGAGAAGCGAAAGGCAAGGCAACAGAGCTCGAGTCTGAAGGGGGAGATGGGTTACCGGAAATTGGAATCTTCGTCCCCCTGTAGCTGCGAGAGCGGAGCAGTTATCTATTGGATCTCTCTCTCTCTCTCTCTCTCTCTATCAATCGGTGTGCGTCTCTCCCACTCTCTGCGTTGACCTGAACAGAGCAGTGAATCGCGGACTGGCCGTGTTTGTTGGTCCCGGGCATAGATTTCACATCTCGTGCGCATCTCGACTAATTTACGGGTCAGAAGACATGTTACGTACACTCGGCCTAGGCATTTCCCGATATACTTGATAACCAGGCCAGACTGTCTGAGACCGACTGTTACGTGACTTTTGGCTTCAGAATGAATCTTTTCTTTTTTTGGTGAAACATGAATGAACGAATCGAGGCATTGTCAATTTGTCATGTTGGGTTGGTTAAACTTTTTGCAGAAATTAAATGAGCAAAAGAGGATCATTTGCGGGGCGGCACATGAAATGCCGAAGACACCCGTAGGAGAGCTATGCGCGTTTGGTACATTAAAGAACTTCGGTCTTTCTACTTTGTACTTCGGTCGGATTTTTTCGACTGTCTATGTCCTTATGCGATCATAATGTTGTTTGACGATGTCTACGTGCAGCGCAAAGAAAGTCGATTGAGCATGTCGTGTCGTGAGGCATCCCATGATGTAGAGAGGCATGCAAATATCTCATCTGTTGTTATGACTTTTGCCTTTATATGAAAAGTCTAAAATGAGGGGGTAGAATACTGATTCGACTTTTATTGGTTTGCTCGTGTTTGCGTATAGTTTGGTACGTCTAATTTTGGATATTTTGGAAAAGTATGCACAGACATCTACGTCAAGGACGCAAGTTAACCTCGAGTAATTAGAGAGTAACATAAATAAGCTATTTTTTTTTTCTATTTGGCTGAAGAATAAGAGGCCATTAATTTAATTGGAAAAATTCTAACATATGCATGAGTCATGTACTGTCTAAATATATTAGACAAACCCCTTTAATTGATAAGTATTCTTATATTTCATTAATTTAATAGAATTTTCTACCCTCGAAAACAATGACACTAGCCTAGCTTTTATTATTATTATTATTATTATAAGGGTAGGCACATCGGACTAATACAATGAAGTAAAAATCTCAGGACCCATTTGATAAATCAAATTTTTTTAACTCGACTCCACTTTAATTTCACTTATCTTCAATTCAACAACATAATTATTACTTTTCTATTTTTCTTCAATTTTTTAACCATTCAATTCAATTTTTAATACTAAATTCTCTCAATTAATCATTACTTTTTCTACAATTCAACAACACAATCATTACTTTCTCTCAACTATTCATTACTTTTTCATATTTTTTCTCATAATTCAAAAATACAATCATTACAAACAAATTAAAATCAAAATTCAACTCTACTCAAAAACTCGGATATACTCAAGTTGATATTTTTCATATCATTTTTCGAGTTTCAATTTCAAAATATTTTCCATGACTCGATTACTTTTATATTTGATTGTAAAATATCCCATGCCGTAATATTTACTATTAAAATTTGTATATTCAATTTAACGTATTAACTAAAAGTTAGGAATAAATTTGTTAAACATCAATAATTAAACTCTAAATCATCATTCCATTATATTTCTAATATATTTTACAAAAAATAGCTATAATATATAAAAGCTGGCGTCCGCGCAATGTATAAAAAAGAAGACCAGTTAATTATTATAATTACAGAAAATAAGGGGATCTTAAAGAATCTTTGAGGGGCACGAGGGAAGTAAGTTAAAGAAATGGGGGATTAGATTCCAAAGTGCTTTCATTTTTAATTTCTATTTACTCCTCAAATCTTACGCCAGCCCAGAAAGAGCTGTCACCGTTAACTGGTGTGCTCTCTATGATTTTACTTGTTTATTTATTAACTTTTTTATTATTTACCTTATTCTTTCTTTTTTCTTGTGATATTTTTTTTTTGCTAATTTAAAATAATAAGTATTTGAAACCGTACGATATTCAACAACAAATGTCAGCATTACTAAACCCCTCGATAACGTGGCACGAAGAGAAAGCTCCAATATATGAAGACTAATATTTTATATTTATATTCATATTATCTATTATTTATTTATTTATTTATTTTTAGCTTATTTATCTTCTACAACATGTTTGTTTTTATATATTTAAATCCCAAGAGTGATGTCATCTTCTTTCTAGGGGCTTCCGATAATTTAATAGCTCTAAGTGCCCTTTAAATAATAGATTGATTTATACTACTGAAATAGTTTTTTGCCCGTATATTGTACGAGTTTATGATATGATAATTTTTTCTTTTTCATAATAAAAGGAAAATCCAACTATGATAATTTTTCTTAAAATAAATGTTTTATTTTTATAAATTATTTCTTTGAAGTACTTAAAATATTCATATAATAATCATATGAAGATTTAAAATTAAATTACAATTTTCTATAAATGATTAAGGTTGCGTTTGGTTTTATAGTAGAATTTTAAAATCAGATTTTGATTTTGATTTTGAGTGGTATAAATGGAGTCCACCCTTTGACTTTGTTTATGTTATGTTGTTTTGTTGTGAAAAAAAGTTATATAAATGGAGCCCACTCTTTGATTTTGTATGAGTTATTTTGTTTTGTAGTGGGTAGAGTTAAGTTAGAATTGTGATTCTAAAATTATATTCCGAAACCAAACGGAGCCTAACTGATTACAACATCTCATCAACATGATTTTCTTCATGAAAGATGCACAGAAGTGCTATTGTCTTTTTCATTTGTACTTAAAAGTAGTTAATTAATATATCTAACTTGTTTATAAAAAGAAAAAAATTGTATTTTATATTTTATTATGAATCATATTTATATAAATATGATTACAATGTAAGAAATAATGGTACAATTGAAATACATATACAATTATCGTAAATTAGTAGTTTTATCTAATTAAAACTTATAATGACTTTATTAATTCCACATTTTTATTATGATTAAATTTAAAGTATAAATTTAATATAAGCATCAAATAATCACTTTTTACTATGATTGTAATTATAATTGTGTAGAAAAGATATGGAAAGGAAGTAAATATAAATGTATTAATCTAATATAATCTTAAAATAATTAGGATTTAAATAAATAAGATATACAACATTGTTTTTAAAAGTACATGTACATTGTACTAAATTGATAATTTTATCTAAGCAAAACTTAAATTACTTTATATAACTCTATACAATTTTATTATGATCGTAATTATAAAGAAAGTTTTGCTTCTACTTCTTATCATATGATAAATATAATCATCATATAAATAGGATTTCAATAAATAAAATATAGTATATTGATTTTTCACTGATAAAAAGTATAGTATAATTTTTGTTATGACTATTTCGTAATTTGACTTAATTTGATGCTACCTAAATAAAAAATACCATTAGTTCAACATTGGAAAGCGTGATTTCCTCTCAATTAATGAAAATCTTTATTATTTCGTATATTTACAAAGTTTTAGTTACCTTTCATTCATTTAAAATGAATTAAATCTATTGAATAATATTAAAGATAATCGAATGAAACTCACTATATATTCCACCGAAAAAATGAACTCACTATATAAGCATAGCAATATATATATATATATATATAGGGCAAATTACAAAAAAAAACCCAAGTTTTGTAAAATGTCTCAGTTTTGTCCTAAATTTTGTTTTGTAACAAAAAAACCATAAGTTTTCTAAAATGTCTCAAAATGACCTCCGTTATAACTTCCGTCAATTTTTGCCTACGTGTGACCTACGTGAACTGTTAAAGGGACCCACTAGCCTACGTGTGACCTACGTGGACGGTTAAAGGGACCCACCATCAGCAGCAAAAATTGACGGAAGTTATAACGGAGGTCATTTTTTAGACATTTTAGAAAACTTATAGTTTTTTTTGTTACAAAACAAAATTTAGGACAAAATTGAGACATTTTACAAAATTTGGATTTTTTTTGTAATTTACCCTATATATATATATATATATACACAGCTGTACCCTAATATATATAGAGATAGAATGGTAAATGTCTTAATTAATTAATATGCAATATAAAGTTTAAATTATCTAATAGGAAATGTCTTAATAAAATTATTATTGCAAATAAATAAATAAATATATGCAATAGTAAATATTTTAAGAAATTAATATAAAATATAGAAATTAAATACTAATTATTATTGTCAATAAAGAAATAAATATGTCCAAAGAAATATATAAATCACTTATCGTTATTTCATAAGAAAACAAATACTCATAATTTTAAGGATTTCATTATTCAATAATTATTCATAATTTTAAAGAAATTGAGAATAATTTAAAATTTAAAATAAATTTTCATAATCATTATTAGCTTTATATAAGTTCAATGAAGAATCTCGCATCGAGTGCACTTTATCAAACATTATTCAAACTCACGAAACTTAATACATGAAATGTTATTGAGAATAAAAATCAGCTTAATACTAACTTTAAAAATTTATATATTTTATTATTAATATTCTTTCATTAATTAAAGTTACGGATATTAAATTTTTAAGATTTTAATATTATTTTTCTATAAATTAGATTGATGATTGTGATTATGTATATGAAGTATTTTACCTGAATTATTTGCTCGAACTCTTTAATTAATATTATTTAGTGTGGCTTTGAAATTTACCCCATTGAAGTTTACATAATATGGAAAATAAGTTTTATATACACCAATATAAATTATAAAATAATAATAATTAGTGTCTTCATATTTAAATTCTTAAAATAAAATTTTCTCTGTAAAATTCCTGCAATGTACGGGCTCAACAACCTAATGTATACATATTCTTCCCGTTTCTTAAGAAGGAGTATAGAAAGTGCCTTACAAGTAGCCATTTATCTTTTCTTTACTCTACCTTATGCCCTCACTATATATATTTAGTTTGTTACCTCCATATTTTGAGCATTTGCATGCAAAATGTAGAGAAAGGCACTGTGAATAGTTTTTGCAAAGGTAATACTTAGACGCGTTATTCATACTGCAATTCAAATTTTTCGGTAGAATACTGCAATCAAATTTTAACTAATGGTATACTTCCATTTTCATGTATTAAATTCTATTAGGGACAAGAAAACTGGCTCGACTAGTTAGACCTGACTTACTGTCCAGGCCCACATTGATATTCTAAATTGCGTAACTAAATCCTATTGAGCTTATTTCTCTACCTATATCTCTTAATATCTATCATATTATCTCTAGAATATTTTTCTGATATATATATTTTATCTTTATGAGATATTTCTTATCTCTAACCATATATATGGAAAGCACATCTACTTATTATTTATTATCAAATATTCTATACTTATTATGATATTTCCATACAGATATCTCAGGACTTCTATAAATACTCATCCAGGTACTCCTAAACACTAAGTTCAATTTTTCTACCTTTCTTCGATACACTCTCAGTTAAGCATCAGAGAGGAAGATCGAGACTCCCCCTTGATCCTCCCCTTTTTACAGCTCGTTTGTGGACACTCGATACTCGTGGTCTGCATGTGATCAAGACTCAATTTTTTTGAATCCTAATACTGCGCCGTCCGTGGAAAACGACATGAAAAGTCATCACATTGGATGTTTTCCACCACTGAAAAGAAATAATGATTCTGACTAGGAGTGCGACCATCCCTCAAGTCGGGTACGATAGGTCAGAATCAAAGCCCTATCATTGCGTTGTAAAGCTTCGTCTCTTATTTTTCCGTCATGAGGGCTCCAAACCCTCCATGGCAAGCTGCAACTAACAATCTGTCACAGTCGTCTCGTCAAGATTCGCCACTGCCACAGCACAATTCGAACGTGGTTTGATTGGATCAATTAGCGCTTGATGTTTGAACAGCGGTAGAGGCAATCATCATATTCTCTCAGGAGCCTTAGGCTAACTTGGACGATCATACGGCGGTGAACCAAAGGCTGAACCAAGCAGAAGATGATGCTGCCTCTTCCAAGCGTCGGCCAAAACCTCGCCGTGAAGGGAACTCTGAGAAGCTGCCCAACGACATGTCCTCGTTGATTATAATCCCTCCTGGACCAGTTAAGGCCTTCTCTTCTGAAGAAGTCTAACGCCTCATCGAGGAGAAAGTTGCAAAAGCTATTTAGGCTACTGAGCGAAAGCAGCTGGGCCATCCATCTCCTATCGAGAACCGACAATCCCCTTTGTCACATGATATCCTCAATACCAAGGTATCTCGTAAATTTAATTATTCTCAAATAACCCCTTTTGATGGAAAAACATATCCAGTCAATCATGTGTATCGCCACATCACATCGCTTCTTGGAAAAGATGCTTCCGAGAACCTCCGATGCTTGTTGTTTCCTAGAACTCTCACCGGGATTGCCTCCGACTGGTTTCACCCGCTAGATCTTGGCTGTATTACCAGCTTCAAGCAATTGCAAGAGTTGTTTATCCAAATGTTCGCCGCGACCCAGCGAGTGAAATGCGACCTCAATGAGCTATTCACCATGGAGTAGAAAAAGGGAGAGACGCTTCGAGCATGGTACGAGCACTTCTTCAAGGTCGCTACCGAGATAGAGAGCTTGACCCCTCGCGAAGCAATGTCTGCCTTCCAAAGAGGCCTGAGGAAGGGGGCTCAAAAAGAGTCTTATCATTACACTTTCGCAGGACTTTGTTGACCTTGCAGCTCGAGCCCGAAAAGTTCACAATGTTAGAAGAGTCTTTCTCAAGCTAGACTGAGCGTGTGGGGAAGAAGCAAAAGGACCACCCTAGAAGTGATAGAAAGATGGAGCGACGTCCGCCTCCATATTCTAAAAGATTCACGCCCCTCACTGTAACAAGATCTACTGTCCTCCATGAAATATAGAGGCTTGGCCTCGCAAAACCTCTACAGGTGAATGAATCGGGGGATGTAGGGAAATACTCTAATCATTACCGCAAGTACCACAAAGCTTAGGGACACGACACTGAGCACTATCGAGTTTTGAAAAAGGATATAAAGAAGTTGATTCAACGCGGCCATCTCAAATCATTTGTCCAGCACAACAACCAAGAAAGGAGTGTTGCACCTCACCAAAGCAACCTTATAGGTGATGACCGCGAGGATGCCTCACAAGGAATAACTCATTAACGCGATGCACTAAGAATGCGTGTTTATTTCTATCTCTTTACAGTAGGTTTATTTTCCTTAGGGTTTCAGTTTATGAATAATGAACTCTATAATTATCATGAATTACATTTGAACTTGTCATTCATCGATCATCCCTTATCACATCAATTCTTCAAGCCTCCTTATTTAATAGGAGCACTCTCCGCTTATTTAACATAGGAGGTCAATCTTTTAAGTCTCTTTACTTACAGGAGCACCCTCCGCTTATCTAACAACATATATTTATCTTTTAAGCCTTCTTGTTTATAGGAGTACCCTTGGGTTACTTAACAATGAAGGTCAATTTGTCGAGCCTCCTTATTTAACAGGAGTGCCATACGCTTAATTAACAGCGAATGTCCATTCTTCGAGCCTCCTTATTTAACAGGAGCATTGTTTGCTTATTTAAAAGCGAAGGTCTATTTGTTGAGCCTCCTCGCTTATAGGAGCACCCTTCACTTTATCTAACGGCGAAGGTTTAGTCTTTTTGCAGGTTTCCTGATTACATGTATTAGGACCATTTATCATGACAGCAATCGTGCGACGATGATATACTTTTGCAACTTCTCGAAGCTCGAGCTCACGGGAATGGGGTTTATGTTAGGGACAATAAAATTGGCCCCATTCGTTAGGCCCGACTTAATGTCCTGGACTATATTGATACTCGAAATTGGGTAACTAAATCCTATTTAGCATATTTCTCGAGCTATATCTCTTATATCTCTCATATTATGCCTAGGATATTCTCCTAATACATATATATATATATATATTATATCTTTATGAGATATTTCATATCTCTAACCATATATATGGAAATTACATCTATTTGTTATTTGTTATCAAATATTCTATACAGATTACGATATCTTGATACAAATATATCGGGACTTCTATAAATACCCATTCAGGTACTCATAAACCCTAAGTTCAACTCTTTTATATTTTTTCGATACATTCTCATTTACGTATCGGAGAGGGTGATCGAGACTCCCCCTCAATCCTCCCCTTTTTGTAGGTCGCTCATGGATATCCGAAGCTCGTGGCCTGCACGTGATCAAGACCAGATTTTTTTGAATCCTAACAAATTCTATTAATAAGTATTCGTATGATAATTTTGTAGCAAAAACTATTATATTTTCCTATAATAAGGATTTCAATATAAATATACTATACAAGCAACCCATTTTCATTCTCTTCATATTTTATTTTCGGGTAGATTTTTGTATAAGAAAATGTGGTTTTTGGAATTTCCTAGTATTATCACGTGCTTTCGAAAGTTCCTCAAAAAGCTTGTGGTTTTATTTTTGCCCCAGAATTGTCATAGTTGTTCCGTTAAATTTAACAATTAATTAATTCAAAAAAGAGCCAAAACTATAAAGATACTTAATTAGAGTTTTAATGATCTTATCAAATTCCTTTCCCTCACTAGGCATATATATATATATATATATTATTTGATTTCAGGGAATGTGCTGGCATGAACTATAAACACACACAAAAAAAAAAAAAAATTGTAGTGAGCGAACACTTGGGGACTCAAAAATTTTTTACAACTTAAGTCCAAGTTACTAATTTCGTCTAACACTTCAGTTCCACTGTCAACCTCACTTAACGGAAAACTGATGTTGCGTCGACATGGAGCTAACAACGTTTGTTTTTGCAGATAGGGCACTACTATATCAATGCAAATATTGAAAAAATCAAAGAAACATTCAAAAATAAATTAGAAATAAAAAATAATTCACAAAATAACAAAAATAGAAAAATAAAATAAATTTAAAAATGAAAAATATTTTAAAATAAAATAAAGTACCAAAATAAAATAATAAAAAACTTTAAAATTAAAGAAAAAATAAAAAAGAAATGAAAAATACATAGAGAAAGTAATAAAAATAATAAGTAAGCAGAAAATAAAAAAAAGTAAAATATAAAGTAAACATTTAAATAAATGAAAATAAGTTTCAAAACCTAAAATACAATACAAAAAGTAATAGATAAAATTATACTCGGAAAAATTCAAAGCCAAATTAAAAAATAAAATAAAATTTCAAACAATAAAAGATGAAATAAAAATAATATATAAAATATAAAAATATAAAAATAAAAGTAACTTTCGAAGAATAAAAAAATTAGAAAAATAATAAAACGAAAAAGAAGTTCTAAATATGAATTCTAAGAAAATTGCTACAGTCCCTAATGTCGCCGAAACATAAGAGGCAACTATCCAAATTCACAACCACCTCTAATGAACACAGGCCTTCCATCACAATCCCTATCATTACCTCTGCCACCACATCATCGCCAGCACCCCGGTGCCGCCTTTGTTGCAATGCTCCAGTGACAGAGGCGATATCGGGCCTATGGTGACAAGGTAGTATCAGAGGTGACATGGTAGGGGTTGTGATGGAAAGCTTGTCGATCTTAACTTCATTGGGGGCGCTTCTGAAATTTGATAGTTCTTTCTTGTGCGTCAACTGACATTAGGGCCTGAAGATTTTTTTTTAGAATTTTTTTTATTTTTATTTCTTGTTTTAATATTGTTCTAATTTTCATTTTTTCTAAAATTTACTTTTATTTTTAAATTTTTAAATTTTTAATTTTTAAGAATTGTATTTTATTTTCACTTTGTTTTTATGTTGTTTAATTTTTATTTTATTTTTAATTTGTCTTTGAATTTTTATGAATTTAATTTATTTTTATTATATCTTATACTTTTTAATTTTTGAAATTTCTTTTTATGTTTTTGTATTATCTGACTTTTATTTTCCGTTTGTTATATTTTCTTATTTTTTTTATTTTTAATAACTTATCTTTTTATTTTAATTTTTTCTTTAATTTTTCTATTTTTAATTTTAATTTAATTTTATTTTTGAAACTTACTTTTATTTTGAATTATTTAATTATTTTATTGTTTTTGTGAAGTTTTATTGCTATTTTTTTTGAAATTTTATATTTTCTAAAATATTTGCTAACGTGGCAGCGAACTATCAGTAAAAACTTCAGCTCCACGTAGGCACCACATTAGCTTGTCGTTAAGTGGAGTGAACGGACAAATCAAAGTTTTAGACGAGTGGGTAACCTGGACCTAAGTGGTGGCAAAATTTATTCGAGTCCTCAAGTGTTGGCTTGTTACAAGTTTGAAGACTAAACTGTTAATTTATTTAAATGTTAAAACATAATTCTAACTATATGCATGATAGAGTATGCATATAGGCTTTTCTCAATCTCCTGGGTAACCTGGACCTAAGTGGTGGCAAAATTTATTCAAGTCCTCGAGTGTTGGCTTGTTACAATTTTAAGGGCTAAACTGTTAGTTTACTCAAATGTTAAACATAATTCCACCTATATGATAGAGTTAGCATATAGGTTTCTCTCAATCTCCTGTGTACCATTGGAACATGCTAGACTCAAATAATCAAGTGGGCGTACTCAAAAAGGATTTTGTGGAACAATGGATATAATCCTCTCATATGTCTAAGTAGTTATATCAGATATAATACCACGTTCATGATTTGTTTACTACGAGGTAGAATGCACTTTTTCATCCATGATGTTTTCTCTTGTTCATTGAGCATCACCATATAGAACATGTTTTTCATTAGTTGAGATTAGTCGATACCTTTGAAACACACAACAAACAACTTAAAATATTATAATTATATTATAAATTTATATTGTATTTTCCAACAGTTGTAATACATCCTCATTAACTGTTGTATAATACAACTTTGCGCATGACGTTCTAACTAGTTATTTTAGTTATGTGAAGCTCATCATCATCATCAATGTGGGCAAATATGAAAACTTCTAAAGCCTCGGGACATGCTTGGGATCGAACTCCAGAGGGGTCGATCTTACATAGGATAGTAGTGGATCCACCTGTTGAACATTTCATAGCATTCTCTTCGATAGTACTCCTGAGCGGGATGCCCTGCGCCCTGTCTCACAGTGAACATATGTATATGTCATCACCTCGAATTGTCACCCTGCTAAGAATAATTGTCTAAAGGAGTCAGGCAACTTGCCTTGATAGTCGTGTAAGTTAAACGAAACCCGTGTTCCGAGTACTTCTTCGTATATCTGCATTTAATATCGAGATCAAAATCTTTGGACTAGATTAAAGAATCAGGAGTAAGCAAACCTCCCCCTTACCCTGCAATCTGGCCGTCAACAAGCCATGATCTCCAGTCATTTACAACGGTTAAGTTCAGAGATGTTATCCAATTCACGGTACCAACATATGGAACAACCATGTCACGGTCCCCACTGAACAAAATTAGTAACCATCAATGAGAAGCAGAGGCAATCTGACGTCAAAATTCGGGTAACTGATCTTTCATGAAAATTTGTTCTGGTGAGAAAGTATCTTTCATGAAACTAAAATGAGCCTGTGAGATTGATTGAATGAGTTGTGATCTAATACCACTCGACCAGTAGTTCCAACCCAAGTTTACTGAGTTCCTTGTGAACATACACGACGCTCGGGACATCTTTCGTGTACGCTAAGCTTTTGTTGCACCTCTTCCAATCCAGTACAGTCCCCTGTTACAAATCAAAAGAAAGCAGCAAGTTCATCAAAGAGTATACCAATATGGATAGAAAGTCACTGACACTGAGCTGAATTAGTGAACTAATTATGAACTAACCGGTCGCACGTTCAGAGCCTTTTGAACTTGAATATCATTGGACCACCAGTAGGACATAGCATAGTTAAAATTCTGCATATGCGAGAAAAAATTTCTTCATAAACCGAAGCCTCTCAAAATAGGAGCATTCATAACTAATCGACTTGGGCTTATAGTAAGTTCTCACCCGACACCACAAGTCGGGAATTCTAGGAGGTGAAAGTATGAACTCCGCTGGCTTCTCTAGCACTGATCGATGACCCACTTCGGGATCCATCTTTGGAGATGCAAATACGCACTTTGGTTCCAAGATGTTGTTCTTGTATATATCCTTGACGCACTGGGATTCATATAACTATTTTAATTTCTACATCCAAGGAATCCCAACGGAAGCACTGTATCACTTTTGGGAGTGTTCAATTTCTTCTACTTACCCTTTCGATGATTTCAAGGGTGGCTGTGCACTTTGTGTTCGATGGGTCAACATTCACGTAGTTCTCTTTGCAACTTTTTTTGGCTGCCTAAATGCAGAGAGAATGTCACAGGATTAATTCGAGGATGAGTTTTTTTTTTCTTTTTTTTTAAAATGAATAATGATGATCACTAAGACTTAAACTCAGGCAACATCCTCGTGCCATGCACGACCAATGAATTGCACACTCGCAGCTTAAATCAACAAAGAAATGTGTAATTGAGTTTCTGATTTCCAAGATTACCTCTTCTTTGGTATCTGAAATCAGAAAATGTACGGAGTTGCCATGGGAGCTGTTTATGAAAGCAAAGACAGGAGAATCGAGTTACCTCATAGAGTTCATCAGAAATAAGTGCCATTCGATAGGCAAAGACAATCTTTGAGTTTTCATCAATAACTGAGTCTGTTCTTGGACTTCCGACGATGTACCCCTGCGATATTAGAAACAGAATTTGCTCAGCAAATGGTAATGACATCTTAATCCAGAATCATATTTTTATCAAAATCAGGTCATTGAAGCTCTGCTTTTTGATGATATACCTTGAGATTGAGATGTGGATTCACTCCATCTTTGTTACCTAATAACCCGTATGCCGAAAAGAAGCTTCGCAGTAAGCAACAATAGCGAAATGTGAACTTAAATACACCAGAATTAGGACAAAAATTCCAGCACTGAAAATTTTACCATCCACAACATATTTGGTGACGACCGGAACAATCATTCCTGAATAAGAATCTCCGCCAATAATTAATTGTAATGCAAGGTATTGAGGGTGCGCTACCATCCACTATCAGATAGCAAAGAAAAGGATATCAAAAACCCAACTAAACATCGGACCAGATGGCTGCGGGTAAATACTTGTACAGTTGTACAGGGAAGCTCAATATCTTTTACGTATACCTTCCTCAGGAACTGATATGCTTGTGATGCGGATTTCGAGTCTGAAGTGTACCAACCTTCAGCAGTAGTCGAATAGGAAAACCCAGTACCCACTGGTGAGTCGAGAAATATAATGCTAGCTGTCTGAAGAATTTGTCGTTCATAAATCATTTAACTTGTATGTATGCAACACAACTAGATCATCATATAGAGTACAAAACCTTCGTCCATGCGTATTCATAAGGTTGCAGCCTTGGTAGTCCTCCCGCATAGTTTTCGATATCAAACTCCATTGGACCTGCAATAAAAATATACATCCGCATAAGAATGACTTAGTACATAAACCACTTCATATAATGCAAAGTCGTTATATACTCGGCCAAGAGAGGAGCAAAAACAGCGGAATTTCGCGGTCAGCTGTCGATATACCATAGGCCAAGTGAAGTGACAAAGTGCAATTTCTACATGAATGCAACTTTTACACGCAGAGGTTAGGCAGAATGAACAACTTAAAAAGAAAAAGCAGAAGGGACCACCATCGAAATGTCCAATCCTGATCTATAGCATCGAAGAAGGAACATATACCGATTTGGTAGATAAGACAATGGAACGAAGAACAACCGGGGCCTCCGGTAAGCCACAGCAAGATGGGGTCCTCTTTCGGGTTCCCTTGCGACTCTATAAAATAGTAGAACAGCTCGGAATCTTCCACCGAAATGTACCTATGAGGAAAAAATATCACTTTCACAGCTTCCAAAAGTTTGGCGACTCCTGCCATTAAGGTACTTTCTCGAATGCATAGAAAGCACGGGGATCGGAACTCACCCTGTTTCAAGCTTGAAGGGGAGCTTCCCTGGGTAGCCTGGAAGGTACTCGACAATGGACTGAGAAGCAACACGCCACATAAAGACCACCAGCAGCAGCACCCTGTACAAGCACTTCCCATAGACTGAGCATGTGAACTTCCCCATACTCACGATCTTCTCCTTCTACTGAGAATTGACAGAACTTCCGAGGAATAGATGATGCTGGAATTAAGCCAGAGCTTCTTATATTTGTCTTTCAACTTCTCGGCAAACATTATGACACCCAACAAACACTGTTGTATCTACCATTCCCCATAGTACGGCCCACTTGGAAGGCTGGGAATGAGATTGGACATTAGGAGTGCTTTGTAACGAGATTAGATGGTACGGTAATGATTCGTCATGCTTATTGAGAAGAGAAACATTTGTGCTGACAGGTTAATAAACATAGGCCTCTATCACTCCCTTAAGGCATGCATCGCCTCTACTACACGATCAGATTTCTGAGCCTGCTTTTATACTTTTTCGATGATGATGTTGGGCTTCATACCCTCGCCTTCACATTTTGTAATCTGTTTCTTTCTTAGGCTAACTCTCAGATGGAAATGTTTTTGATCTACGTTTGATCTTTTGGTATCCTCATGCGAATGATGGGAATCACATAATCCGAAATAAACAGAATGGCAACTTTTCCATGGGTGCCTGAGCTACCATTCCAGCCAAAAGTGCCTCCCCCCTCCCGCCTAACTCCTCTCTGACATCCACTGTATTGCAATAAAATCTTGTCCTCGATGCAGTTCCTGTCGAATATCAAGACATTACTGGGATTTTTGGACCACTTGCCCTTCACACTCGAGACCAGGTGAGTCACTTACTTATTCGTTGAGAGTTAAGAATGATTTTAATTCCCATATCGAAAATATAAGAGGAACTCCACAAGTTTATAAGAGATTGAGAATCACAACCTTTGAGTTTGAGTTTTTGGGTTGAAAATGTGCCTACTCGCTTATATTCCCAGTGGAATTTTACATGATAGAGTGTGACTAGGTCCAGCTTTGAGGCACCTAAGTAACCTATCAGCTTTGGGAAAGCGGGTTATGCTTCCACGCCCTCATGTGGGCTTACACCACGCCAGATTCGATTTCGAGGTAGCCAAGAGTGCGCCTCATGTTAATCAGGCCCAAGAGTGGCCCGGTCCAGTTTCGAGGTAGCTAAAGGTGCACCTCTAGTTAGGCCCGAGTGTGGAGCTCGAGGCTAGTTTGGTATTTGTCCCCCCTTACCCGAGTACGGAAGAGGATGCCCGGCTCGGGTCAGTTGTTAAGGGCGGGTGTTTAAGGCACGTGGCACGTGTTGGACCACACGTTGCCACGTGAGAGCGGGTGTTGAGATACGTTGTCCCACATCGAAAAATTGAGAAAGAAACCACAAGCTTATATGAGGCTTGGGTCCAATAACCTATAAGTTTAAACTTTTGGCTTGCAGATGAGTTCAAGTCCATGTAGGCCCAAGTGGGTATTTTACACGCCTCATGTTAAGTCAGGCTCGAGTGTGGGACTAGTGGTTACTTTGGTTTGTCCCCCTCTCGCCCAAGCATGGAAGAAGATGCCCTGCTCGTGGTCAGTTGTTGAGAGCGAGTGTTTAAGGACACATGGCACATGATGGACCACATAGTGCCCCGTGAGGATGGGTGTTGAGAGTTAAGAATGGCCACGAGTTTATAAGAGATTAAATATTACAACCCATCAACTCGAGCTTTTAGGTTGAAGATGAGTCCAATCACTTATAGGCCCAGTAGAATTTTACATTATTCATTCTAGAAGTGTACTTATTTACTGTATGGGCAAATTAGGCCATATATCTCATGATTTCACCATATGTTCAAATCTATTATATGCTTTTAAAATTATCAAAATATACAATGGTTTACATTTTTTTTCAAATCTATCCCGCCGATATATCTTTCGTCAAAATTTAACGGTCTTGCCACTGTGGCCCTTTACTCGAGGATAGATTTGAGAAAAAAAATTAAAACCATGGGATATATTTGAGAAGTAAATTAAAATCATGTGATAAATTTGGAGTCTACTTACGTTTCATTAACGGAAAATATAACGCCAAGACAGATTTGGAAAAAAATGTAAACCACGGTATATTTTTTTATAATTTTAAAAATATAGGATAAATTTGAACAAACGGTGAGACCATGGGATATATGGGGTAAAAACCCATTACTGTATTGGGTCATGAAATTATAAGGTACATTGTAGTTTAGAAGTTAGACGGCGTGCAGCTCTTTTACTACTTCATTGAGTTGGAAAGGAGTCTGATAGACGACCCAATTTGATACCTTGGTGATAATTTGTCAAATGGGAAGTTCAAAATTCATTCACTAGACGTTCATGTACATATATTACTGATTACGGGGAAAAATGGAAAAGATGTTTAGGATATCTATTACAATATATATGAAACTAATAAGGCTAGCTATGATTATATGATACAAGATAACTTCACTAATATTAGCAACACGTCTCGTAATATATTCTATAATACTCCCACTCAAGTTAGAGCATGAAAATCTTGAATGTCCAACTTGCCTAAGAGAAAGCGGAATCGATCTCACCCTAAAGCCTTTGTAAAGATATTTGTAAGCTATAGTATCATTGTAACATGTGAAGTTTTAATAATGCGAAACCGAATGTGTTCACGAACAAAGTGGCAATCTATCTCTATATGTTTCGTCCATTCGTGAAACACTGGGTTAGCTGCAATATATAAAACAGCCTGATTATCACAGAAAAGTCGAGTAGGTTCACTATAATTAACCCCAAGAGAATTGAGCAAACTCCGGAGGCATAAGACTTCACTAATTGCCCCTGCCATGACTCGATGCTCTGCTTCAGCTGAAGGACGGGACATCGTAGATTGCTTCTTTGTTTTCCAGGAGATAGGACACCCTCCCAGTATAACAAAATACCCTGTGATTGAACGACGTGTCATGGGGCTGCTGGGCCAGTCTAAGTCACAATAGACTTCGAGTGCTAATGACCTTTGGCCGTAGAAGAATTCTCTGTCCTGGAGACTACTTTAAATAACGAAGTACCCGCAACACGGCATCCCAGTGGTCCTGACGGGGATCTTGCATAAACTGAAACAAGATATGCACAGGGTAACTAAGTTCCGATCGAGTAATCGTTAGATAAATTAGACGACCAACTAGTTGCCTATACCGGCCGGGGTCATTGAAATGAGCTCTCGATCCTGTTGACAACCAATGGTGTTGCTCCATTGGAAAGGGAGATGGTTGTGCACCAAGCATCCCGCACTTCGTGAGTATGTCGAGCATATACTTCCTTTGATTAAGAAAGAGCCCAAAATCCATTATGGTCACCTCAATCCCCAGAAAATACCGTATTGGTCCCAGATCCTTGATGCGAACGCACTAATCAAGATATCGTTTGAAACATGTTCACTGCTCATGATTGTTGCCTACCACGAGAATGTCATCCACATATACTATGGTTGCAAGAAAAATATTGCCACAATTAAATGCGAAGAGCGAATGATCTGCGCCAAATTGTCTAAACCCATAGTACCGCATAGATTCTACAAGTTTGGCATATCAATAGCACGAAGCCTGCCTCAACCCATGAAGTGATTGTCTGAGTCGACAATCTACCCCCTACCCTCGAAGAGAATATCTAGGTGGCAAGTGCATATAAACTTCCTCGTCAAGATATCCATGCAGAAATGCATTATTGACGTCCATTTGCTGTATCTCCCATCCCTTTTCCACAGTCACAGCTAAAAGACATCTTACAGTGACCAACTTTACCATGGGTGCGATAGTCTCATTAAAATCTACTCCCTCAACCTGAACGAATCCTTTTGCAACAAGTCGTGCCTTATATCTCTCTATACTCCCATCAATTCGATGTTTAATCTTATACACCAATTTGCAATCGATCGATCGCTTTCCTGGAGGTGACGCTCAATATTCCATGTCCCATTGGATTCCAGTGCCTTGATCTCTTCAGCCATAGCTTGCCTCCATCATGAATTAGTCGTTGCATCCTGATAAGATGAAGGTTCCACCTCTGAATCCAAAGCATTTACATACGCAATATATCATTTAGATGCACCGGAATAGGATAGATATTACTCAATAGAATGACCCATGCTTGAGGATTTCAATGAATTAGATGAGCTGGGAGGGGGGTGTGGGAGGCGGCGTGAATGTGAACCTCTACTTAGGTACAAACTTAACTCGAGCAAAATGTCGTAACATTTGTTATGTAACCTTCACTTCAGTGCGAGATCTATCAGGAAAATATGTGCCTTCTATTTCTTCTGTCAATGGTTTCATCACCTTTCCATTCTTTCCAGCCTACCCATTAGGAAAATCTCATCTCGGCCTATTGTTTCTTCCGGGCTGCCCATCAGTAAGATCAGTTTGGTCCAGCCTGTCTCCCATTTCCTTTTGACTACCCATTTCAGATCTCGACTCCCCCTGACTCCTTGCCTGACAAACATGCCTCTCAGTATCAGTAAAGAATCGAACCTTACCTGTATTTTTCTTGCCCGTATCATCCATTTGCACAGAAAATGAAAATTCCCTCTCGCAAAACTAGATATCTCAAGTCACAAATATCTCGTTTTTATCAAGGTTGTAAACTCTCAAACCCTTTTTGCCATACATACAACCAACGAATATGGATTGATGAGAACAGGGTTTGAGCTTACCCTTGTCCCTCGGCCTATCATAAGCGTAGCATAAGCATCCAAATACCCTCAAATTAGAATAATTCGATGGCCTCGCAAACAAGACTTCATATGGGCTCCTACCTCCTAGAAGTAGTGTGGGAGTTATATTAATCAGATGCGCCACTGTGGTGACTCATTCTCCCCATAATTCAGTCGGAAGCTTCTCCTGAAAAAGTAATAATCGCGCAATATTTAATGTGTGCCTATGCTTCCCCTTGACACGTTCATTTTGTTGGGGTGTCTCAGTGCAAGATGTTTGGTAAATGATTCCTTCGATTGAAAAATAACTTTGTAAATCCCAAAAAATAAATTTCTTCCCATTGTCACTTCGTACTATTTTCACAATACGATTAAATTGATTCTTCACTAATTTGCAGAAGTTAAGAAGATGGCGCTATGTCTCCGATTTATCTCGCAATAAATATAGCCATATGGCACGACAATAATCATCCACGATTGTCAAAAAATAACGAGCCCCAGAAATAGATGCCACCTAATAAGGCCCCCATAAATCACAGTAAATCAATTGAAACGGAAAGACAGCTTTATTCATACTTAAGTCAAAACTTGATCAAGTCTGCTTAGCTCTAAAGCAAACATATCGCACTCCTTATTCGTAGCTGCATTCGGTTCTAAATTGGTGCCATTAAATTTAATTCGTCGTGATGGGTGTCCAAGTTGCACATGCGACAAATCAACCGTCTCGTCACTGGTGACTCGATTAGCCTGCTTTTGGATAGTCACACGCCGAAGATAGTACACATCCCTTTGGAGCTCACCCACTACAATCGTCTTTCCCATGGTGCCGTCCTATATCAGGCAAAAATCGGTGTAAAATATCACACAACAATCTCAATCTTTAGATAGCTGAGATGTGAAAATGAGATAGCAATTGAATTCCGGAACCAATAAAACGTCCGAGAGAACAAGAGAGTCTATAAGTACTCGTCCAGTTCTGCAAGCATCAGAAACTCCCCCATTCAATATAAGAATCTTCGATCTCTTGGCAAGTAGTCATGACTCAACAAATAAATCTACATGTTGTCATATGCCTAGAAGCTTCGCTATCAATTATCCAATCATGCCCAAGGTTTATCGGAATAAAATTTTGACCAATACTGGGAGGCACATTATTATCATCAGGACCAAGAAAATTGAGCAACTTTTGGAATGTCGTCTCCAAAAGACGGGATAGCTTGTTCAGTCCACTGCCAGACTGTCCCAATTGGGCCTGATAGGCCTGCAGCCCACCAAACTGACTCAAGCTTGGGGCCTATCCACACTGCTGCCCTACTGCTGCCATCCCTCCAACCTTTCTCCTCGAGGATGCTCCCTTCCTTTTATCTTTCATCTGCTTCAGCTCCCAGTTAGCCGGATATCCATGTAACAGCCAACACGAGCTTTTGATATGGCCTACACGACCATAGTGATAGCATGTTTTGGTATTGCCCGTTCCTCTTGAACCTTTGCTTCCTCCCAATCCTCCATAATTCTGGTTGGTGTTGCTCCCCTGCAACTCTTGCTTCGTTCCTATCATTCTGCTCAAGAACACCGCTCCATCCGGTGCGGTAATTTCATGGGATAGAGCAACCATATTTTGCCTTTCTTCATGCAGGATCATAGCAAGGACTTTATTCAGTGAATGAGCAGGCTTGTGGCTAAGTATGTTCAATCTCATCGTGTTATATTCAAACCCCAATCCATCAGAAACTGATGGGTATTCTCCCGTTCTCTTTGTGCCGCATACATCCTGGCCGTCAAGCACGTGCACCCCGGTATCCCCAGATAGTTGTCTAGCTTGTCCCAGAGTGTCTTCAGCCACAAGTAATACTTTAGGACCGACATGCCCTCTTGCTTCGAACTTCCAATCTAGGCCTTTAATTGATATAATCTTGTCTCCTTCCCCTGCGAGTATCTCTTGTGGAGATCCTCCCACAATGTTTGAGCTACCGTTGCACAGGCCACACTGGATTGAAGCTCCGGGTCTAGTGTATTGAATATCCAGGATATCACCAAGGCATTACACATATCCCATTGTGCCCGGTTGGGATCGCCTTTTGGTGGTCTTGGCATCGTTTGATCAACCATTCTGACCTTATTCTTTGCTATCAACGCTGTCAACATGGTTCTCAACCATATAAGTAGTTCAAGCCATTCAACTTGCAGTTGATCAGACAAACAACAAATCAACCCCGACACCCTCTGTAGGCACCCGGATTTTAATCTCGTCGGGGCACGCATGCGCGCGCCTCAATGCAACGCGGCTTGGGAGTGTCCACCTTCCCGGGGACGCGCGACGGACGCACGTGAGAAGGAGTCGCCACTACCTGTTTACGACCCGAAGGTCGAGGGCCGGTGAGTCGCTCGGGTCTAGGGGTATGGATACACCTAGTATGCTAAGGCAATGGTCTTATACGGAACCGGAAATTCCGAATTCGGGGGTTCTATTACGTGAGGACCTATATCCCACACGCCCTTTCGGTACTCTAGCTTGCTAGGCTTGCCATTTTATTTATTTATCGCATGATTTAATTTTGCACTCGACTCGCCCGTTTTGACACCGTAAATTCGAATAGACACTTGAACCGTCCACTCTCCGACCGGAATTATTACATGAATAAATATGCATCATAAAACCCTTACATTGTTCTCTCAAATAAAAGATAAATTACAATGACTGAATCCCGGTCGGTTCGCGTTCGGCCGTTATTTCACTCATGCTTACCGTATGGTTTTGGAAAAGATCGAAAATTAAATTAAATGCGCACTCGGTGTATGGGGGCATTGGACCCCGTGATCGAAGGTTATGGGCATTGGACCCAGTGTGACTCGAGTCCTAAAGGATCGGGCTCGATCCACATAACAAACAAGCGCAAAAAATGTAACAAGCAAGCTCAAATGAATAAACAATGGGGTTTCTTGTTATCGCCGAATTTACGTGAATTAACAGATTATTAACCGGGGTATATTGGCATACAAATCCTACCTTAAAACAAACAAAAGGGGTGATAGATAGAGCATGTAGCATTCGGCATCATTTAACGGACCCGACAAACATGATGTCCATAATCAAGTCTCGAATGAGTGGGTTATTCTTAAATTATTATGTATCGTGACAATATGACTTTTATAGATTAAGCGTATTTTCACATAAAACCCAAAATCTAACCCTCTATTTGACTATTACCCATGTTTGATTTAAGCCGAGTTTGAAATTAATCCGTTTTCCCATGTTTTAACCCGTTCTAAACACAAATATACACAAGAGTGACGGCAGGACAAGAACCGGTAATCATGCCCTTGAATCGGTAAATGTGTGTGCATGAAAATCAAGATTACGTTGTACATATCTCGGTGCTTTTGAAATTGTGAATTTTGAAAAGGGCATGACTAACAGTTCTTGAACTGTCGATGCGATTACAGATTATTAATCAGTTTATACAATTTATTTAAAAGAGTCCAGTTATTTAATTTAGCCAAATTTAACGTCCCGATTACCCCGTATGTAGAATTTTAGGTTAATTAGAAATTTGCCGAATGCTTTGGCCTACGGATTTCGAGTCGTCGAGATAGCCATTAGTTGACCGCCCGATAAACTCTAATTTCCGACATGGTCACGTTGTATACATATAATTACAAAAATAAAATGTACAGGGGACTGAATTGAACGATTTTAAAAGAGCAGGGACTGATTTGAAAATTCGGATGAAGTTTTGGGGATCGATTTGAAAATTTTAAAAAAATTGGGGACTATGTAAAAATTATTGAAAACGTCCCAGGACTTGTTTAAAACGAATTCGAAAATCTGGACTGATCTGGAAACGAAAAAAATGGCCCCAGGACTAAACTGAAACAACTTGGAAAGTTCCTTGGGATGCTTGAAAAATTCTGGGAATTCCAGGACTGATTGGAAAATAGTAAAATGACTGGGACTTGATTGAAAAGAAATTTTAAAATTCGGGGCAGATCTGAAAAAGGTGAAAAATGGCCCCGGGACTAAACTGAAACAACTTGGAAAGTTCTTTGGGATGCTTGAAAAATTCTGAAAAATTCAAGGACTGATTGGAAAATAGTAAAATGACCGGGACTTGATTGAAAATAATTTTTAGAGTTCGGGGTAGATCTAAAATAAAATGAAAAAAATAAAATGCGTCCTCTGGACTAAAATGTGACAAAATAGAAAGTTCGTAAAATCGAGTTCGGGACAAATCCGATCACCCACGCGACCCAAGAACACTCATTTCACATTATATCCATCAAGCAGGCATTAATATTCAGGAAAAGAGCCCTAATCATGCCACTAAGTCGAGAATTTTCCTAGTCTGGAAAGTTGAGGGGCTTCTCTGTAAAATAAAAAAAATTGCCGGGCAATCAAGTCGGATTGGATCGGATCGGACTAGCCCACCCGAAGGAGAAATCGCCCGAAAGAGCTGTTGGATCGGATTGGGGACGTTGGGTTGGAATGGGTCGAACTTCTGGGCTGGACTTGCAAAGCAGAGAAATGGGCCGAGGCCTGTTAGCCGGCGGGCGGTCGGGATCGCCGGGAACGGCGGCGACAACGCTGCAGGCGGCGGTTCTCGCCCCTGGACGCCTCGGTGAGGGCTGGAATGGACGCCGGTGACGGTTCTGGACACCGCCGACACTTCGCCGTGGTCGATATGGGCCTCACCGGAGCTTAAGCGGTCGGAATCGGGGGAGTTTTCGCGATTTTCCGGCGACGGTTCCGAATTCAACCGATTTCAAAATTCTATAAAACGAGAGCAAATTTCCCGTTTTCTCTCACTGGGTTATGTTCGTCTCGATCCGAATTGTATTTTTGTTCATTTAATTGCAATCTCTTCCCCTTTTCCGTTAAGATTTCGGCTGATTTTGGAGACAATCGCGGAAATCAGCGATATTGGGGATCTTGGGCCGGCGGGATCGCGGGCAGCCGACGAGCGCTGCCCGGCCTACCCGATTTTTTTTTTTTAAATAGGCCAGCTGGGATCACGGGCATTCGGTGACAGCTGCCCGACCTGACCGGAAATTTTTTTAAAATTATTATTATTATTATTATTTTTAGAAAATGTAATAAATTGAAAAAATGACGATTTTGCCCTCCTGGAGCCAATGGACCTAAATTGGGTGCTGACACCCTCAGTGCCTTTTCCCAACGTTTCCTCACTCTTCTCCATCCCTGCCCTCACTCACAAACAACCAAAGCAACTCTAGACCAGAAAAGATAACACGATCCCGAATTTGCACTGCTCTAATACTATGAAAATTTGTCAAATGAAAAGCTCAAATTCATTCACGCTTTCGTGTACATATATTACTGATTACAGGGAAAAATGGAAAAGATATCTAAGATATTTATTGCCTAATTTACGTGAAACTACTAAGGCTGGCTATGATTATATGATACAAGATTCTGGATGAAAAAAGATGCTCCGAAAGTTCGGTTTTCTCCTTCCAATGCTGAGGACGACGCCCAAGGCTCATGACCACTTTTTAGGATATGCCCATAAAAAGTCAACTTACGTTCCTTAAACAAGTTTTTGATAACCGTTGGATCAGCTGAGAATGATCCTGGCCACTGGAATACTTTCTTACGCGAGAAACGATATCTCAAATGGTGATGAATTAGTTTTATGCCATTGACGTCATTACAGGATTAGCTTCGTTTGATCAATCACAATGCACTGGCTAGAGTTGTTCAACCCAAGTTTCTGTCGAATACGCTTGACATTGCCGGTTATGGAAAGTACTAGATGGTATACTGGGATCTCTAGAAGACCTTTTGTTTATTTATAACGGTTTAATTAATTGATAAAAAAGACCAATGGACCTAGTATATTCTTACTTTGTCATACTAATTTCATGAATGAAACTCCACATATGTTCCTGTATATTGTTTGGTTCACATCTTTCGGAAACATTAATTAATTTATCGTGTGAATGAATTGAGGCCAAAGTCGCAAGTATACCGCATTCATTTTACGATGTTATCTCTAATTAAGTGATGATTGAACATTCTATATATTTTTTGGTAAAAAAAAAATCTATATATTTTCTTTTTATATTCAACATGAGTACTAAATTTCTGATCATCAGGCACAGTAAACTTTTGTGGCACGTCGGCAAAGAACTAAAATTTGAATGCCTTTATATAAAAATGAACTTAATTCTCATGTTGTGAGGAGAATTAAGTTCAGTTTACTAATATTGGATTTACCGGATTTTGATGGGGATTCTTTTTTTTTTTCCGATGAATCTATTATCTTTACTTTCTAGTCTATTTTAGACCCTTTTTTTTTCCTGTTTTTGGTTTGTTACATTTTTCTAATAAGTCCTGATGAATACAGTTTGAAATGGGTTAACTTATTATGGATAAAACTCACTCAATTATGTATTTTTGTATTTACAAAACTCAAACGTAAAATCTTATTTAAAATAAACAAAAACTAAATTTCTTGAATCAATTCATAATGATTGCGTACTTTTTTTCCTGACCTTTTACTTTCTTTTTTTTCATCATATGCTTTTTTACTTTCTTTGCTAGAATTCTCGATACGTACCTTTGATTACTTTTTTTTTCTAATGTTCATAAGAACATTTTATCCAATTTTTTTATTAGGTGGCTCGGCGAACTTGCGGTGCAGGAAAGTAAACTCCCACGGGCTAGCAAACCTGCCAAGGTTGCAAGAGACACGAGCGAGGTGGCTCGGCGAACTGGCGGAGCAGGAAAGTAAACTCGCACGGGTTAGCAGACCTGGCAAGGTTGAAAGAGGAACGAGCGAGGTGGCTCGGCGAACTTGCGGTGCAGGAAAGTAAACTCGCACGGGTTAGTGGGCATAGTCAAATTTTAGTCATGAACCTTAGTTGCGTTTTTTTTATTTTTATTCTAATTCTTTTATTTTTATTTCCATTATATGTTCAGCGTTACACATTTTCTCCCTTTTCACGTTATTAATTAATTTTTCATCAGAAATTTACTACCATGACATTTTTTTCCTACTGTAAGGGTTAAGTGGATTTGATTTAAAAATCATCGGAAAAGCGGATATAGGAGAAAATGCCCACTCAAATATTACAAATGGAATAAACGGTTTACCCACCGGCAAACGACAAAGGACAATAAGTGAACAAAATTACTATATAGAAAACATATGCAATTGCCATTTGCTATCTTGAAGCCATTAATTCCAATCACAACCTTCTACTTGCCTTTCATCATGGACCCCAATAGTAATTGAAAAGGGGAAGAAACTTGTCCTTAATCCACAATGAAATTCTACTTCTCTGCAAGATTTCCACGACAAAGTAGAGTAGACGGGATACATTAGGCCGGTATCCGTATGCAAGATCTCATCGTTGATCGCAGCCTTTGGACCATAAACCAACCCATCAGTCCTAAACGGCCCAAACCTAGGACAATTAAGCCAAAGCAGCCATGGTTTCCTAGGTCGGTTTAGACCAGCGATTGTCATCGGGGAGTCGAAACGGCTCAATCTTAGGACAATCAAACCAAAGCAGCCATCACCTCCATGGGTGGTTCAGACCAGCGATTGTCACTTGTGAGTCAAAACCCGTCAAAAACCAACCAATAAAAGGCAAGCCCCAAAATGTTGGTTCGAGTAGGCAGAGGTTGAATCAGTCGGACCAGCAGCTAGATCTTTAGTTGTGATGGGTATGGATTCTGCTGTAAGAGAAGGCGAAGAAGCCGTAGATGAGAAGTCGCCACCAGAGGGGAGGGGCAAAGCTGATCGGATAGAGAGGATGGAGGACGATGTCTTTGCTGAGTCACCAACACCGCTGATCGTATAGGGTTTGGTTTTCTGTAACGCTCTCGTAGCTCCTGCACATGGGGGATGCCTCCAGAGAAGTTGTGGCGTCACCGCACTATATAATTGAGGTCTGAGTAGCCCGAGAGGGATTGAGCGCAACCCCCGACGGGGAGGGGAAGCCACCACCACACGCACCCACTGGAGATCGAGAGGAGTAAGGGGAGGGTCCTACGACCACCAGGATGTCATCATCACCATCTCCAATGCAAACTGACTGTGCATCCTCTAACCTGCCCCAATGAGTTGATCCGACCCGAACCTCAAAGAAAAAGATCCAAATCAAACCCATCATCAAACGCCCCAATCCGCACCCATAAATTGCCGAACTTCATCAAGATTGGCTCAGATCTAGAAGGTCGGCGTCAATGACCCCGGATTCGAGTAGTCTGTGTGCTAGTGGAGTGGGTGGAACCTCGATCTAGGGTCGATTTGGTTGAAACGGGGTTGTTTGAGCACTATTCAAGGCCGCATAGAGAGGGAGGAGGCAGCGGTTCGATAGACCAGCAATAGGTAGGCCATGGCTTAGACAAGCTACAGGAGGACGAAGTCGACGCTATGCTTGGCGCTTGACGTGGAAGAGCAGCACCATCTTCGGACCTTCAATGCTTTAGGCGGGATCGGCACTGACTAAGGTCTTCCATTAGTCCGATAGGCGAGAGAGGTAGAGGGAAGAAAAGAGGGTTAGGAGGAGGCAGGGCCACCAGAAGCACCCAGCCGGAGCTAGATGCGTCGGCGGCAGTGGGAGGGGATGACTATGATTTCATTCTCTAGGAGCGTTGTTAGAGAGATGGTAATTTTTTTTACCAAATTGTCCACTAACATGACATGTTTAAAATTAGAAAAATAATTTTTTTTAAATAAAATTGGAAAATTAAAAATTAAAAATTAAATGGGCGAAAATTGTAGAAAGCAGGGCAATAAGGGTCCAATCGAGGCAGCACAAGAACCTTCTGCTCAGTCCCCATCTCAAAGTGGAACAGGATAGGATGGTGGTAGCCTAAAGCTCGCCATTTGCATTGCCATCCCAATAAAAGTTGAGTCTCTACCCATTTTGGACTTGCTTTTCAAACTAATTCTCAAAATAGAGTCCACCAGAAAATATTTTCCAATCTAGATTTCTAAAAATGATTCCATTTTCAAATTAGCCCTTAGATTCAAATAACTTGCAAAAATATCCCAAAAGATAGATTAACTCATATAAGGAGGGACCGTGTGCGTGGTTTCTAGTAACTATTGAAACTGTTGGCAATCTCAACTATGGCAGTAATTTACGCGCTAGGCCCCACCATTCTCTCTAACCAGTAAAGAGAGAGCTTAGGGCACGTTTGGTTCGCAGGATTAGAATAGACAGGGAATAGAATAGACAGAGATTAAAATAAACAGGGAATAGAATGAAAATTCTGATGAAATTTTTATGTTTGGTTGGAGGGAATAGACAGGGAATAGAATTATAATTCTGATATTTGGTTGGATTGAATAAGGAATAGAAATAACAGGAATATGATAAAAAGACAGAAATACCCTTCATATAAATATAATGGGTTTTATAAGATAAATTAATTTTTTTTAAAGAAAATAAAAAAGTTACTGTTCATCTTCTTCTCAGAGACGATGAACGGTAACTTCTTATCGGATCAGCTCGAACTTGAACCAGAGTTCGCAGCTAGCGATCTCGACCCCTACTCGACCTCCAATTCCCCCAAATCACCAAACCGTAATCACCCCTCTTCCTCCTCCTCTTCCTCATTGTCTCACTCCTCTTCCCTCTGCAAGAGCTCCCTGTGTGCTGATCCTCATCGTCGTCGTCTTCTCCGGCACCTTCCTCGTCTCCTCCTACTTCTCCTACATCTTCAGTTCCATCTCCCTCCTCCTCTCCCACCCCACCATCCACCTCCACGTCGATCTCCCCCTCATCCCCTATGCCCTCGGCTTTCCTGCCTTCTTTGCCGCAGTCGTACTCTCCTTCGAGTGCCTCTGCAGCGCCCGCTCCCGAAGATGCCACCGCTCCAGCTGCAAGGGCCTCAAGAAATCCATGGAATTCGATCTCCAGCTCCAGACCGAGAGCATTCTCAAAGGCCATGGCATCTTTACTGTAATAAGTCAAGAAAGTAGAGGGCATTTTTGGGTTTTCACTACTATTCCGGATGCGGCATAGCTAATCCTCACGTTCGGGGGAGGCACCCGTATTCCCCATCTAATCCGGATAACTATCCCGATCCGGAATACTTATTCCTCGTACCCTTGAGCCAAACGTCGGAATAGGTATTACATACGGAATGAATATTCTGTTCCTTACCTCAACCGGTGAACCAAACATAGCCTTAAAAGAGGATCCATTCGATAGGGCCTCAACACCGACCAGTAGCACTCCAGTTGAGATCGATGATAGTCTAATTGGTTGCCAGAGGCCTTAGTTGATGCGGTAGTGATCATCCTTAGGCCTTCATTGCACGAGTCTTCCACACCCAATGTCAGCAACATTAGCCCTCCAGTCGAGGTCGACAACGACTTTAGCCGTTGCGAATCACCTCAACTGAAGCAATAGTGGCCACAACTAGATTGACTGTCACCAGTGCAATGTCCGACACCATTGATGCAGTCAAGATCACCGTTTGCTCTCGTCCCCTGCCATGGTATTTCTTTTGGGGTTATTTCTGAAAGTTCTCAGAAATTTACTGAAACAAAGTTTACGTTGGGCAAAATTTCATAAAAGTTGTCGGTGTCCTCCATGAAGCAATATTAGTGAGGGATCAATACCAACCACCTCAGTCCAGATGACGTTGCGAGGGAACTTACCGAAGTAAGAGAGGAGTTAATGGGGGGGGGGGGGGGGGGGGGGGGGGGGGGGGGGGAGCCAGGTACGTAGATCTGGGAGCAGGGGCGATGGCTGCTTGATGCTAAGTAGCAACCTCGCCCGTGTTTTGACAATACCCTTCTCCATCTCATCCCTTCCTCTGCGATCTCCATCCTTTTTCTTATTTTAATTTTTTAATATTTTAGTTTTTCAAATATAAAGATTTTTTTGTTTTGTAAAAATAGCATATTATCGTTTGTTATATTTGAGCAATAAGGCAAACAAAATGTATAGCTGAGGACGGGATCTTTTTTTTTTTTTGAAAAAAAAAAGAGAATCATAGCATAACTACAAAAAATTAAAGTTGAGGACGAAACGTTGGCTTTTATAAAAAAATATTGAAATAGAAAAGCAATTAAAAGTATAGGAAGAAAACCAAAAATGAAAAGTATGTAAGGTACTGTTGACGAAAAACTCGTGATGCAGGTCACGTGATGCATACGTGCCAGAGACAATGAGTTTGAGAATGATTGAGTGCGCAAAACTAACTTCTAATCGGATGAAAGTGAATGGTTCAATACCTTGATATGCAAAAGGACTTGAATCTTCAAAAAAATAAATAAATAAATAAATAAAGTGAAAATAAGTAGAATTAGTGCTGAAGGAAATTGATTGCATTAAAGTAGAGAGAAATACAAAGAAAATGACTGCCGGTGGGAAAATGGAATTGAAAAAAGTTTGACGGATCACTAGACTAAACTAAGAAAAGCTAGAAAGCAAGGGGACGTCAAGGGTAGGAAACGGAGCATTTTGGCTGGTGTTTGTTGTGTCGAGTGTTGTTATACTTTTTCGATGATGATTTTGGGCTTCCATACCCTCGCCTTCACATTTTGTAATCTGTTTCGTTCTTAGTCTAACTCTCTGATGGAAATGTTTTTGACCTACGTTTGATCTTTTGGTATCCTCATGCGAATGATGGGGATCACATCATTCCGCAATAAACAGAATGGCGACTTTTCCATGACTACCTGAGCTACCATCCGTATTGCAATAAAATCTTGTCCTCGATGCGGTCCCAGTCTAATATCAAGACATTACTGGGATTCTCGGACCACTTGCCCTTCACCCTCGAGACGAGGTGAGCGACGTACTTATTCATACTAGAAGTGTGCTTTTTTACTGTTAACGGGTCATGAAATTATAAGGTACATTGTAGTTGGGAAGTTCGACGGCGTGCAGCTCTTCTACGACTTCATCGAGTGGGAAAGGAGGCCGAGATACGACCCAATTTGATACCTTGGCTCGCCGGTGGTCCCGGTTGTTCAAGCCTCTCGCATCCTTTTTACGAAATTGGTAATATGCTCAACTTGAGGAGATTCTCTTGTAGGTGGCGTTTCCATTTTGAAGGCATGATGGCTTAGCTGGGGCTTTAATTGTCTATCACAGTTGCCCCAGATCACATATCCACCGAATTAAAACAAGACTCTGAATGAAAACGATGCTCCGAAAGTTCGGTGTTCTCCTTCCAATGCTGAGGACGACGCCCCCGCCCCATGACCACTTTTTAGTATGTGCCCATAAAAAGTCAACTTACGTTCCTTAAACATGTTTTTGATAACCGTTGGATCAACTGAATCTAATATTGAAATAGAAAAGCAATTAAAAGTATAGGATGAAAACCAATAAAGATAAGTATGTAAGGTACTCTTGACGAAAAACTCGTGATGCAGGTCACGTGATATGTGCCTGAGACAATAAGTCTCGAGAATGATTGGGTGCGCACAACTTATTTCTAATCGGATGAAAGTGAATGGTTCAACACCTAGATATGCAAAAGGACTTTGAATCGAAAAAATCCAATTCGAGTCCAAAAGAGAATTAAAAAATAAATAAAGCGCAAATAAGTAGAATTACTGCGGAAGAAAATTGATTGCATTAAAGTAGAGAGAAATACAAGGAAAATGACTGTCGGTGGAAAAATGGAATTGAAACAGTTTGACGGATCACTAGACTAAACTAAAAAAAGCTAGAAAGCAAGGAACGTTAAGGCTAGGGAACGAAGCATTTTGGCTGGTGTTTGTTGTGTCGAGTGTGTCTACTGCCATCTTCATGGGACGTCTACCTATAGAATAAGCAAACTTGCTGAGCAAGTCCAAAAACTAACTTCCATCAACCCACACTGTAAACTAATTCTGTTGAAGGGATTATCCGTATTTTTTTATTAGTTATTTAGAATTTTTCTTTTATTATATTGTGCTTGACCCTATTTTATAATCGAAAAATACATATTCCTTATCACTTCCTTTCCTTATTCACATAAGCTGATTCACAGCATTTCATGGATAAGCCTCACAAACTGGGCCATCCATTTGGGCCCCAATTAATTTCAATTCTAGGCCGAATCAGCCCATTCAACCTCGAATTTCAACGGGCTTTAATCCAGTTCCATAAACCGGGCTATAATTCTGGAGAGTCCGTAATATCGTGTTAACAATTCTGGCAAAGTGCCACATGGTCTTCACATGGTGAGAGAAAGGCGACCAATGGCGTCGAACGATCGATGGACCCACACTTACTTGCATCGTGGAATCACACATTAATTTCTCCAGGCACATCAGTTGAGCTTGACCCGTAACAAAGAACTATCAAGGGTTCGAGTCCCTCTCGTATAGCACAGGTCGGAGGTGAACCGTGAGACTGTCAACAATGACTCGACACTCGACATACATACCTAATAAATAATACTCATTTCATTCATACCCTCTCTCCCTCTCTCTGTCTCTTCTTGTTCTCTTCCAATTATCTCATTCAAGCGCAATAAATATAGGGGGTCACTGTCTGGCCGAGCCGATATGCATGCAGCAGATGGTCCTGAGTCTAAGGGAAATGAATATGCGTGTGTTTGCATATATATATATATATATATGTATGTATGTATGTATGTTTAGTGCAATCATCCAATGAGGATCCGTAATATCGTGTTAACAATTGCCCCCCCTCATGTGTGCCTCAAATGATCTCATGAAATTTGAGATACACATATATCTGCCAAACTCACTTAATAATGGCCAAAATCATGAGTATGTTTAGAAACATTTTATCCATCAATTAGCCATCAATGCCATCAAAATCATAAAGGCCAGGAGGATTAAAGCTTCAATTCTTCCAACACGTTTGCATTACATACAAAGACCATTAGGACTTGGAATTACATATGCATGAAGGGTAGTGCATTATTGAATTCCCCACAATTAAGTGATAAGAAATTGGTAACTCCCACTCCCTAAAATTATAAAATATAATTATGGCAATTATATTTATTTATAGTTATGAGATCAATTATATAAAATAGTAAATGAAATATTTTTTTCGCGAGGCCAAGAACAATCGCATCAATTTACACATAAGTTAGACAAGAATTACAATTGGAGCACAATAATAAATGAGCAACATTTTTTTATTATGTAATATGTTAGTTCGAGCAAATAACAGTTATATGTGGAACCAATGTTCAAAGCAGAATGTTTATCTTATAACAATTATAACATTGTAAACTAGCTTAACAAATAGTACGCATAATACATCTTGTATTCAACCTCAAGGGGTTCGGCCTAGTGGTTAATGTGCACCCAAGTTTGCACCGAGATCCCGCTCCGTGCGCTGCCGGGGGTTCACGGATCCCCGGGGATTAGTCGGACGAAGCCCGGACACCCCGGGTTAGCAAAAAAAAAAAACATCTTGTGTTCATATAGTATCGTTAATTTTTCTCTTCAAAACAATATAAACGTCCCTCCTAAAATATTTTACTATTGGATTTTGCCCTCAAGATTTATTTTATACGTCTTAGTAAAAGGAAATAATTTGTATTTTAACTTTGAACTTTAGGAGCTTCAAGTGCAAATTACCCGTATACGTAACCACCGGAACTATTTCGCATGTCTCCTCTTTCCTTTGTCTTTTCATATGCAGCACATTATATCTAGAAACCAAATACACCTAGGTTAATTCAAATTTGAGCCGGGTCACCCACTGACTAATAAAATTCTTTCAATCATGATTTTTTTCTATTCACAATGCGCGAACTCAACACTTTGGACAAAATTTCTCTTAAAATTTGCATATAAAATATTATATTATTATATATGCATATATAAAATTATACCACTTAGCTTCTTTCCATTCTTCTTGCTCGGCAGCATATAATTAAGTATAAAGATCCGGAACCAGTCAAATGAGGGCCTTACCCCACAAGATCTATCACTACTAGAGTTAAAATGTGCATATAAAATATGCAACCGGAGCAGAGAATTGGCTGCAGGTCATCGGGAAGAATAAGAAGGGACGACGTGGGGCCTCGGCACCGAGAGTAGACCCCACAATGAATGAACAGATTGGGTTGTTGAAAGGATTGATTGTCAAACTTGCCAAGAAGGTTGGGAAGGTGATGGAACAGACGAAAAAAATTACCGTAAGGGGAGCAAAAAAATATCAATCCAAGAAAAAAGGTATTTCTATGTCCAAGAAGGGCAGACGTCAGTACAAGGAGTCCGATGAGGATGACGATGAGAATGAGATTAATGAGGAATCCGACGAGGAATCCTCGACCGATGATTAGTTTGTGATAACCGTCTATGGATATTTTGAATGAATATCATCTTAAAAATGTGTAAACATGTTGAAGTGTTAAATGGGATATCGATAATTTAAGAGGAAACTCTGCCTAATTTTCTTTTCATCTCCTTGCGACATATTCATTTGCATGTCGTACTATTTTTGTTGTGATAATAGATTATTACAAAATTATTGATGTGAATATGGTGTTAATCATGTTATATAATGGGTTAGAGTAAAAAGAAAATTAATTAAATATATAAAAGTCGCCTACAGTGGATGGAGCATATATAGAATAAAATGGAAAAGAATGACATGCCGAATTGGCGAGAGCTCGTGGATAAGGTGCTGGTCGGATGGCGGGGCGGAATGGCGGGGCGGAATAGCGGGGCAGGAATCAGACCGTGAGCAAAATAAGTGACCAATCTCCTTTTGAATCCTAATTGATGTATACTTCTATAAGTGTGCACATGAATGCATGTATTGATACCGATCATAATCACATATTGCAAAAAGGATTGTACAATATACTAATTCACCATTTTCACGTCATTAGTGATATCTCACACATAATTTAAAATAGAGAGGTCAAAGAGAATCCAAACATCCTTGGCCCGTATCCATACCCCACCAGGAGATCTATTTTCAACATTCAAGGTTCGTTGGGTAAGATGAGCGTAGCCAAAGGATATATTTATTCTCTGCCTCTGTCCGTTTCTCAAATCCGAAGGCAGACAGGCGTCGCAAGTCGCAACCATCACTAAACAAAAACATGCCACACGAAACAAATACACAAAAACGTACTAGCTAAGCTCAAATATGCGGGCTGGGTAATGAGATGGAGATCACGATCAAGGGCTTTAGTCTTCAAGCACTACGCGATGAGAGCGAGAGCAGAGATGATTACGATCATTAGAATCCATGTGACAAAGCAGCCGTTCCGGTGAAGTTCAAATCCAAAGGCAATGAACCCGCAGAAAGCGTGAATACACATGACTAGAGGGCTGGTGCTCCAGCCCTGCTCTAACATCATGCCGGCAACCTTACATATGAACCAGAAAATCTGCTCGACCACTCCGGCTTCTCCAGATAGAGCTATGAACTCCCTAACCATCGGCAACAATATTCCTACACCATGTAGGAAATCACGAACGAACTTCATGGCTCTGCCGCTGCCTGGTTGACGGCGAATCTCATGAGACGACCTGAGGAAGATGTCAAAAAATTCAATCGTGGGAGCTGATGAGGCGATTCGTGTTATAATTAACAGCAGAAGAGTAATGCGACAGCAGAAGCTAAGTTACTGAGACGAAATTAAGGCGATGAATGAAACTTAAATTAATTACCTCTGGCACTGATGAATCCGCTCCATTTCCTAAGCCTGCAAAAATAGAGAACAATCTATATTCTGTGCCGGGAGTTAATTTGTGTGAGGGAGAGAATGAGGGTACTGAGGATATATATACATAGGGGAAGAAGATAGTGGGATTAAAGTCAAAGTCTCAACGGGAAAAGATCGGTCCAACAGCAGAAATTAAAGAGGCAATACTTCAAAGTTGTTATATGTACGTAAAGAGTCAATACTTCAAAGTGTGTCATGATACATACATACATATATATATATATAGTACCCTCACTCTCTCCCTCACTCAATCGTCTCTTCTAGGATATATATATATGTGTATATATATATATATATATAAGGTAGCCATAAGATTTAGATTTTATGAAATGGCATAGGTACAAATCCGAACCAATCCATTTACTGGTTCAAACTTCATAATAACGTTTTCGATGAAATCATATGTGATTTCAATATTTTAATTCAAAATTTAGCTTGATCTTCATTACGAGATACTTCCAATGAATTTCGGATTTTAACATGATGAACGGTATCCAATCGAAGTACTTTATTGAAACCTATATTGCCAAGCCCATTTAATGTTCGTGTTGCAAACTTTTGATTAGGCAAGAACAACATATTAAACGCAATAATACAATGGACTAGTTATATAGAGGGAACTAATCAATAGCATGTTGAATTTTATTTCAACGATTGGCCCAACATATGTATATCACGTAATGTATTATGTATATATATAGTCTCCCCGGGAAAAGGTCTGTGCAACAGCAGAAATTGAAGAGTCAATCCTAGCCACACTTCCATGATGGGACATACATATATATATGTGTGTATATATAGATGTATATACATACGTATATACACGCATACATATGTGTATGTATATACACGTATATACACATATATATATGTATAAATATACATATGTACGTATATGCATGTATATATATGTACGTATATACACGTATATACATATATACATATATATATATATATAATATGTATGTCCTAGAAGAGAGTGGGATTAAGGCAACCATAAAATGGTAAGCTCGTAAGATGGTCTATATACGGGTATATGCTCAGTAAAGACACGTGCATTCTAATTTTTTCTCAGATCAAGTGTACGTATATGCATGTATATATATGTACGTATATACACGTATATACATATATACATATATATATATAATATGTATGTCCTAGAAGAGAGTGGGATTAAGGCAACCATAAAATGGTAAGCTCGTAAGATGGTCTATATACGGGTATATGCTCAGTAAAGACACGTGCATTCTAATTTTTTCTCAGATCAAGTGTGTATTTTTACAATTTTTCAAAAAATCATAATATTTCTTTAGTTGCAGCACGTCGTCTGGCCTTGTCAATTTTTCCTGTCAAAGCCTGATGTTCATTGCTTACCTCCCTTGAGGTTCTTTTTTAAAAATTACATTCATCCCATTCTTGCAGGAAATCAGCACATCATTTCTATGTTAACTAACTATTCTGTAGTGTTTATCCTGGATTTTCTCCTGGCTCACGGTCAAGCCTCATGTCGGCGTGGATTGTGCCGACGTGCCAAGGCACCGTCCTAAGGGTCCGAGAACCTGATATCCAACACCCCACTGTAGAGCCGCGTTGACAGCTGGGAGCGGGTCCTCAACCAAAGGACTAGGAGGCGTCAAGCTTAGAGCAATGACTCAAGACAATTAGGAGAAAGGGGAGAGATTCACCTCCATAGGCAAGTGAGGTCGCGCCTTCAGTGAGGCTGGAAAACAACTCCTTCGGCCAATATCCTATCGGCGTTAAGTTGTCTCCACCTGCTATCCACCAGTTTTTCGTATTCTCATCCTGTATGATCAATCATAAGTTTATCAAAGCGTACCACATATATAACAGTACAGGGACAGACTCAGGATTTGGACATGTATAGGGGGAGCTGCTCCTTAGGGGAGGGTGTTATTTCGTCCAAGTGTTAGGGGGGAGTGAATAACAAGAATGCCATAACAAATCGGATAATAATATGTAGATTTTCTTCGAGTGTCAAATTTTAGGGGGGCATATATCGGCCCCTGGCCCCCTTCAGTCCCTCCCTGCATGTGTTTGTCATCGATGAGGGTATCAAATTTAACCGATGCATGCTCAATGCGAAATCTAAATGCGTCCCCTCGTCTATTAATTATGCCTGATAAATGTGAACGGGGATATCCCATAAGTCTTTGTAACTGGATACATTGGGCAGAAGAAATCCAAGAGGGGCATTTGGATATGTTTGAACGAAACCAGGACATTTTACATTAACACATCCTGCACCGCCATCTCCCTGTCAAAGTACCACAAGAGATCTTTTCTCGTAAATCATTTTAGCCCGGAAAAGAAAACGTAAATGTAATTTAAAGTTCAAGAGGTTCCAAATTTATTCCGGTTAAATAAGATATTGTTTTTGAGTCCTCGTAAATGTAAAAAATCAATATTTAAAGAGTTTTATTTTTTAATGAGCCGACTCGGCTCGATTGAATTAGTGAAGACCAAATTAGACTTTTAAATATCATAATTTATAGTAAAACAAAAAAAAAATTGCTCTGCACTGCAGATGGGTATACAAATTATGGGGAGAGCAGGGCACTTAGGCCCCGTTTGAATTGTTAAACTAATTTTAGAATTATAATTTTGATTTTAACTCAACACACTATACAACAAAAATACACGTTTCTCAAGTCAAATTTATAATACTATCTCATTTGTTTTTTTCACAATCAAAATCAAAATCAAAATCAAAATCAAAATCATGATTCTAAAATCACAATATCAATTCAAACGCAGCCTTAACCTTCCAATGCGCAGTGAAGTAAACCCGACTATCTCCGTAAAGCGTTGGGTCCACCTATCAAATCAAACCAAATCAAACATATTTATCCAGTTTACTATCCAGACTAGCGGACCGGAACGGCAAAGTATCGACTCCCAACATTTACGTAACTGCCACCCGCACTGACCAAGTTGCTGCTCCCGCCATCTCCACCGTCCAACCAAATTTGAGCACCACTTGTCTCGCCGGCCTTTAAATCTGGTTGCTGAATGTTGATTGATGATTGGCCTGCCGCAAACGGGGTCTGTTTACCCGATCCTATCTTCACGACGGCAAACTGAGAGCCAAGACATTCACGCATCAATAGAAAGTTAATTAGAACTAAAAGAATGAACTCGGAAAAAAAAAGTAAAAATTAAAATATATAAATAAATAAATAAAAGAATGATGATTTATTTTGGGTTTGTAGGGCTTGTGCATACCAAGAAAATATTGATTTAAATATTATTCATCCTCTTTAAATGATTAATAATCAATGAAAATACTTGTAATTGGAACATGTGTTACCAATTGAATTTTTTAATTGGATGTTACATAACTTAATGGCAGGGTAATAATCATCCGATATTTGGATGAGCAAAGAAAATATTGATTGGACATTAATAATTTATTTTGAGTGAATAACGACCAATCAAATTCTATTGGATTTTTGGCTTATGTACTTTCGATCTTATATATACGATTAAGTGGTAAAAGCGCGCGATTGGGGAAATAGAATAGGACTTATAGGAATATCTAGAATAATCTAAGACTAGATATTGGCCCACAGGCCCACAAGTTAACCGGGCAGAGGCCCATATGCCCACGGTCCCACAGGCCCATGAGACCACCTCAACAAGAGAAATGCGCTTACAAATGTATTTGGATCCTTTGAGGCAAAGGGATCGTAGTCTTGCAGCCGTTCCGGTGAAGTTCAAATCCAAAGGCAATGAACCCGCAGAAAGCGTGAATACACATGACTAGGGGACTGGTGCTCCAATCCTGTTCTAACATCATGTCGGCAACTTTACATATGAACCAGAAAATCTGCTCGACCAGTCCGGCTTCTCCAGATAGAGCTATGAACTCCCTAACCATCGGCAACAATATTCCTACAACATGTAGGAAATCATGGACGAACTTCATGGCTCCGCCGTCGCCTGGTTGATGGCAAATCTCATGAGACGACCTGCGGAAGATGTAAAAAAAATCAATTATGGGAGCTGATAAGGCGTTGTGTGCGATAAGTGAAACTTAAATTAATTACCTCTGGCACTAATGAATCCGCTCCATTTCCTAAGCCTGCAAAAACAGAGAACAATCTATATTCTGTGCCGGGAGTTGATTTGTGTGAGGGAGAGAGTGAGTTTATATATACCTCTATATATATATATATATATATATATATTATATATCCGAGAATGAGACAGGGCTCCCCTATCTCCTAGTGTGGGGGCCAGGAAGAACGAAAGGGCTAGGAAGAACGAAAACGTTCTTTGATAGGTTTATTAAATTTTCGTTCTTCCTGGACCAGGAAGAACGGAAATTTAATGTATTGTTTGGTTTGTGAGTATTGTTTTAGAATTATAATTTTAATTTAATTTTATTCATTATAAAATAAAATAATTCATACAAAGTTAAATAGTGGATCTCATTTATACCACTTTTTTTCACAATAAAATAACATAAGTCATACAAAGTTAAAGAATGGACCTCATTTATATTACTCTTTTTCAAAATTAAAATCTAATTTTATAATTTTATTATAAAACCAAACGCAAGATAATTGATTCTTCCGGGGCCAGGAAGAACCAAACAAAATTGGTCAATTTGTCCGTACAAGAAGTATATCTATTCGTATATCTATCATCACCTATTGTCCCTTCTAGGATATATGTATATTGTTAGGTATCCCTCCAATTTGGAGAAAGTTGGGCTCAAATTGTATTGGGCTTTTATCGGGTCTTAATAAGCCCAAGAACCCATTTTATTAGGGTTTTTTGTTTCAGCAAATAAGCTGAGGTATAAATAGCAGCAGAACAGCTGCAGATTAGAGTAGAGCGGCAGAAGTGCAGCAGCATAGCAGCACAAAACCAGGGAAGAGCAGACAGCAGAATTCGAAGAGCAGGGGCAGCGCGCAGCTGGAGATCAAACCTCGATCGGGACATCAAACGAACTCCGATTGGGACGAAATTTTGACAGCAGCTTCACAACACGTGGGGCTAACTTCTGAACGGTCAGAATTTCTATTCGAGCTCTGTAGGTGCTGTTTCAGCTGATTTTGTGAACCACCCGGTGTGGGTGACGAATTTAGTATTTGGGTGATCCAAGAGAGTGTTTCTCTTGAGTTTGGTGATCCAAGGGTTTACCCTTGATGAAAGACATTGTATAACCTTCATAGTGGATCGTTGATTCGGAGTTGGTCCCGTGGTTTTTCCCCACATTGGGGTTTTCCACGTAAAATTCTTGGTGTTGTTTTACTTTACTGCTTGTTGGTTGATTTGATTAGTTCCTATCTCGATTACACTAGAAGGGGAGGAAGATTAATCGCTGCGTTATTGTTTGGTTGAGTACATCCCTAACCCCAACAAGTGGTATCAGAGATTCGGGTTAGAGAAGTTTGAGTTTTTTCGGTGTTTTCGAGATGGAGGAGTCTACAGGATCCATGTTCAAGTTGAATGCAACCAACTACTCTATATGGAAGTCTCGGATGGAGGATCTTCTATTTTGCAGGGATTTGTACGATCCTATTGAAGGGGATTCCGCGAAACCCAAAGATAAGGATGACAAGGCTTGGGAACGCACAAATCGGAAGACTATTGGTTTGATTCGGCAGTGGATAGACAATAGTATTTATCATCATGTTGCTCAGGAGACAAATGCGAAAGCTTTGTGAGATAAATTGACAAATCTCTATGCGAGGAAGACACCACAAAATAAGGCATTCCTCGTGAAGAAGCTGGTTCATCTTCGTTTCCAGGATAGAGGTGATATGGCTGCGCACATGAGTAATTTCCAGGATATTATTAACCAGTTGACGAACCTGGAGATAATATTACCCGATGAGTTGCAGGCCTGTCTACTTTTAGGGACTCTACCGGATAATTGGGACACACTTGTGGTTGCATTAAGCAATTCTGCGCCAAACGGGAAGCTATCGTTGGCTACGGTGACAGACAGTTTATTTAATGAGGAGACTAGAAGGAAAGGCACGGGAATTTCCATTCAGTCTGAAGCTTTGGTTACTGAACAACGGGGGAGAAGTCAAAGCAGAAATTTCTCTTCCAAGCATAGTAACTCACGTGGCAAATCGAGGGGCAGATCAAAGTCGAAGACGAGGAAAGTGGTCACTTGCTATCACTGTGGAAAAGAGGGACACTACAAAAGGGAGTGTAGAGCTCTGAAGAAAAATCAGAATGGCAACGGTGAGAGCAAGAAGGAAGAAGGCACTACAGCAGTGGCATGTGATGGAGAGACCTACATCATTTGTGATGAAGCTTATGTGAATTTCACATGTCAGGACTCTACCTGGGTTGCAGATACAGGTGCCTCGTTTCATGTCACTCCTCATCGGGATTTCTTTTCATCTTACACTACCGGGGACTATGGTTATGTGAGAATGGGGAATGGACAATCATGCAAGATTGTCGGTATTGGTGATGTCTGTCTAGAGACCGAGCTTGGCTGCAAGTTGTTTTTGAAGAAGGTGAGGCATGTTCCAGAAATTCGCCTTAACCTAATCTCGACGGGTCAGCTTGATGATGAAGGCTACAGTAACGAATTTAGTAATGGGAGATGGAAGCTCTCCAAGGGTTCGTTGATTGTGGCACGGGGTCAGAAGACCGACACTCTCTACAGGTTGCGTGCCAGACACAATTCCGGTCAAATTAATGTTGCTGAGGATTATCCTATCGAGCTATGGCATAGGAGACTTGGGCATATCAGCGAGAAAGGTATTCAAATTCTTGCTAGAAAGCAGTCTTTGCCCGTTAAAGGTATGCACTTGAGCACTTGTGATCACTGTTTAGCTGGTAAGCAGAGGAGAGTTTCTTTTGTTAGAAGTCGTCCCTCTAGATGCCATCATATACTTGATCTTGTGCATACAGATGTTTGTTTTATGTCGGATAGATCTCTTGGTGGTGCTCTCTATTTTGTGACATTTATAGATGATCACACCAGGAAAGTTTGGGCTTACCCTATGAGAACTAAAGATCAGGTGACTGAGATTTTCAAGAACTTCCATGTAACAGTGGAAAGAGAAACAGGCATGAAGCTGAAATGTGTCAGAGCTGATAATGGTGGTGAGTATAGAGGTCCTTTCGAGAACTATTGCAGGACTCACGGTATCAAACTTGAGAAGACGGTACCGAAGACACCACAACAGAACGGGCTTGCAGAGAGAATGAACCGCACAATTGTTGAGAGAGTTCGTTGTATGCTTTCTCAGGCGAAACTGTCTAAGCCTTTCTGGGGCGAGGCAATGAGGTCAGCGGTTGATCTTATTAATCTTACACCGTCAGTTGCACTTGATGGAGATGTACCCCAGCAGGTGTGGACCGGCAAGAAAGTATCATACAAGCATCTCAGAGTATTCGGGTGCAGGGCATCTGTTCACATTCCTCGAGATGAAAGATCAAAACTTGATGCCAAGGCAAAACAGTGCATCTTCTTGGGTTATGCACATGAAGAGTTCGGGTACAGGCTTTGGGACCCTGATAGCAAGAAGATCATCAGGAGCAGGGATGTTGTCTTCTTTGAGGACCAGACAATCGAGGATTTGCAAAAGTTAGAGAAGGCCAGTGTAGGCAATCCTCACGAGATCTCTATTCCTGTACCGGTTGATGTAGAGCATCCAATGGAAGAGGTACCTGGTGAGTATGAAGAAACCACGACTGGGGGTGAGATTCCTCAGGTAGATGATGATGTGACTACGGATGATACAGGCTCGCAGTTACAGTTAGAGCCTGCAGATCTACCTAGACAATCTGATAGAATAAGACGATCATCTACAAGATATCCGCCTCATGAATATGTGCTACTGACTGACGGGGGAGAACCTGAGTGCTATGATGAAGCTGTGGCACATGAGTACAAGGAGCACTGGTTGAAGGCGATGAATGAGGAGATGAACTCCTTGTCTGAAAATCACACGTATGACCTAGTGAAGCTACCGCAAGGTAAGAGAGCATTGAAGAACAAATGGGTCTACAGGTTGAAGACAGAGAACTCGCGACCTCGATACAAAGCTCGACTGGTAGTGAAAGGTTTCAACCAGAAGAAAGGAGTTGACTTCGAGGAGATCTTCTCGCCCGTTGTCAAGATGTCATCGATCCGAGTTGTTCTCGCACTGGCAGCTAGTCTAAATTTGGAGATCGAGCAGCTCGATGTAAAAACAGCTTTCCTACATGGTGACTTGGAGGAAGAAATATATATGGAGCAGCCTGAAGGATTCCGAGTTAAAGGTAAGGAGCATTTGGTGTGCAGGCTGAGGAAGAGCTTGTATGGGCTTAAGCAAGCACCTCGGCAGTGGTATAAAAAGTTTGACTCTTTCATGTTGAGCCATGGCTACACACGGACAACTTCAGATCATTGTGTGTTCGTGAAACAATTCTCGAATGGTGATTTTATCATTTTACTGTTATATGTGGATGATATGCTACTTGTTGGTCATGATATGAGCAAGATTATAGAGTTGAAGAAGGAGCTCAACAAGTCCTTTGCCATGAAGGATTTGGGACCGGCAAAGCAGATCCTTGGGATGCATATTTCTCGTGACAGATCAAGTGGAAAACTTTGGCTTTCTCAAGAGAAGTACATCGAGAAGATTTTGGATCGGTTCAACATGGGTAATGCTAAACCAGTTTCATCACCACTTGCTTCTCATTTCAAACTTAGCTCGAAGCAATGTCCTACAAGTGAGAAGGAGAAAGAAGAGATGAAGAAAGTTCCTTACTCATCAGCTGTAGGAAGTTTAATGTATGCCATGGTCTGTACAAGGCCAGATATTGCTCATTCTGTTGGTGTGGTAAGTCGTTTTCTCTCCAATCCGGGGAAAGAGCATTGGAATGCGGTTAAATGGATCCTGAGGTATCTCAGAGGAACATCCAAGGTGTGTTTACACTTTGGCACTGGTAAGCCGGAGTTAGTGGGCTATACGGATGCGGATATGGCAGGAGATATTGATTCCCGGAAATCCACTTCGGGATACTTGATGACTTTTGCAGGGGGAGCTATCTCATGGCAGTCAAGGCTTCAAAAGTGCATCGCTTTGTCTACAACGGAAGCCGAATACATTGCGGTGACCGAAGGTTGCAAGGAGATGTTGTGGTTGCAAAAGTTTTTGAAGGAGTTGAGCTTGAAGCAAGAAAGGTATGTTCTACACTGTGATAGTCAAAGCGCAATTCATCTTTGCAAGAATCCCACTTTCCATTCGAGGTCGAAGCATATCGATATCAAATTTCATTGGATTAGAGATGTGTTGGAGTTCAAGCTGGTGAAGCTAGACAAAGTGCACACTGATGAGAATGGAGCTGATATGATGACAAAACCTCTCGCTAGGGAGAAACTTCATGTTTGCCGAAGTATAGCCGGTATGCTTGAAGCCTCCAAATAGTCGGGAGGGGGAGTTTGTTGGGTATCCCTCCAATTTGGAGGAAGTTGGGCTCAAATTGTATTGGGCTTTTATCGGGCCTTAATAAGCCCAAGAACCCATTTTATTAGGGTTTTTTGTTTCAGCAAATCAGCTGAGGTATAAATAGCAGCAGAACAGCTGCAGATTAGAGTAGAGCGGCAGAAGTGCAGCAGCATAGCAGCACAAAACCAGGGAAGAGCAGACAGCAGAATTCGAAGAGCAGGGGCAGCGCGCAGCTGGAGATCAAACCTCGATCGGGACATCAAACGAACTCCGATTGGGACGAAATTTTGACAGCAGCTTCACAACACGTGGGGCTAACTTCTGAACGGTTAGAATTTCTATTCGAGCTATGTAGGTGCTGTTTCAGCTGATTTTGTGAACCACCCGGTGTGGGTGACGAATTTAGTATTTGGGTGATCCAAGAGAGTGTTTCTCTTGAGTTTGGTGATCCAAGGGTTTACCCTTGATGAAAGACATTGTATAACCTTCATAGTGGATCGTTGATTCGGAGTTGGTCCCGTGGTTTTTCCCCACATTGGGGTTTTCCACGTAAAATTCTTGGTGTTGTTTTACTTTACTGCTTGTTGGTTGATTTGATTAGTTCCTATCTCGATTACACTAGAAGGGGAGGAAGATTAATCGCTGCGTTATTGTTTGGTTGAGTACATCCCTAACCCCAACATATATATATATATATAAGGTAGCCATAAGATTCAGATTTTATGAACTGGCATTGGTGCCCTGTACCCTATTCATGCATGAAATTCTTTTTACGCGGTCCAGTAAAGACAACACAACATATACATATATATATATATATATATATATATATATATCCTAGAAGAGAGTGGGATTAAGGCAACCATAAAATTCATATTTTATGAAATGGCATTGGTACCCTTGTGCGCTCGTACCCTCTTCATACATGACATTCTTTTTCCGCAGTCCATTCAAGACAACACAACATACATGTTATGAGATAAAACTTATATCCTGGGTGCCTCCATAAAATGAGAATTTTGCAGGTGCTTCGTGCAAGCTGTCGGATAACGAAATAATAAAAAGCTAGTTAAATGACTAGATACTTATTATTTAATTAGAAACTTATTATTTTTGAATATATATATAATATACTTGCTAAATAATAAGAGATTTGTTATTTTTTAAGAACAATTATTATTTGAATATAAGAAGACTTCTCAAATAGCAAGTTTTTTTTGCTAAATAGCAAGAAACTTACCTTCTGCGAAGCATGTTTAGAAGAGCACTTTTAATGATGTTTCGAATGGTAGGCACTTCCATTATATTACACGCGCGCGCGCGCGCACACACACATATATATATATAAGGTTGTCATATTCGCGATTCTACTTAGAATCTATCGAGGGTCTTAGAATCGTGAATCGTGATTCGAATCGTGAATCATAAGATTCTACCTATAATTTAAAAAATATTATATATATATATATATGTAGCATACTTTTCTAAACAAAAAAAATCAATCATTGTTCATTCAAATAAAGACCACAAATCAACATATCAACAATAAGTTATAAAAACACAAATTATCGTTACAAATTGATTGATCTTTTTTTTTTTTGCATAAAACCAAAATCAGCTGGGAGAATTATGTAAGCCCATATATCAAAGCTCTCATATACTTCATTTGAGAGCACAACAGCGATTGTAAAACTGTTGTTCTCTTTTTTACTAATTTTTCAATATAAGTAGTGTTCATTGAATTACTTCAAGATCACAGTTTAGTTTGTTTTAGTTATTGGAAATGTAATTTTTCCCATCAAATTAGTAGGTGTTTAGGAAAACTACTTCTAATTATTTTTTTAATACATACATTAATTTCAATTTCAGTAATTCCAAATTATTACCTTCCAAATAGTTTAACTTACTTTGAAATCAACAGTTCTTTTTTAGCAATTATACATAGCAATTATACATCATCAACAACATTCTCAAATCAAGCCTTAATTGAATCAGTTGCCTAGGTGGTTTACAATATCTCCAATTAATCCACTTTACTGTGCACAAATAACATCGTCCGAGCAATGTGCAAGTAAAACACATATCTCGTACAAATATATATGTAGAACCACACTCATATTTGTGAAACTTATAGCTACTGGTTGAATGAGATTTCGAAGGAGCTACTGGATATCGCCCTTTGAATGTCCAGCAATCATATGCTAGATAACGTCTTATGATCTTGTACTCTTTTTGATGGTGAATATCGATGTCCGCATATCTTGAGGCAATCCACCAAAACTTAGGGCCAAGAGAGTTCTCACGAGATTTGATGTCTCAAGTCGGGCAACCACCAACAATGAATCCAGTGTAGAAGCTAATGATTGGGGCTAGTCTCCACGGTAGAGGCCTCCCTTGATCTACCCAACGATCTACCATATGATCCACATAAGGTGCATGAGTTTGGGGAAGGGAGAATTAGAGCTTAGAGTTGAAGACTGTACCTGCCTTGCCCCCGGTCGAAGCTCGGAGTAGCCGAGAAAGTACCCGCCAGTCTGCCGCCTGGAGAAGGTGGATGGAAGCTCGAACAAGCTAATTTGTCGGCAGAAACAGGTGGACCGTGGATCGAAGCTCGGGAAAGCAGGTGCATGGATGATTTCGTCGAAGACTCAAAGATTTAGGGGAGAAATTAGGGTTAACCGATTGGAAAGAAAGAAGAAAGGGCGGGCAGGAGAAAGGGCAGAGAGGGGGAGAGAAGGAGGGCTTACGGGCCTGGGCTTCGGCCTGCTTCTGGGCCCGGGCTTGGGCCGACTCGGGCCTGAATGTAGAATAGCAGAATCAGCACAATTCTGCGATTCTACGATTCAGCGTGCAATTCAGCCCCGATTGCACCATCCCGACTCACCTCATAGAATCGGAATCGGTGACCTATTCCTGAATCGTAAAATCGTACGATTCTACGATTCGAATCACGATTCTGACAACCATGTATATTAAGGGTGTGCACGGATACCGGGTATACTCGGAACCGGTCGGAACTTACCCGTTGGGGTAGGGTCCGGATAGTTCGTATTGAAAATAGGGTAGGATGTGGGTATCAAAATAAGGAACCGGTGAAATTCGGTTCCGGTTCCGGTTCCAACTTACAGGATACCCAGAACCGGAACCGGAACCGAATGATAATTACTAAAAAAAAAAAAGGAAAGGTAAAGTTAGTTTGTATTACAGACTAACAGAGTCGAGAAGAATCAGAAGATTGAAGACACAAGACAGGAAGGAAGAGCGAAGAGGAACCCTAAATCGCAAATCGTCTCCGACTCCAGCTCCTCTCGTCTTCGACTCTCCACTCCAGCTCCTCTCCGTCGGTCGCGTCTCGTCTCCGACTCTCCACTCCGGCTCCTCTCTGTCGCTCTCGTCTCTGACTCTCCTTCAATCTCCCTTTCCCTGGTGAGATTCTCGTATGGACTCCACTGCTCACCTAGGCATAGAAATTGCTGACGATCTTTCTTAGTTACTTCACTCGGAAGAAATAGAAATAATTGTTACTGCTTCTACACTTGTCAGAATGAGTCAATCTGCAAGAGCCGCAGAAAAAGAATCGGAACAGACAAGTAGGTCAACGAAAATTAAACTGGAGTTTTAGGATGAACAGAAAAGGGGAAACTCAAAGCCCCCAGCTCATTTTGCTGCTCTGTTTTCTCTCGTCTAGACTCCACTTTGATGATAAAAGTTTTCCTTGTTTTTTCTTGCACTGGAATTGCTACTCAAAGTTTGTAGAGAATCATCTTATGGCCGATCTACTCAAAGTTCGTTAAGAACAATTTTGTGTAAATTTCTTTAAGTGCAAAGGCAGAGATTTGTAATTTTACAAATCCATTAACAGTATGATCACCTTTAATGCTAGTGAACCGAGTATTTGAATCGTTCATGAATTTATTACTCATCGATCTCGTCAACCGTGCTATCCAATATCAGTTGATTACAGCACATTTTGAGTTTACCTAAATTGAAAGATGTTATTATCATCATATGTGAGACTGTACAGCGTGATATTCACGACATGTGTTGCGCACAAGATTGGTTGCGCTCTTCACCAACTCCAATCACTATTGAGCAATATTTGGAGGATGCGGAAAAGTATGAGGAAGGTAATTTTAACTTTATTTATGGTTATTCCTTTTATCTAATTTTCACTTACTCTTTTAACTTTTTATTTTCATGTGGTTTTCTTTTATAGAACTCAACGGCGCCACGACAGAGATTATGGTGGATTAATGTGTGGAGCAGCTACAAGGTAATTTTAACTTTATTTCATGGTTTACTTCTTGACTGGATAAATCTAGGCACTTTGTTCGCCTTTATGTATTTGTTCTGTTTTTTGGGTTCCTGCTCCGAAGAAGTAGTCTCCATCCTTGTGTTCTAGATCAGTCTAAGGTTCTGTTGTGACTCTTGTGAGGAAGTAGAACTTTTTGTTGAACATATTCATATCTCTATTGTGATAGACATTCTAAATGTGGCAATTTTCTCCATTGGTGCAGCAACGGTAGACAAAGTTGGTCGGGCACTTCACAATTCCCTTCCCCTGCCTATCAGATGAGATCTTCTGAGTTATCTTTTTCTAATCCTGTATTTTTTTCTTAAGATTAAAGTGTGGCTTTTGGATAGATAAATTTTTTAGTTCATGGACCGTATTAGTCCATGATGGACGCATTGTAAGGAAATATTACATTTTGTTGTGTAAGATCGTATTATAGATATTTAGTTTTGTGGATGGACTAATGAGACATTATTTTTTATTGTTGTGGATTAATCTAATCTATGCCGATATTATATTTGCCGTGATTACTGATTATGGGTAGGATATTTTCGATTTTATTTAGCGAGACAAAAAAAATTACAGGTTCCAACAGGGTACCCGGAACCTGTGGTTTAATACAGGTTCCGGGTAGGTTCCGATTTCGTGATTTAACATGATAGGATCCAGTTCCAAAATCTTGAAACCGGTCCCTTACAGGGTAGGATCCGGGTATTATGAAAAAAATAAGGTATTCGGAACCGATCACCCCTAATATATATATATATATATATGTACATTATTGAGACTGCAAGAGCTATTTCCAGCTAGTGATGTTTCTTTGGTTAGTCTAGTTAGCAAGTCAATTAAAGGAATAACCATTTAGAACTTCAACATTGGAGAGTGACGTACTTGCTAGTTTTACTAGTCGGCTACCCCTTATATCGTGTCGACTTATCGGGATAATCTCCCCCACCAGCGCCCATATGTTGGAAGAACCAAACATAGATGTCATACATCAAGGAGTGAAAACCTAATATAATTTGATCTTTTAAACAGATGGTTGAGGTTATCTTAAAGTTTTTACGTAGAATAAGAGCACAAGGATTGTGAAATGCTATACAAGTACGGTAAGTTCTTATGTACAACGGTGATATCACGTAGGATTATATCACAATACGCATAAAAAATATTATTTTTGACAACAATGACTTATTTTTGTCAACAATTTTTTATTTACATACTAAAAGCCAAAATGACAAATGCGTATTGATTTGTGGCATTACCACATGATACCATCGTTGCATACAAGACTTTCTCCTGAAAGTACACATGTATATGCCTATTTTATTTTTATTTTTATTTTTTTGTTAGAAAGGAGGCACAAGGCCTCGTACAATGAAAGAAAGGTCCGAAATAACTAATAAAGGGGCACATGTAGTCCCACTAGGTATCAAATCTGCGACTTTTAGATTAACAAGTGCGGGCATGCGTCACTGCGTTACGCCCTCTTTTGATATACGCTAATTTTATTAATTCAATTCCCTCAAAATTATTTACAGGATTATTAATTAAGTGAAAAAAATGATATACTGCGATTTTTAGCAAATAAGATTATTTTGTTGGGACCACCGCGGCGGCAAATAAAATTTCCCTCGGCCACGCAAGTTTGAAATACCAAGCAAGCGTATCCCCTAATTTAGTTTCTTTAATTCTATGAGTTTTTAAAATTTTTCATTAGTAATATTTAATCAATAAATTATTAACCACTATTATTTAAAAAGATTAATGATTTATGCCATTGTCCGAAAAATATTTCAAAAAATATTTCTAAATTTTATTATATTGTATTCCTTTGAATTTCCATTTAATTTTATCTATTTTTCCGTTATTTTTTAAGTTTTCCTATTTTTATCCAATTTTTATTTGATTTTAACTTTTAAAATTTGCAACTTTTCTGAATTTTTTGTAAGTTGTCTAAATTTTCTTTGAGTCATTTTTTTTTCTGATGTGGCGCACGACGAGTAGTGTCACATGTGCAATCGTGGGTATTGACATTGTTAAGTCCCTGTTAACAAATGAATGGAATACATTAAAGAAAGTTGGACAGTGAGGTCTTAAACGAAATGAAGGCGGTTGATTTTTTTTATTAATAAATAAATTTTGAGCCAAAACTACGAATTTGAGCAAACATTTGATATTTTTATGTAATTTATCCTAAATAGTAATATCAGTATAAGAGAATTTCTTCTTTCCTCTACACATTAAGGATTTTATGTGTGTCGGGGATGGATCGAGCGGGATGTTAAGGGGCGGAAGCAACGTCCCCCCTCCCTCACCCCCCAAAAAAAATAAAATATATATATATATATATATATTATAACATTCAAAGGGAATTTATATATGATTTCTTAAATTTTGATTAAATTCTTTATATTCGTCCCTTTTAATTTGGGAATTATTTAAACGTAGCGAAGAAGGAAAGTGCAAAACCGTGTAAGGGCACGGAATAAGATAATTTTATCAAACAAAAGGCAAGCTCGTGAGATGGTCTATATACAGGTAAATGCTCAGTAAAAACACGTACCTTCTTTTTTTTTTTTTCCTCAGATCAAGTATGTATTTTCACAATTTTCATCAAATCAAAATATTTCTTTAGTTGCAGTACGTCGTCTGTCCTCGTCAATTTTTCCTGTCAAAGCCTGATGTTCATTGCTTACCTCCCTTGAGGTTCTTCTTTTTTAAAAATTACGTTCATCCCATTCTCGTGGGAAATCGGCACCTCATTTCTATGTTAACTAACTATTCCGTAGTGTTTATCCTGGATTTTCTCCAAGCTCATGGTCAAGCCTCATGTCGGCGTGGATTGCGCAGACGTGCCAAGGCACTGTCCTAGGGTTCGAGAACCCGGTATCCTTCACCCCACTATAGAGCTGCATTGACAGCTGGGAGCGGGTCCTCTGCCAAAGGACTAGGAGGCGTCAAGGTTAGAACAATGAGTTAAAGACAATTAGGCGAAAGGCGAGAGATTCAACTCCCTATGGATTCCCCGCGGTCATCTAACGAAGCCCGGGGTGATTAGAAGAGCGATACATCCTAGAGTGTATACTGGGCTAAGATATCAAGCTATTATATATTAAATATTAAATATTTTATATATTAAGATTTTTATTTCATTATATTAGGTTCATATAGGCTAGTAATTAAAAAATGAAAAGAATATCCTAACAAAATCGGAAACAATGCTTACAGAATTTTTTGATTTTCTAGGAAAATTTTCTAAAAAGTAGGAAACTATAAAAATATGTTTTACTTACATAAAATTGAAATAATTTTCCGAAGAAGATTTTCTTTTTCACTATTCAAATTTATATAGAGATCAGAAAAACTCTTTTTTTGGTTCTCTAATTTTCCATTGGCCAAATCTTTTCTTTTCTGATTTTTAATTTAGATTTTTCTTTCTTATTTACTAGTCATCATTTATTTTCACGAGATTTGAGCCCCCGATACTAAAATTAATGATTGATTATATTCTAATTTTTAACATTAGTAAAAATATTTTTCTATTTTTTACTGGAGAAATAAATTTAGAAAAAGAGAAGAAGAGAGTAAAGAAGAAAAATGACCGTCAAGAACAGCAGCAGCTCGGGTCGGCTTGAGTAGCCCCGACTGGATAAACGAACACGGAGGAGATAGGAGGAACATTGCGGGCCTGTTTACTTTTGGAGATCCCATGGAAGCTGCCAAAATATTGTTGCTGATATCAGCTCAGCTTTTGCTGAATAGACCACAATGGGTTTCGGCCCAAAGCTGAAAACACTTGAGTACACTCTATGCACAGAAGGCACATGTCAAAATTAGCCATTTCAATTCACCCGAAAAAGAAAATTCACCCCGAAAAAAAAAATAGAAGTCGTTTCAAGTGGATTACCTGATCTTACAACCGCATTTTTTTCGGCCACTGAAAGCTTCCATTTTATTATCACTTATCCACCATCAAACATTGTGTTTTCTACAACTGATGTTTCATTAGGCAACCTATTGCAAACAGATCTAACCCAACCATTTACAAGTAACATTTGTAAAGAAGATGGGGGATCGCTTTCCCAAACACTATTGCTCATGCTCATCTCGTTTTTATAACATGAGGCTGTCCAATCTGCACATATATTGGCTTGCCTCCTAAACAACTCAGATGACTGCTTAAGGTCCTTGATATCAGCAACAATATTTTGCAGCTTCCACGGGATCTCTTGCCTTCTCTTCTGCACAGCTTCAAAGACTACTGCAGAATTAGTCTCAATTATCACCTTTTGCCATCATTTCTAAATCTCCATCTTTATTCCTTCTCTGATTGCCATGGCCTCTGTAGCATCTGCAGCTACACTAAAACTATATCTCTTCTCCCCTCCATTCAGTCCACATTTATCCAACAAGTTCATTAACCACCTATCAATAGAAGAGACCTCTCTGTCCTCTACTTTGATATCACAGACGGCAAAACCACACAGGGACAAATTAAGAGACAATGCTCAATGGTTTCTTCTCTATCACAGAACTGCAAACCCCATCAGTCGCAATCCTCATTTTTAGCAAATTTGACTTAGTAGCCACAGAATTCGAGCATACCCTCCAAATAAAAATTCTAATCTTAGAGGGCACATCCAAATTCCATAGCTCTTCCAAGTGCTTTGGCTGATGCAATGGGATGAAGAGGTCTTCAGCTGATTCTTCAAATTCCGATTGCCCCTTATTACTACTGCATATGTTGTCTTTACTGTCACATGCCCTTCTTTCGTGTATGGCCAGATTAACTTGTCTTTCCTTCGGCCTACACTGATTGGAATAGCAGCTACTGACAATAGATGTTCCTGCTCAAGCCTTCCCTGTAACTCATCAGTCTTCCAACACAGATTCTCCCTATCAATTAATGAGAGAACTTACTTTAAAGTTCATGCTTATTGTGGCCAGCTGAATAGCTTGTAGTTTAAAGCCTTTGATCCCTGGCACCCAAAGATCAGACCAGACAAATACACTCCTACCATCACCAATTTGCCACATCAATCCTTTCTTCAAAATTTCCACACCTTTCTTCCAACAAACCATATTAGCATGCTTGGATCTCGAGTCTGATGGATCAGGAACCATGACCCTTTTACAGTGCCAGCTGGATAGACTCGAGAAGGTCCCTCCATAGCTCCTCCCTCTCCAGTCTGATATTTTGATTGTATGCAACTTCATACCCACTCCTATAGAGCAGCCACAATATTCCACAGAATCCATCTTCTCCAGATTTCATCTTCCCCATATTTCATCTTCCACCAGCTTCATCCTGGAAACAGGGCATTTTCGAAATCGATTATGGAACTAATTAACGAGTTCCCTGCAAACTTACATGACTCCCTTCGATCTTTTTACCTTTCATTGAACTAACCTTCTGCACAATTTCATCATCAGCATGCTCAGGAATTACCAAGAAGTGGAAGTCATTATAATAGCCTTTGAGTCAAGTTTCAGGATTAGCTTGAACGTTGGTGGCCGAACCTCTTGCATAGGTCACACTTCTCAATAGGCCATGGTATTGGTGCTTCAACATCTCTTTCCCTAACAACCATTCCCAATATCCAAATCTATGACTTTAGGAATATCTGCATGCACCCAGAAACTGGACCATCATACAAATTTTCCACTGAACCTTACCCATTTCAGCACCCTCTGTTAGGCGGACAACGGACAAGAATTTTGGTGTAAGTTTATTGAGGTTCATAGAATAAACCTGAAATACATTTGTGTTTCAAGGAAATCCCAAGAAAAGTAACCGTGCGTGGACTTGATTTGTATTTCAAACCTGCAGTGGGGACGTGAATCATCATAATTCATATATAGTGTCTTGGCAATGAGTACACAATCAGGAAGCAGCCGTTCTAGACAGTAAATTAGGAAAACCTGAACAAATGTAGAAAGAAAAGGATCAAGAGACATTTATCTGGTATAGTAGCTATAAGCACGTGCATCCTCGGGACCTTTTTCACAATAAACTAAATAATGTCTGTGAAATGAACAAATAAAAAAGGCTTGCAAGAATAGAGACTCAAAATTTTTTACCTAATCAGAATGCCTATAAGCGAGATACTGCAGGATTGCTTCTACTATCAATTGTCTAGAAGAGGTGGTCTCAACCTCTATCCTCACTTTGACAAACGGGACGGTTTAGCAATACCATTTATCTACCTATATTTTTGGAATACAGGGTTAACGGATGGAACCAGCAAGGTCGGTCGTGGTAGGCCAATAGGCAGGCAATTGTTAACTTGGATGGCTAAACTCACCAAGCCTGAACAAATAATGCGAGACATCCCCCATTAATTTGTCCAAAACGCAGCAACCAATCCCCAGTAGGTAGCTAAGCGATCCTTGTCAGAGATATATTAACAAATCCTCCCGGTCTAGTAAAATCAAATAGAAATCATAATAGTTAATAAAGAGGCACAAGTAGTCCTACAATGTTGTATACCAACCTCTTGGTTACGAGGTAAAGGCGTGCACAATAGCGCCTCGCCCACTTTGATTATTAACAAATCATAGTTGATTGCAGGGCAAGCTTTATTATTATGAAGTATGGACAAACCAATAAAATATATGACTAGTTCCTTATGTATTTCATAACCCATGACTTTTATTTTTCCTAGATTCAATATTGTTTTTCTAATACCAATTTGTCTTCAAAGCCTTATAAACTATGGGTTTTTTTTTTACTGAATAATGCATATTATTAATTTTTGCACAGAAGCGAGTACATTGTTTTGAAGGATACCCCTGGAAGATACATAGCAAATCAAAATTTGACGTTGAGCTAAATTGGCCCAAGTCATGAGCGAGAGTGTTATCCGACCTTAGAATCCAAGAACATACCCAATTCGTGAAGCTATTAAGACTAGAAGTAATATCCGATACTATGCTCCTAATCTCCCACGGTGAGGTATGTCGGTGCAAAATGGCATCTATTAGCAGCAAGGCATCACTACGCAGCCAGATCTTTATTAGTCATCTTTCTGCAACTAATGTCATCGCAAGGTGTGCTGCTCGGGCCTCTGCTTGGAGTGGCTTATTTTCGTGTGAGATCTTGAACCATGAGAGTACTGGAGGGCTGCACGGATGTTGTAGAACTCTTGATAGGAATGAGATGTTGTTGTTCCACGATGCATCCGCGCTTATGACGCTTTAATCGGACATGTGGGTTCTTGCGATGGGTCGAGCTGCAAAGGCGGTGTGGATGGGTTTCCTTCTTGGTTCCTGATATGCTCCGAGTAGCTGCTTTTGATTCTCTTGATGGTTTGGTGGATATCTCCTGGTTTTCCTGCATGTAAGACATCATTACGTGAGTTCTATAGCAGATAGAAAGTGATTGTTGCATATAAAGAGAATAAAGCCTTATCCAAAGTGTTTTCTATTAGTGTATGCAGTGGGCAAACAACAAAGTTAATCGATCCTTAACAAAGGTATGGGATAATTCTTGATTGTATATCCCAGGGTGATTCTCTCCAAGCAACACGATAAAAGATACAATCCCTGTAGAGATAATCTAGTTTATCAGAACCGATTTGGCAAAGAGGACACAGGATATTTTTTTCGCTAAACCAGGCGAGGCATTCACTAGCTATTCTCCAAAGGTGGAGTTTGAAGCGTTCATGGATTTTCAGATTCCAAATGGCTTTCCACACAATTTCGTTGATCTTTTGGAATATGTGCTTTTGATCTATTAAGTAGAGGATTTGACTGAGTGCTTCTTTGAAGAGTATGGGGTACATTATGCTTCATCTTCATAGTCTTCTTGACCCAGGTGAATTTTGAGTATGTTCTCCACTGTACCTTTCTCAAGAGGCTAGTGAGTAGTTAAATATTCCATCTTTTGGGGTGAAAAAGCATTAGATCGCATACCTTGAGCTCCGGATTTGGAATTACGTTTAATTTAGGAGATGGCTTACGATCGTCCATACTTGGTATCCATGGGTGGAACCATGCTGAAATGGATGAACCGTTACCTACAGAGAAGCATGTACTTACCTGGATAGTGTCCTTACACCATTGGAGACCTTTCCATATTGGCGAAGGGTAGGTGCGATTGAAGGAGTTTAGGAAGTTTCCATACTTAGCCTTTACAGCCCTACCAACAAGGTTATTGTTTGTTTTTGTTAGTACCCAGGCAGTTTTAGAGAGCATCGCCTTGTTCGAGTCTTTTACTCTTCTGAATCCTAGGCCTCCCTCTGATCTTGGTTGGCAGATGGTGTCCCAGTTCTTTGGTACGTACTAACTTCATTTTTCCTTTGTTGTGCCCCACCAGAATCTTCTTATTACTTTGTCAATGGAACTCAATGTGGATTTAGGTAACCGGAAGAGTAACATGGTGTAGATTGGGGTATTGCTGATGACCGAGTTGATTAGAGTAGCTCTACCCGTCTAGGAGAGTGCTTTTGCCTTCCATGATGCAAGCTGGCCTTTGATTTTGTCAATGAGGAATTGGAAGTATTTCTTTCTTTTCCTTTTGATGAACAGAGGATTTCCCAGGTATTGGGCATCTTCCTTTAGTTTCCTCATACAAAGGATGGATTTTGCATTTCTTTTGATATTTACCGATATGTTTTTGGAGAAGAAGAGACCTGATTTGGAGCAATTTACTTCTTGTCCTAACCATGAGCAAAATTTGTCAAGTATGCTCTTCATATTTCTGATGTTCGCTTCTGTCGCTTTGGAGAGTATGAGAAAGTCATCTGCAAATATTAGATGTGAAATTTGTGGTCCACCCCTACTTATCTAGATTCCCCTGATGTCTTCGTTGGCTTCTGCCTTATAGGGGAGTCGAGATAATATTTTCATTGATATTACAAATAATTAAGGTGAAATGGGGTCTCATTGTCGTATATCTCTGAATGGTGAGAAGTGTCCGTGGAGCGAGCCATTGAGTAGTATAGAGAGGGTGGATGTGGAGATACATTAGTAGATCCAAGATATGAAGGTTGAGCGGAAGCCTAGTTTTTCCATGATCTTGATGATGAAGTTCCATTCTAACTTGTCAAAGGCCTTTGTAAGGTCAATTTTCATCCCGATCCATCCTCTTCGCGCTTTTTTTTTCCTCATCGTGTGTAGTATTTCTTGTGCAAATCTTGTCAAGTAGTGGTTTGAGTCTATTTGCAATGATTTTTAAAATGACCTTGTAGCATGTATTGCAAAGGCTGATGGGTCTGAAATCTTTAAACGTGGTAGCTCCTTAGCATTTTGGAATGATGCAGATAAATGTGTTGTTTCATTCCTCGAGTATGTGGCCTGAGATGAAGAAATTTTTTATTGTGTAGATGAGAAGTGGCTTTACTATTTCTCCATAATATTTGTAGAACAGTGAAGGTATTCCGTCTGGACCTAGGGCTTTGAGGCTTGGTATTGAATTTAAGGCCATCAAGATCTCATTATCATCATGGATTTGGATTAGCCTTTCATTTCCAAGCTCTGTTATGGTTCAGTTGATCAGATTCTCCATATCGTATGGTATGATTGGGCGGGATGTATTGAAGAGATCTTGGAATTTCCTAAGGAAGGAATTGCCTATCCCTTCATGATCCTATACCCACTCCCTATTGTCGTCTTTGATGGTTGCTATGTGATTTGATCTCCGTCGGATAACAGTTGAAAGGTGAAAAATTTTTAAATTCTTGTCTCTGTCTTTCAGCCATAGCTCTCTCGACTTTTGTTGCCATATAAGGTCTTTTCTCATGAGGTTTTCTTCAAGATGTGCGATGAGATTTTCTTCTTGTTTCTTGGTCTCTAGTATGGAGGGTCTTGCTTGAATTTCTTCAAGGTTTTCCATAATTCCTGCAATGTTGGTATCACAGTGCCCAAACTCTTCTTTGTTCCACTTCCTTAGATCCTTTTTGACCGTTCTAATTTTTGAAGAGATTTGGTAAGCCTTAGAATCTATTACTGATTTATTCCAAGCAATTCTAACTATGTCCTTACTAGAACGGTCATGGGTCCAAGCTTCCTCAAAACGAAATGATCTAGGTTTGGTTAACGATTCCATTCAAAGTTTTAGCAGAATTGGGTTATGATCAGATCGTATTTGAGGGAGATGGAATACTCCTGCTCTAGGGAATGTAGTTCTCCAATCATCGTTACCAATTGCTCTGTCTAATCGTTGTTTTATGAAAGCTAGACCTAGTCTCTTGTTTCGCTAGGTGAAGGGATTACCCCTGAAACCCAAATCAATGCAACCCGATTTACTAATGACTTGTTTAGTTTGCAAATGTGATTTTAAAATCACAACTTAAACTTAATTCTACCCTACAACAAAACAAAATAACTCATACAAAATAAAAGAGTGGGCCCCATTTATACTATTTTTTTCACAACAAAACAAAATAACTCATACAAAGTCAAATGGTGGACCCCATTTGTATCACATCAAAATCTGATTTTAAAATCTTACTTTGAAACCAAACGCAGCATAAGAAATGTATCAAGGAATGACCGAGAAGATGAAGCAAAATTACAACCTCCTAACTTATCCTTTTCAGCACAAATTTCATTAAAATCACCCACAATTAGCCATGGCTTATCAACATTTTTTGCAATATCAACAATTTAAGCCCAAAAAATAGGTTTTGCATGTATATAAAGGGGGGGGGGGTCATAAACTGCAGTGATTATCCAAGGAGCAGGTAAAATATGATGTTCAAATATAGTATGGATATAGTAAGGAGATGATTTTTGAATGGTTACCTTCAATTCAGTGTTCCAAAGTAAGCAAAGACCACCTGTTGCATTTGAGGATTCGACTGTGAAGATACCGTCAAGGTTGTAACGTCGTGCTATCTTGCTGCAGTGCCTGGAGCTGGACGTTGTTTCTAAACGAAAAATCATGCTGGGTCGGTGCTTTCGTACGAGGGGGCATAAAGTTCGAACTGTCGGTTCTCCCCTCATTTCTCGACAGTTCCATGCTAGTAGACTTATAGCGTCGTTGGGGGCTTGTTAAGACCCGCCTCCTGAGCCATTTAGACATCATCGGTGTGGACTTCATCTTCCATCTCATCAACATAGTAATGAGTCTCCGATTGGAACATTTGTTATGGGGGGTACCAGTCTTCTGTTATTTCTATTACTTGATGTGTGTGCCAGTCTCTGTAAATCTCCTCTCCTATGGTTTGCGTCATTTTCTTTAAAATTATGGAGTAGGAAGCAGCTAGCTTGAGGTATTCTTCCATAGTCATTTCATTTTTCCTTTTCCTCCTTGGCATGGTGATCAGAGATGCTTCATGTGGATCCCGGTAATTTCCGGAATTTTGTTTGCATGGTTGGGCCCTGTTTCTGCTGGACGGTCCGGTGCTGGAGGCTGGCTGTGAAATCTGTTGGACTGGCTGGGCTTGGCTACTGAGTGGTCCAGGCCTTGCTCGGGAATGGGCTTCATCTTGGGCCCTGTTCCTGAGGAGCTGAGCTGGGCTTCGGTGAGGAGTTGGGCTTCTATGGGGAGTTGGGCTTCGGAATGGGCTGTCCGGAGAATAGAGGCGTGGTCTCTGTGGGCAGGCTCGGTCGTGTTCAGGGCTTGGGTATGGGCTGGCCTCGGCTTGAAGTTGTTCTTCGATCAGACCCGAGTACAAATTATCAGTCGCCGGGCAGGTTCGAGAGGGTTTCCCTTCTTCCTTTCTCCCCGGTGCACAGAGGGTTTCGTGGGACCGGCGTAGGAAGGAAGTCTCCGTGCTGTCGTCTTCGTGGGGCCTGCGCAGGAAGGTAGGCTCAGCGCCGTCAACTCCTTTCCCTTTCGGGTCTGCAACTGTAAGTATTGGTCTTGTCCGCGCCTTATTTGTTCCTGTTGTTACTGAGATGTCACTGTCGAGCGGCAGGTTAGCTTCAGTTTCGAATTGATACGAGGTTGAATTGGTGCCCTGGTTTTTGGGAGTTTGTGCCCATGTTGGGAGGGGGTGGTGGGGTTTGGTTGGGGGGGTTCCGATTCTGGGTAGAGAGGCGTGGGTGGGTTCGCCGGTAGGGTTGCACTGATTTGCGGGGGAAGGAGGTTGGTCTCGTTACTCATGTCGGCATTCTCACTTCTGATGTCTCCAGGTGTTGTCACCAAAAACCTTCCCCGATCGGAGCGTCAAGGGTTATGTTATGCTCATTTTTATTTTTCGCTTCATATTATTCCTAAGCCCATATTAGCTCTTCTGTTTATTGCTTTTATCAGAGTCATAACGATGGTTAGAGAAAAAGACCCGTTCTGGGGCGAGCAATACGTGGAAATCCTACGGAGGGACTCCAATCGAAACCAGCACTGGAGGTGCAAGTTTTGTGGGAAGGAGGCTACTGGAAAAGTCACAAGGGTGAAGGAACACCTGGGTCATGTTAACCGTGACATTACTCATTGCCCAAATGTTGATGTATCCACCAAGAAAGCAGCCAAAATGGCATTACAAAAACATAATGCCGGGAACAGGGCGAGCGCTGACGTGAATGAAGTGAGCAGTAATCCATCCGGACAGCATGTCCTGGAAACAGGAAAGAATCCATCCAAACGACCGATCCAAGAAAGAGAGAAAAATGATCAACTTAAACGACGCCGACTGGTTGAAGCCAATACGATGCCTGCTACTCAACCTGATGGAACAGGTAAAACTCCTGTATTCTCCTTCCTCAAATAACATCGTATAAAGGACCAATAAAACTCTATTAATTAATGGTACACATTCATTTTTTTCATCTGATCCTGTCGGTTGTTTCTTTTTTTACTGGAAACTTTGTCATGAACTACAAATAATTAAGCAAATATTCTAGCTAATCTCCATCTCTGTCTAATAAACATATAGCAGAGCTCGTAACTGTGTCATCATCATTTACTAGATTAATTTATAGTGACATAAAATCGACTGGTTACATTATTAGGGAAGATTTTTTTTTTTATATAAGGGGCAAGGGAAGGAAGCAGGGACAGAGGAGGACGGGTGATCGTAGATGGAGAACCAGTGCCGAACAGTGACAATGCAGAGGGGAGAGTAATTAGGGGTTTCTGAAAATGTGGGATCCATGACATGGTTTTAGAGGCAGAGGCAGAGTGATACATAAATATGCCAAACTGCAACGGCATGATTGGCATGCGAAAATACACGAATGAGTTTGTATAGACATGATTTGCACCCCTAAGTGTGAGAACACTTCAGTGAGCTTCACATTTTTTTTATAGAGTATAGATAGATAGAAGAATAGATTTATTAAAGAAGCTGAACTCAGCAACTGAAAATCTAATTTTAGCATTAAATTTGGGTAACCAAACACATACTTAGTGTAGTCTTATTCAAGTAATTTGAATATTTTCGGTGGAAAAAAATTTGTGAGACTTTGCTCTCGTAATCCTGACTGATCGAGAATTAATGTTATTCTCCATTCAACTAGTGCGCTTTTGAAACCCGAACTTTGTGTTCTAGAATTATGTAATTTGAAATTTTTTTTCCCTAATGGTTTTTGCTCCGGTTTCTGACATTCAGTACTTTCCATTTTGCGATGTTAGACTTGGATATGCTTGCGCCAATAATTGGTCAGCCCAGCCACATCCCCGATGCTCTTCAGGGAAAGTTGGAAACACTTGAAATTAAGCTAAATAATGCCGAGTGCAGAGTCAGAAGTATGTTGGGGAAGGTAGAAAGAATAAAAAATGGAGTTCGGAGAATACGACAAGAAGTGCCTGTAAGCAGCGAGGGCTGCTCCTTGCATCTGCAAACTCATGTTGAAGAACTGACTATAGAAGTGGATGACCTTCTCGCATCTTCAGGACCATCGCCTCTTCGAGAGCAACGTGAAAAAGGAAAGGCCTTCTTATTGTCAATCCCAGTTGGTACAGAATTTAGGAAAAAGATCATCTAGGCTTGGAACTTTTTGAGAAGAGATGATATTTCGCAGATTGGTATCTATGGAATGGGAGGGGTGGGGAAAACAAGACTCGCGATGCACCTTTATGATAGAGTATGCAAAGATGAGTCCTTTGAGAACGTATTATGGGTTCCTGCGCCCAAAGAAAATAGCATTTGTGCACTCCAAGCTGAAATTGCCAAAGCCCTAAAGGTTCCAGAACTTTTGAAGGGAAAAACTGACGAGGAAAGGCCAAAGGTGTTGTGGGAGTATCTATCGGAAAGAAGGAAATCGGTCCTATTTTTAGATGATGTACGGGATCATTTCAAGCTTGAGGAGGCAGGCATCCCTATTAGGAGTGATTGTCTCAAGTTGTTCCTGACAACACGATCATCAAGCATCTGTCGCAAGACGCTCTGTCAAGAAGTAATCGAAATCAAAACTCTAGGTCATCAGGACGCCTTCAGCTTGTTTGAGGAGCATTTCGAACCTGAATCATTACCTTCTGAAGTAGAACACATTGCCCAAAGAATTACAGACAAATGTGGAGGTTTGCCACTTGCTATCACTGTAATGGCAGAAAGCATGAGAGGATCGGAGCGAGTGAATGAATGGGAGGAGGCACTAAGACAGTTGAAAGATGTTGGGCATAAGGACATGAACACAAAGGTCTTCCCGATATTGAAAAATAGTTACGATTGCCTACTTCAGCAAATGCAATGGTGTCTTCTGTGATGTGCATCATATGCAAAGGCTTTGCGAGAGGATGCAATTTATGAGTTGGATTTGATAGAGCTTTTCATTGACGAGGGCCTGATTGATGGACCTTGTAACATGCTGATGATGTACCAGGAAAGCCACTCAATAGTAGAAGGGCTTATTGATGTTTGTTTATTGGAATGTTACCAGGAAAAAGTGCGGATCCACAGTATGATTCGGGACATGGCATTTAATATCATGAGCACCAGTTCTCCTGCCAAGGTAAATTCTGGCACGAGATCGGAAGACACTATGGATGAAGAAAAGCAATGGACAAGCGGCGTGGACATGGTATATCTCCCAGAGATTAAAGGAGTTGTCCAGAATAACATGCCACCAAACTGTCCTGAACTTTCACCAATTCTATTGATAAAATACAATAGTAGGTTGCATAAGATTCCAGAGCCTTTTTTCATGCATTTCGTCCAGCTGAAGGTCCTCAATCTGAGTAAAAGTGACGTTGTAGAACTCCCTGGTTCCATCTCGGGCCTGATTCACTTGAGGGCATTGGTGCTGAGGGAGTGCTCAAAACTATCACATATTCCTTCCATTGCGAAGATGAGATCATTAACAAAGTTGGACCTCAGACTCTGTACAGCTCTTGAAGCAGTGCCAGATGGTTTAGAGAATTTGGCCCACCTCATGTACCTTGACATATATCGGACAAAGATTTACGGGTTATGTGATGGGCTACTGCATTCGTTGGTGAATATTCAATCTCTTGGCTTCAATCATGTCAATGGTGGAGGAAAAGAAGTCTGCCTGTCGGCCTTGAAGAGGTTAAAATGCCTAAATTGTAGCTTTTCAGATGCAGATGAAGTACACATGTTTGCAAAATCTAATCCTCATTTGCCCACTTGGTCTGATCTCTCTTTTGGACTCAATGACGACAACAACGACGGTGATTATAGGCTTTTCCATGATGATCGGTTTGAGATATGGTCGGAGGACATATCTGAGTGTGGCAAAGTCGTCCGGATTCATGGAAGAAAGAAAAATGAAATCCATGGCAGGATTAGTTTCCTAGAAGACATCCAGAGCTTGTGTATCGGATATTATAATAGTGGCGGTGCATGCAATATGCTTGATTTTTACCCAACCGAGGTCAATGTGGGCATTCATCTATTGACAGTGGAAGGAGTACAGGAGAAGACAGCCTTCAGCATCTTGTACCCTATATCCCATCTGAAGGAACTGATAATAAATAGATGTCGGAAATTAGAGTACCTCTTCACTGGATCAGCTGGTGTTTATCTTCAAAATCTACAGGTTCTTAAAATCAAACTGTGTGATGACTTGAAAGGCATAATTGCTCCAGGATCACCCGATCCTATTGATACTTTCCCGAGCCTAGAGAGTATTCATGTTAAAGACTGCAGCAGAATACAGACACTGGTGGGGCATCTCTTGCTACTGCGCCTCCGAAAACTTCGCAAAATTGTTGCTTTAGGCTGCGATAGTATGAAGGAGATAATTGAGTGGAGTCCTGTCATGCCATCTGATCAAGTAGATCTTAGCTCTTTAAAAGAGATTCATATGTTGAACTGTAAAAGCATCTGGAGATTGCTGGCAGCTGAATCACTGCCGCTCATCCAAGACCTCGAAACAATTGATGCCATTTATTGCAAAAACATGAAGGAGGTGATAGGCCATGCCCAAGAACAAAGTAGTCAAAACAGCAGCTGGCCCCGCTTGCAGCAGCTGAAGAGTCTAAGTTTGAGTTTGCTACCAGCATTGAAAAGTATATGTGACCAACCACTGATCTGCAGCTCCATCGAAGAAATTGCTGCACGGGGTTGTCCGAAGCTGAAGAGGATCCCTCTGTATCTGCCTCCTGGACCTGATGGATGCCCTTCTCCTCCTCCTAACCTTAAGAACATATATGTACAATCTAAAGAAAGGTGGGAATCGCTGGAGTGGCCAATTCAACCTGAAGCCAAGACACTCCTGCAGCCTTTTGTTCGCTATGACCCATAATTTTAGGCAAGTTTCTGCCCCTATTTTATGTTGCAGCCTCTCAAATGCATGGCTTAACAAACCTCTTTTACTCTGACATTTGCATATCTTCTCTGCTTGATCACTAGTTGGCAAGTTGCTGTATGTCAAAAGCAAAAGATCACCGGCTACATGGTTGTTTTATGTTTGCGAACTGGCAAATAAAATTTTAGTCGCATTTCATCGCATTTAGAATAAACAACATACATAGATTGATTCAACCCATCATCACGTTGCAGAAGGCATATTTGAAGTCCAAAAACAGTATCGAAACAAATTCTAACAATGTTTATGATTTTCATCTTGCAGATCCCAATCTATCATTAGCTTCCTTTGGTGCTCTGTGGTGACCCTCCTGCTTAGGTCTCTAACCCCCAACATTCCCATTCAGATTGCATCTTTAATCTGGAACCAGATCTTTTCCTCAGAAACATCTTCATGAATCTTCAAATTTTGAGCTCTCCAAACCCAATAAACATAGGCATTCCTGGCAAGTTTGAGCAGTATGGTCTGAATAGCTCGCCCTTTCAACTGACTGGACGCTCAGTTGAGCTCGTGGGACCAACCTCCAACTTCCCTGGTCAGCAGTATCCCCTTCCCCACACCTTTCATGGCAGTACATGTAAAGAAAATATGATGCCTGCACTCATCATGCTCCTGGCAGAGACAGCATGTTGATTTGCCCTTAACACTCTGATCTTTCATTCTATCCGTTAAAAAAATAGACATCCACAAGTCTTTCTAATAGCGAGCCAACTAATGAAACAGTGTCTTGGAATGCTTGGATTGAACCAGATGAGTTTAGACCAGCATAGTACCATTCCTCCTTTTAGCTCTAAGAGCATTCCATGTTTTGACAATGGTGAACTGCCCCTTTTTATCAGCTGCCCACCGAACTTCATCAGCTCTAAATGGGTCAAGTGTCAATTCAGAGACGAACCTCTGAATCTCTCATCTGCCTCTGTCCCTGCAGTCTCTCTGCATCCGAGTAACAGTGTTCACGACCTCAGCTATTGTTGCATAAGCAGGAATTACCATATCTCACTCCTCCCTCAATCTTTATCAAAGGACTAGCTAGCACTGCACCAATTGTCATACCTGAGCAAGTTGCTTTTTCCGTCTCCAATGGAGTGTTTGAGGAAGAGGCAGGCTGCACCTCTGAGCTTTCAAAACTTTCTTCCTTTATTAAACCAAATAGACTTTCACCCAGGCAATCCACATAGAACCAGCCTGCTTAAATAACATCCAAATGAACTTCATATTACAAGCTGAGTTCCATAGAGTGAGGTCTTTAGCGCATAGTCCACCTGCATGTTTTGGGAGGCACCTCTAGCATCATCTTCCTTCCCTTTCCACAGGTATGCCATGCATTTTTGTTCTACTACTCTTAGTACCTTCCTAGGTACCACTATGCCTCGTCATGCATTACCGACAAGTTATTGGGTCAAACCTACCACTATGCCTTATTATGGACTGGCCCACAGCCCATTTAGTCAAAGCCGACCTGGCCCAGCATGCATTTATGCGTTACTCAGCTTGGTTCGTGGAAATTAACTTGGTGGATTCAAGCCCATTAAAATAAAATTACTGCTTTATGAACGATAAAAATTTCCAAAAGTTTAAGCCACAGGTGATGAAATCCAACTGGGCTATAGACACACACATATATACAGGCAACGTTTTTTATTACTTCTTTTCTGACTTGTGATTCTCCATTTTTGTTACCTGCCTTTATGTAGTAAGTTGAGGTATCATACATTTTTGTCATATGCCACGTACGTGCCTGTCAAAATCTTGCTCCGGCAATTGACCTTTTCTTCCACAGTCGAGGTTGGGGGATTAACATGAGATACATACCTGTAAAACTTGACTCTAGACCTTGGCTTGATGTGAGTTTACAAAACACGTAAAACCCACTCTTATATTATATTAAATTTCAATTGACTATAAGTGCTTATATCAAGGTCTTGAAATCCGAAAATTTAAACTGATTAGATAGTAAAAGTTATTTATCTTACATATCCATTATTCTGTATTATTATTTCCTGGCATGGGATTCGCAACTCTTAACAATTAACTAGTTCAACTTTATAAGTTCTATATTATGTTTGACCTTTTGCTATTTCTTAGCTGGTTTGGACATAGTCATTTCGGGGCCAATCTCGGCCTTGGCCCGATCTTTTTTGGGGCATCTTTTCTCTTAAAATTTTTTCTTTTCTTTTCTTTTAATGACTGGGGTGTATAGAATTCGTCCAACTAATTCACTGCACCTGTGCACCCCTTACAACACGCGAAATGCGTAACATGGCAAAAAAGCTGTAACAAGTGACCTCAAAGAGTTTCGAATTTGAAATTATGTGGATACTTACATTCTTTCTTATCATCAGATGAAACCCTTGAAGTTTATAACGTTCAACTCTTATTAACAATAAAATGGTACATATCCGTGCTCCGCCTCATCTTCCTGTCGTAGTATATATATATATATATATATCACGTTTTATTACCGTTTAAAATTCAAAGTTACATATGTCACGTTTACTTTTTTTTTTACTGCGAATCAAGTTTACTTGGATAATTAAAAATAGGAAGCTCTTGTATATTCATCAAAATGTGCATCATTTGGTATTCAGAAATCTGTAGTTGATTAATTCACACTCGAGTAAAGTTGACCCATCAAATAGTAAATCTTTTCCATTCCAATTAAGGATTTTCTCCGATTACAATACGTGAATATAATTTTTTTTTAAGAAAAATAGCCATCCAACCCCAAACCAAATGTAGTACTAACTTCTTGTAATTTTCATTTTTGCCGAGAAATAAAGTGTAAAGCCGGTCGCTTGCGCCAATATGGCATTCCGACATGATTAAACCATATGAAAGATCTATGGTGCACAATGGTGAAATTCAATTCTTCCCATTTTATTTTGTAACATCTTTAGATTAAGTGCAGTTAAAAGTTGAGCAATTATGTTTGATTGCTAAAATTATGAAAACGGATTCTTATTTGTATAAATGGTATTTCGAAACAAGCATTATATTATATCATATTAACTATTAACTATTGACTAACTAACAAGTGAAAGCAGGTCCATAGCAACCACAGCGTGAGTGCCCCTTTCACAAAAACGCGCACCCTTTCTCTTTTTTTTTTAATACTTTACCCCATTTTTTGCGGTATTATTTTATTTTCGGTGTACGCTACCTATTATCCAAAAACTAATGCACTCGATCAATTCAATTTCGAACATCATCGGCCTACTAAAAGGTAAACCTCTTCAAATAGAGAGTTTTCTCCATTCACGTAAGACTAGAACCTGAAATTTCACTTAAAGAAGAAATGTATAAAATTACTTGAATCAACTCACATTATTTCATTTGCACTTTTTCTTTACCTTTTGCCATCTCTTTTGAGATCTTTTTTTTTCAATGTACGCCATTTTATTATCCCTTTTGCTATCTCCGTTTTTCCATTTTTTCAAATTTGACCCGAATAAGATATTACATAATATGGTCAACCCGTTAGGCCCCATGATCCGATCATAATAATAAGACCACTTATTTCCATAAATATTTTTTCCACAATTTTTATTTTGAACTTCTAATTCTTTTTGGTGAAAAGAAAATGAAGAAATTTCGTATTAGAAGTACCATATATACATGCAATATTTTTCCCCTAAAGTTAGGTTGCGAGTAGGGAACATTTTTCCTCTCCCATGTGTCTTTTCGTTTTAATTTTCTTCTTTGGTCCGGGTATTTTTAAATTCAGGTCGACAAGGTAATGATGTAACTCGGTTGACCAATTGGGTTAAATAATCCTATCATTATGGTGAGAAGAAAATCTTTGAAGGCAAATATCTAACATTCATAATAAATATTACTTCTCATTTTCCGTCGTACAGTTTAGAAGTTTTTCTTATGCTTTTTTCTCGATCACTATAGGATTTTGCTTCATGCATTCCAAATAAGGCATTAGGTATTTCAGTTGACCCTTTCCGAATAATCCGATCGTATAGTCCGATCACTTATTTCAAAGAAAGAAAGTTCTCCCAATCTTCATTTAGAAATTTCATCAAGAGAAAGTCCATATTAGAAGTATTAAATATAAATGTTAGGATATATGCAATTTTTTTTCAAATTTTAGGTTGCAAGTGGAGAACTATCTCCTTCTCCTAGATATCTTCTCTTTTTTTTAAAAAAAAATTTCTTTATTTGTCCAATATTTTTAAACCTAACCCAGCAGTGTAATTCGATTAACCCATCAAGTTAAATGATTCGATCATTATGGTCTTACCAGTTATTTCTAAAAAAAATGCCTTTTCTTTTTATCTAGATTTATCCCTATTAAATGCAAGTCGTTCAATTTAATTTTTTTTACGAGTACTATATATAAAAATAATGTCACCTGTAGAAGCGAACATTTAGCTTCACAAGTAAATATAAGATCACGTTTTTTCCCATATAGTTTACAAGATTTTCTTTTTTTCCCCCTTGATAACTATAAGAGTTGACACCATACATTTTACTTTACTAGTTGAATGACCACGTCCGTCATGGTTTGCGTCTCCATAATTTTATTTTATTAATTTGTGATTGTGAGTTTTCAATATACAATGTCAATAATAAGTAATCAAATTTTGTGGATTTGATACAAGTAATTATATATATGTATATTACTACACGTTTCAACTCTTCAGTTTCTTCACTATTTTCTACGGTTGAGATGTCAGATGCACCTATTTAATGGAAACACATAATTCACAAGCTTTATAAACTACTTGCCATGATTGCAGTCTTCGATTTGAAAGTTCATCAACTAATTGACTGAAACTTAGTTCTATCCAAAAAATTAAATTGAGCGTTATGATATTTGGGCCAAGTTGCTCATGCCTCCAGTTAGAGAAAATTAGTGTTGTCCCATAATCAAAACAAGTATCATCGAGAAATATGATATTGATGGAGGGCAATCATTTTTAGTCCAGAGAAATTGCAAGCTGAAATATTATTATATTATAAAATATGTCGAAGGTAACATTAATGTAAAAAAAAACCAACAAATATGGGTAAATATATGTACACATTATTTCGTCCCAATACATTTATCAATAAGAAGTTCTGTAACTATTACGTATGGGAGAATAAGCCCTCTTCAATCACGTTATGAACAATGATCCTTCCCAATGTGCAATTTGAATCTAACCCCTTTATAAATTTTCCCATGCGCTTGTTTAAGGTCGCACGTGCGTGATTATTATAATTATTATTAAGTCATTTGCATATATTTGTCAATGAAAGTAATATATCTTATCTATTATTATATTAGAAAACGATATTATTTCAGAAAAATGTTATTTTAGAAATGGAAAAATAAATATCTATTACCAATGCTACATGTAGAGTGACGAGAATGACACAATAAAATTAAGTCTGGCACACCTCATCCTTTCTTTTTTCTTGGTTGTTTTCTTTTCGAGTGACCGCCCACCTCCTTTCTTACGTATATGACATCCCTTTAACTTCAAAATACATATAAAACAGGTAAACTGTAAAACAGTCCATTTAATTGAGGACTCTTCAGATGGCAACATCAACGCATGGGAAGTGGGAGGGCGATGGCCAGCCGGGAGCTCCTATACTGTCAAGTTGCCACCATGTCCCATGACTGCATTTCATTATCAAGACAATCAAAAGTATGTTAAATAGTATATTGTTGAATACAATACTAATCATGAATAGATGATTACTTTATAAATCCACCGCCTAATCTTCCTTGTCAAAATATGTAATCACCTTCCACCTCGTAGTACATAGTTGAATTGTGATGAACCACAGCTAAGTCCTAGGATCATCGTATCCAAGCACAACATTAAGCAAAGCCACCTGTCCATTTTTCATATTCGAATAAATCTATCCAGGGCACCAATCAAGTGTTCTTAATTAGAAGAGATTTAATTAGCATAAGAACAAATAAGAATCGATATTCAATGCAGGATGTCCACTTTAAAAATTATATATCACTAATCACTTCATCAGTGTTCACTTCCAAAATTTCTACTCATCATGGCCCTTTTCTAAGAGAACTGTATGACTCTCCAACTAACCAATCAATTTTAATACCAAATGCAAAAGAAAACTTTGATCAGGAAATATTTGGACAAGCAAAAAAATATAGGCGGAATCATCTCCTTTCTAATCTGCCTGACCAAATGCACAAAGACCATCTAACCTACAAATTTGAAGAATTTGACATAATGACCTGGAAGATAACATATGGTACTTGTCCCTTTAACTGCAACACCTCTGTTAGATTACTCAGATCCCTCACCTTAGTTAAGAATTTTCATGATATCATCAGTAGCTTCATATGAATTTACAAATTAGGAGTTTGCTACGACGTCTCCATCTGCAAAATCATAAAAAAAGAGGAAGAAAAGTAGTAGTAGCAATAGCAGCAACAGCAACAAATATTAGAAGCAAGAAGTAGTCACTGTTATGCATTGTAGTTGGCATGACATATTTTGGGAATGAACGAATGAATTTGCACTTTGTCTCTGGGGTTATATCCTCAGTCTCCTTGGGAATCTCATCCTCATCTTAGTCTTCCTCATTCCCATGTATCTTGGGGATAAGTTCCCTGTGATAATTGTAAACAATTTTCTTCGTGTTCTTGTTTTGCTTGACTATAGCATCATCGGTCACATCACTGTGACTGTCACCGTTGGGATTTTCAACCCATGCAAAAAAAAAAAAATCTTATTCAGCCACCTATTATGTGACCGAATTAATGTGTCCCATGATCTTATAGGGTGTTTACGTGGGTCATAAGGGTCATGCAAAATAGATGGGTTATGAAGGGTGCAAGAAGAACTAATTATTTGCAAAAGGGAATTACTATTTAGGGAGAGGACACTTAGAAATTTAAATGTATGAATATATCGAAAGGACACAATTGGCAGTTACAAGTATGACAAAAGAGTGTTAAGTTTCCTCTCGAAAAGACATTTTAAATATAATAATCGAGATATAACAAAAAATAACCAGATATATTGAATGAAAAAAAAATGTCTTTGTATATTGAAGGTTAAAATTGAAAATTTTGAAAATATAGAAACACTTTTGTGAGTTTCACACTTTTACATATTGTTATAAATTCTCTCTATCTATTTTATCTTTTTCTAGGGAGTTATTTATATACTCTATACTTTTGTTTTTTAATAAATTTTCATTCATAGACATAAACTTCTTCATGTCTCTTTCATAAGAAAGCAAACTAGTTATACACATACTTTTTTTTAATTTCAAATAATATTTCCTCCCTCTATTGATACAAGAAGACTCATCAACATTCTAAATCTATTATTTTAAGATATTATAACATATATAAATAAGTACATATAAAAAATAATAATTTATTAATATTACATCTATTGAACAAATTAGAACTTTGCTTCTATCGGCGAAGCGCATGTGTATCCCTAGTTATATTTAACAATAGGTTCCATATGCACCAATCAACTTTTGCATATTTGCTTTGGTGTTTATCACCTATTATTTTCTATATATTTTCCCAGGAGGACCCCTCCGATTGTCTCCGATCTTGTAACTTTTCTTTCATGAGTGTTTTGTCATGTACTTCTTTCAGTAATGGATGAATCCTTATTACTAATACTGAATAAAAAAAAATTTCAGCTTTAGCATATTTTAGCCATAATTAATAGCATATTTATCGGATTCATGATGGCAATCACTAACTAAATCACAAGATACGCTTCGGGGGCAAATTGAACTTTTAATGGGCAGACTTTACTACAGCTTAATAAAGTCAAAATTCTCAGTAGAAGTACCTTCCGGTCGAGGTCGAGTCGACTTTCGAAATTAAATTACTCTCAACTGATAAACCAGTACCACTGTATGGAAAATAATATTCCCTGCTTTTGCAATGACAAATGATGAAGTACAGGTAAGCCATAGATAAACGCCGCAGTCCATACCAGCACAAGCCCGAGGACGGTCAGTCGACATTTAATTTTTTTTCATGATTTATTATTTATTTATTTTTAGTTAATTATAATTTCCGTAAGTTTTGCTTCATTTCTAATCAGTTTTTTCAAAAATTCTGTTTGCAACAATCGTGTTTAATTTCAGAGTGTCTTTGATCAGTGAGAATCCAAAACAACTTCGAGATCAAGTGAATACACAACGAACGTCTTAATGTAACGTGTTCTCGCTTCCACAAACTTGCATTCCCTGTGGGCTAAAACAAAAAGAATGAAATACTTTTGCGTTCGACACGCCCGTTTTGTTGAGGGGTGTCAATGCAAGAAGTTTGATGTACAATCCCGTTATCAGAAAGATAATCCTGAACAACCCGACTAGTGAATTCTGATCCATTGTCACTGCGTACTATTTTTACTGTTCTGTCAAATTGATTCTTAACCAACTTGCAAAAACTGATCAAGAAACCTTGGGCTTCTGACTTTTCTCGAAGGAGATAAACCCACACACCACGACTAAAGTCATCTACTATGGATAGGAAGTAACGAGCTCCAGAAATTGATGAAACCTTGTAAGGCCCCCATATGTCACAATGCACTAATTGAAACGGAAAAGAAGCTTTATTGGAACTTGTCGGAAAACTGGATCGCGTCTGTTTTGCTCAACAACAGACATCACAAAGTGCATTATTGTCTGATTTATGCATAAAAATGGAATTATTCTCGAACTTAATACGATAGGAAGGATGTCCCAACCGATTGTGCCAAATGTCCTCAGTATCTGCTTTCATCGCCTGTGCTTTCTGAAGCGAAGAAGACACTTGTCGCAGAAGCCAGACCCCCCCGTGAAGTTTACCCACTCCAATCGTGCTCCCCGAGGTACGGTCCTGAATTAAACACATACCAAAAATGTAGTGTACACTACAATTAAGTTCCCGAGATAATTGAGCCACGGACAATAAATTGCAATTAAAATCTGGTACGTAGAGAACATTATGAAGCACAATATTATCTCCAAAGGAAACCTTCCCAACAAAAGTGGCTTTTGTTGTTCCGTTCGGAACATGGATAATTGGACCATCATTAATTGGAACGATGTCAGAAAGACTATCCAAGCTACCGGTCATATGACATGATGCTCCCGAATCAATGATCCAATCGAGTTGTGAGGCAATGTGCATAAAATTCTCACCACTTAAACGGTGAGCCTCACCATCGTCTCGTGAAACCAAGGAAACCAGCTGTTGTAATTGGGCCTCAGAGAGATGAGCCAATTTGTTGAGATCAGCCTGTTCGCTGTGGGCCTGGGCCTGACCTGCCATATGGCCTGTAGAATTCTGGGAAGAAAACAGTTGGGCCGACTGATTATGTTGGGCTGTTTGGTTGGGCTTCCACTGCCCACGACTCATCTGGGCCGAGCGTGTCTGAGATGACCCGCCTGAATAAAACTTACCCGATTGCCCAGAATTAGACGAACCGAACCCGATACCTCCTCCACGCATCTGCTGAACAGAGGATGACCCAAAGCTTCCTCCTCCTCCACGCATCTGAGATTGCCCTGACGAATAGCCTCTCGAGCTTCGTTGGTTCGCTTGATCGGAGGTCGGGTATCCGTGGAGCTGGTAGCAGGAGGCTCGGTGGTGGCCATTTCGCCCACAAAAATCGCAGAATGGGCGACCTCGAGGCTTGAAATCGCCTCGGTTGGGACCGAAATTAGGGTTGCTTCCGCCAGAATCGATCGCAACTTTGGCTGCAAAACCCATCATTTCAGAGTGGGATTCTCTCCTTTGAGCGATCAATCGCTGAGCTTCATCGTGGGCAGCCATCGAATGCGCCTTATTGACGTTCGGCAGAGGATCCATGCTCAAGATTTGCGACCGAATAGTGGAGAAATCGGGGTTGAGGCCGATTAGAAACTGATGAACCTTCCCCTTCTCCTTTTGGGCAGCAATTTGGGCACCAGCGTCGCAAGTACATGCCGGCAAGTCAAGGTACAACTCCAGTTCATCCCATAAACTCTTCAATTTGGAGTAATATTCAGAGACCGATTTCCTGTCCTATCTGAGTAAACAAATGTCAGTTTTCAATTGATGAATTCTCGTTTCATTACCTTGCGAGAATCGTTCCCTGAGATCATCCTAGAGAATTTTGGCATTCTTTGCCCCAGCCACCGAGTTCTGCAGTTCTTCGTCTAAATGATTGAAAATCCAGGAAACGAGCATCGAGTTGCATGTTATCCATTGTTCGTAGTAAGGCTTTCCCTCTGCTGGTTGCTGTACTCTGCCTTCGATAAAGCCGAGTTTGTTCTTAGCCTGTAACGCAGTCTGCATTGCTTGTGACCAGGTGTTATAATTTCTGCCATTGAGCTTGCAAGAAATTAATTGAGTCCCAGGGCCATCTGAGGAAGAAAGGATATATGCTGCTGGCATGTTTGTATCTTTCGACATTTCTGCAATTCAATACTGACGCTCAGTTTCAAAAAAAAAAAAACTGGCAGGGAGGAGAAGGATTGGTGACGCTCAGTCCAGAAAAACTGGCAAGTTGAAGCTCGACCGAGAACAGGCCGGCAATGGAGGAACTGACGATTATTGCTCTGATACCATGTAAAGATAGTGAAATTGAGCTGAAAAGCTTGAATTCTCATTCATTCTGAACGGGTATGTATACAATTATTCTAGTTGATAATAAAGGAAAGTGTTATCTACTTCTATACTAAATATGTCCTCAGTATGGTACATAAAAATATATGCATAAAATAGAGACAATATCATAGGAAGAATATCATAGAAATTCTTTCCATAATACAAACACTTTGAGATTTCTCATTCTTCTTCACTAATTAAACATGGAAGACAAATAAAGCTCGATCAACAGAAGATCTTTCGTAAATTAAAAAACCGAAATCTCAATCTTTAAATATGACTATATAAACAAAAAGAATAATATCTTCGATGTCGAGATAAATAAATTTTGAAAGAAGAACAAAGAATGGCACGTAATACTGCGAAAAAAAGTCGTATAGGCCATATTTTTGTATAGCAATAATGTGGCAGCCAAGTTGCAACATACGACTAGATTAACTAATAAAGAAATTAGTCAACTCTCAAGTCATTCTATTACAGAACAAGAAATACCATTTTAACTTTAATAATGAATTGACAAATAATTTTTTTTATATTTATGTAAAATCCAAGCTCTATATTTAGATATTGAATTAAAAAAAAATCGTGCTTACATCTGAATAATACTACGTGAGTAGTCCTGATCACCAGAAAAGGCTAGTGTGGAATTTTTGTAGTAAATCTTTTATATATTCCTTGAGAAAATAAATTAGCATTTCTTGATTGAATTACTATTTTCTCTCAAGAAGGGGTTCATTTTTTTTGCAGTAAAGCTTGTAAATAATTTTCGGAAAGCAAAATTAGCATGTTCTACATTGTATTACTATTTTCCTTTGATAAGTAAAATTCATTATTTACAACTTGCAGGAATTGATTAATAACTTTTAACAACGAACTGATAATTTACAAAAAAGAGCTTATATGGAACTTTCTATAACAGGAATTGGAGACTCTTGTGAAATTATTTTAAATTAGTATATATATAGATGGTCATACGCAAATCAATTTATCAATGATAAATTGATCTTAAGTTTTCAATAAATAGTTCATAGTCAACCATACAAGGATGGACCCTACAAAATAATATCTAGTCCTAATCCAACTGACGTTGTAAAAGTATATTATCTTGGTTTAACTAGTCCTAAACATTTTGTTTGTAGATTTGTTTTGCCCAAAATCATAACTGAGTGTTAATGGCGTTGAATCAGTCCACATAGCAATTTATGATTCGTCTAATATTTTTTTAATTTTTAAATCGGTGTTAACCGGGGGCGGATACAAATAAAAATATATGTGCATTGAGTAAATTTATCACTATAAATTATGAAAAAAATAATAAATAACATGCCTATATATATATATAAAGAAAATAAACCTTAGATAGATATTACGTAAGAATAATGGTGTAGAAGAAATTAAAGCAAACCTTTTGATCCTTTGTTTGTAAACCGTAAGACCTTTCTTGCAGTATTAATATGCACGAGTTATTAAAAAAAAGAAAAAAGAAAAAAAAAAGCAAACAACTATGATTTGTACAAAACGAATTTCTATATCCACTATTTATAGGAAAATTAGTACATTGAATTGACGAAATATCTTACATCTTGATGAGTTATTGTAAATAATGGAGAAGGATTTTAATTTCGAAAGGGCAGATAACTATGGGGGAGCCCCCACCGGCGGGTTTCCTCTCCCCTTCTTTCCGAATACTTTTAGGACTTCTCTGTGCATTTAGCCCAAGTAAATTTAATGGATATACCTAAATGAATATGGCCTTTTGCAGCAATATTACACAATTCAATTTACCAAATAACCCAACCATTTTCCTTTAACTATACTGGCGATGTGGAGGACAATATGTTGTAGCCAAAGGACGAAGGTGAAAGTGATTAAGTACAGTGCTGCACTGGAAATTATTTGGCAAGGGACTAATGTCCAACCCCAAGCTGTCAGGAATCAGCCGAGGTATAGACATGGTTTCAGTTATTATGTGGTAAGGATGGGTACTTTGAGAATGTGACCAGCCCTGCACGGTACAGCTTAGTCGATCTGCCACTGGTTAACACCATCGAACTCGAAGAATGGAAGGCCCATGACCAGATTCATATCTGATAATCTAAGTGAATCATTTTGTATTCCTCTATAAGCCAACCGACTTATTTGGTTTGAGAGATCAATTATTCCACATGCTCAACTAACTAATGAGATCCGCAGCCGATAATGTCGAACCATAAGTTTAATCTTCTCTCGCAGGTGTATGGTTTAGATTGCCATTTAGAAAGACGCGCAAGCTGGGTATGATCATGGTTACGTCATATTTAGTTAATAGAATCCGTTAATGTCGAATAAACCATTTACTAGAAGAAAGATCTTTCCTTTAAATATAAGCGCTTCCCTCATATACAAATAGTAAACCTAAATGACTGATAAGAGAAATATAAGAGAACATAAAATCCCATTATTATCGAGTCTAAAACCTCTCGATCCCATGTCCTGACTGTCATTGTATCAAACCCTTTTTCTCTAATGAAGTAATAATTTGATTTAATCTATTACCAAAAAATATAATTTAATTTATTCTAGGGCCCTATCTTTCTCCGTTGTTGTAATTTATACTCAAAATGTTATATTATTCAATGAAGTCCTTATTATTTCACATCCTTCCACTCCAACCCTAACTAAATAGTTCATGTAAATTACATGTTATTTTAACAATAGCAATCGTACACGTCCGACTTGATCACATATAGTCCAGATGGTTCCCTACTATATGGAAACTAATCAAGCTTACAAAAGGAATCCCAAAGTTTCAATTTTCAATATCTTCAATATCGTATTGTCCAATCGTATCTCAAAAATCAAAATCTCCTACACCACCACCACCATGATCACCTAAACTCCCAATATCCATCCCTCCAAGACTCCCAAGGTCGAACCCACCAAGATTCCCAAGATCTCCGAGACCAGAACCAAAGTCAAGTCCTCCTCCTCCACTGTCTCCGGCGACCCCGCCGCTGCTTCCATTCCCAAGATCAGACATTTCACTTCCACTGCCACCTCCGCCACTGTTTCCCAGCATGCCTTGCAAACCGGCGAATAAACCCCGAAGTTGATTGCCTCGAAAATAATTGACATTATTAGTTGCCCGTAAGTTTCTCCCAGGAACTGAAGCCACTGGCTGATTATATTGCATTTGAACCCGTGAAATAGCCACGGTAGCTCCTTGTTGTTCCAAGAGTTGCTGTTGGATTAGATTTTGAGCAGCAAGATTATATTGTTCTTGCTGATAGCTCGGAGTCGGCGGTTGTGGTGTGTAATAACTTTCCACGGGAGCAGCTTCCCGAGTTATAACATTACTCGTTCCGGCACACAAGAGGTGGGAATCAAACCCACAGGGATTGCACCTGTAGAGCCACTCCCTCGTGCCAGGCATTCCACAGATGTCACACGAGAAGATCTTATTAGGGTACGGAGCCGAGAAGTTGAGGCTGACCTGGTGGGGGTGCGATTGATGGGTCCAAGTCAGGGGCATCGACGCGCAGATTGTGTGTAGATAGATGTTGCAGACTCCACAGTGGTACAAGAAGCCATTTCCGTCCTTCCCGCAAGCATTGCAGTTAAAGAAACCTGAGCAAATTCATATAAATTAATCAGATCCAAGATGGAGGCGGACTAGAGAGCGAAAACTACCTATGTATACTTGCTTGTACAACACATGGAGCGAAGCAACAGATTAGGCTGGAAAAGGAAGAGTAAAATGTTAAATACGAGTACGCTATTTGTCTTTGAATGCACAATTATAACATGGATACATTCAAAATTAATCGAGCTATAGTATATTAATGTGAAATAATATTCCCTAGTAACATGAAACAGTGCTGTATATTCTAAGATATGTAGAGATACCTTGCGGATAAATGGGGACTGGAAGGAGGAAAAGAATGTGAGCCACATCGACTGGGTGTTGGATCTGCTGAGGCAGTTTCGAGCACGAGGCATGGAGGAAGAAACTGCACGCGGTGCAGCCATAGACCGTGCTGCCAGGAGAAAACCCGACCTTGCAGGCCGAACATGAGGCTCCGGCTAGAGTATGTGTCAGACTGCTGAAGACATGAAGAGGATGGGAGTGGCTGAAATGGGTGACTGTTGATTGAACCTGCACAGGTTGGTGATGGTTGTTATTTATTGGCCTCCCCATCTCTTTCCCTTTCCTTCCTGTTCTTTCTCTGTCAATTGGCTGAATATCACTTTCAAGCAATAAGGTCATGTTATGCAAAACCTCCATACAAGACAACAGGTTGACTTGACTTTGTTGGGAAGTCAACTGATGACAGCAGGAGAGAGAAAGAAGACTGGGTCAGCTAATATATTATAATCTCCAAAAAAAGAAAAGGGTTATGAAGAAGTTAAAAAACGTCTAGTTGATTTCAAGAGATGCTTTGCTAGCTTTTTTTTTTTTTTTTTTAAGTTTTTCATGTGAAGTAGTGGATTTACCCGTATTTTTATATGCTTTTGCTGCTATAAAAAAATGTCATCATCAAACTAAAAAATTTAGCCTATTTAAAGAGGGTCTAGTTAGGACAGCATTACTTGTCCTCAATTTGAGTCAAAAGGCGTTACATATTCGATTATTATCAGCATAACTTTTCCCTACCTTTTTATTTCTTCTTATGATTTTCTGTAAAAATTCGGAGACAAAATATAATTCTTCACAGCACTCACCAACAACAAATGCATAAAAGTTTAATTCACAATCACTTCAAAAATAAGTATTTTATACTAGCAAAATAATTTGTTTCAGCTTGTAGTAAATTAATTACCTCAATAACGAAAAAATTTCACAAACTTTAAGTAGGTTATTTGAGTAGTAAGTTAATTGAATTTCTAGAGTTTAATTCACAATCACTTTGAAAATAAGTATTTTCTACTAGCAAAATAATTTGTTTCAGCTTGTAGTAAATTAATTATCTCAATAACGAAAAAAATTCACAAACTTTAAGTAGATTACTTCAGTAGTAAGTTAATTGAATTTCTAGTGAATTAGTTATAAATAAAATAAATTATATAAATTTCTAAGAGTTTAATTTAGATTTTTAATCAAATTACACATGCTTAGAAGAATCTATTATATATACAAAAGCTGAAAAATGCTTCCGAGATGCTTCCGTTTGCAAACGCTCAGTTCGTGCTTATTTACCTCTTCGCATGCTCACAACAATGTATCAATTCATCTCTGCCAATTAATTTCCTTCAAGAACATTATATTCCCGCCACCATTTGCAAAGGCCATAAATTGGGAGAATTTTCACCTGCTATCAATTTCCGGGGACATGCAAAAAATGATAATAGATTTCGTCATTAAAAAAATGAATATAGATGATTATTGATCATTAGTAAGAGATGAACCCTCAGCTCAAGGTTATTAACCTATTCACATGCTTGAAACATTGTAACGAACCACCTCCACCAAGTAATTTCCCTTCTAAGTACATTATATTCCTCCTCATTTAATTTGCCCATTCTTTTTTTTCCCCCACCCCCAAACAACACAACAGCCAAACCAAGCTTTCCCAATTTTTGGTCGAGCGTCCTCCCACAACGCCCAACGTTTGGTGTGCTCCATCCTACAATGCCCAAGTTTTGGTGTTAGCTCCATTCCTCAAGAATTTGGAGAGGAAGGAAGTTAGAGAAGGAACATTCGCCTTTTCTTAATATCCTCAGCTCGTGATAGAGTGACTTTTCAACTGCTCGACCATAATTATTGTAATTAGTTATTGTATTGAAAAATAAAACTTCTCGATTTTTTAATAGATATTAAATACTATTTTGAAAATTGTAAAAAATCTTCCAAGAAGTTGAATAAATTAATACTTTTCTCCATAAATTTAAATATAAAAAAAATCTGAAGAAAATATTTTTAAATAAATTAAAAGCATTTCTTCATAAAAATTGAACAAGTTCAGTTTTATTAATTTTTTACACACCCGTACATTAAGCGCGTTTGAATTTATAATATATAAAAGCTGAGTAATGACATCATGAATGCGCCACATATTCTAATATTTAAAACCCTCAAACTCTTCATTCAAATGACTTTTCACTTATATGGCATGAATTCGACCTCATTTTTCTTTATATTGAATTCAGAGTATATTCATTCAAGTGTCCAAATTGTTTATATATTGTCAAAGAAATCAAGAGTTTTCTTTAAAAAATAGAAAGACGATCTCAAGCAATCCTGAAGCATCACCCATCCATCTGTCTGTGTTTGTAATTTATTGAGTAAATTAATGATTTGATTTTCGAGAGATGCAAGTTACATTAAATCTGACATCAAAATTTTTTTTACAACAAATTGAACCTTGAGAGAGATTAAGTGCACATCAAATCTAACCTTCTGTTAGAATGCCATCCAAAAATGGACAGAAAAAATCTGATGTGGCATTCTAAATTTGATGCGGCATTCATTGATTAACAATTTGCCCCTCGAGAGGCTGATGCTACATCAAATTGAATCCTGACAGATTAAGTGTACATCAATTGATCCATTCCGTCAATATCTTCATTAACTTTAACCGGAATTGCTGACGTGTACATAACAGTGTCATGTGACACACGATAATTGGCCGAGTGGGTTCCATATGTTTAAAAAAAAAATTCTAAACCATATGTTTTAAAAAAAATGAAAAAAATTCTAAAAAATTTGTTGAGGTCAGAATTGGAATAACACCAATCTCTCGAGGGGCAAATTGCTACATCAGGTTTTTTCGTCCATTATTGGACAACAGTATGATGGAAGGACCCATTTGATGTACAGTTAATATCTCAAAGTTCAATTTGATGTAAAAAATTTCTTAAAATCAAATTTGATGTAACTTGCATCTCCCGATGACCAAATCATTAATTTACTCTAATTTTTTAATATGTACGGGTGTGTGTAATTAAGTTGAAAAGAGGGGTTCAAACTACAAAAAAGGGGAAGGGCGTATGGGGATACATATATATAAACTGCGAAATCGAGAGGCATATCCTGAGAAGGAGAAGTGAAAATATTTTTCATATTGGAAGAAAAGCAAACGAATTGTATAGGAACACATATTGGAATGGGCATGTCTGGTTCAAGTTTTCTCAAGTTGGGTCCTCCTACTCTCACGTGGAATTCATCTATTTTCTATTTTTTTCTACAAGCTCGTGCCTTCATTAGCATTTCTTTCCCCAGTTAACTACTCTCGTTTGTTTCTTGGATTATTTATTCATTTATTTTTTTACCATTCTTGATTTTTAGGAGGGTCTGCATTATTTGGCAAGAAGTGAAGCACTATGAAATTTGAGAAAATCTTATTATAAATGGAATAAATTTTCCTATATGTTGCCAATTCAAGCTGTAAGGACGTGATCACATTGGTAATAGATCAAGTTTGTTTAATTTGTTTGCAACCCATCACAACTCCATTGTAGGCCTATAACTAGGAATAAAGTTTATTAGGACGAGGGGTACATATTGAGATTTGGAGCTCAGGCAAGTTGGGGAAAGGAATTGCTTGCTAAGTCAGTATTAGACTCTTATGTAACATTAAAGATGATAATACCCAAGATTTTTTTAGGGATTTTAATCATTTTTCTAATGCTATTCAAGCCTTTCTTTATTTCCATGGTAAGAAGTAGATGCAATGAACGTGGCCTTTCGTGATATCTTTGTCGGAATTCATATATAATATGAGTATTCTCCTTACATAGATACCAAAAGTTCACAAAGAATAGGAAGAGGTTAAGAGTACAAAATGTTTCAAAAAAGAAAAGATGGAAGGAAGGCAGAGTGCTCAACCAAAAAGGTAAAAAGAGTTATTAATGTTGGTTGGTTCAAGCAGTTAGACGGTTATTATGTATGAGTAAGGTCTCGATTTCGAGTCCTTGTGAATGCAGAAAATCCATACTGGAAGAGTTTTATCCGTTAGTGAGCCAACCCGACTCGACTAAATTAATCGGAATTTAATTAGATTTCCGAATATCATGGTTTATATTGAAAGAAAGAAAAAGTAAACTGTTATCTAAAGAAGCATAAATATATATATATATATATATAAGCGAAGGTTATAATTAATAGTGATTTTTTTTACCAAATTTAATAACAATTTATCATATAATTTAATATTAAATTATTATTGTTTTATAAATTTCATGTCATTTAAGGTTACTAGAAAATTCTTAAATTTTGATGTACAAAATATTAAGTAATATAAATATTAGAGTAAACTACCTATTTGGTTCCTAACATTTAAGACAACCATCAAATTCATTTTCAACATTTCATTGCCGTAAAAAATGTCTCTAACGTTACACTTTCGTCTATCACTTTGGTCCTCACAATTAAATAACCTCTAACGATGTAAAATGAAATATTAAAAAAATAATACAAATAAAAAAAATTTAAAAAAAAGGAGAGAACCACCCCTCTCTCTCTTGCAACACACAGAAGAAGGAGAGAGGGGGAGGGGGTAGATCGTGGATTGCCTCCACCGACCTCCCCCCCCCCCCCCCCCCCCCTTGCAGATGTTACTTCAGCGACCTTCCCGGTCATGTCCTGGCCACCACCCACTAATAGGGAGGTCGCCAAGAAAAAAGGGGGTCATGATATTGTCTTCCCTCTCTCCTTTTTTTAATTTTCTTTTTCTAATAATTTTTTAATATTTATTTAACATCTTTAGAGATTAATTGAAGGCAAGGTCCAAAGTCATAGACGAAAGTATAACGGCGAGATGTTTAATATGGCACTAAAACATTGATGATGAAATTAATGGCTGCCTCAAACATCAAGGACCAAATTGATGGTTTTACTCTACATATAAATGCCCATGGAACGTGCGGATCACATTTAAACTTTTAGTGAATAATTTTGATTATACCGTGCCATCACTTGTATTGTACCACATAATTTTTCCTATCATGCATTACCAACAAGTTATTGGGCCAAAACCTGCCAGTATGCCTTATCATGGACTGGCCCACAGCCCACTTAGTCAAAGCCAACCTGGCCCAGCATGCACATATGCGTTCTTTTCTCTAAAAATAATTTAACTAATTCAGCTGAATAAGTTCAGTATCATGCCCGTATGCTTTAAACAATCAACTTTCGCATATTTTAGCCGTATTAGCATATTTATCTGCTTAATGACAGTGGGATCACTAACTAAATCATAAGGATGTGGTTTAGTGGCAAACTAAACTCTTAAGGGACGAACTTTATCTACAACTTAGGAAATTGGAACTCTCACCAAAAGCACATTTTAGTTTAGGTCAAGTCGACATCCGAAATTGAATTACTTTCAACCAAATAAACAAGGTATCACCATGGAAAATTTCATTTCTCGTTTTTGCAATGCCAAATGATTGATAAAGTCGTGTCATGTTTATACGTGTCGTGTCTAAACGGGTTCGTGCAATCGAAGTCATAACCCGCACACGACACGATTATTAAACGGGTCAGGTTTTGGAAACACAAACACGACCTGTTCGTATCCGTGTCAACCCGGACACGACACGTTTAAACCTGTTTATTCAAACGTGTCATAATATGTACATGTATCCATAAATGACACGATTATAACCAGTTAACCGGACACGTTAACACGAACCGTTTAGGGTTACATATAAGGATATTTTGGTAATTTTAGTTACATAAATGGGTTAACGGGTTACACGATTAAACACATCTAAGTAAACAGGTTTAATCGTGTATAATCGGATTACACGGGTTCAATCCGGTAAGACATGCTTGTTAACCGTGTCTAAACGGGTTGAACCCGTTTAGACCAAATATCAAAAATACACAACCCGAACCCATTTAACTCCGTGTTGTATCTATGTCGTGTTATCGTATCGTGTCAAATATTGCCGACCCTACATACTAGCACAAGTGCCTGATGGCGGCAGTCGACATTTCAATTTTTTTAATTATTTTTTAGTAAATTTTAATTTCTTTAGTTTTTGCTTCATTTCTAATCTGTTTCTCCAAAAATTATGTTTGCAACAATCGTGTTTAATTTCAGAGTCTTTGATTGCAAGTTCGCTACTTCAAATAAATATATGCCATCATCAATGTGAAACCAAAACAACTTCAAGATCAAGAAAATACCACGACGAACGCCTTAATTTAACGTGTTCTAGTTTCCGCAAACTTGTTTCCTCTGTGGCCTAAAACAAAACGAATGAAATACTTTTGTCATTTTTGAATGAATTTGAAGAGACAAAAGCTTTGAGATTTCTCATTCTTCTTCTCTAAACATGGAAGATTGGGCGACTATATGTAGAAATAAATAAGAACACGAACGACGGAAGATCATTGTAATTAAAAATGTCCAAGTCTCAATCTTTAAATATGACCATTCAAACGAAAATGAATAATTTCTTCGATGTCAAGATAAATAAATTTTAAAAGAACAAAGAATCGCACGTAATACTTTGAAAAAAGTCATATAGGCCATGCTTTTCGATAGCAATAAGGTAGCAACAAGTTGCAACATTCGACTAGATTAACTAGTAAAGAAATTAGTCAACTCTCAAGTCATTCTATTAGAGAACAAGAAATACCATTTTTTATCTTTAATAACATAATTGACTAATAATTTTTTCATATATATAAAAATTAAAACTATATAGATATTGAATTAAAAAAAAGAAAGAATCGTGCTTATATCTGAAGGATACTATGTGAGTAATCCTGATCACCAGAAAATGTACTGGAATAGTAAGTAGTAACTTAAATAGTCATGCACCCAACGCGCACAAGTAATCAACATGAAATTTCGTGTTTTGGTAGGATATGTATCACTGTGCTATGACAATTATTAGCTAGAAAAGAAAGATTAGGGTAATCCTAATGAAAAATGAACCCTGATCACCAGAAAATGTACTGGAATAGTAAGTAGTAATTTAAATAGTCATGGCACCCAACACGCACAAGTAATCAACATGAAATTTCGTGTTTTGGTAGGATATGTATCACTGTGCTATGACAATTATTAGCTAGAAAAGAAAGATTAGGGTAATCCTAATGAAAAATTAACCCTGACCACCAAAAGAAGCTAATATGAATCTGTTCATTTTCTGATCAGTATTTAATAAATTAACTTAGCATAACTTAAGGAATAGTCGTTTGATGGAGCAAATGTTAAAAGTTTGAAATTATTAGGAGTTGTATTTCCTAGACATCCCTATATTTCTTCTTTGGTTTTTCACTTTCTACACAACATTTTCATATTGTATTATTTTTATAAATTTCTGAAAAAAAAAAGTTGAATTTTTTTTAGAAAAGTAAAATGTAAGTTGCATTGATCGGTGAAGAGATAAGGGGCCGGTGATGGCTTCAATCTTGCAACCACCACCACCACAGGCAAGGTCACTGAATGCCTCGTTCACGACGGTAGTGGCCGAGCTAGATTAGAGCCTCCACCTTCCCTGATCTCCCTACTTTTTCTTTGTGATCAAAGAGAGGGAGAGAGATTGGGGAGATTGTGAATGGTGGAGGCTCAATCTCATCCATCATTATTCAAGCGAGGTTGTCCTGACCTTTTTAGGATGGTGGTGGCCGAACTAGGAGTCTCCACAGCCCCCTCTCCTTAATCGTTTGTCCTCGTTTGTCCCCTCTCTTCCTCCCATTGTGTGTGTCCCGAAATGGGATCACTATGTAATTAAAAAAAAAATTGGAAACATCACTAGAAATTTTAAAATGGCAAGTTGATCGACCAATATATAGTAATTTAAAGTACTCTCAAGCAGTGTTATCAGAACCGGACCGGATGATGAACCGGAAGGGGTACGGGGTCATGGGTTTATGGGTCCAACCGGGGATTCGATGGGTCGGACCGCTCGTTTATTTAAAATAAAATAAATATTCATATTATTAAAAAAATTATGATAATTAAGATAAAAGTATGATAATTTTAAAGAAATATAACAATAGTATAAGAAAGTATCTATATTTAATATTTCTTATTTCAAAATAAATATTTTATTTTAATAAGTACTTAAAAGTAGAGTTAAAAGAGCAAAAAAGTGGTGGTAGCTTGGTTGGTAGTATGCTAATATGAAAAGCAAGAGGTCATGAGTTCAAATCCTTACACAACCAACCAATTTTTACATTAAATAGGAAACCCATAAAAACCCATAGAACCGGCCGGTTTAATGAAATTTTGCTTAAAACCGGCCGATTCAATGGGTCCGGCGGTTCAAAGCTGCCATTTCGATTTTTAGGCGAACCGGACCAGACTTGGTGCCGGTTCCCGGTCCGACCGGTCGAACCGGCCGGTCCGGTCCGGTTCTGATAACAATGCTCTCAAGAGAGTCTCCGATTAATTTATTGATGAGTTTCCACGTAAGCGTTCTCGGTAAATAAGAAGTTATGGATTTATCGTCCATTTACGTTCCCCGCATTCACTTTTCTAATTTTAAACCTAGTCTCTTCCTTTTTCTAGAAGTCACTCTTGAATAATATCGTTAATGAATTTTGCATTTTCCAAAAAATTTATAACCTGCTTACACGTTTATGAGAAATACAAGTATCCACGCAATGCGGACTAAAGGAATAGTGAAGCTAGGAAAATAAGTACATTTTAGTTACTTAATCATTCAATCAGATTGGAGTTCGTCAAATAAGCTACATTACATTAAATAAATGCTCAAAATTTAACTTAAAGACTTATTTTAACTAATCAAACACATGCTTATTCAACAATGATGGATCCACATAACAATTATCTACTTTAATTTCCAGATATGCCTAATTTAATATATTAAAGACAGACAAAATAAATTCTCTAATCCGGCTGATTATTCCTGCTCTTTTATATATATATATATATATATATATATAGATTTAAAACCTAGAACCCAGACCGAGAAAGATGGCATAGAGAGGATATTGCAAACTCATATAACCAACGGCAAAATTACTGCTGAAATCCTAAAACTATGCAAAATACTAAACTTCAATTCTAAAAGTATTATTTTGGATCAAGTAATTCTAAACATTTAGACCGTTAGAAATTTTTTGTCCTAAATTGTAATTAGGTGTTAACAATGTCAAATCGGTCCACATCACTTTTTGATTGGTCGAATAATATTTTTAATTTTTAAAACTTTTAAAAAATTTTAAAACAAGATTAAAAAAACTGAGAGTAGCTCCCCACCGGCGAAATCGCCAGAGGGCACCGATGCCTCCAGCGGCCTCGCCAGCTGGGGAGGAGGAAGGTGGCCTGCGAGGTCCCCCGATGGGCCGCTCATGCAAACGGCTAGAGATAACAAAATGGCTAGTAACCATTATCAGAAAAGATATATATGCCGACTAAAATTGCTTGAAATAATGATTATTAGGAAAGGTAAATATGCAAGACAATTAAGATTGGTCATATAAGAAATAAAATAATAAATGATAAGGATTCTAAAGTTTAAATGAACATAAATAATTTTTAATACATTTTTTATCCCGAACTTTGACTTTCAGTTAATTTTGATCTTATGAGTTTTAAAAGTATCGAATTAGTACGATACGTTTGCTCTGTAAAAAACTTTTTGTCCATTCGGTGATTGTGTGGTAACATGTGCTGACGTAAACACTAATGCCATTAAATAATTTCCACGTCCAATTAAATAAAGAACATAAAGAAAAGGAAAAATAGTCCAAAATTCAAATAGTTTCTTTAAATTTCGCAATCTACCAACTTTCAAATTTTCGCCTGAAAAATCAAAATGTTTCTTTCCGTTTTCCCAATCTACCAACCCATTAGTTTTAGTATTAACTACGCTGACGTGGCCATTTAGTCTGCCTATATGGCATATGGTAAAACACGTGGCGGCAGTGTGTGGTCCTTTTAACCCGAAAAATCAAATAGCCTGACTTTTTTTCCCAATCTTCCAAGATATCAAAAACTCAAAAAATTAACATATTTTTCATATGTTCCCTAATCTACCAAAGTGTAGATTATAAGTTTGAACTACGAAGTCATATATATGTATGTTGTTTTGAAAATTGAAACATATCGCCACATACCCCAACATCTACACTTTTTTCTCAATTTTATCCCAACCTACGAAAATGATATACGCACCCCAACATTCAGGGCGACGTGTCAAATCTATCATATTGTCAATATTCCAACCATTTTGGACAGAAAGTCTGACTTTGCACATAACGATGTTGATGTGGCAATTTGTGGGTCACTCTTATGTTGGCCGAGATGAAGAGTTCATCGGGCCAACTTCGAGCTACCTATTTTCATCGCTTAGGCCACAATATTGCGAGTTTTGGATGTTACGAAAAGTTCATATATAAGATTACAGCTTAGCAGCAAGTATCGAGTCAAAAAGGGAAGAAAAGATCTAGAAAACTGCTCTTGAAATTCGGTTTTCATCACGTAAAGCAATTTTGCAGAACTATTTCTCTCAAACTATACAACGAAATTACGAGTAGTCAATTGTTGTAACTTTTTTGCAATATGAGGAATCTAACCACGTAAATTTTTTGGACAACAAAGATTCTAGTGGAATTCATCATTTATGCAAATTTCATCGCGCCAACTTCAAGTCGACTGTTTTCATTGTTCGGGCCACCAATTTGGCACTTTTTGGATGCTACGAAAAGCTTATATAGAGGACTACAGCTTAAAAGCAAGTTTCGAGTAAAAAGCGAAGAAACGAGCTAGAAAATTATTCTTAAAATTTGATTTTCATCACGCAAAGCAGAAATTTTGTAGAGCTATATCTCTTAAACCATAAAACGAAATTACGAGCGGCTAATTGTAATAGTATTATATGTGAGCTTTTCATAGCATCCAAGAACTTGCAAATTTGTGGCCCAAGCAATGAAAACAGTCAGCTCGAAGTTGGCCCGATGAACTTTACATAAATGAAAAATTCCATTAAAATCATTTTTGTCCTAAACATTTATGTAGTCAAATTCCTCTTGTCAATGGAAGATACAACAATTAAACGATTGTAATTTCGTTGTACGGTTTGAGAGAAATAACTTCACAAATTTTCTGCTTTACGTGATGAAAATCGAATTTTAAGAGCAATTTTCTAGCTGGTCTCTTTGTTTTTTTGACTCAAAACTTGCTTCTAAGCTATAGTCTTATATATGAGCTTTCGATAGAACCCAAGAACTCGCAATATAGTGGCTCGAGTGATGAAAACAGGGTAGCCCGAAGTTGGCCCAATGAACTCTTCATGTCTGCCAACATAGGAGTGGCCTACACACTGCCACGTCAACCCCGTTACATGCCACTTCAGATTTGTCGTTCAAAATGGGTGAAATATTGACGGTGGGATAAATTTGAAACATCACCCGAAACGTTAGGATGCCTCGTATCATTTTCGTAAGTAAGGAAAAAATTGAGAAAAAAAATTGCAGATGTTGGGATATGTGGCGATATTTTTCAATTTTCAAACCAACATACATATATATGACTTCGTAATTCAAACTTATAATCCACATTTTGGTAGATTAGGGACTATATGAAAAATATGATAAATTTTTTAATTTTTGATATTTTGGTCGATCAGGAAAAAAGTCATACAATTTGATTTTCGGGTTAAAAGGACAACATAATACTGCCATGTGTGTTGTCGTTTGCCATATAGGCAAATTTAACGGCCACGTTAAGCCGTTAATGTTGAAAATAACGGGTTGGTAGATGAGGAAAACGAAATGAAATATTTTGATTCTTCATGCCAAAAAATGAAAAGTTGCTAGGTTGGGAGATTTAAGGAAACTATTTGAATTTTTATGTTATTTTTCCTATAAATTTTCAAAAAAAGGAAAAAATCCAAAAAAGAAAAACGACTAACTTGTTGTCGGGTGTGGAGGCCCTGCCAGTGGCCCCCACCATATGGATGAGGTAGTTGGAAGGGTTTTCACTTTTTTAAAAATTATCTTCGATTTGTGAGGTGAGTTTTCGTTGGTTCTTTTAGGGGGAGGGGGTTTCCTTGCCGGCGACACCCACCCCCATATGAGGTCACCGACGAACTTTGAGATGGGTGGCGAGGCACCCACTGTTGGAATTGTGCTTGAGATCAACCAAATCTCCGATGTAATTCTCGGGTTTGGAGCCCTACGAGCGTCCCACCTCCTGGATGAAGTTGCTGGCAACCTTAGAATTCATGAGCCACCTCATATGGGAAGTGGGGGCCATTGGCGAGGTCCCCACTCCCGGTCACACTTACCCATCACCGACAAGGGGTTGGCTCTCTATTTTATTTGTTTATAATTTTCTAATTTTAAAATAATATTTATTAATTTTTCATTATTTTAAAAATCTTAAATTACAGCCAATAAGAGCGGCGTGAAGTCCACATCAACAGCTTCATTTGAGCCGATTACGGAACGGAACAAAAATGTTTCATGGAGCAAATGTATAGGACTAATTCAGACTTTTAGAATGTGTTTGGTTTTTGAGTTGAGTTGAGTTGAGTTGAGTTTTGATTTTAATTGGTTTGTAATGATTGTATTGTTGAATTATGAGAAAAAGTGTGAAAAAGTAATTAATAATTGAGAGAAAGTAATGATTAAGTAATGATTGTGTTGTTGAATTGTAAAAAAAATGATGAATAGTTGAGATAATTTAATATTAAAAATTGAATTGAATGGTTAAAAATTTTTAAAAAATGAAAAAAAAAGTAATGATTGTGTTGATAAATTGAAGATAAGTGAAATTAAGTTAAGTAGAGTTGAAAAATTTTTAAAAACCAAACACACACTTATAGGACTAAAATTGACTGAAAGTCAAATTTGTAGGATTGAAAATTTATTTCTCCCAATAATTTTTACGTTTTCATTTATAATGTAAGCATCATACCCATAATGCTGGATATTTAACTGGAGAATTTGGAGACTTCATAAGCAGAGTTCAATAGAAACGCGAAGTTAACCTGAGCTAATCTATCAATGGATATCTTGTTAACCCCGTCAAACTTCCAAACCAACCGAAGACCTACTTGTAATTAATGAATTTATTGCTTCGAAATAATGAACATATTTAGTGTCGACCGAGGAAATCTCATGTGTACCAAGGTAGAAATCACATGCACATTGTTTTTTCTTGCTTTGAAATCAAGTTTCGGAAATAATGAAGTGATATACATACATCTATATTATACAGCAACATGCCGTGGAAGAATGTTGTAGAAATATGTAACACATCTGATCGGGCTAGCTTTGCATGTGAATACAGCCCATTGCCTACACATAACTTCGGTAACACTCTTTTCATCACAAACTTCAAAAGAATTCAAAATTTATTCAATTAAATAACCAATATTAATTAATAAATAATGTGCGTATCTATCCCTCTCTGCATTATCGGTCAAGCCACGCGTACGAATCCCTATGGTCTTATTCTTATTTTCCTATATAAGCTTGAAGGCTTAGCCCTGAATAAATTGTCCAATCCTCGATTATATTACTAGGGCTTGGCATAAAGCTCATTCCTTCACAATCCTTGTAATATATACTGTGGGAGAGAAGATGGGGAGCCTAGGGTTGATGTGGACTCTCCTACTCCTGTTAGTATCGCTCATGGCTTCCGCTGGGTCGGGCCCCGGGAAGGTCGACGCAGCAGTGACACTGCCATCGCCGCAGAAGCTGCAGTGGCACCATTATCGAATCGCTAACACGTGCCGGTACGCAGAGGTTTATGTCAGGCACCAGGTCGAGCTACATTGGGAAAAAGATAAGACCATCACCCGGAAGCTTCTAAGGTTGCTCTACTCGGACTGCTTCGTTAGTGTAAGTTATTTCGCTACTCCCAACTACCTATACATTCACGCATTTTCGAATCGTACTTATCTTTCTCAGACAGGAGCTAGCTTGGTGATGATTAGCTCACGTCGAACCAACCAACATTTCTTCCTTTTATCCTTTTTAGGGATGTGATGCGTCGATTCTGCTGGATGGGTCAGACTCGGAGAGAAAGGCGCTCCAGAATTCGGGACTCGGAGGTTTTTCCCTGATCGACAAGATCAAAACTGTTCTGGAGCAGCGTTGCCCGGGAGTAGTCTCCTGTGCCGATATTCTCAACCTCGCAACAAGAGATGCTGCGCATTTGGTATATGCCTTACTAGTTTCATCATTTGCGTATATGTCATTTTACATCTTAGAGTAAGGCATCGAAGCAATTAATTTAAAGTTCCCCGATAGCGAGTAAATGTTCAATTGACATGCAAGAACATACTTATATACGTACATTACCACCGAACCTGACAATTGGTGCAACTACACAGGACGTGCTTATGTTTCGTGGGTTATGAGGTCGTGAGTCTAAATCCCTCTTTCATGCATAATCTTAGTAAGGCCATGAATTATGCAAAATATAATACCAACATGATAGCTATTACTGAGTAATATTCACCATCTTTTGAGAGGGAATAGCGGAAAATAAAAGGCATGTTTTTTTTTTTACCAAGAACACTGAAAAATAAAAGGCTTATAATTTTGAGGAATGGAATTTGGTACAGTGATATAAGTTGCCATCCGAAACCATGAGGTCTCGAATTTGATCCTCGCCAGTGGGACTTTTTTACCGCTTATTTAACTTTACTATTTCTATTCTTGTATTAGATCATATGCCTCCCTTATATCCGAATAAAAAAGACTTATAATTTTCCTGATAATAAAAACTTGATTACTATTCTTTTTGGGAAAAAAAGAAGATTCGTTACTATTAGAAAATTTAGTTCCCACTTTTTATAGACGCTTTTTCCTCTTTTTTTTTTGAAACTTATTTATTTACCTAAGAAAAATTGAAAAGCACGTAAACCAATATTTGATTTGAAAATAGTTTTGTTTGCTGGGAAAACTAATAAAGTCTAAAACATACACAGGCGGGTGCCCCATCGTATCCAGTGTTCACGGGGAGAAGAGACGGTCCGAGAACAACTGCGGCCTCGGTGGATCTCCCATCACCCTCCATCTCATGGCAACAAGCACTGGCCCACTTCCAATCCAAGGGCCTAGATGTCTTGGACTTGGCAACACTTCTCGGTAAGTATATATATCTATGTGTGTGAATATATACTCTTGTATATATTATATATATTTAAGTATATATTTTAACGGTGTAATAATCACGCAATACTTGTTCCGTTTTAATTTAATGAGAAAATACTGAATTTTTTCCTGCTTTATTTTTCTTTCTAAAATCATTTTATGTTCCATTATCTTTGCGATATGCTTTAGTTTCTATTAGGAATTGCTATGATCGAACTCATTTGAAAGTTTCGTTGTGGAAAATCATGTTAAAATATATTTAGATAGAAAACTACAGCCAATTCAACATATTTCGAATGGGAATCTACGAAGTTTTCACCTAATAAGGTTAGCAATATTAGTCTATAATGGGGAAATAAACTATATGAGCACCTTGATAGTTTTCTTGTAAAATTATATACTTCGATGTAGTGAGAAGATTCAGAATTCTTGCCATCAGTCTTTTCGTCTTAATCATTGTTTTCCGATCACCTCACCACATTGGAAAATTTTACCATCTCTTAAAAGGGATCTATTCGTTGCCACCGCGAATCCAATGAGTATATTTTCAGACCCACCATTAAGTTTATTTGACAATAATAATTGTAAGGGATATCTATACTTCTATATACTATTATAAAAGGAAAGACCCTTTTCGATTCTCAAATTGCCTGATTAAATATATTTCAATATAGAAGAGCAATTCATTAGGAATTCAATTAGTAAAGTCTTCACAAAAAATTACTCACGAACACAATTTGCCCTTTCCCTTATTTTTTTCCCCCACACTCTCCTGTCAGTTCTCACCTCTTACTCCAGATCCTCTTTTTTTTTTTTCCTCCAAAAGTACGATAGGTGATTCATTCATTTATTTTATGTACTTATTTATCTTATTATTTGTGATAATTCAATTATTTCAATTATTTTCTAATTTAGATTTTCAGTTAGTTATAGTTTAGAGGTAACATATAGATATTTATTACTCTCAACAATTAATAATTAGATATTCATATCGTATATTAACAAAATAAATTAACAATATCAGTATTATTCATTTTAATATTTTGCACGTAACGTGAGTATAAATGTATAAGGGAAAAGTCCGTTAGAGACGCCTAAAAGTGTTTATTAGTATCAGTAGACTCTATGCTACCAGAGAAAACAATTTTGTGGAAGTGGACAAAATGATTGAAATATGAATGTTATTAATCTTTAATGATCAAAATTAATATATATGTGACGATAACATGTACAGGGGCACACTCGACGGGAATGACCCGCTGCCGCTACATCACTGACCGCCTCTATAACTTCAATGGGACCGGCAAGCCAGACCCGGACATGGACCCGGATTTCAGGGCTAAGATGTCCAAGCTCTGTCCTCCCCGGTCCAAGGGCCAACCGGACCCACTCGTCGATCTCACTCCTGGATCATACTACAACTTCTCTAGTTTATACTACTCCCAAATCCAGTCCCGCCGTGCCGTGCTCCACCTTGACAATGACTTGCTCCGCGGGAACGACACGCAGCAGATTGTTGAGGAGTTCGCCAGAAGCGATGAAGGGTTTGAGGACTTCAGGCGGTCCTTCGCACTGTCGATGAGTCGGATGGGGAGTATCGGAGTGTTGACCGGCAATCAAGGGGAGATCCGGCGGAACTGCCGGTTCACGAACGCGGAGAGCCCTTGACAGGGGCGGTTCTATAGTTTCGTGGTTCTATGTTGATTGGTCTGGATAAATTTGAGATGCGTTTAATTAATTATCTGAAGGGAAATTTACTTGATCATGTCATCGTAATCTTCTTTTAGTTTCTCTTCCCCAAGAAATATAACGTAAGTAACGGGCAATAAAATTTTTATTGTATTTGAAAGATTCTAAATATCCATTTTACTTGTTATAAACACTGCTGAATGTAATCTTTGAATTTCTTTGGCTTCTCTTTCCTTTTTTTTTTTTTGAAGGAAACAGAGAAAAAAGAGATACAATGGGAAGTGAATCTATAACTATGCCTGTCCGTCTACACTTCTATATTAAATAAAAAAGCGTGGAGCTCAACTTTGGATTCTTCACATTTATTATTTTCCATTTTACCCTTTCTTTTACCTTTCTCTATTTTTGTAATTCCTATTGTACCCCCATATTTAATGTACATTTGCATTTTCATCGAAAAGTTATTGTACCCCTTACCGATATTTTTCATTTAGAGATAATTGTGCCATTTTGAAAAGCCTTTTGACAAGCCCTTTTGATTTTTGACACTCTAAAAGGACAATATTTTTCATTACATTATTTTAATTTGTATGCATTGTTCGAACTTTCGAACTTATTTTTTAGTTTTTCTTACCAAGATGATTTTTGAGTAAAACTACTCAAAAATCTAAATGCCCTTAAAAGAGAAACAAACAAAAGAATCGAAGCAAAGTGTCCGCTCAAATAACTATCCAAAAAAAGTGCCCGTTTAAATATATAGGACCATAAATAGTGAGTTTCAACTGTTTGCTCCCCATCGAGCCAAAAAAAAAAAAAAACTGCCTCCTCCCCATCGGCCCCCGAGGGTAAACCCAACGTTGAAAGCGAATTTTCTCTTGTAAACGATCTTCGATAAGTATCATTTTGCAAACAGTGAAACACCCCACCATAGAAAATCATTCTCAGACCAGTTCCGACTTGCCAATTCACCGGTTGTCTTCCATCTACTGGTCTTGCTTCCTCGTCGCCTTGCTGCCAACACTGCTATTTCCAAGTGCTAGATTATCGGGTAATGACTCTTTCTCTTTATCTTTCTTCTGATAGGAGGCAGTTGCTCGATGGCTTCCATTTTGTTACTTACTTTTCATGATCATTTCGAGTTTCATTCGAGATATGTCTGAGTTTTCATCAAATCTCTTTCACCAAATTTCTTTTATCATCTATCGGGTAAATAAAGGTATCATTTTTACTTTCTTTGTGATTCCAATATTACATGCTTATAATTATTTAATGGCAATTTGTTCCACATACTCATGTCATTTTCAGTGTTTTTTTTCTAAGAAATAAATAAATAAATTTCAATGGAAAGGCTCCCAAAGAGTGAGGTTTTACGGAGCCCATAGGCGAGACAAGTGAATTGCGAATTATTACGGTTTTTTCTTTATCATTGAAAAATATGAAAGTCACGTTATGTTTTTCTTTTTATAATGTAGAAATGCAGAGGATTGCACTTTTTGTGAAAGAAGAAAGATAAAAATAGCAATTCGATTAATGATATTAGTTGAGAAAATCTGATTTTATTTTATTTTTTATGTCTCTGTCCCTCTGAAAATTTAAGTTGACATTAACTCAAGATTTTATTCTTTTTTGGTTACATCAAGATTTTATTCCTTTCTTCTTCAAAAAATTACCAGATCTATATATACTCCGAGACAATAGGGGAAGAATGAATACCATTGCTCCATTTGAATGGATGGCATTACTCGAATTTTGATGATCAAATCCCCAACTCCTGATAAAATATCCATTCACCTTTCTTACATTAACATATATATATATATATAATTATTTTATCGTAATAACTATTTTATCTGAATTTCCACTTTGATTGCACTACCAAACCTCCCTCTCTTCATATCATTTTGACCGACTTTTTACATTCTCCCCCTCCTCTTTGATATTCCCATACGTCCCCTACAAGGAAACTACTAAACCTGACCGCTATACTCATAGTCTCTTCCTCTTTTTCCACTTCTCGAGAGAACAACACTCGCAAAAATAATACTAATTTATTTCATCCTCGATTTGGCACTCTCTTCTCTTCTTCTTCAAGGAAAGGATTTTGGTTGCCTGTAGATATGAAGGTGCTATTAGAAGAAGATATCATTGTCGGCTGCAGTGGAAGCAAATCAGGAATTCCCATCCGGCCATCCCCATGTTGAACCGAACATTGACCCCGGCCATCTGGTTCTGGAAATCGTGGACCTCGATACTATAGGCAGTGGACAGCAGCCTCAATCTTTTCTTTTTTGTTGACAACTTGATTTCTTATTGATTAATTGAAGATTGCGTTAAAGATTGCTTCATTGCAGTTTGTCATGTGTATAAATTATCGTTATAGCTACTCCTTCTAACCTTGATGTTGGTCAATACTGGTCGATTGCACGGTAGGAGGTTTGTTCTTGAGAGTTTCATCTTTTCTATTTGTCCGCTGATCTTCATATGCTATTGGTTTGTTCTTCTCCTCAGGTTGTTGCTCAACACATTCCAGCTTCGGACTTCAGGCTTTTGTGAGAAGCACGTATTGAGTATTTGAGCTCAGGAAACATAAGCTGAGAAATTGCTTGGTAAGTATGTGGGAAGTATGGGGTGTGATCAGCAAATCTTATAAAAATTAAGAGGGCTTTTTATTTTATTTTATTTTTGGAAGTTCATGGCGTATTTATATGTTTTCACTTTGGAATCCTTCTTCCCTTTGCTCTCCTTCAAAATTTGGAAATGAGAAGTAACTCAATTTGGTTCTTAGCAACAGTTGGGCTATGAAAGTTGATCATAAATGCAATCAGTGCATGCATTCTGGTCAAAGGATCAAAATTCTTTTTTTGCTTGAATAGTTTATAGACGTTGAGACTGTTGCCCAAATGCAAACACATGTCTAACATTATGTGTATCTTTACTTGGCTTTGGTCCCATGCAAATTGCGTTCTCTATCGGGCTAACATTTGGCACCGAGTGGGTTAGAATAGGCCTCATCAAACCTAATGGACCGGCACAAGGAATATATTGGAGATAAGTCTAGGCGGATGTTTTACGGGTCATTGGTGGGATTGGTGAGAATTTGGAGAAAAATGAGCTAGAGATCCCGGAGAAGAAAGAATTAGGAAATAAACTCTGTTTGACATTGGATTGATAATTCCTTCTCTTGGGCTTCTCCAGAACAACAAATTTATTTATGTTAATGTTTGGACTATGTCAAAGACAACCTCTTAAAAATTCCCCTACACTATGAAAAGAGGGTTAACACAATTAGGCAGGCCAACAACCGGTGATCAAGAGATTCCATTTCGACACTCATGTAAGACTATTCAAGTCCTTTTATTATATATTTAGGATATTCATTTCATTGTAATAGGTTCAGGGACTTTTCATATAATAAAAAAATCTCTAATATTTTTAATAGGAAAAATTAGCAAAAAGAGAAAAGATTAGTCATTTCCGCGCAACGGGCGGGCAATATGCCTAATACAATACATAAAAGTGTGAAGCTCCTTTTGGTGTTTCTCCACATTTGAGTTCCAAAATTACCCTTCTAATTTATACAAAATTACACAAATATCCTTAACCTTTGGATAAAAAAGGCTCATACCCATATATGTAGATTTTTTTACGTACAATTATATTTTTATAGTTTTGTGCCCCTTGACTCACAAGCATGCACCCATTGATCAGTATTCATTTAGATATTTACATCCCTTACTTCTCTTAATATGATATAGAATGGTCATAACACTATGATTCCCTTATAGTATGATCAGTTAACTAATGGCATATCTGTCTTAACCGAATGAAGTTCATTCTTTCCTAAACTAATAAAGAAGTGCAGCATTAAAGAAGGTTAAAAAATATCAAATTACCTGATATAAAGTCGAGGGCCACCAGGTCAAAATCAGAAACAACACAACCTACCAAAGAAATAAAATCAGTCCGAAAAGAATCTGTTATGAGGAAAGTAACTTAGGGGTACTCATACAGAGGTTGAAGGGGAACTGACTCAATCAGGCATTATGACGAACAAAGTATATGCAATATCAAATCTCGCTGTTATGCCTAGATCTCCACCTTCAAGTCTCTTTTCTACGCTTGGATCTCACTAATACGGACCAAATGTCTCCACTTCTCTCAAATAGCTATTCTAGTATTTCTTAAAATGAGTCGCAAATATTGACCTTCCGCTTGTTGGCCTGGGGATGAGCAACGACGTCCTTGGTCTCACGTGCCGCCCTCTTGGCCAAATTGGTCTGGCGCTTCGTCCCCAGTGTATGTGCCAAAGTTGCCCTCGTTGTCGGGCAGAATTTGCACTCATAGCTAACACAGAAAAGGACCGGCCAAACAATCGATCAGTCACTCCAATTCTACACGGTATCAGAAACTCAATTGATAGAGAGAGAGAGAGAGAGAGAGGGATTGTGTACCTGCAGAGGTGATTGTGCATGAAGTAGGGATCTTTGGCGAGATCAATGGTCTCGAGGGCTAGCTTGCGGAGACGCTCACGGCGGTCGATGGGCTCATTCTGGGCTAAGGCGGTACCGCCGCTACCTGCCTTCCAATCTCAATGACCATCAGCACTTTTTCCCATCTCAAGTCTCGATTCCTCAGTCGATCTTCCGAGCTTGACGCTACATTGGGGAGAGAGGGAAAAATGAGACCCTTCGATCTGCGGTAAAAAATTTATTCAGGGAACAGGAGCAACGAGGAGACTCATAGAAGAGGGAGAGGCAAACATGTACAGGGGAAAGGAAATTTTCTTTTTTTCCCTTAAATGAGAAAATTAGATTGCAGCAGTGTGAAAATGGAGCGATCGTCATCTCACCACAAGCTGAGTGTTTCCGAGATTTGGTAACTTGACTATCCTACTAAGATTCAACGATAGTTACTTTTGTTCGCAAAGTCTCGCAATTAATTTAGAAATAGAAGATAATTCTAATTATTTAGTTATTTAGAATTATTATGTTATGTTTGATTTTGATTGATTTATAATAATTGTGTTGTTAAATTGTGAGAAAAAAATATAAAAAAGTAATGAATAGTTCATAGGAAATAATGATTGTATTATTGAATTATGAAAAAAGTAATCAATAATTAAAAAAATTTAGTATTAAAAATTGAATTAAATGGTTAAAAAATTAAAGAAAAAAGAAAAATAATGATTGTGTTGTTAAATTGAAGATAAGTGGAGTTAAAGTAGAATAGAGTGGAGTAGAGTTAAAATTGGTTTGTAAATCAAACGGAGTAGGAATTATTTGGAATAAGTAATTGCCTTCTCGAATAATCGCTTGAAGCCGCCCAAGTGCTTGGCCTCTAGCTCATCCACATCAACAAGTCTATCGCCAGGGGGTTGTTCCTACTCGACTCGATCTAGTCCCCGGGGTCGCCCGCACGTTCGAACTACACTCTCGCGCAAAGGTGAAATGGGCGGTGAACACCACGTGCAACGAGCGGCTAAGGGAATAACCAATTTCCTCTGATTGGCCATGAGCAAGGGATGACACGGGCTGTCCTTACTTCAGTCGTATGCCCCAGCTGCTTTTTTCTGGACGTAATAACCAATTAACAAATTAGGGATACACATATCTATATATATGTTTACATAAATTGCCAATTAGTCCTTAGGATTGTTTAACAATAATAATTAAATCACAAATAATTAGTATAATCCGTAAACAAGTCCCAATGATAAGGTAGTCTATAAAAGGAAAAATGACACTATTGGTCCTAAAAGTTTGTCATTTTTTAATATTGAGTCCTAAAAGTTTCACTTCGGGTAATCAAGTCTTAAAATGTTTGAAAAAGTATCAACATTGGTCCTAAATCTAACTGATTGTTACCGTCACGCTTACGAGGACCTAACGTAGTCAAATTCGTCCACATGACCGTTAAATGCTGACGTGGCGCGTTGTGAGTGGTCACGAGTTGGTTCGGGTCCGGATGTCGGATCCCTCCCATAATCGGGTCGAATCAGGTCGGATGTCTTCTTCTTCGCCCGACTCTCTCCCCATGCCTGAAACCCTAGTGCGGCTCCTCTCCCCCAATCAACCCAGCTTCCAAGAGGCTCAAGTGAAAGGAAATTTAATTGGCATCTTTAGCATCTGTGGAGGCATCTTTGGCAGCTTCTAAGTTCAACGAAATCAAACATATGGGCAACCAAAATTTAGGGTTTTAGGGTTTTGATCTAACAGGGGAAAGATTTCGCAAGACATCAATGATGGGGAGAGAGTCGGGTGAAGAAGAAGAGAAATTCAAGTCCGGTTGCCAAAATCTGGGCCATCCGCTCGGGTTCAGTTGGGCATTCGTGCCATGTCGGCAGATAACGACCAGCTGGACGTGCCGTCCGCCTTGCTGGCGCTTCCGTTAACGGCGATGACAGATAAGACCACCGCTAATACTTTTTCAAACGTTTTAAAACTTGTTTTTCTGAAGTGAAATATTTAGGACTCGATGTCAAAAATTAGCAATCATATAGAACCTCAAGTGTCATTTTATCGTTTATAAAACCACCCATGAATTATCTCATAATTCACATTAGCCCCAAAAGAGAAAAATCGGTATGCCCTGGACACAAGTTTCCACATATGAACTTTCCATAGATAGCAACTTTCTATTTAAGGACACTATTACATCAAATATAATAATTCCTTAAACAAGTCCACCTCAATGTTGCATTTGACTTAGGGACATGCTAGCACATCTGCAACTACATTGCAAGTATAATCCAATAATTGATTACTTATTAAATGTCTTAATTAGAATCAATTAGTTCTTAGCTCGAACACGTGCTATTGTATGTGACTAGTTAGGTTCATCACTAAATGGCAATGAGACTATAATGCCCACCATCTTGACATTATCGGAAACTCCTTTCCACAACCAAAAACACAATTTCCAAAATTCCATTAGCTCTCAAAGATCATGAGTGACATCTAGCAGCATGTCATGACAATTCAAAATAGTGATAATGTGCGATTGGGATATTCTAGAGTCCCTTCATTGCAGATCGCGATCTAATCAGGGTCATGGATAATATCAAACCCCATAGATGATCTTATGGAATCTCTGAGGTTCCATTCTTATATCAAATAAAACTTAAACTACAACTCTTTTCAATTTAAGTCTAACCACCTCAACCAAGAATTTCCTGATCAATAACAGAATTCAACCCATAGGATCTTTCCATATTTATTCAGGTCAATGAATCTCATCTCAACTGGACACCTACCTTCACACACAACAAACTAAGACCACAGTATGCCGAATACCCTTATTTAGCACAAGTATATAAATAGAAGCAAATCCTAATTATTCATTTATGAGATAACCGTGTCATCTCAGGTATAAAAACTATATGCACTAACACGGTCCATATAATATTCATTGACAACAGTAAAGTACTACATGAATATTATATGTGCATCATGTTCAACTCATTTATTTGTAGAAGTGTTCACATGTCTATTTCAAAATCAGATATCGAATAGTATGTGATTCACTACTCTATTTTATTAGTATCTCAATACAAATCATGGAAACAAACAAAGATGATGGTCTATTCGAAATGATAGCGCTCAATTAAGATTCGTACGACCGTGAACAGTTTAAAGAAACCCATACCAGAATATTTCATCACTCACATTTTCAACTTTTGAGAATGAAGCATATGCCAAGTGTCTTATAAACTTATTATATTAAACACAAACGATTTATGAATAACCAAATAAATATCATTGCATAAATAAGAATTATCCAATTACATATATTCAACGATAGAAACTTTCTATGCATATTTCAAAAAAAAGAAAAAGAACCTTTTCTGTATTCAGTTTCAAATTGAAAGTGGCACAGCTCAGTTGATTACCAAATCCAAATCAAATCATAACTTGTAACGGAAAAATGCAAGCAAAGCATTGCGACATATTAGGCGTCAGCCTCCTAGTTTATGATCATCTCATCTACATCTCAAGTGACAAAACCTGGTTATTGATAAGTTTCAAATTGAAATTGGTGCAGCTCAGTTTTCTTCCTCAAAATCAAATTGAGTAGAAGTTTTTGAGTTGTATCTTCAAATTGAACAGATCAATATTTTCATGCAGGATTTTCTTTTTGAAATTGAAATTGGTAGAGTCTTTGTATCTTCCATGGCATCGGTTTCGAGAAGTGAGGCGGTACTATCACGCTCCAATATTTATCAAATTTTTGATTCATGGCGTCATACGAAAAGTCACACGAGGAGAATCCTCATCCGTCCTATGTGGCGTCGATAGGTAAGTCATCTCGGCTTTTAATATTAATTTTATATAGATTTACCCCATATATATATATATATATATATACTTATTACAACTCAGTGGAGACTTTTTCTTATCTTTTTTATTTTGCTTGGACATGAACATGGTTCCGACCTCCGAATCTATCCCAAAAATCTGAGCTAAGATCAGTATGACCAGCTTTACGTTTTCAAGTATTGGAGAAGCCATAAATATTTGAAACTTATGAGTCACGTTCTTTAGAGCTTGACTTCACTGTAGCTTACTGTTAATAAACTCCAAAAGTAAAGTTTCGCCTTTGGGGTTTTAGTAATGAAATACATATTCCTTTTTCACTCGCAGATTACCTATATATTATGGGGGCAGTATTGGAAAGTTTGCATGAGGAAATTAGTAATTTATCTTGAAATCAAAACATGAAGTACAGTGATGCACACATTCACCTTTTGACTTAAATATTGTAGCCTCGATATTTAGTGAGATTACTCATATTTCTTTGTTAGTTATTTAGAATTTATTTTTTATTGTATTGAATTTTGAATTTTTTTTTTGTAATCGAAAAGTAAAAGAATGACCAGTTTCCTTCTTTCAAAGGGCAGTATGTTTTCAGCTCACCCCAAAATTGACCGTACGTGCTCACTGAGGACGTTCAATAGAAAGATACCATCGCATGAGCTTCCTTCTCAAAACTCTTACTATATGTCGTTTCCTATAACAATTTAAGGGGTTGACTAACTAAGAACCATCTATTCCAGCTTTAGAAACACGGGGAAAATTAAATTATAATTTTTGGTGATCTCACTTTTCGATGCAAAAATCAACGTTTGACAACTATAACGAGCAAAAATGTTTGGTTCGTTGCAGATGATATTAATAGGAATCTATGTTGTATGCCGATTTTACCTTAATTAAGGTTATTATTCATAGGAAACATGTTTAAAAGTATTTTCGAAACACTACATTTATAGAAATTTACCATCGTATCATTTGATTCATCGTCTCGATTCCGTGGATCCTACAATGTTTACACTTAGAAACTCGATCCTGACAGCCTTATTTATTTCTCCACGCTGTGCATTGCCCAGGCGTTCAATGCTCCCAGAAAGAAGTACAATGCCCAGGCTCTCTTATATCAAGCCCAGGCCCAGATGCAGCCAGCCCAAGCCCAACTATCTATAGGGCATTACTGTAACAATACCAAAATCCCAAGGGCGAAATGGAAATTTCAAGTCATGCCTCCCTCTCGGTCTCGGCCCCTTCCTCCCGCACCGTTTCAGAACTCAGCAAATTGGGGCTGACTGATTCTGAGCTAAAAATCTGAGCTTTGGACGAGGAGACCTCTCAGCGCAAAGTCTTGTCGACCCAAGAGGGTACCATTTCCACTTAACGATGTGCTTACAGTTCGATTTAGTCGGTTCAAATCTCGCATTCTTAGCTCTTGGGTCGTCAATGGCTGGATTCTATGGCTCAGATTGTAGTCAGGGCTTATATTCAGATTCGTATGTCGTAGTTTTCGCATGTTGTGACTTTTTGATTGTTCGTTGGTTTTTCCGAGTTCATACTGGAATCGGTATCGGCTTATAAATGATGATGATGGGATTCTTTTTTTCCTTCAATTATTATTTACTCAATTATTGTTCATTCGTTGAATGCCTTTTGCTCTAATTGTGTCTGTGCTGTACATGGTGCTTTCTTGTGCCGTATGAAACTCGTGATGTGGTGGTTGAGTGTTTAGTATGTTGAAAAAGCGTTCGGGTACATTCGGCAGGTTCGATTTGTGTGCAATATGTATGTCAAGATTGTGATAATTCGGTTGAAATTAGGAGGTCGAGAGTGAACTGCCCCTCTAGAAAGAGTACATGTGCAGTTGAAGCTCTAAGCAGAAACTGCAAATTTCAAGGATCATGTGCTATTATTCTCTCTTTTGAGCTTCTCGCTACTTATAGCATCTGAAGATTGTACAATATGACTTGCAGCGACATTGAGAGAGGCAGACCCAAGGATAGAGAGACAGATGAGTCCACAGATCCAGTCACGTCGATGCCTTTTTCTGTTGTTCGTGGTCGCCGCTGCATTGCTACCAGTTGCTCTATCGAGAGATCAACTGAGCACAAGAGAATGCGAGGCTTTAGGGTTTACTGGTCTCGCCCTCTGCTCCGACTGCAACACCTTCGCTGAGTATGTCAAGGACCAAGGTCCCCTCTGCGCCCCTTTGCTTCATCATCTTCTCCCCCCTCACTATTTATTTGACTTTGCAGTTCACTGGCTCTGTGCTTGCCAATATTATTATCTCTACGAGAAAATCCTGGATTTAGATTATATGTCTTTACTACGCTGCAATTAACTTCTAGATTTTTTTTTTTTAAAAAAAGTGTGAATTTTTTGCTATCATTGTTAAGCTCTCTGTTGCCTGAATTGTAAGTTCATCAAATTATCTGATGGCTCGATACTTTCATCCCCCGGGATTCTAGGCTTTTATGCTGCACTTGGCCTTGATTGATATAGTTAATTTTAAGGCTGCAAGCTGTGGTTTCCATAGTGCACAGATCATAATCCCGAAGAAGTTTGTGAAGATTTTGCTAATTTGACATTTAGAATGCTTGGATTGCTCACAATTTCACGTTGTACTTTGCAATTGTTATTTTTGGCACCAGAAGTAGTCGATTGAGTTATGAGCTTCTCACTGTTATTTTAGATATCAAATTCTTAGCTCGTGCAAATTATAAATTCAGAAAGTTTATTGCCTGATGATGGGTTCACTTCCTTTTGCCTATGGGATGCTTATTGTACTTACAGAGCAGTAGTAGATTGGGATTTGGTTATATTGCTTGAGAATAAAAAGTTATGGAAATTTGTTGACCCTCGACAACTAGTGAGGATAGTGTGATTGGTCTGAACCTTCTAGACCGGTCTTGGTTAGTTTTTTTAGTGTATAGGATGGTTGTAAATTGTAAAGGAACCTGATAAGTTGGTCGAGTCTTGGCATGGAAGACTATATGGCAATTGGCAAATGTGATATGATGTGGGAACACTTATCTGGGTGTGTAGTGACGAATGTTTATCGAGCAGTAGATGGAAATTTGGTTGTATCGTCCTTTGAGCTAGAGATACGTAGAAACCCCCCTTGAAAATGAACTTATACTAACATGTGAACAGCCTCAAGGGATGAGATTGAGAAGAAAAAAGCTACTGAAATTTTTTGACCCCAGGACAACCCAAAATATTTGTTTAAAAGGATGAATACTTGTACTAAAGAAGTATGTATTTAGATGCTGTTTATTGGTTTTAGGCTGATCAACGATGGTAGTTTGATTGCTGTGAGTCCCTCGACTCCCTTACTCTCTCTAGAGTCTACACCAGTCTTTGTTAGATTTTGTTGCATGTACAATGATTATAAATTGTAAAGGACCTGGCATAAGTTGGCTGATTCTAGGCATGGAAGATTAAAATGCAAAATATGATATGATGTGGGAACACTTATCATATTGTGAAAACTGAGAGGGAGTTTTTCAGGGTATTGATTAGGGAGCTTTTATGTGCAGAGCTGGTATCCGACTGTTTGAAGTGTTGCACAGAGGATTCTGATGATGAGACAAGCAAGGTATTGATGATGTCATCCTTCCAAGGATAGACCCCATTTTCTTTCAAACCATACTTTTCTAATGTTTGTTACTTATGGGGAGCTTGTGTTTGTCATTATTCTGGTGTTGCTTAGAGTTACTTTGATTAGATAGATGCTACACTACTTAATGTGAAAAAGACATGATGTTACACTTTGAATCTGATCCCAAGGTCCTTTACTACTTGTAGGGTGAATTAGACTTAAAATAAAATAGACGGAAGAGACAGTAATAATTTTTTTTTTTACCATAATTAGCTGATGAACTGTGATTTAGAAGTTTTCTCGGTGTCAAGGTTCATTTGGAATTTTTAAAAAACTAGGGTGTGTTTGTTTTATAAACAATGTTCAACTCAACTCAACTCCACTTATCTTCAATTCAACATCACAATCATTACTTTTTTTATTTTTAAAATATTTTTAACCATTCAATTCAATTTTAATATTAAATTCTCTCAACTATTCATTATTTTTTCACAATTCAACAACACAATCATTACTTAATCATTATTTTCCCTCAATTATTTATTACTTTTTCACACTTTTTCTCATAATTCAACAATACAATCATTACAAACCAATTAAGACCAAAACTCAACTCTCAATCCAAACGCACTCTAAGCGTTTCTGAAAGGTGCACTGTCATACTTTCTTGTCTCCAGTTTCCTGTTATCCCTGGGAAGTAACTAAAAGGTTATAGTACATTTAAAACTTTGACAAAGAGAAATCATGCTTTAGGGGTTAGGTAATGACAATCTGGAACTCCATTTTTGAGCACCATGTAGTTTGGCATTGTCAGATCTATGTTGATATTCTGCGAAACTTGGCAATCACAGATTTTACTAAACAACTACATTGAGACTCTTTCTATAGGCTACTTTGTGATGATCAAGTTGTCTGATCTTAGTTCTTCAAACTTTTTCACCATTGAGAAAATAATAGCATGCATTTTCTCTTATATGGTCGATTTACCTTCCAGCTTGAAATATATTATATTGCAAGACTTTTCTTATCTTTGATTTTGCTTGGACATGAACATGGCTCTGAATCTCTTCCGAAAATCTGAGCAAAGATCAGTATGCAAGCTTTCCATTTCTAACTTATGAGCCATCTTTTCCTTAGAGCTTGACGTAACTGTAGCTTACTGTTAATAAACTCCAAAAAGTAAAGTTTCAGTTTATTGCTGATATTTAGTAATGAAATACGAATTCCTTTGTCACTCGCAGATTACCTATTCAGGGGCAGTATTGGAAGTTTGCATGAGGAAATTAGTATTTTATCCTGAAATCGTCGGATTTATTGAAGAAGAGAAGGACCAGTTTCCTTCTGTCAAGGTGCAGTATGTTTTCAATTCACCACCGAAATTGACCATGCTCGATGAGGATGGTCAACAAAAAGACACTATCAGGTGAGTTTCCTTCTCAAAACTCTTACTTGTTTTCTTGCTTCAAGTAATTGTCAGGAAATATAATGAAAATTGAAAAAGACCAATCAAGTGTAGCAACTGTGCACAATTATGTAGAGACTGCATTATATGTGTGAGCCCTCATCTATTAACATAAGACCACAAAAGTTTTTCTTCTTTAGTTTGCGTGGTCAATTTTCTGACGGAAATACGTTTGAAAACTGGAGTGGTTTTCACCTTGAGGGCAGTTCCTGTCATAAGCCCCTGTCATAGATGAACTTATTTGTAGTTCGAGGTAACTGGTGATGTGTTGTCATAATATGTACTTCAACAGGTTCTTTCAGTGTGGTTGGCTCAGTCAGTTAGACTGAAGTTACCTAGTAATTTAACTAGGGATATCCTCCGTGCTGTTTGCACATTTTACATAAATCTGGGGTTTCTACTTGCGCTGCTTCTTTTTGCAGAATCGACAATTGGAAACGTGAGCATATACTGCAATTTCTACGAGAGAAGCTCAAGTCTGCTTCATCAAAGTAAGTGGAGTTGGTGTCTCTGGGCCCCGAATTCTAGCTAATCATGTTTCTTTCCATGTTGACACTTTGGAAAGGATCTACCCACAGAGATAACATTAGTGTCCGGACAGGGAATTGGTTTCTTTTTCAAGCTTCAGTTACGAATGACGATGTCCTATGCATTTGAAGCATGTCGGTGTATGCAAAATGACGGTTCTCCCATAATGGGGCTAGGTACGGCTCTGGGAGGTTAACCATCATAGTTAACGCAAATGGCTTTTGGATAATTCACTTGTTACCAATGAGAGCCAACTGTTTGTTTTGAATTTGAGCTTCAATAACGATAAGATTTAATTTTCCCTCAACTGTTCGTTTTGAAATTGAGCTTCGGTAACGATAAGATTTAATTGTCCCTCTTATATGCTGGCATTCTCTAGAGAAAACTGCAGGAGGATTTCAATTTGTTCGGACACATGAGAGAATATATAGCAGCAATGGATGTTGCCCTTCAGAAGCGTTGACAACGAGGTTGCGAATCGAATAAATTGCAGTGTCTCCGTTTTGAAATTGTTATAATCCAATTGGTAATCTACATTCATTGGAAAGGGTTGGGGTTCAATTCATCATGAAACTCAGTTGGCTCTGGAGGTATTTCAACCAGAGACATCACTCCATGAGTAGATGGTGCTAATAAGGATGTGTGTTAAAAAGAGTACGTCATTCCAAACGATGAACTGTGCGTCACTGTTCTGATAGCAACTATGCGTGTGTCGTGCAGTTGTTTTCCAAGGTATGAGCAATATCAAAAGGTCTAAACAGATGCCCCAGACCCACAAATTATCTGCAGAGAAACGAGTACGAGATAGATAGGGATCACATACCCGGAACGCATTGTCTCAATCTGCAGACTCTGAGGTGGAGCTTGTTCGACCCTTTTATGCTTTTATGTCTCTCGGACCTGCACTTGCCTAAATCTTGTGCAGTCTCCAAAAGCAGGTCCCAATTCAATCATCATGGAAATGTTGGTTCGGTTTCCGCAAAGTCCGGCTTAAGGGGTCGTTTGTGTTTCTGCGGACTCATAAGAGCCCTTTTTGTGATTGTGTACTGATCAAGATCCACCTTTTGTGGATATGTGGGATCCTCTTCGGTTTTCAATTGAGAGGAACGTTGTCCTGGGGCCGGGGATTTAGCGAAGGCATTGGTTGTTCCCGAGCTTACCTTGGATTACATTATCACGGAAATGCTTCTTGATCTCTTAATATTCCTTCGAGCATTTTCTATTTGTACCTTTACCAGTTACGATAATATTCACATAAATTGTTGAGTGAAAGTGCAGATCATCAATAGCCTGTTTAAATCAATTTGTAACTGCGCTTTAATTTACTTTATCCGAGAGAATAAAGGCTGCAATAGTGGAATTTTGTTTAAAAATTTAATAATATCTGTTGAAATTAACGAGGAAAATATAGTTTTGCTGATTTATATTAATTCTGAAATTCTATTTAAACATCTTCAATGTGAACAAACCAATGGGTACAAACAGAAACTGCCCAAGAATATTTCAAAGCCATTCTCTTCCCTTTTCTTTTGTCCCATCCAATCGATCTATTTGGTGGCGGAAGCAAAGCGAAAAACATCACCACCCCAAATCTATAGAAACATGTCATGTGATAGATATATTTTCTTATAATTGAACTCTACGTTTCGGAAATCATGTAACTGAAATGTTGAAGGAATAAATTTTTGGGTTATTATTAAGATTATAATTAATTGAAGTTTTCTTGCAGAACTAAGGTAATTAGTTTGAAAGAAGAATTGTAGAAAAGAAGTATTAATAGCAGTAATCGATTTATAAAAGTTATTTGCAGTTTCTGAAATTCAGAAAACGCGGAATTAGTCTATAATTTTTTCTTAGGATTATGAGAACAAAAGATGAAATTTCAACAATTCAATCATATAAAGAAATGATATTATAAAATATATCATATTGTTTTGTAATGAAAAAAAATTGCAAATAAAACTAAAATGAATAAGATTACAACGATAAGAGGAATTTTTAGCTCATTTGTATGAGATTATTATTGTAATTGTCAAGAAACATTATAAATATTTTTTTTATAAGTTATATACTATATTTTTTAAAAACACATAATATACACACAATATGATAAGGTATAATAGAGATAGTCATTCAAAATATATAAGAGCATACTGAGATTGAGCGAGAGGGCCGGCTGGTTAAGGTACAAAGAGATATGATTCGAAAAAACTTTTTAAAGTTCTTGGGAGAGCGTTTAATTTTTCAAGAAAAACGTTCCATCGTATCCCTAAATACAAATAATGTAAGATAAATATATCGTTGAGTCTATTTGGATTTATTAGATCCAGAATACGAAATTTCACATAACCATAAGTTGAAGATACAAGGAATTTAATGTTCTGGAATTTCCTTATTCCTGAAATTCAGAGAAATATTCCCCTAGATGAACTTGAATGTTATATTGATTTGATTACTATTTTAAGGCTATTCTTTTTTCCTTTTATTTGGTTACCGGGTAGGCTATGATTATTTATATGCTTTCTATACCTTTTTCTCTTTGTATGATATTTTGAGAAAATTTGAAATTATACCACACAATAATATAGTGAGAAAGAATATATGAGATTGCTATTATTAACAACAATTATGGTAATTGTTCACTCATTCACCTATTTGTTGCAATCTAATTGGCACTTTCTCACCATTAGCTTATTGAAAAAAAAATGGCACTTTCTCATGCCATATAACGAGATAGAATCATTGAAGAATTTCAGTCATAAACTAAATCGTATTTTTTACATGTCTATTATGACTAAAAACTTTGTACGTAATTAATTATCTCATTACTAAAATTATGTTTTCACGTTTCATTTTAAAACCTATCAATTTAAGGGTTTTAAAATAAAAAATTTGTTTTCTTATTAATCAAATATAATCGTATATGAAATAATAATTTGTAAACTACCATGAATATTTCAAATAAAATAAAAGTGGAGATTATTACACATGTTTTTCGCGGTTACTTTTTTTTTCTTTTTCGGTTGCATTATTCCACATGTTTTAACTTTTAAATCAAAACCATATAATACTTTGAAAATATACTGGTAAGGAAATTAAAGAGGCTGAATAGTTAGGATTTAAATGGGGGATGATGATAATGATATGAGCTCAATCTCACGGCAATTTATCTTCAACATACCCAAATAAAATATTACAAAACTAATAAGAAAATTTTGAACAATTTAAACTTTGATATATACTAAGTTTTTTATATAATAATTTTCAAGTACGTGACGTCTATGAAAATAACATGCATGGACCACAACTAATTTATATTTGTGAAAATAGGAGGAATCAGTTAGGAGGCTCGAACAAGGACTTAATCTCCAATTATAGGGTTCGAAAGGTTCTCAAATTTTGTTTTCTTATGTAATTATATCAACTAATTATAATACTGTCATGTATTATAAAATAAATTTTATATAAAATATCCAAAACTCTTGTCTTGTTGTTTGTACGCAGAGGAGGAATAAGCCTTTTTAGATGCCTCATTCATGATTCCTAAATTTCGATATGCCGTCCTTGCCTATCTTTTCCAAACATCATGCAACCAAAAGATGATAGCCGAGCCCATGCACTCAGATTAGCTATATTAATCAACTTGATCCGCTTTTTATAAAGATGAGTAACTCGATACCCAAAAATAAGAATCGTGAACCTAAGGAACAACTAACAATATAGGGATGCACATAATTAATATATATATATATATATATAGCAAAATATAGGTGAAAATTAATATAGGTTATAAATAATATAAATATAAGGAAAGGTTATAATTGTGTTTGTTATCTAAATCATGGTTGAAAAGGTGATTTCTTAAAGGTAACAATATAGGCATATGCACGCAAATCCACCAAAAAAATGGGGACATAAGGAGGAGGGGGCATAGGGAATCTCATCGATGGAAATTCAACCCGGAGGCTTGTCGCTCTTGGTTGTCGAAGGTGGATGTGAAGTTATATGTAAAATATTCACTGAACTTATAAATTATTGGATTATCTCCAACTTAAAAGTTTGAATTAAATATATTATGATACCTAATCTCTAAAATCTTATGAATTTCTTTATGTCTTTTTGATATGGAATACAAATACTCTCAACATTGTACCATCCTTTTTCGTTGAAAGATGAAAATTGCTTTAATCACATTCAACAATATGTATACATTCACTGCCCAAGCTCAATTCTTGTCTACATCAAAGTGCTTCGGCTTTATCGTTACCTCTTTGTTCTTTTGTTAACCAAAAGAAATATGTTGTTTGTCCTCTTGTTTTTGCAAGACCCAGTTGCCATATCATTAATTAATTAATCAATCAGTTAAGGATTCCATCAAGAATAATGATCAATTCACTATTTATATTTATCTCTTCAATATGTATATATAATTATTCTATTAGTTCCATCTCATATATATATATATATAATATATTTATTTCTTGTAGTGATATATGTATCATCCCATCTCATGTATTGTAATTAGAGAAAACCCTTGCTGGAGATGATGGCCGATTTTGTGGCTTTTATTATCACATAATAAAATTTTGTGATGACCACAAATAGGAGGAAATTAAATTATTCCAAATATCAGAAATTCCACGTGTAACATTTTATGCGTCCTGCGTGAGAAAATCGAACCATTCATCTTTTTTGTATGCCCGACCTCAATAATTTATCACATAATAAATGCAAGCTATATATACTATAATTAGAGAAAACCCTTGCTGGAGATGATGGCCGATTTTGTGGCTTTTATTATCACATAATAAAATTTTGTGATGACCACAAATAGGAGGAAATTAAATTATTCCAAATATCAGAAATTCCACGTGTAACATTTTATGCGTCCTGCGTGAGAAAATCGAACCATTCATCTTTTTTGTATGCCCGACCTCAATAATTTATAGGTGACGTCTGAAGATCCATAATATAAAATGCAAGCTATATATACTATAATTAATCAAGCAAGACAATGACCCAAAGTGATATATGGGTCCTAATTCATAACTATTAATTAGAGATTTTGCTATTATTCTCTATCCCTCTCTCTCGTCATTTCCATGAATACACACATATGAAACTCAGCTACTTCCCCAAATGGACATATCCCTCTTTTCTTCCAAAGGAACGCCCTTCAATTTCAATCAACAAATAAGCGATGATCCGATCATAGACATGCATAGTGCTAACAACAGCCATCCTTCTCCAGCAACTCATTCATCGGATTCTGCCGAGCTGTCTGCGGCCGGGAAATGGGCAGCAAACCTTCTTCGGGAGTGTGCGAGGGCGATCTCCGACAAGGACTCGGGTAAGATCCATCACCTACTATGGATGTTGAATGAATTGGCTTCTCCCTATGGAGATTGCGACCAGAAACTGGCTTCCTACTTCTTGCAAGCGCTCTTCTGCAAGGCGACCGACACGGGTAGACGTTGTTACAAAACCTTAATCTCGGTGGCGGAGAAGAGCCACTCCTTCGATGCCGCGAGGAAGTTAATACTCAAGTTTCAAGAGGTGAGCCCATGGACAACCTTTGGTCATGTCGCTTCAAATGGTGCAATTTTGGAAGCCCTAGAAGGGGAGAGCAAGCTTCACATAATTGATATAAGCAATACCCTATGCACTCAATGGCCTACCTTGCTCGAAGCCTTAGCCACAAGAAACGATGAGACCCCACGCTTGAAGCTCACCATCATCGTAACCGCAAGCGTTGTGAGGTTGGTAATGAAGGAAATTGGACAGAGGATGGAGAAGTTTGCCAGGCTTATGGGAGTACCCTTTGAAATTAACGTGATCAGCGAACCGACCAACCTAGCTGAGCTCACAAAGGAGGAACTAGGGATTCAGGAGGATGAAGCTGTTGCGGTGAATTGCATTGGGGCACTGAGAAGAGTCGAGGTGGAGGATAGAACAGCTGTAATACGAATGTTCCAGTCTCTCCGGCCCAAGGTTGTGACCGTTGTGGAAGAAGAAGCTGATTTCTCAAGCCCGAGAGAAGATTTCGTCAAGTGCTTCGAGGAGTGCCTTCGGTTCTACACATTGTATTTCGAGATGCTAGAAGAGAGCTTCATCCCGACGAGTAATGAAAGGTTGATGTTGGAGAGGGACTGCTCGAGGAGCATAGTTAGGGTTTTGGCCTGTGACACCTGCAGTGATGACGGTGATGGAAATATCACCGGCGGCGAGTGCGAGAGAAGAGAAAGAGGGATTCAATGGTCGAACAAGCTCAAGCAAGCATTCTTCCCAGTCAGGTTTAGTGACGACGTCATCGATGATGTCAAGGCTCTGCTCAAGAGGTACCAAGCCGGGTGGTCCCTAGTGCCACCGCAAGGTCAGGTGGATCAGGAACTGGGAATTTACTTGGCTTGGAAGGACGAACCAGTGGTGTGGGCTTCGGCTTGGAAACCCTAGCTAGAAGGTTGAATCTATAGCATAGTATATGTTATTTCTAAAGGAATTTATTTCACTCAACTCGAGCTAGCTTTCTATGATCATGATGGAAATCTCTTCTCTTCAGTTCTTCTCTAAGTGTAAAACTTTTTCATGATTTGTGTGGGAGTTTGTGTTGCTTTAAATTCATGCCCCTTGTGCTATCAACTGTTATTGGTATTTAGATTGTTGTAATTGTTTGAAAGTGGTTGAACTTGTGCTTCAATAATTAATATATAATTTTGTATGGACTTCTTCATGGGATTCAGCACAATATGATCTACTTGTTTTTGGATTTCTTCCCTTTGTTTTCTTATCTTTTATCACTTTGTGGCTAAATTATCTTTTGTCAGAAAATGAATTATGGATACTTCCACAAGTATTAGATATGATTGTGCTATGATATCAGCCTTCCTTACCTGAAAGCACTTCTTTTTTCTTTCCTTTTCTTTTGTCAGGCACAGGGAGACACTTTTTAATGCACTATAATTTAAAAGGTAATATAGAAGATAACATATCATATTGAATACCCATGATTTACCTCAGAAAAATTAAATGGAAAAAATGTTATTAAGTTTTGACACAAAAAAATTCCTTAATTACTTGTAATATGAAGCTCATTTGGCTTCATAAAAGAAAACAAAGAACAAATTGATTTACCAATATGGGTTAGTTCAAATAGTTCAACGCTTATCAATATACAATATATAAAAATCGAAGCGCAAAATGTGAGAGCTTTGTTTGATAACTCTTAACTCCTGATAATACGTCCTCAATTGCTCGAAAGGCCATCATTATAAAACCATCAACTCTTGATTTATCGTCTTTTGGACTGTTCGGATAATTTAATTTCAAATTGGGAGATTCATATATTTGCCTTTTCAAATTCTAGTTAAATGAATATTTGCTATATTTCATTTGATATATCGCACTCAACGAACTTTGGATATATATCCATATTCTTTGTAGGTATTGATATATAATTATGAGTCCTTTTGAAAAATTAAAAGTCTTCTTGAATATTTAAAAAGCTCATCGAGGTGCGAGATACTTACTTTCTTAAATAAAGCATTGGATTCAAGCCTTATGAATATAAAAAAAATCTATGATTTGAAAGGTTTTACCCCACAGTGGGCCGACTCGGTTAGAACTGAATTAGTTGGAGTTATTGAACTTTCGAATGTTGGGGGCACGCCAAAAAAGATAAAGAAACTGATTTATGGTCGAAGTTTGCAAATTATATATAGCTGCTTGCACCTAATTAAAATTTGATTGAAGTTCACTTGTCCATATCTTTGATTATAGATGCATTCAACCTCTAATCCAAGTGGAGATAAGAGGAGAGAGTAGAGATATTTATGTGGTGATCATGGGACGATGTTTCTGGAGGGATTATTATTGACTAACTCAAAGAAAGAGTAAATTACACCGGTGGTCTAAAAAGTTTTACAAATGTTTCAGTATGGCACAAAATTTTTTTTTTGCTACTTGATGGTACAAAATGTTACAAATTTGTTCCAGTATAGTACAAATCGTCATCTCGCCATTGACGCAGTCAAGCCGATGCTGATGGTGTAAAATCGATTTTTGTCGGACGTTACATGATGATGCAAAATGTTTTGAAAATTGCAATTTAATAGTACAAAATGTTTTACGTGAGTTACATGATAGTGTAAAATTTACAGATTTTGTTAAGGCCAGCTTGACGGCGTCAATGGCGAGATGACAGTTTGTACTATACTGAAACAACTTTGAAACATTTTGTAGCCAAAAAAAAACTTTTTGTACCATATTGAAAAATTTGTAAAACTTTTTGGACCACCGGTGCAATTTATCCCTCAAAGAAATATATAAAGTATTTTGCTTATTTATAAGCTTAGTAAAACAACTAAACGAAGAAATAAAAAATTTAAGATATCTGAATTAGATATTATTAAATCAATATATTAATAAACTAACCAATAAGAGTTAGTTCAAGTGGTTTGGCGCTTATTCCTTTTAAGTATAGCCTCGGGTTCGAGACTTATGATTGGAAAAAAAATCTTTGATTGTGAGAGATTTACCTCTTAGTGAGCATGTCCGACACAATTGGATTAACCATTAGGTTTCTGGATACCGAAATTCACAACGAAAAAATAGATTAATAAACCTAAATGATCTATGGAATATTATTTTCAAATATTTGACTGTTTAATTATTGAATAATATTTTTTACATACACTAACACCTTGGTAAGCTTTCAAAAGGAAACCGATAGGGGTTGTATGAGTACAATATCCACTACACTTATTTTTGTAAGCCGTGTAATTACTTTTTAATTTTTAAGCATGATTGAGTTGTACGTTGACGTCATTGTTATTGTTTGTGTGGATCGACCTACATAGTTTAAAGTTGAAGAACAAAGACTGATTATTAATTATATTTGTTGTAAAGAGAAGCTTCCCCTTTGATATAACAACCGAATTCCTTATATATTAAGTTAACAACATCTTACCTAGAGCTTAGCTGCCCTTGAACAAATCGAACTATTGTTGAGAACTTGGAACAAATTTTATTTGGTTGTTTTCGAACAATAGTCCTTAGAAGTCTCCAGCTGTAGTTGTCGGCTTACCAAATTATTTGTTTGGTTAAAGGCTGAAACTAAAGGTGGATTAATTTAAGTGATTCAACGTATGTATCTTTTAAATAAGGTTCTACCTTTGAGTCTTATGAGATGAGAAAATACATATTTGAAGAGTTTTACTCTATAATAAAATGATTTATCTCGAATTGAATCAGTCGAAATTCAATGAACTTTTAGATATTAGTATGCACACCGAAAAATGGGGATAAAAACCTTTTTGACTTATGATATTTGCTTTTGGGAATAAAAAAGTAACAGTTATACTATTATAAAGCTAAAAGAATGAGCTTGGTTTGGTGGTTGTGAGTGTGTCATTCATATTCCCCACCCAAATTTAAATAGTCTTGGTATCAGGCAATTGTAAATTTTCTACGCCGAGCATGAATGGCCTGCCTTTAGCTCTTTTGAAGAGGTAGACTAGTTGAGGTGTGTGCAATTTGACTTGGACACCACTTGAGCAGAAAAAGAGAGAGAGAGAATGAGCATTCCTAATTTCTCTACTTCTCTCTCATATTTTCATTTTGTAACATTTTTTAGGATGTACCTTGCTATCCGGAAGGCAAATAGGCCCTGACTAATTAAGTTTGAGTTGGGTAGGCCCACTAAGAGATAAACCTCTAACAATCAAGGGTCTTATCCGTTCACAAGATTCAAATTCGAGATCTTATTTTTAGGAATATGCTTTATTTTGCATTTTTTGTTGTGATGAATATCTGAATCGTATTTATAAAGTAAAAATATTCATGAGAAAAGCAAAGCATGAGAGAAACCATATTTGTGCATAAAAACTGAGTTTAGTACACTGATATTCATAACATTTTCGATGAAAAATTAAGAAGTTTTGTCTTATTCTCTCCGACAAGAAACTTCTTGTGATCATATTTTATCTTTTTCCTATCCCTTACCGGGTAAATGGACCTCCTTTATGATCTAAAAGTTACGTAGTTAGTGTAATTTAAAGTGCTTATAGCACTATGGTGAATTTTGATATGACTAAAATAACTGTAGTAAAAAATTAAAAATAAATAAAAGTATATTATTATATTAATACACGAGTTTATTATTTATTTCTTAAAATTCCTCCGAATAAATAAATTGAAATATCGATAAAAGCTAAGCATGAGGTTAATTAAATGGAGAGACGGATCCATGTTTGGAAACTTACGTACTAATCTAATCTAATCTAATATTACATAAGTAAAATAGCACTGGTTCATTTATCAATAAGAGCTCGGATCGAATCGATATTGATAGTATGAAATCTTATAATTAATATGGGTGATTTTTAAAAAAATTAATTATTTCTATAAATTGTATATGAAATCTTATTCTTCACCAAAAACATAACACATTATCTTGAGTTTTCTGTTTACTATATACAGTATTTTATTATAAAATATAAGGAATAGAAGGAGTTAACAAAAATTTACAAGTTAGTAGATCAACTTATTTAAAAATTTACTCCTATATAATGAAATTAAAATTTCATGAATGGACTAGCTTATCTAGAAGCATGGTAAATTACACTCCCTCCCTTGAACTTTTGCTAAATAACACTTAACCCCATTTTTGACATAAAATGACACATTACTCCATTGACCATATTGATTTAACGAGAAAAATATCTTTTACTCCCCAACTTTTAATCGCTATTTACTTTTATAGTCAATATTACGCAATTTGTCTCACGTGCTCTCCCTAGCAAAAATTTCTATAGACCTATTAATATGTAATATTTTTAAAAGTAAAATATTTTCAAAAACTAAAAAAAAAAAGGACCAACACATCGACAATAATAGAGGCTTTCTTCTAGAGAGTTCATGATGGTCATTGACAAGACGTCACTCCTCAAGATCGATATCCCAAACTATTATGTTTGACATCTTGATCTCGAGAGATGAAGCCTAATACCATTCAATATTTTTGTAAATAAAAACTTTCAAGATAATAAAATTAGACAATAATTGTAAGAAGCCTGTCCAAAGTAGATGACTATAATATTTTCTAAAGTCATCAATGGTTTAGGATAGGGTGTGATTGCCTTTTGCCCTAACCCCTTCGCACTCATACCCCTCATTGATCACTGCCAACTAGTGGTCTCTGCAACATTGCTAAGATGGTGACCGTAAAGTCCCTTTTTCTACTCTTTATTGATGTTTTTTAAATTTTTTTAATTTTAAAGATTATTTTTTATTCATAATGCTAGCTAAAATACTTATATTAGAAGAAACTTATGGTTCCACATCAGTGCTCACAAACATGACACAAAGTTGCAGGCGACCATTCTAACGGCTAATAACCTCATACTATGCAAGAAAAAAGCAAGACACTAGCTACTTTGAAGGAAATTTTTCAACTAAGTTTTTCGTTATTAATTTTCAACCCATGGAATTCTGTTGAAAAACTTAAAATATAAAAGTTAATTTTCAACGAAATTCCCTCGTAAATTTTAAAAGTATAAAATATTATTCAAGGGAATTTCCTCAAAAAATTAATTAAATGTATTACTAATTTTTTCAAAGTGAAATTTATTCTCATAAAATTTATACGTCAATAATTTTGGTGGAAATTCAAATAGCAAAATTAAAGTAGACCAATTATGACACCTTGAGGACAATATTAAACATACAAATAAATCATGATAAAATTGATAAAGCAGTTAAAGATTGAGGACAAAAAATTGTTTTTTTATTAAGTCAACTTGGTTAATGGGGTGGAGTATCCTTTTTTTTATTATTGAGAACGGAATGGAAGGTCATTTTTTCTTAAGAATAAAATGGATTGTCATTCAACGATATCTTAAGGGAGGGGAGTATAATTTACCCTAAAATATATATAATATATCAAGATATTGCTTGAAAGATATTATTATATTTAGTATCAAAATGTAAAATCCGTGTCTCCGACCGGCTGCTAAACTAGTACTATGCAAAGAGCTACTAGCCTATTATTAGATGTACCACAGACAACTTAATAAACTTAAGTAAATAGGATAGTCAACTCCATCATCAATATACATATATATATATATATATACACGTATATATCAAGACCTTTTTCTATAATTTTGCAATCCGGAACTAGCTTTTACTATACATGCTTCCATTTAAACGTATGCTCCTTAACAACTAACTAGGGGGTGCACAAATTCTTCCCGCCTCGGCAAATTAAGGTACTCATTAAGTGTAATTTTCAATACATATTTGCCATTTATTCACCGGGGTATTTACCTAAAAATGGAACATGATTTGCCCGTTTTGTCAAATCTATCATATACTTTTTTTTGTCAAATATATCACATGGTTTACTTTTTGCATCAAATCTATCACGGCATTATCTTTTCCGTCGACATCTAACGGCCGTGCTGACGTGGCGCCTACGTGGCAAGTGTGGCCCACTATCTCTCCACGTGCCACGTTAGCACGGCCGTTAGATGTTGACAGAAAAGATAACGCCGGGATAAATTTGATGCAAAAAATAAACCATGGGATAGATTTGACAAAAAAAAGCATATGATAGATTTGATAAAACGGACAAACCATTGATCATTTTAGGTAAAAATCCCTTTATTCACCCATTACACGATATTATTATTATTATTCGTGACATAAGTTAGTGTATTTTATTATTTAAATTGATCATCAAAAATAGTAATTAGTTTATCGTTTTAAATTTCACTTTTAGATAATCTGTACGTTGCTTATTAATGTAAAATGTTAAATTCATGTTTGGGCTTCAGCTTTGCATTTCACACCCCCAAAAAATATTGGGGAATTCTATGGTGAACTTGCGCTATAGGCCTTCCCAAAAATAATGAATTCATGAGTATTTTCTATTAAAGTACTTTATTTTCACGAAAATACCACTAAAGGATTACATTTTGCGAATAATAATGGTAAAATCAAATGAGTAGAATTATTTTAATCAAAATTAACGTAATTAATTAGAAAATTCAGTTTGCAAAAGAACTTTTTAATAGTTAACATCAAAATTAATAGAAAGACTTCAAATTTTTGGACTTTAATTAACATGTTCTAAACATATTAAAAACATCTTAAAGTTCAAATATTTCAACTTAATTTAATATTAATTTGCTTATTATTATTTATTAAATTTACTTAATCTTTTATTCATCCCTTACATATCTGAAGTTTCATTCTTTTTTAACTTTGATTCTTTCATTAGATTTTCAGGTTTGTTAAATCGAAATTATTTTTGAGAAACTAATTAAGTTTTCGCTACTTTCCAAGGTATATTTTATTTCTAATTTTATTTAATCTTTATTAATTAAACATTTTGATTACCAAAAGGTCGGTGAATGAGGAGTCAACGGTTTACGATTTTAGCATGTAGAGTGGATTCTAGTAAATATTTTGGTTATAATATATTATATAATTATTAAATAATAATTGTATTGAATTGCTTGTGAGAAAATTCCCTCATAATATAAGTTAAATTTATTAGATTTAGGCATACAAAGGGTTAGCAAATGAGGACTTGCGAGTTCACGATTTTTACGAAATGATGGAATAAGGGGAATGGCCCAACTATTATATATATATATATATATATTAATATATAGATAAATTATATATATATCTATAATATTAATTTTTAGTAATATTATTTTCATTCTCCAAGGTCAATTTAATTTCATTTTTCTTCAAAATGAAAATTTGTAGAGTTATAATATTTTTATATAGCTGCTTTACGGGCACCAGTAGTACATAGCATTTTATCTTAATAATAGTTTCTTTTTTTATAATAATAACTAGTAAAAAAACACAAGTAGTCCTACTGTGAGTAATTTAATAATAATTGTATAAAATATATATATATATATATATATATATATATGACAATATGATACAAAATATACTAGTTGCTAAATTAGGGGCTAGCATATGTGTCGTCTGAGTTGGACTATGATGTCATCCGTGAAAAATGAATAAACAGAGCTGACAGATGCCTATGTGGCATCGAGTTGAACTGTGATGTGGTTTAGATGTGTCGACATGTTTTTGAATATTTTATATGAATATACATAATATTAAATTTAAATTAATTAAAAAAGAAAACGAAAAAAGGTGATCACATTGGTATATATATCAGTCGCATTGGTCTTATATATGATTTCATTATCTTATAATTTAATTCAACCTTTCAAGTACCTCATTTCGTCCGTATTTGGAATGTATAGCTTTTCGTGTTATGTATTATACATAGATTAGTCTTCTTATCTGGGCATTGCGCGACTTCTGCTTTTATATATATTTCAGCTAATTTTCTGTAAAATATATTGGAAATAAAATGGAATGAAAACTTATAATTTAACTGTTGGATACTTTATAAGTTACATTCACCAATTAAACTAACTAATTTTGCAGTTTTATGATTTTAGTTATTATTTAGTAAATTGGATTTATAAATTTTATAGTAATAATAAATGAATGGAAATATATAATACTAATAGAGAAAAGTTTTAATACTTATTCTATATCAAATAGTCAACTGCCCGTGAAAAAACTTCACGCTCATATAATATAATATTTTACAATCAATCTAAAAGTATGCAAGTAATGGGAAAATATTTTGAAATTGGAACTCCAACAATAATATGAAGAGAAATGTAACATAATCCCGTGTAACATGCAGGTGAGTTGACTAATATAATTAATTTTTAAAGAAAAATTAAAAATTATTTTCTATTTATCTTTGTATTGTTTGACAATAAAAAATTATGACAAGTTTTTCCTCTTTTTGAGAAGTCAATGTTCTATTTGACCCATAACATACTAAGTTTGGAATCTATCTCACTGTTTAATTATTCTTATTAAGAAATTTTCTTAGAAAAGCTTGCTCCTTCTTTATGTATTTTTATTACTTCTTAAAATCTTCAAGATAAAATGTTCGATTTAGATTGATTTTAAATTCTTTCTTTCCTCAGATTGCGATTTAGTTTTTCCATTTTCTCGTCATAAATTCTCATCATTTATTTAAAATTAATAATTTTTATGTGCCAAGTAATTTCTACTACGGACTTCACCATAAACAAATTTATTGATTAAAGAATTTATTTTCTTTTTGTCTTCATACAGTTTGAAAAGTAAATAAAAAATCTTGATAGTATGTTTCTTCTTTTTTAAGAATTAAATTCTACACCTATTACATAATAATATCCAACCCATCCCACCGTTTAATTATTCTTAAAATCTTCTATCTATCAAAGATTCGATTTAGACCAGTTTTAACTTCTTTCTTTTCTCAACCTTGTGATTTAATTTTTTTTCATTTTGTCATCATAAATTCTCATAAATTTTTTAAAATTATAATTTTTTGTAACAAGTAATTTATATTACGAACTTCTACCCAAAACACTAATAGGCATAATTAATTAAATAAAAATCTTTATATATTTCATAAGGGGAGTTGAAGAGATAATCGATCATGAGTTAAGGGTTTGCTTAAAATGCTTATGTGGAAACTCTTCATTAAATAAATGAGAGACTCATAAGGGTAACCCAAATTTATATATATGTGTGTGTGTATTCAATTGAATTTTTATGATTATCATTTCTCGTATTGATTCAGTTATTTTTTATTACGACTGTATTTTTTTATAAGTAAAAAAATTACATTTGTTATGAATGTATTTTTTTTTGTTATGACTGTATTATGTTAATCTCAAAAAGATGTACTTTTATTTTTTGCTCAGAAATTTACTCCCAGAGGCTGAATAAAAGAAGGGGAGGCTAACGTTTGTTAAACTTCCGTTTGGTCAAAGTGGTCAAACATGGTTTTGTGCATATTTATCCAACAAATGGGGGTGAGTGCAATTTCACCAAACCTCGAGGGAGGTTTCCGCTTTTTTACCCTATAATATAAAACACCTCAATAATTCACCAAAAGTTATCATTTGTGCCAAAAGCGTAAATCCCAAGTTTTTCATTCTCCAACTTTTTAAAAGTCTAACTTAATATTAATTAAGTCATGACATCTTAATCATAAGAAATCTCAATAAATAATTTAAATTAATTATCCTATAATAATAATTAACGTATAACAAATCCAATAAAATTATTATCTAATAATCACAGTATATAGTAATTGAAGGATTCATTAGAATATGTCACATGTACTAGAAAGATAATCATAGATTTTTCATCCACATACCTTTTGATCGTAAAAAATTCTAATCGATAAATTTAAGTTAACATAAAAAAAATAAGTTTTTTGGAACAAAGTGAAAAAAATTTAGTTATTTTCTTGAAAATAATTTAGATACACCGGTTAATAAAATTCAATTACAAAAGAGAAAGAAACAAAGATTTCATATTAATCGATGACAAATTAGTATATATGAAGTCAAAATATTTACATATAATTGAATTTAACATTAATTAATCACAAATATGCACTAACTAATAATATATTTTTATTTCAAGAAAATTTTTAGCATTAATTTATTATAATTAATTATCACCTAATAATAATTTTTTATTCCAATAGAATTTTAACTGTATAAGTTATCAATTAATTTTTTGAAAAGGAAAAAAGGGTTATTAACGTTTAATAAAACTTTTACCATCTCAATATTAGTATCATATAATCATAATTTAGAAAAACTCAATATGTTGGTACTTTTTAAAATCAAATTTTAAATTAATAAAACATACTAATTTTCAGTAATCTATATATAGATATATATATATATATAAACTTGATTACAAGCTAATAAATATAGATAGAATGGTAAAATAAAAAGCATGTTATGGTGAAATTATGAAATGTTTGAAATAGGTTTAATGTAAATATTTGTATAATCAATTCATATAAACATATTTACATCATTTTCAATAAGTACACAATTAATTCTACATATGTTAATTCTACACATTAATTGGAATGGTAAGAATCTTCTCAATTAAAATAAATGTAATTATAAAAGAATTATACATTGATAATTTTCAATATGATAAAAAAATGTAATACAAATTATTCTTATGAAGATAAATATATATACATATATATATAAACATTTATGTATATAGATTAATATTATTAAAGGTACATTATTCTTAATTTATTTACATTAACTACATTATATCAAAAATTTTCAGAAGTATTATATAGCTATTCTTATTAAATCTGAATTAAGTAAGTTTTCCATCAAAGTGATTGGATCATTCATCGAAAATTATTCAAATTCATGAAACCTAATTTATGTAATGTTAGAATAATAAAGTACAAGAAAATACTAAAATTATAAAATTTTAACAATGCTATAATTATCATTCTTTCATCAAATAAAAAAACAAATTTTGAATTTTTAGGAATTTAAAATTGTTCTCATAGATATAAGATGATAATTAGAAATGAATTTATTACATAAATTCTTTGTTTATGAATTGAATAAAAAAATGTTTATGAATTGAATAAAAAATAAACCTTTTGCATATCAATATAAACTATAACTAAATTCATATTCTTTAATATTTTCATACTTAAATTCTTACTATAAAATTTTCTTCACAAAAACCGTGCAATCTTTAAACATATAGTAATTATCTGCGATTACAAGTTCAAAATCCACCTTATAAATATACATATATACACAATATATATACATAGACACAGATAAATATAAGAATAAAACAATTGGCTTGTCTATATAACAAAACAATTCTCAAATTCTATATACTAGTAATTATCCGACTTGCGTTGCTGTGGATCAAAAATTTGAGTTTTGTACTTTCTTATTCTAAATTGAAACATATTTTGAAACTTATGAAATAATTATAAAATAAAAGATAATAAATTATAAAGGAATTGATGAGATGATTATAAGATTCAATTTGAAAAGTGTAAAATAAAATCTATCAAAATTTCAATGGTTTACATAAATAATTAAATAATAAAAAATACATAAGATGTTTCAAAGACTCCTCTTAACGAAAAATAGATATTTTGCCTCGCCGAAATAATAAATATTTTCTGGGATTTTGTTATGATAATTTTATAGGATTTTGTTGGTGAAAAGATGGAGAATGTGGGAACTTTGTAAAACGTACAGTAATATTAAAAATGAATAAGAAAAGAAGAAGTTGGTGCTAGTACATGGGTTTATTTTAATAGTTAACATAACAAATATTTAATATTTAAGTACATATACAAAGAATAATAAGACAATGGGGAGTGAGTTGATATAATCAACCCACCCTTGAGAGTAGATATTTTTTTGCTACTTCTCTTTGTAGACCTCTTCATAACTTTTCTTTAGCTTATTATAAAGTATAGATTAGCGCTTGTGGTTGGGTAAGTCTCTCCCTCAATTGCACATTAGAAGAGGCTGTATAGTGTCGGATTCCACATTACCGGCAAAATGCCTCTAGAAGCCACCCGCACAAGCCGTATCGACACGGTACATACTTGGTCCTATATAGAAGGGTGAGGAGTCCATGCATGTGAGGCTCGCAGAAATTAATATGGATCACAGAAAAGAAATAAAACAAAAGAGAGAGAAAACTCTTTCCACTAGTAGGGAATTTTAAAGAGGATAGGTCCAAACACGATGAAGAGAAGAATATATATGAAGGGGAATTGGTGTGATAGGAAAGCTTCAAGCAAGTAAAGTCTTGTCAGGTGAGGGGTGTGGAATTACATTTATACAAATAAAATTGACATAAAGAAGGGGTTGTGTGGTTTGGTGTGGTGTGGGGGCCCCGTAGAATAGAAGAGACTTTAATGGCAAGCACAAGGTAGACCAATGAGATCCCATGACTGCCTTTTTGTTTATTGATGATTTGAATAGCATAATGTCCATGTATATATATATATATACATATATTATACACACGTGTTGTATTATGAGTGAGTGAGGTGCCTTTATAATTACCATACACATGTATTGCCTTTAACCAACATCATATAGTGGAAAGGCAACTTTCTTCTTTCAAAGTCTTAGCTGGTACTTTCATTGTATATTTCTCTTTTGACACTTTCGCTTTTCAATTTACTTGTTTGTCATATATATACTTTCTCGACGTATAAAGTGATCGAACCACATCAGGCTTATAATTCGGTACTTATCGATTTATATCAAGCATATGCGGTTACCGAAGCATTATATTCACCGTTTTAGCTAAGACCATACATAGCTTTACCATCAAAGGCAGATAGGTAGTTAAGAGAACTGGATAATTTGATTAATGAAAAAGTTTTTCGCTAAAAAAATTGTTCACGACATAGTTTTGAGGGATAATTTGTTTTCTAGGTTTGGCATGCATTTTTACATTGGAAGGTTTTTTTTTTCCCCTAGTGTATTTTTTGCTTTCTCTCTCAAAATTGAGTTCCCTTGGATTATTTCAATCGACTGAATCTTAGCGCTATTCTAAAGTTTGAGCTTTATGAGGGGCTTTGCGAAATAACTTGTTGAATTGGGGGCATGTTTAAAAGATTTTGATAATTAGGACCATAATTGCGGGGCTAACTCTAAACTTTTGGAAAAGCCTATGTGTCTTCTCCCATTGCTTCTAAAACTTGATTTTGACTTATCATTTTATATTTTACTTGCCATGGCAAGTCAAGTTAAAGTTAAAATTTTTGTGATTTTAACTGCGAAATTAAACGGAGCATTAAATTTCGTAAACTCGTCTATAAATGCTAATTTATTCAATAGAATCAATGGAAACTGGACTCTATTGAGTCAAAAAAAAAAAGAACTAATTTGCGGTCATTTTTATCCCAATTTAAGGGAAATCGATTTCTACAATTGACAAGCTCTCGCAGTTTTAGAAAAACGGTGAATTAATTTATAATTTTCGGTAACCTCACTTTTCGATGTAAAATCAACGTTTGAAAACTATAATAAGTAGAAATGTTTGGTTCGTTGATATTAATAGGAATCTATGTTGATCCTCGAATTTACCTCAAATAATGTTATTATTCATACGAAATATGTTTGAAATTATTTTCGAAACACTACATTCATAGAAATTTAACATTGTAGCATTCGATTCAGCGTCTCGATTTTGTGGATCCTGCTTTTTTTACACTTACAAGCTCGATTTTGACAGCGTTATTTCCCCACGTTGTGCATTGCCCGACGGTTTGATGCTCCCAGAAGTACAACGCCCGGGCCCTCTTATTTCAAGCCCAAGCCCAAGATGTAGCCAGCCCAATAATTATTGGGCATTACTGTAATTATAGCAAAATCTCAAGGGTGAAATGGAGATTTCAATCACGCTCTCCACTCCCTCAGACTTCTGAGAAATCAGCAAATTAGGTTTTGATATAAAAGGCAGATTCTGAGCCAAAAACCTGAGTTTTAGAGGGCGGCGGGGTTTGGACGAGGAGACCTCTCAGCGCAAGGCTTGTCGATACAAAATGGTACCATTTCGACTTAACGATACGCTTACAGTTCGATTCAGTTGGTTCAAACCTTGCATTCTTAGCTCTTGGTTAGTCTATGGCTGTCTTCTATGGCTCAGATTGTTGGCAGGTCTTATAATCAGATTCGTATGACGTGTTTATGCATGCTGTCACTGCGATATTTCGTTGATATCTTCTGGGTTCATACTTGAATCAGTGTCCGCTTATGAATGACGATAGTGGGATTTTTTTTTCCTTCAATTATTATTTACTTAATTTCCTGTTCATTCGTTGAATGCCTTTTGCTTTAATTGTTTCAGTACTGTACTCGATGCTTTCTTGTGCCGTATGAAACTCGTGATGTGGTGTCTGTTTTAGTGTGTTGAAAAAGCAGTCGGGTACATTTTTTTTGGTTGAATGTGGGGGCCGAAGACAGTGGGGGATGTTTGCAAGCTTTGATTGTGGGCAATGTGCATGTCAAGAACGTGATGGTTCGATTGAAATTAGGAGTTAGAGAGTGAATGGCCCCTCTAGAATGAGTACATGTGCAGTTGAAGTTCTAAGCTGAAACACAAATTACTAAGATTCCGTGATATTGTCTTTTTAATACTTTTTCGCTACTAAAAGCATCTGAAGTTTGTATGAAATTACTTGTGGAGACGATGTATGGAGCTCTGTGTTAGCCAACTAAGTCAGGTGGTTGTATATGAGGAAATGAAAGAGTCGAACTATCATGAGAAATCCGAGCTTTTGAGTGTCAAGGATGCTGAAAAGTTTATTATCATGTCGTGATGGATGTTATTACTTTCTCTTGGACAACATTGATTTGGTCACTTTTGGATGTAATGCTGGCGCGGTTTTATCTTTTAGTTTGATCAGTGGTCTCCCCAAGATCTGTACTACTTTTGTTAATTTTTTTTGCCTTGTCTACAGCCTAAGCAAATCCATGAGATTAAGGACTTCCTCCTCACTGCGAGGAGGAAAGATGCGCGTTCCGTGAAGATCAAGAGGAGCAAGGATGTGGTGAAGTTCAAGGTCAGGTGCTCCAAGTACCTTTACACCCTATGCGTCTTCGACTCCGAGAAGGCCGACAAGTTGAAGCAATCACTTCCCCCGGGTTTGTTCCTCCTTGAACTCTGCTTATACGGACTATATGATGTTAATGAGATTTTTAAATGACTTGGCCATCCCACCCAAACAATTACTAGGATCTTTTCTATCATAGGCAAAATAGTTAGAAAAATACAATAGCCACTCGATCTTGGTATTGGAGATCATTCTGAGCATCATATACTGAAATTCCCTTGTTGTCACATTTTGTATTATTAAATAAATAAGTTGTACTGAATGCGTAGGATGCTGACTAGAGATTCACTGACATTTATATTATTTTTAATGCAGGTTTGAGTGTTCAAGACCTGTGAAGAGAAGACCTGGTCTCTTTTCCGATTATAAGTCATTAGGAGATATGAGGACTTTGGATTATATTTCCTGTATTTCATTAGCAAATTCAGGAGATTTTGAGTTTGTTGAACAATTGCCGTTGTTATGACCAATCCTTTGGAATTTTTTACTTGGATGAGTTCACTATGTTCAACTATGATTCTGACTCTTGAGTCTTAAATATGTTTTTCTTAATATCTCGGTTATTTTTCATCACCTGCTCATCAAGAAAATGGTTCTTTAATGGTCTATGTCCGGAACATATATGACCTGATAAAATCTTGCCTCCCATTTTATTGAATGGTAAATCTTTCAGTATTCGTTCATCAAACAAACAGTACTGTAGAGGAGCAAAACTTATGAGACCATACAGAATCTTTTATCTTCTAATTGAGACATCAACATTTGAAGCACCAATGTCCGTGACAATAACAAATGATGTGAGCTATGATGTCGTTGGTTGTAAGATTACAATTTGGAAGCATTTTATAGTAATGTTACAATCCAATCTCTGCTCACTTCCTATGTACAGAGAGCAGCGATCCTTGGACGCAACCGTCAAACATCTCTTACCTTGATCTTGACATCTCTAGGTGACTGGATGGTCTTCTTGGGGCTTGAAGGATGCGTGCTGAACTTGCTTACCAGAAGCTTAAAACAGGGCAGAAGTATCAAATAAAGCGCGCCCAAAATAAAGGGTGCTGCCACAGCCCATCCTATCAGCTGCAAAAGATTGACAGCAGAGGAAATTTCAAAACCATAATAAGAAGCCAAGAAATGCTTTTCTCGGGTTAGAGCTATAACGATTATCCCATAGTATCACTCACAATTCATCAAGCAAAGCTGCAGAAAACAGTGACATCTTGAATATGTGAAAAATCATGTGATTGTGAAATGCAGAAATGGGTAGAAGTGATGTGTTGACAAAATTATCTACTATCAGTTCCCTCCTTTTCCACCATAGCATCAATTGCTTGTCCTAATCTACTTCAATGGATCAGCCTCTCACCATCTGCAAATCATTCCAGAGACACTCAATGCAGATGATCATCAACAACAAATGCCACATGACATAAGCACACCAGCAAGTCCATGTCAACACAATATTATCTACTTCCATGCTAAAATCTTAAAAAACAAGCTTTCCAAAGCGGAAAAGTCCTTCAAGTCTTTTAACTGAGCATCAAGCATGCAAGGACCATCTTTGTACTACCATTACAATTACCACCGCTTGCACGGAGGATGAACTATCGCAAAAATTGGCAACAATTCCAGTAGTTATTATTCACGTGGTCTAAAATGAACTTCCTGCAGCAGCATTTCATTGTCCCACACTCATCCAATTTCCAATCATAGATGAAAAAAGGATTTCCCAATAAGTTTCTTCTTCTGTCCACATGTATTTTGAGTATGTGAGATGACTATTGAACCCTTACCGCATGAAGAATACTCAATAGGACTTCGCGTGAAGCTTGACCAGTGAACACCTTCTTCAGTGCATCAGATGTTAACGGAAAATGAGGCCCACCAGATATGGCTTCCCCAAACCGCAGAAAGGGAACCACAAGGCTGCAAATTAAAACACATTGACAAATTTGAATTAGAAAAGAAATAAAACCAACAATCATTCTTGCTAATCCCTATAGTGTGACGGATAAACCACAGACAATAGAATACAGTTATTGATTGTGAAATATAGCAAAAGTCCTGTCTGAAAGTGAGCACTGTCAACCTGCTACAGTATTGACTGTGTAAAATTCTTCCTCAAGAATAAATTTGTGATTTCGCAGGACGAGTAAAAGAATTTTCTTAGAGCTAGATCACGTTGTGAAGAGGTACGAGGTAAATTCTATTTAAAAGGTCTTATTAGACTAGGATATCTAGACTACAAAAATCAATAGTAAGGTCCTTGAACCCTTTCAATCAAAATTGAATGAACGTAGTTCATCCTTCTAGAGCAAATTTCAGTACATCTTTTAGGTAATGTAGGAATCTTTACCATATTTTGTTTCCAGTTTTTTTTTTAATTAATCTATATAAGCAAGATAGTGTAAACTGTAAAGCACTAAGCAGCTAATAAATTTGTAAAAAGCACATCCTGCTCAGCCAATTTTACCAGATAATTATCTCAATAACATGTAAGCATTTCAACCACATCGATAAAAGTTGATCAACATAGCAGTGTAAGAATGACTATTAAAGCAAGCTTGAAATGAATATTTACTAACCCAAGTTCGACAGGAGTGGCGATAAAGTTAAAAAGCATCACACTGGGAGAATGACAGCGAGATCCCAGCACCGCAATGGCCATCCCACAGAGGAACACAGTCACCCCTGTTTAAAATATATCCGGCATATAGGTTCATCTAGGAGTATTCAACAAGATAGTTTTCATCTACTGACCTAACAGATTCCAATTCTGAACCAGAGAATATGAATACAAAATGTTAAGGGATGCTTCTCAATGAATGTTTATCCAGTGAGTGCAGCTTTGTATGTTGTCAGTGCAAATCCAGGCTATTCTATCTAATTTTAATGCCCTTGTTTCTTTTGGAAGAAAAAGGAAAGTGCAGACCCAGTCAGTGATGCCACTCTCCATATCATGACTAGCATGCACATTATATTGGATGACAATTATTACTAACAAAGAGAACATTGTAACTTGCTCAGCACAGTCCTTTTCAGTTTTGCTACACAAGTATGTAACTTGCAGAACCTGAATTTATGCTGTTCACAGACATGGGTGAAAATGCTAATGGAATTCACATTTGTAGTATCTGAAGTACAACGGAAGGACCAATTGTAGCAAGTAAGACTAGTAAGGTCACTTGCAGATGCAAACTACTACTTGCCAAAGTGTCTTTTGGCATGGAAAATATCTTCGAGAAAAGTGCCCATACATACGTACCACATATTGGAAAAACCCCGAGGGTTATGCCAAGAGCTGAAGAGAACGCCAACAGCCTCGGCTCTGCACCCCTGCGATTCGACAGACATGGCACCATCATTCTCCATTATAATCGTCGAAGCCAGTGAGTTAAGAACAGAATAACACAGCAGAGGTCATAAGTTGTAACGATTAAGACGAACAGAATAACTAAACAATCTATGGCACAGCAGACAACGAAGAACTCATAGCAACATTGATCCAGAAAGGACAAAAGACTCCACATTGCATTTTTTTTGGATAAATAAATAATAATAATAAAAAGAAATCTGGAGGGAACTTAAATCTTGGAGAGGAATCGATAGAGAGAACCTGCGGAGGATTTGGATGAGGGGATCGACGATCCTCTTGTGAAACCAGGAGGTCCATCCGGCTCTCGGCGACGCCATTGCCCGTCAATCCTTCAACTTGAGATCCTTCAGCCAAGAAGCAGACATAAAAGGTAAATTGGGGGAATCTCTTCAGGCGCCGCCCGCAAGAAACTGATCACTGAGAGCAAGCAAAGACCAAATGAGCTGAAGAAGAAAAGAACATCATTAAATTGAAGTCAAAATCCGAGCCGCTCACGAATTACAAGAACCCTAGAATGAAAATCCCCCCACCTCAGTGACTTCAGCTGGGTGGAGGCGGAGTAAAGGGAGAAGATGCGGCGAATATCTGAGATCGCCGACGGCGAGAAGAGGCGGTGGGTCGAGCAAGAGAGGAAGAAATTACAGCCAAGGAAGAAGAGAGACCAGCAGAGCAAGCAAGAGCATGTCATCAGGTGCCAATTTACAGCAAAATGTTGAAATATATTTTCAAAATATTACAAAGAAAGGATGAATCTTTTCTTTTTCTTTCAAAACACTCCTTCCCCCATACCACAACAGTCCGATACCGAGCTTTGGTCGGGTCGGCTACTTAGTGCAGTTTATCTTGGACTAGATTTTGTATCTACGCTAAGTGGGGTAGATATAATTCTAATAGTAAAAACTGAATGAAGATAAAAAATAACCATCAATTATTAGGGATTAAAAATTGGTCCGACCCGTTCAGTTCGACTTACCATCATCGACCCACATTGATATTTCAAATTGGATAACTAAATCCTATTAAATATATTTCATTATTTATATCTCTTAATACCCCTCGTATTATCTCGATATTATTCTGTCAAAAAAATATTATTTTATCTCTAGCCACATATATACAAGTACGTTTAATTATTATTTACTATTAAATATTCTGCACAGATTACGATATTCCGATACAGATATTTCTGGACTCCTATAAATAACTTTTCAAGTACATCTAAACTCTAAGTTTAATTTCTTTTACTTTCAGAGCACGCTCTCATTTAAATATCGGAGAGGAAAATCAAAATTCTCTCCGGTTCTTTCCCTTTTTGTAAGTCACTCAGTTGTAATATGCACGTGATTAAGGTCGAAAAACCGAGATCCTAACATCAATATATCTTCTTTTATAATTTTTTTCAGGGTCGATGTTCAGTTATTTTTGTAACTGATCAGAATATATAAAGTGGGAATTTGACAAACTAAATGAAAAAGAATTTGTTGAGAGAGGAAAGAGTGTGAACGGAAACGGAAAACTAAAAGGGAAAATAATTGAGAAGGAAACAGTGGGACACAACATGTGTTGTAAAAGTTTTATAGAAGTCCACGTGACAAACTCTCATGTACAAACGGAGATTTCTCATTGCACGAAAAGAGTTTATCTTAATAACCTATACATAGATGGCAAGTGGGGTGAAGCCGTGGAAAGAAAAAGAAGGGTGAAAGAGAAGAGAAAAAATTAATTAACAATAAATTTAAAATTTGTTTGTGCCGGCGTTGCTGTTATTATTATTATTATTATTATTATCATTATCATGTAATACAATTAAAACTCTTGCACTCTGGGGAGAGTGGGATGAGTTTTTCTACTCGCGGAGGCCTACGCCAATATCTTTTAAAAAAAATTAATGTTCTTGCTTTATAATGTTATTCCTTTTTAAGGTGTAGATACAATTAAAACTCTTGCACACTGGGGGAAAGTGGGGTGGGATTTTGTAATTTTATAATTTTTTTCTTTTTAATATGAAGATTGATCAAAATTTAAATCAAGCCAGTCTATTAAGAAACGCTCTTAATCAAGAATGTTCTTTCTACATAAAATTTGAATCCGAAACTTTGCTTAAGTTAAAGATGAACCGAGCCAAACCACATGACCTATTTATGGAACTTATCACGATATTTTAAAAAATTCAATCTTTATAATTTTATAATATTTCATAACATGTTCCCTTTTGATTAATCAAAGTTCAAATCGGATCAGTTCATTAAGAATAAGACGCTCTTAAAAAAAATTTTATCTTATTACAAGACTCGAATCCAAAACCTTGCATCAGTGAAAAACAAGCCGAGCCGAACCACGTATATTTGAGAGACCCACCCAATAATAATAAAAAAATCAACTTTTATATAAATTTTTGAATTTTTTCACTTTTCAACGTGCTCATTAATCTAAGTGCAATTTGGGTTTGCCCACTAAGTGTAAGACGCTCTCAATTAAGAATATTCTTTATGCACAAGACTTTACTTAAGTGAAAGATGAGCCAAACCACATGAATTGTTTCAAAATCACTTATAAAATTAGTGTGGCTGGTTGTCATGCAAAACCTTTTCTTTATTATTTCTACATTTTATTTTTTCAACTTTCATCTCTCTTAATTCAATTGTTTCAAAAAAATTCTCTCCTACATTTTTCCCTCCACGTTCAAGTGTGATCACAAAATCGAAATGATTTTGAAATTAAAGTTTCAATCAGTTTTAAAACGAGCGATGCTATTTTAGTTTGATAATATACTTTTCAACATTGTTAATATCTGTTATCATACTTCGATCATATGAAAATATTAATTGTTGACAAAAGGAGGTTCTAGAGATCAAAAGATGATATCAAGTAGTGACGCACGCTCTCGTCTGTTAACTTAGTAGTCGCTAGTTGTATACTTAATAGGACTACTCGCGTCCCTTTATTAGTTATTTAAAATTTGCCTTTCATTTTAGACTTTTAAGCCTCCTTTGTCACCGAAAAAAAAAAGGAGTTTCTAGAGACCCGTGGCATAGAGTAGAATCCCTTCCTAGTTATTATTATTAATGTTGGCATTGTTGGCATGCAACATGGTTGATACGAATACATTGATTCTCAATTGCCGTACGTCATTCAATTAAGTGTTGAAAATTTAATCAGCACTTAATTTGGGTAAGCAAACACCACCTTAGTATCTAGTTATAGTCCCAATACTTATTATTGGGCAAGTTACAATAATCCCGATCTTCGATCATGATTTTCTCCTCGTCACCACCAACCCTTTCTCAGAATGTTCATCTAAAATGCATCTCTACTTCATGGGCACCTCGCAGTTGTTGCCATGATAAGTGAGATCGTTGAAAGATGCATTCATCTAGTGAATCACTGGGCACTGTTATTTTTATGTTGCAGCATTCAAATCATTATCGGCCTAGGTTGAGACCTAGCCGCTTTTTGTTCTATATCATGTTGATCTGCCATGATGCTTGATGGCAACTTCCTTGGACATAGCAAATATAGAAGGCACGTTGTGCTATCTCATCGAATGAAGCAAGTTGTTGCTAGTTATGCACAACTAAATAGATAAATCGCAACATGAAACTGTATCAGAAATATTCTTCAATGACAAGACAAACCTGCTCAACCAAACTAATGATCAGTATTTGGTGCCTTCGGGTCGGCATTTAAACTGTCGAAGCCTCCACTATGTGGTGCAGCTTGATTAGGTTGATAAGCCGGAGGCAGAACCATCGGAGGATCGGTTCCTGAGGTTGGGGTCCCTGAACTCCCAGGTGCTGTACGTGGAATGTTCAACGCAGGGGGCCTAGGCAAACGGTTAGGCAGGAGCACCTGGTGGTGCCATCATGGGTGGCATATTTGGAGGGACATAATCTAACCACATGATAAGAAAATATGAACTTAGAGACCCTTCTTTATCACTTGTTTTGTATACATAAAAAACCAATTGGTATTAATGGTCATAAATGCTTATGATATTTTGTTTCCTGCACAAGAAAGTGTTGAAAATTATAAAGGATCTCATCAGACAAGTCGGGAAGAGAATCAATTATTGGTAACAAATAAAAACAATTCTGAATAAAAACAATCAGATTACGAAAAACAAGCAAACCTTAACTAACTATACACATCAGCTCCTGAGGATAAGACTCGGCAGATACTTCAATGAGAAGGTTCCTAGAAACAGTGCCATCCCAATGGACCATCAATAAAGATAAAACATGACCGAGCTAGGAAGAGTACATCAAGTAGACACTAGTATAGGCAACCATGATGAGCAGAATGAAGGCATCAGAAGCCATAAACATGACTAGAACCGGGGGGCAGCATCTTCAAGGCATATATCTAACTTACAAATCGCACAAAAAATGGGTTAACTGGTGCACCGGAAGGTGGTCTAGGCAATACCGAGGCCTGATTCCAGGAATTAAGGGTGCATTTGGAAATTGCATTCCCATAGGTATGACAGGTGTCGGTAGTATAGGTAACTGAGGCCTCTGAGCCACAAGATGTTGATTATAAGTTGCAGCAACCCGCTGGAAAGCCGCTGTTTGTCCCAACTGTTTCTTGATCCTTTGATCAATCAAACTCTGGGTCACAGTTCCTCAAATTGTTGATAATAAAGACGCACATTTGGCTACAGATCATTCGCGTAAATTGAACACATATACTGGAAAGAAAAGGTTTAAAACAAAAGCAATTCATAGTATGACTAAAGCAACTATTAGATTGCAAGAAATTTATTAGGAAAACCCAGACGGAGTAAAGAAAAGGCTTTGCACATTAGAATACCTTGTGCTTGTATCCTGCATGTGCTGCTTTCTGACTGATGGCTGGCAAATCGAGGAGAAGTAACTAATCATCGAAAAGCTACCAAGAGAAAAAGAATTACAAAAGATCAATGCTCAACCAACTTTCTTTCGGCATTTTTAAAATGCACCAAAAGCCCAAAACAACCATGAATAAACCAAATGGGACAAGGCAACACCTAGCCGATGATCAGCAAGACTGCATGACAGCGCATATTATCTTCTCAACACCCAAGGGTCGCTTTGATTGGAGACACTCATTAGTTTAACCGATATAAACATCCCACTACTTCCCAGGTCGGATGGACATGATCGAGCCTATTTGCACATTTTCATCTATACATAGCAAAGGCTAACACAAACTTTATCCCCCAAAAAAAAGCCATTTCCTTCGAAATTCTCCGGAAAAGGGGCAGAAAGAATGTTGGCAACCACTGCAAATTTTGAATGAACAAGACAATGCGGCCCGGACACCCAACAACATACTGAGGCAGGATTCGTTCTCTGAAGCTAATAAACATTCAATTCTCGGTAAATTTCACGAGGCAGCTTCTCACATCTCATCTAAAATCCCATTTTTTTAAACATACCATATTTCACTATTCAAGCTCACGATCACGAAAGCAAATAGAGGAGACAGCAGAAACCGAAAAAGAAATATGATAGGCAGTAGAGCTTACTGATCAGCGAGGCAAGTAGTGTCGCAGTAATACCTGCAATCAACGAATGCAGGTGAAGTCAGGAACGTGGCATTGCAGAGGAGCCGACATCGTCAGATCAGAAAGGTGATCAGGAAAAGAATAAAGTGTAGAATGCAAGAGACCGTACCGAGGCATTGTCGTGTGATGTCGCAACGGCGACGAGCTCGATTATGCCGACATGCTCGAAGGCGGGCGGCGAGAGAGAGTAAGGGACAGGTGCCACTGGTATCGAACAGCTGCTTCTCGGAGGTGGCCGCCGGAATAGATAGTAGGGGACGCACGACGGAGACCAGTCGACGGCAATTATGGCATAATAGCCATAGTCTCACGTTTGCTTGAGTTTGCGCCGGCGATTTACTTTTTTGCAATTTAATTTTACTAATTTCTGTTTTTTGAAGGGTTAATTTTCAATGTGCCAAAAGAAAAAAGTTAATTTCCCACAAAAAAAAATTAACTATACTCTTTTTCATAAATTATATATAATATATATTATATAAAATATAAAAGAAATGATAACAGGTCCATCTCCACCGCCGATGGAGTGGGGCGGACTTCCCTACTCTCGGGAGTCGGGACCCATCTCATCTCCCCTTTTTTTTACCTAAGAAATACGAACTTTTCATAATTAATTAATTCTAGAACAAACTTTTTTTTCTCGGTATAAAAATATACAAATTATAAATTGATATCAATATTAACAGGCGCTAACTTATTAATTTAAAAGGAAATTGTTGGCCACCACCTTAGATCGGAGTAGCCAGCGACCTCTGTAGTCGCTAGCGACTCTATAGGGACGGAGATGGCCTATGGTGATGCCCTTATTGCTCGAATTTGAAAAAAAAAAAAAAGCAAATTTAGAAAAAATGGAAGAGGGGTCGGCGGTGGGTCCCTCATCAATGGACACCACCCCAAATTGGACTCGGCGGAGATATATGTCATCACCGGTTGAGCCTCAATTATGAAAAAATTGGCGTCACACTAATATTGATATCAATTTAATAGTTTTATATTTTTAGGTTAAGAAAACAATTTATGTTTTTAGGTAATTAACCCTTTTTTTTAATCTTAAACTTTTTATTTCAAATTTCTAAGTTTTCAATATAAGTATATAAACTTTTATTTAGGACACCACTTGATATTCAAAAATCCTACAAATCCGATTAATATATGTTCAACGAGGATTCCATTAATAATAAATTTAATATAAGTACGTAAACTTTTATTTGGGACAACCATTTGATATTCAAAAGTCTTTCGAACCCGATTAATTTATGTTCAAAGAGGATTTCATTAATTTATTTATTATTTAATGTAAGTGTACAAACTATTTTTTTTTTAACAAAACACCACCTATATCTGAACGTCGATCAAATCCAATTAATATAGGTTCAACTAGGATCAGTCCAATAAAGAATAAATCTTTCTCTCCAATCACAACATGAAATCACTTAAAACAACGAACGTAGGTAACATGCCCGATTTCAATGTATCGCCAATTTAAAGGGCATCTTTTGATATAAGATTTTAGAAATATCCTTCTATGGATTAACACAAATTTAAACTAATCCGTTGACTGAGACTAATTCTCACTTGATTGATTAGCTGTAACGGCGACACTAATTTTAAGTAGACAAACTTTACTCTTATTACGAGTAAAGTTTTAAAATTAATGGTCTACTTAAGGCCTATTATATTATGGTCATGATTTGCTAATTAAATTATTGAAAATTCAAATTAAAAATTGAAGAAAAATATTTTGACTCGCGGTATCGTGCGAGTGGCAACCTAGTATAGTAAGAAATGAGAGTTAAAATTTAAAACATGCACTTTTAAATTATTTTATCTATAACTACTTCTAAATTTTATTAACCTTTCCATCCTTTTTTTTTTAATTTTGAAAAGATAAAAATAATTCTAGAAAATACCGATTGGAAAAATTGAAAAGAAAAAAAAAATGCTCAAAGAGGAATTATGGCTGGAGATAGGGGTCTGCCACTATACCGGGATTTGTGGATTTGCTTGAGGAGAAGATGGTGCGTTTGGTTTTAGAGTGAAATAAAGTTGAGTTTTGATTTTAATTGGATTGTAATAATTGTGTTGTTGAATTATAAGAAAAAGTATGAATAGTAATTATTGTGTTATTGAATTGTGTAAAAAGTAATGAATAGTTTATAAAATTTAATATTAAAAATTGAATTGAATGGTTAAAAAATTGAAGAAAAAGGGAAAAGTAATAATTGTGTTATTGATTTTTGTTGTGTAGTGAGCAGAGTTAAAGTTAGAGTTAAAATTTTTAAATTATTTTTTTAAACCAAACGAAGCAGAGGTCGAGTCTTAATTGGCCACCACTAAAGTAATGTTGTAAGTCTTGTTTGTTTTCCTTTTTATTTTTCGTAATTTTATCAATTTCTTTTTTTTTCTAAATGATGAAAAACTGAAGGAAAAATCTTACCAGAGAAACAAAAAACTAAAGGAAAATACACAATTGTCAATAAAAAATAATCTAAAAGCACATACCTTAATTTTTAACAACTTTCATTGTTTGCTATATTTAGAAAATAGAGCAATGTCTATATACGTGCGTGTATATATATATATATATATATCTTGAAATTTGAAACTAACATTTTTTTAAATGAATACTTTTTTCGGTACTATATAATTAGTCATGTATTTTGTTCACTTTTCTAGTTGTATCCTTCATCTTTTTTGAAAAATAACACCATATATCATGGTTTTTTATTTATTTTCGCATCGTAGTATAAAATGAAATAATTTCACCATATGTCAAAAAGAAAAGAAATCACCCTACAACATGTCTATTTTTTCACCATACAACAAGAATTTTCGACGGTGGGCTTTTTCTGTAGCAGTTTTGCGGGAATGAAAACTTGAGATACCTAAAAAAATAAAATAATATAAAAAAAACCACCACCACCACCACCATCATGCATGTCCATCACGCATCCCCTGGGAAGGTGAACACTTCCAAGTTGTGCAATCATCATGCACGTATGCGAACCCCGATGAGACGAAATTTCGGTGTGCACGTTACCGCAACAAAATTGGCAAAATGTCATTCCGACTCTTTTCTTCAAATTCTCTTCATTAGTCACTCGTTCCAAACTGTTTCAAAGACTTCCGAGCGTCCGAGAAAATCAAAATGTGCGGCACATAAACAACACATTTTAACACTGCCAACTGCTTATTTTTTATTTTTTATTTTTTATTTTTATGAATACCAATTGCTCAATCTAATTCAAGTGGAGCAAATGGAAAATAGCTTATGTGTCATTAACTAAGCACCCAAGGGAAGCCAACTCGGCAAAGTTGATTGAAAAGTTAACGGGAGGGGAAAAACAGAAAAACAATATAAGGTTCATGATGAAAACAAAAGAAAAATAAAAAAAATAAAAGGACAAAAGAAGTGGGCATAGACTAAAACACTGTTTGGATTGGAGGTAAAATAGGGGAACTGAAGGAAAGAGAAAAATTTCTCATATTTGGTTTTTATGATTTTAATGTAGGGGAAATAAAATGAGGGGAGTTACTTACCTTGATTCCCCTCTAGACATCAATTTTCTTTTAATACCGATTTGGGGTTGAAAGGAGATCAAAAGAATAATTAAAGTTCGTCCATTACAAAATTTTCAAATAAGGCTAATTTTTCCCTTCCCTTCCCTTCTCTCCCCTTATGAAGCTATATCCAAACAGGGTTAGTATTTACTCTCTATTTCCCTTTCCCTCCTTCCTCTCTCTTCCCTCTCATATCCTTAATGAACCATATCCAAACAGAATTTAAATGAATAATTTCCCCAATATTATTACATGAATACTTCATTTTATGGATTTATTAACAAGGGTTGTGCCAGTTGGGGTTGAAGAGGATAGTGAGAAAAGCCCAATCGCCAATCTCATGGATTTATAACTCGAGTTGGACCATAAGTTTGGGATATTTCAGTTGAAGGGTAACATATGTATTTTACTAGAAAAACTCGATTAGGCTAACAATCCAGCTTGAGAAAATGAAAAGCTCATCTCAAGTTCCATAGTACTGAATTGAGTCGCACAACATACATAGAAGAGGTATGCACTATAGTAGGTTGCTTTTGGGTTTTCCCGTATTCCCTTGTGCACGCAATGAAGATGATGCATAAAAAGAAAAGAAACTGTTCGGATACCGTTGTATGTCCATTCTCAAACTGAGATTGAACCATAATTAATCTTTCTTCATTTTTATCCTTATCAAACATAGCATTGTATAAAGAGTTTTTGCTTGAATTATAGATCATTTTGATCCGGAAAATTATGACTTATCTGTGGAATGTGAGAAACTCTTCATCATGTGACCTCCCAAGTTTAATCATGGTGCAGAAGAATGCAAGAATAGAGGAAGGCTGAGCAGGAGGAGCTTGTGGCGATGCTGAAGTGCAGTACTCTGAACAATTTATAGTTCATGGAATTCACAGCACGATGTGGCTCCAGACCTTGTCAGATGATATTCCATATTGTGATTAAAATTCAGCTGAGAACGCACATTGGTATTGCCATTCCACTTCAAACCCAAAACAAGAACAAAAATAAAAATAAAAATAAAAATGCTTATGGAATAGAGTTGTTTAGCTTCCACTTCAGACCGATAAATTGCCATTCCCCTCGATGGAGCCTCCACGTACCATTTTTTGCCTGATCTCCCAGCTCATTGGGCTCTGGTGCTCCACGTATCTTTATTTTTTGCATGTATAGAGATACATTCAGTTTTATGTTAGAAAATTATAATTGAATAGACATATAGAGATATATAAATGCATACTTTTCGAAGTTGAAAGGGTATTTTTTAGAAAGTAAAAATCGAGAAACACTTTAAAAGATTTATATTTTATAGATGTTATAAATTATAAATAATTAAAATTTTTATTTTATTATTATACCTGAATAAAAGATTTATTGACAAAAATATTATAAAATATGTATTTTATTATCAAATTTACCAGCACTCTTTGATACTGTATCTATTATTTTATATTGGATACAATTGATTGATTTTTATTATTAAAAAATAGAGATATAGAGGTATATATCTATATATATATATATATAGATGCACCGTGTCCTTTTGAATTGGGAAAGCCCCATGATTTAATTGTGATTTAGGAGACACAATTGGCAGCTGTAAGTGCAAAAATACCTTTGTGAGTTATATAGTTGAATTTCTATAAGGCACTTTTCTTTTTTTAATGGACACTAATATGAAGGGTAATGATGTATTTCAAATAGAAAATTAAAAATATATCGCCATCCATTGAATTAGTTAATGGAGTCTAGGAATATATTCACGTACATTGAATCAACAAAATAGGAATTAAGAAAACTGTCTACATACATGGAAGGATAAAATGGAAATTTTGAAATGTGAACAAACACAATAATAAACTCCATACTTTTATAAATAGATTTTGATGATCATGATCTATATATTCTATACCTATGTATAAAATGAATGGAGAGGGAAAAAAATACGAGGAGAGAGAAATATATATTTAGTGATTGCTTTTGAAGCCACAGACCTTAAGAATGATACAAATGGTAATGGCAAGAGTTTTGTGTGGCGTTACCATTTACAACTTTCAATTGCACTTGTTTTTCACCATCGAGGGTGATAGTCTAGTGGTTCCAAGCTCACTCATATATGATTTGGAGACTCTCAAGTCTCGAGTATGAATCCCCAGGGAATATATGTTAAGATGGGCTCTTTGGCTTGTGTCTCTTAGAGCCTCTCTCTCTTTTTCCTTTTTGTTTTTAAATGAGATTTCTCACCTTTGCTATCTTTTCTTTTTAGTTATTTTTTTTAGCATATCAATCCAATATAAGTGTGAAAATGGACGAGAGGATCTTTATTAGGAGAGAATTACTCATTTAATTATTATTTTTTCGGAAAATAAAGTTATTTTAATTATTAGGGAGATGTTAAATTAAAAAGGAACAAGAAAGGATGGCTATCCGAAGGAAGGCTCCTCGTATTCAGTTATTGCTATCGGAGAGACACTAACCTGTATCATGAGTTATGCCTCATCGTCGTTGAAGGAAGGTTGATGATAGGGGAGGGGACTTTTCTCGAAACATTGAAGGGTAGTTTTGGTATTATGAAATATGAAGGAATATTTTGTTAAGCTTCGTACTTTAGGGTAGTTTTAGTATTTTGAAATGTGGAGAAACACTTTGTTAAACTTCGTACTTTTATATTTAGTATAGATATATTTGAATTATAAGTAATGACCTAGAATTTTTTCAAATAATTACTTGTATGTATAATATATATATGTATATATATACACATTTTAGGCCTATGTATCATACAATTTGAATAAAAGGTAAAAAAGATGGTGTAGTACAATGATGCATATCTAATTCATGAGGTCGATTCTCCATGTTTAATTTGTCAAATCTTGCCCCATTATTCCATGAGGTCGTTTTCAGATAAGAAATGGTGGGTTTTCAGGAGATGCAATGCTCAGCGATTCCAGATTTCTTTTCCTTTACTACTACATTGTCCTTACGGATGGTTTCATTGCGGTTTCCTTATCGTTTTTCTCCCGTACATGGATGCTGTATAATTGTTAGTTTCCTCACGCTTTAGCACTATGCTACGAAATTGTTATATCTTCTGTTTTTCCCTTCCCAAATTTTTACTTCCTCTGTAGATACAAAATATCGTGTCACTTTCATATGGTCCTATTGCTTTAGGATGCACGGAAAATTAGTCTAACCTAAATAATACATATATCCAATTGATTTGCATCAACTAGGTGATGACTCAAAGACTAGGTGATTTTTCCGTCTCAAGTTGTGGCGAATGAATATATTTTAGACATGATGGAAGAAGGTGATCGACTGGATGAATGAACAAATGTTAAATACAGTAGAGATGAATGAAATAATAAGTAATATATAGAACTGCATATATTAGAGATGATATAGTATGGACTTGTGGAGATGGATGGTAATGGAGTCATCCCACCCGAGTCTTAGTCTTCTTGATTAAACTCTCTTTCAAATTAGCGTGTCTTAGGGATAAGAAAGAGTCGACAGGTGAGAAATTTTACTTCGCCTTTTTTACTTTTTTTTCCTATGGAGGTCTATTTAAATTTGGAGTGTAAATTAAGGCAACTGGGTAATGGATTTCTTCTAATTACAAGTGACATATATCACATGATTTGACCATTTTCTCAAATTTATCTCACGGTTTAAAAATTACCTAAAAAGGCTCATGGCGTCCATATTATTCCAGATCTATCCCGGACGCAATTTGTCTGTCAATTTTTAATGGCGTTGCTGACGTGGAATGTAAGTGGGCCCATCCTTACCATTATGGCCCTTTACCCGGGATAGATTTGAGAAAAAAAAATTAAAACTATGGGATTGATGGATTACCATGGAGTCAAATTAGCGTTTCTCAGGGGTAAGGTGGGATCGACAGATAGCTGAGAAAATTCTCTATATCCTTACGAACGTTCCGCTGTATACTTAGTTGGAAAAAAGAAAAGAAACGGTTTGAATATTGTTGTATGTCCTTTCTAAAACTGAGATTGATGACCATAAATAATCTTTCTTTATTTTTATCCTTATTGGACATAGCATTGTATAGAGAGGTTTTTGTATGAATTACATATCATTTTGATCTTGAAAATTCTGACTTATCTGTGGAATGCGAGAAATTCTTCATCATGTGACCTCTCGAGTTTAATGATGGTGCAGAAGAATGTAGTAACAGGGGCAGGCAGGGCAGGAGCTTGTGGCGATGCTGAAGTGCAGATAGATACTCTTGAACAATTTATGTCTGTTAATGGAATTCATAGGACGATGTGGCTCCAGACCTTGTTAGATGAAAAAGGAAGATTGATCCATGAAGTGGCACCGAACTTGTAATCATTGGTGCCAATCTGTTGAGCTGTTTATTAGTGGCCTCAATTCTTTTTTAGTGGTCAGGAAGCAACGATTTGGGCCATAAATAACATGGACAGAAATGTCGGAGTCTTTGTTCTGTTGATATATTAAGGATCCTTCAGTTTCGTAGATTTAGTTCCGCAGATTCATCTCTGCCTTGAACAGGAAAATGATTGGACATAAGTGTGTCCCACTTTGTTTAATAACTCGAAAGACTCGGATTAGATGGCTTTAATTTCAATTAGATTCTTCAATATATTTATTGAGTCAAAAAGGATACTCCATATTATGATTAAGATTCAGCTGAAAAGGCACATTGGTATTGCCATTCCTCTTCAAACCCAAAATGAGAACAAAAATAAAAATGCTTATGGAATAAGGCTGTTTAGCTGTCTACTTCACCGATAAATTGCTATTCCCCTCGATGGGGCCTCCATGTACCATTTTTTGCCTGGTCTCCGATCTCACTGGCCTCTGGTGCTCCTCCTGATTATTTTGTCTTTTACAGTTAGAAAATTAAGTTGAGCAAAAACCGTGCATTTTTATGGCCATTTTATATATAAATGGAAAATCTTCCATGAAAAAGTACCTCGCAGGATTTCTCGGAGCCGCATTTCTATTCAGCCTGTTTGTTTTCCTACGCTTTTTCCTCTCAACCATTCTCACCAACCATCTCGGTCTCCCGAATTCCAGCATAATATATCCTACTGATATCCCGAGGATGAGTCCGCATCCTGATCCCATTGCCATTGCCCTCCATTCAATCCAATGCCCTTCTTCTTCTTCTTCTTCTTCTTCTTCAGGGAAAGTTGAATGCGGTGGTGACTGCTTCGAAGTATCACATGTATCTGACAACGGAGGACCGCACAGGCTGGGATTCCCGTCAAAGGAGTGGTTGAATGTATCCATTTGCGGGCCACGAGGAATCGGTCCAACAAGCTGGTTATAGGAGAGATTCAAGGTGGTGAGTGACGTAAGATCCGCAATTCCTCTGGGGATCTCCCCATCGAGCTTGTTCGAGGATAGGTCTAGCCACTCCAGATTAGTAAGCTTCCCCACAGAAGAAGGGATGCTGCCAGTCAGATTGTTGTGAGAAAAGTTGAGTCCCTTGAGTGCTTTCAGATCTCCGATTGCTTCTGGGATCTCTCCTTCAAAGAAGTTTCTTGAGAAGTCGATGGTTGTAAACACGGTCATAATTTTCACCAGCACCAACTCCGTCCCTTTCACGAACACTGTAATGGTATCTTCATAGGAGAAGCCACCCATATAACGTAAACCACCTTTCTCTTCATTCTTCATGGCTATTAAGTTGGCAATGTACTCAGCTGGCAGTTGACCGGAAAAGCTATTGTTAGAGAGGTCCAAGATGTGTAACTGAGGGAAGGGATTACTAGTTCTCTTGGAACTATCCACCGAACTATGGAACTTGTTGGATCTCAGGATAAGAACTTGCAGATTTGGAAGGGTATCCAACCAGTAAGGGAAGTGGCCCTCTAACTCATTTTCGCCGAGATCCAATACTTGCAAATTCTTGCAACATGTCAAAGATCGTGGCAACGTCCCTTTGAGTTGATTTTGACCTAAGCGGATTGTCTTGATCGAGTTGTTTCCAGGGGAAATTATCTCTGGCATCTGACCTACAACTTGATTTGCTTGGAGATCCAATACAGATAGTAAGTCAGTAAAATTCATCAGACAGTGAGGAATGGTGCCGGTCAAGAGGTTATTGGACAGGGTAATGATCAATAGCCTGGTGGCGTTGCAGAGCTGATAAGGAATGCCTCCACTAAACTCATTTTTTGAAACGGAATAGTAACCAATGGATGGTGACGGAATCGGGAGAGGTCCTTTAAAACTGTTGCTGGCTAAGTCAACAAAACTAGCAGTTGAATTCAGAAAGAAATTTATTGGCAACTGTCCGGAAAACTCATTGTTGGAGAGGCTCAAGTATGAAATTTGCGGAGGGAGGGGAATTTCAATGGCTCCATGAAACCTATTGGACTGTAAATCTACAGTCCGCACCCCGTAGACAGCGTTTAGCCAGCGCGGGAATGTATCAGATATTGCATTGTGATTGACAAATAAAATCTGCAAGCTCGTACAGTTTGCTAGAGATTGTGGCAATGGACCTTGTAACATATTGTAGCTCAAATCCAACTCGAAGAGGCGGCTTAAGTTTCCCATCTGGCAGACTGAAGATGGGATCTCGCCAGTCAAACTGTTATTTGAGGCAACGAGCAACGAGAGGCTTTTTAAATCACCCAAACATCTCGGAATGGTGCCATTGAGTCTGTTGTTTGAGAGATCGAGGTATTCTAGTGAACTGGCTTGGCAGATTGAAGATAGGATCTCTCCAGAGAAATTGTTGCTTGAGGCATCGAAGTCCACTATCGAAGGAGGAGGGTCAGGTAGAGGACCATTAAAATTGTTGTTTGAGAGGTCCAAGTTTGTCAATGTGTCCCTCCCTACTCTCCAAAACCATTCAGGAATCCCTCCACTGATCATGTTTCTGGAGAGGACCAACCCTTTCAGCTCAGCGGAAGAACTCAAGAAGTATGGGAATTTGGTCAACCTGCAAGTTGATAGATCCAGATTTTGGAGCACGGGGAAGGAACAGTTGCCATCACTTTGCAGCAACATATTCAGGTAACTGTTTTCTGTGAGGAAAAGGTACTGGATATTTTTGAGCCGCGCAAACATTTCAAAGTCCATGGTGCCGCTGAAATTGTTATGGTGGAGGTCCAAGTGGGTGAGGTGGACAAGGTTTCCAAGGGTCGGTGGGATCGGACCGGCAAATTGGGCCTCACTGAAGTCCAAAATGGTCATGGATGTCAGATTCCCCACTGAGGCAGGAACTGACCCATCGAACTCTGTCCTCGATAGATCCAAGAAGACGAGCGGACTGGTCCAGTTTTTTGTCTGGGGTAGAGTGCCCCTGAGATTATGATTACTTGAAAGAAAGAGACTGCAGAGGTTTGGGAGATGGAAGATGTCAATCGGAACTATCCCTCCCAGACGACAGCCACGAAGACTCAAAGATGTCAGACTGGAAGAAGAGAAGTTCGCTAGGGACGTAGGAGAAACTCTAGACATGTCGGTACCATCAAGAATAAGTTCTCTCAACTGTGTGAGATTATGTATAAGCCATCTGAAACTACGGTCATCTTCAATGGTTAGGTCCCAGAATCTGCCTGAGAGATCGAGTGTACTTAGGCGGGAGAGGTGAAAAATTTCTAGAGGAATGGGCCCGAAGAAGTTAGAATGAGAGAGATTCAGATGAGCCATTCTGGTAAAGATACCGAACTTAGGTGAAATTCCTTGGGAGCCATAGAAATCGTTACCGGCGAGGTTGAGCCGCCGAAGACTGGGGAGCAAAAAGAGGGTGCTGTTGGAATGGAGGGTACCTTTGAGCTGACTGCAACTGAGATCGAGCCCGATCACTCTATGTGCTGCCATTGGGTGGCAAGTGACCCCAGCCCACGAGCAGCAATCAGTGCCATTCTTCCACAAGGCCGTCTTTGGATATGAAGTAATATTGGACCAGTCGTCGCAGTGCTCATAGGAGGCATCTCTTGTGACAGTGAATGAACTGCTGAACTGAAGCAGAGCATCGCATTCATTGATATGGCTTGGATAATGTTGGGATGATGTGGTGAGAACAGCAGCAGCAGCAGATGCAAGAGGGCGTGAGATGATCAGGAAAGAGAGGAGGAAGAGGAAGAGGAAGGGGAAGACCCAAATATCTCGCATGGTCTCGTCTTGTTGGTAATACTTACTGATTGATGATGAAATTTGTTTGTTAAGTTGCGGTTGGATGGAGTGAATCACCTCCATGCATCCCTTAAATATCCATCCGAACATTATTATTATATTAATAAGAAATAATAAAGAAGTGATTAAAGAAGACGAGTGGAATTAGAGATGGGACACATGTAATCGAGGGGATGATTAAAGAAGCGAGGTGTGTTTTCTAAATTTGAAGAACTTTATGATGCTATCTCTACATTTCATATTTTCTCTTACTTTCCTCCAATATAGTCGAAGATAATATGGACTATCAAAACAAATAAAAATTAATCAGCATAGTACACCAAGTCTTGCCTATAAATTGTGATGTATAAATACTATGAGATGTTTACGTACCCACTATACTCCTAGTATTTATATGACTAAAATCACTAGTTTAAATTTAAATTTATGATATCAGTTTAAGTAAAATAATATATATAAAAAGATCTAACACAATAAACCAATACTTATATTTTTCAAAATATCTCGCATGGTCTCGTCTTGTTGGTAATACTTACTGACTGATGATGAAATTTGTTTGTTAAACATACTCATGCTAGATTTTAAGCAACAATCTTAGGAAGACATCTAATTCCACGCAACTCCCGTATCTAGCCCGGGCCGTGGCGACAACATCTTCTAGAAAAATTACACATCAAGCAATGAAAAGAAGTCATAAAGATGGGATAAAAAAAGAAGTGGTATGGCCCCACTTCGAAGCTTCCTTCCCCTTGCAGTGGAAATTAGAAATGGAAGACTCCAAAGTTTTCTTTCCTCTAAAGTCTATCGCGTCTACTATGCGGTAGATGAAGGTTGCTTTCCATGAGGCCAACATTGCTGCCTTTCACTATTCCATTCCCATTAAGTTTACCTTTTGACCATTCTCACTCTCTATGTTCTATTTGCCTAGTTCCAGGGGGCTCGTGCATGGCCATCGGATTAAACGACTCTTCCCGATCGAACGGCCAGGGGGGACTCCATGGGTCCCACGTCCACGGATGGAGCAACCTCGTCACCTATCCAGCAGCGAGGTGAGCAAGGACAACTGTGTCTTCCCTTCCCATCCCTTCCTAAGATTCTTGCTTAAATATTCATCCGAACATTATTATTACATTAATAAGAAATAATAATGAAAGTATAATTGTCTAGTTGAAAATAACTCGTGCCTACATGAAAGATTGTAAATAGCAGAAAGTATTATTCTTTTTCCTGATTATAAAGGAGGCGTGTGGACCTATTACAAGAATGTAAAATACTTAAAAAAGGGAACACGGCTAGTCGGACAGTATAAATCAAATATGAAATTTCTGAATTATCAGGTAAGGGCGTGTACCACTGCACCGTACCCCTTCTCAACAAAAAAAATGGGGTTAAAAATTCACCAAATTCACTTATGAATTTTTACTTTTATCTAACTTTGAGAATTTTTCGGTAAAAACTCAAAAATGAAAAGAAAAATTAAATGAGGGGAAGGTCTACAGTGTAATTAATTTGTTTTCACAATCATTTTTTTACTATTCGATTGTAACTATTAATGAATAAAAGTTAAATAATTGGATGGAACAGGATCTTCTCTAAAGGAGGCTGAAAGATGAAGTATCAGAGAGAGAGAGAGAGAGAAGACGAGTGGAATTAGAGAGGGGACACATGTAATCGAGGGGATGATTGAAGAAGATGGGTGTGTTTTCTAAATTTGAAAAACTTTATGATGCTATCTCTACATTTAATATTTTCTTTTACTTTCCTCCAATATAGTCAAACATAATATGGACTATCAAAACAAATAAAAATTAATCAGCATAGTACACCAAGTCTTGCCTATATATTGTGATGTATAAATGCTATGAGATGTTTACGTACACACTATACTCCTAGTATTTATATGACTAAAATTACCAGTTTACAAATTTAAATTTATGATATCAGTTTAAGTAAAATAAAATATATAAAAAGATCTAACATAATAAACCAATACTAATATTTTTCAAAATTATCTAATAAATAAACTTTGAATAAAAAAAAAAAAAAAAGAAAATGAGTGGGTCAATGTAAAGCATTGGACAGGTTAGAGAAAGAGAGAAATAGGGAATGAAAGGGAGAATGTGAAAAGTGGTGGGGGAGAAAATACGACAGTTAATTATGTACAATTACAAGTATCCTTAACCTAATGGCAGTTATTAATTAGGAATATTTTGCTAAGGATATTTTGGGAAATTCAAAGTTATACCACTGTACCTTTCTCCAATTTTTTTGCTGGATGAAAAAAATTGGAAAGATTATGGACTAATGATGAGCCATACTTTTCTCCAATTTAGTAGTGTGAACTAATTATTAGAATTAGAATTTCATGAAGATTATTTAAATTGATACTTGACAACTTAAAAGATTATGATCTGACTCCATGAAAAAAATTGACAAGCATTACTATATGAGAAAGATCATGTAAATCTATTATTTGAAAAAATACGAACTTACTACTTCATGTATTTCTATAAAAATAATCATCAATGAAAATAAAAGAGATTCAAATAATATAAACTTCAAAATTTTAAATATATTTTTATTAATTAAGTTAGGTAAACTTGTTTTTTATTTTTTCTCATGAGAATCATTTTGTTTGAATAGCAAGATTTTGTTCTTTTTCATTTTTTGGCATCGAAATATAGAAATAAGTAATGGAAAACTAAAGAAGTGAGATTTCATATTTCTTGGGTACCCATTATCATTTTTTATCATATAATGTACAGTGTTTAGAAATTTTTTTTTTCGGCGTATACCATGGTATCCGAAAGTCTATCGGGCCCCCACTAAGCCAGTTTGAAGTGGATCGGCCCACCAAAGGGTAAAATTCTTTTAGCATGAGTCCTTTTTTTTCTTTGAAATAATTTTAAGAGTGAATATTTTACAGTAAAGATGGAAATAGTTTTGTGTCTATTGATTTTTTCAATGGAATTAAAGATGAAAATAGTTTTGTGTCTATTGATTTTTTTCAGTGGAATTTTGTGTCTACTGATTAAGAAATTAATAAATGAGAATTCAGAGAGTGATCTAAGGATTCCACCCAAATTAGTTAAAAGGTAATTAATTTGGTATAGAGGCAATTTTGGCAAGATGAACAATAAATGGGGTGGATTAGCTATAGAGAGTGGAAATAGTCCTAGCAAGGGTAAAATGCATATAAAATTATGGGATTTCTCCATTTTCCTAGAGAAATTAAACATTTCAAATTTGAAAAATAAAATAATGTGTTTTCATTTTTTCCCAAATCAAACCAACTTGTTATTTTTTTAATTAATTTGTATTCAAAGCTAAAATTAAAAAAAAAGATTGAATGAAGGTTAAATTCAGATTTTACTTAAATTATTTGGTGGCCCTATAGCTGACGTTAATCATTTTATCATCTCTTTGGCACGTGAATGATCAAAAAGGTCTCTCTCTGATCAGAGAGATAATTGACTAAGTTGTTTGACCGGAGAAAGAGGCCACAATAAATGAGCTAAAGGGGACAGACAAGATTAACAATAAAGGAATTAGGGCGAATTTGATTTCAATTTGAGAGACAATGCAATATGTTTTCCATGGTGGCGATGTAAAAGATCCATAGCAACATAAATCATCATATTGATCATTTAAAAGAATGAAGTAAAGGTCGACATGGTGTTCGTTTCAAAAAAATTATAATATTTAAGGCCACATGATTGCTTGGTGTGCTCTTATTTTGCCTATAGTCCTGATGAAAAAGAACCAGAGCATTGTAAATCATCAAACTGATCATGAAACAATAGAAATAAATGTCGACTTGGAGTTTCCCAAATAAAAGTTTTTTGGGAAGAATATTTTCTTACCTTTAAATTTTTAAAGATATTTAATGGTAAGATCCAAATAAAGCAAAATGTCTTTTTAATTTTCTGATGAGGAACTATCAGTTATATAATAAATCAAGAATTTTTAAATTTTCAGAACTTAATGGATACTTCTTAATAAAATATGTATATATCAGGGCATTTTTATATAATTTTGAGAACATTTTATAATCTACATAAAATTTTATAGTCTTGAATTTTTTATAAGACAAAAAACTGTATCTAATCACATCAGTATAATATTAAAATAAATATAATTAGTATATATTATATATAATAAGAACATATTAAATAAACATATATATTTCTAATAATTTATGGTTGTGTAGGCAATCTTTAATATTGGTGACACCCAGTTACTATCAGTGATTATATATATATCTAATAAAATATATTTTTATTTATTATAAATTACAAATGCACAAACGTTTAAAACATGCATATAACATATACTAAAATAGACAAAAAGGAAAAATAGATCATGTTCTAGACCATGCAATGCATAGGCTCCACACCTAGTATATATGGAAGTGGAGACGTGATGGTCCCCATCTGATAGCCTTAAAATATTTGGATGCCTAGGTGGACCTTTTGTTATTTTTTTTCAATTTTTATAATTATTTGACATTTTGATTTGACAAATATAAATATAATTCATTAAGATGTGATAATCTTCCAAATATTTTTTTGATTTAAATTCTTCGAAGAATACAATCCGATAAGATACGATTATCTACGAAAAATTGATAATTTTTTCTAATTTTATTTGAGATTTCATTTTTGCAAAACATATAATTAATAAAATACGATAATCTATAAAATATGTGAAGAAATTTGATTGTTTTATATATAATATTATAAAATTCAAGCCAACTAAATATTTTATATTTCATAATTTCTTTTATATTTCAAATTTAATTCTAAAATTTTAAACTAGTGCCAGTCCAAAATTTTGTCAATCTTTCTAGTTTTTATATATAAATCTAATTTTCTTACTTTTAAAATTGTTACAGCGCTATTTAATAATTAAATGTTTTTCATTTTTATTTTGAATAAATATAACTTGAGAAAATTTCGGTATGTACAAACTATTTTTATAGTAATTTTTCTATGTAAAATTTGGAAAGCTTTTCAAAAGTTTGATTTCCAAATTTTAAATTCGATATCTTAATAATATTATGATAGATATGGCATTTACATAATAATTTGTAGGATTCTTTAACTAGGTTTTCATTTTATTATAAATACAGCATGCCACTAAGTGAATGTCACCAATCTTATTGTCAGAAAATACTGTTACAATTTGAAAATAATTTCGTTATTTGGGCCAATAACTGTTTAATATACAAACGTATTAATTTATATTCAAATTTCTTTTAGCATATCTTATAATGTTTTTAGAGAGCTAATAAAAAATAATGATTTCAGAAGTTTGGATGAGATTCTTCATGATGAAGAAATAAAAAATTCTTCTTACTTATTTTTACTTTTTAATGAATATAATATCATATTTCTGCTTGTATATTTTCTTTAATTTTTATTTTAATCAAAAAACTCAATTCATGCAAGTGTTATGAAAAAAAAATTGACCAACATGGATTATTTTTAAATTATTGATAAATCTCAATTTTATATTTTGTTTGATCATTTTTTATAATATTATTTAATAATATAATTATGACTTTTTATTTAAATAGAAGTTTTCGATGAAATATGGTTATTCCCATATATATATATATGTTTTAAACATTTTCAAGTTATATACATAGCATATTTATTTTAAATTTTTTTTTGAATTTTTAAATAAATATATTATGTACTATTCTGTGCAACTCGAGGACTTCATGCCTAGTGCATACGTGTGTGGTGTGTGTGTGTATATATGCATATTAAAGCGGAGATACGGTGGGTCTAGTCAACTAGCTTCAAATACCCAGAACACTAAATGGGATTTTCTTATCATTATTGTTTCTATTTTTAGTTTTTATACTTATTTTTACTGAAAATGATTTTTAAAAGGATTTCTGAAAGATATTTTATGATAAATTTGAATAAAATACAACATTTTTCTAATTTTCGGATGATATATTATTAGTTACATAACATTTGATGAATTTTCTATTTTTTTATTTTTGAACATTTTTGTATTTTATTTTTGTATTTTTAAAATTTTTTATGGGGGTCGCGCAAGCTATGGTCCACGTGTGGAGAAATTGGTCGATAGTAACGTTCGTTAAGTTCACGTTAGCAAATGGATGAAAATATGTTAATTGAGCGGATGATAGGCTTTTCTATTTTGAGACAAAATAAAAACTGGCAGTTTTATTACAAAAAAGAAAAGAAAAGAAAGGCCAAATTTGAGAAATTTCTCAAAACCTTGAGTTGTTTTATGTATTTATGCTTTAATAAATCACAAATTTCTAAAATTTTAAAATTAAAAGAATATTTTATGATAATATATATTTGGGTGGGCAATCTTCTTTATAGCTTTTTTACTTTGTTCGCGAAATTCAATTAACATCGACCATATGTATCCAATATGATTTTTTTTTATTGATTGTAAATTACAATTCACAACAATTTGAAACACACATTTTATATATAATAAAATTGATAAAAGCATACAAGCTCCACATTTTAAATCCACATTTTCTATTATGTGCAACATACAAGCTCCACGACTAGTGTATATATATAGATGAAAGCAGTGTGCTATGGCTTTGGTTGATGACCACAAATTGCACTTATCACTCAATTCATGAAATTTTCTCAAATTTTCTCGAATATATATATATATATATATTATTTAATAAGTTTTTTGAAAATTTAAAATCTTTTCTTTTAATGTTGATGATCTCACAGATTTTGAATTACCGGAAGCCTAAATTAATTTTATTTTGATAAAATGTGGTTCTCTACCTTATTATTTTTTAAAACTTTTCAGATTTATCCGCATAATACATCTCAAACTTTTAAATTTTGAAAACTTGCGTAATATTATTTGATATAATATATTCGCCCTCGACGGTCTTTTTACTTTCATCCTGATCAGGTGATGAGGGCTTTCCATCAAAAAAGGGAAGCGTGATGAGGGCAGTTTTGGTCCTCCAATTGACTTTCCCGTTTACGTTGTCTTTACGGAGGTTTGCTACATCGGGGATTGACTGAACAAGGCAATGAACTTCACTATTCAATATTAAACCTTGATTTCACGACATAGATACTCTACATGCGAAATTTCGATTAACGATTCCAAATTTCTTTTTCTTTGCTACTACACTGTTCTTACGGATGGTTGCATTGCGCTTTCCTTATTGTTTTTCTCCCGTACATGGATGATGTATAATTGTTAGTTTCCTCACGCTTTAGCACTCTGCTACGAAGTTGTAATATCTTCTGTTTTTCTCTTCCCAAATTTGTACTTCCTCTGCAGATGTAAAATATTGTGTCACTTTCAGATGGTCTTACTACTTTAGGATGCATGAGAAATTAGTCTAATATAAATGTATGTATATCCAATTAAATCGCATCAATTAGGTCATGACTCAAAGACTAGTTGATTTTTTCAGTCTCAAGTTGTAGTGAATGAGTATATTTTTAGACTTGACGGGAGAAGGTGATCGACTGGATGAATGAACAAATGTTAAATATAGTAGAGATGAATGAACTAATAAGTAATATATAGAACTACATATATTAGAGATGATATAATATGGACATGTGGTGATGGATGGTAATGGAGTCAACCCACCCGAGTCTTCTTGATTAAACTCTCTTTCAAATTAGCGTGTCTTAGGGATAAGTGAGAAATTTTTCTTCGCCTTTTTTACTTTTTTTTTCCCAACGGAGGTATATTTATATTTGGAGTGTAGACTAAGGCAATTGGATAATGGATTTTTTCTAATTAGAAGTGACATATATCACATGATTTGATCATTTTCTCAAAATTCATCTCACGTTTTAAAAATTATCCAAAAAAACTAATGGTGTCCATGTTATGCCAGATCTATCCCGAAGGCAATTTGTCCATCAATTTTTAACGGTGTTGCTGACGTGGAACGTAAGTGGGTCCATCCTTGCTATTGTGGCCCTTTGTCCGCGATAGATTTGAGAAAAAAATTAAAATTATGGGATTGATAGATTATCGTGGAGTCAAATTAGCGTTTCTTAGGAGTAAGGTGGAATCGATTGACAGCTGAGAAAATTCTCTATATCCTTACAAACATACCGCTGTATACTTAGTCGGAAAAAGAAAAGAAACGTTTTGGATATCGTTGTATGTCCTTTCTAAAACGGAGATTGATGAACCATAAATAATCTTGATTTGTTGTTATCCTTATCGAACATAGCATTGTATAAAGAGGTTTTTGCATGAATTACAGATCATTTTGATCCGGAAAATTCTGACTTATCTGTGGAATGCGAGAAATTCTTCATCATGTGACCTCTCGAGTTTAATGATGGTGCAGAAGGATGCAGTAACAAAGGCAGGCAGGGCAGGAGCTTGTGGCGATGCTGAAGTGTGGATAGATACTCTGAACAATTTATGACTGTTAATGGAATTCATTGGACGATGTGGCTCTAGACCTTGTTAGATGAAAAAGGAAGATTGATCGATGAAGTGGGCACCGAACTTGTCATCATTGATGTCCATTTGTTGAGCTGTTTATTAGTGGCCTCAATTTTTTTTCAGTGTCCAAATTTCTTTTTCTTTGCTACCACACTGTTCTTACGGATGGTTGCATTGCGGTTTCCTTATCGTTTTTCTCCCATACATGGATGCTGTATAATTGTTAGTTTCCTCACGCTTTAGCACTCTGCTACAAAATTTTTATGTCTTATGTTTTTCCCTTCCCAAATTTTTACTTCCTCTGTAGATATAAAACCTTGTGTCACTTTAGGATGCATGGAAAATTAGTCTAACGTAAATAGTACGCATATCCAATTAATTCGCATCAACTAGGTCATGACTCAAAGACTAGTTGATTTTTCTATCTCAAGTTGTGGTGATTGAATATTTTTTTAGAAGTGACGAGAGAAGGTGGTCGACTAAATGAATGAACAAATGTTAAATACAGTAGAGATGAATGAACTAATAAGTAATATAAAGAACTACATATATTAGAGATGATATAACATGGAAGTGTGGTGATGGAAGGCAATGGAGTCAACCCAACCGAGTCTTCTTGATTAACCTCTCTTTCAGATTAGCGTAAGAAAGAATCCACTGGTGAGAAATTTTTCTTCGCCTTTTTGACTTTTTTTTCCCTACGGAAGTCTTTTTATATTTGGAGTGTAGACTAAGAAAGAATCCTTTTTCTTTGCCTTTTTCACTTTTTTTTCCATAAGGTCTATTTATATTTAAAGTGTAATTAAGGCAACTGGGAAATGAATTTCTTCTAATTACAAGTGACATATATTATATGGTTTGACCATTTTTCAAATTTATCTCAGGGTTTAAAAATTATCCAAAAAAGGCTCATGTTGTCCATGTTATTCTAGATTTATCCCCGAGACAATTTGTCTGTCAATTTTTCACGGTGTTGCTGATGTTGAACGTAAATGGGCCCATCCTTGTCATTGTGGCCCTTTGCCCGGGATAGATTTGAGAAAAAAAATTAAAACCATAAGATAGATTTGAGAAAAAAATTAAAATCATAAGATAGGTTTGGGCCCACTTACATTTCATTGATTGACAAAATGTCGTTGTGATAGATTTGGAACAAGATGTAAGCCATAGGCTTTTTGAGTAATTTTTAAAGCATGATATAGATTTGAAAAAAGAGTAAAATCATAGGATAAATGGCATAAAAATCCCTTTAATTTAATATATTTTGGAAAATTTTATTTAAATAATGAATTTACTTAATTGCATGAGCAGTAAAAGATAAATTGCAACCAATTGAAAGGGTCAGCGCATTTAGAGTTGAGCGTTTAAAATTTACATGGCATTATACGTAGGATATTGTATTTCGCCATATTACATACTGTATAGAATATATAGATATTGAATAGAATATATAGATATAACTTAGAGTCAACATCAATATAATCTTTAGTGGCTAATATTCCTTTTTTATTCATTTAACAATAGCACGTGCATAAAAAAAATTGATGAAAATAACAAAATAAAACAGATAATATTTAGTTATTATATATGAGAGAGTTATGCCAATGAAATATCAGAGAGAAATACAAATAGAGAAAATCAAGTTGAGATATGAAAGAAAATATATATTAACCAAGAATTTGATTTTTGGTCGATGCCCATAGCTTAATGATAAATTTAATGTACAAAGCTTATAATGATGAATATGTGTATTAATTAGTTTAACATCAAAGAAATACTCGTTAAAAATTGATAAAAATGATAAATTATTGTTTTTTCCTCAATAATCCATGAAAGTGGTTTTTTTTAAAGGCATACAAGTTAATTTTTAGAAAAAAAAGTGACGAATTGTAGCTGCAATTTTAGAATCCATTTATGATATCTTACCCATTAGGGTGGCAAAATATATAATTAAAAAAAATCCGTACATACATATATATATTTTAAAAAATAGTTTGCATTACATTTTTTTACTTGTTGTCTTGGGAAATTAATTATTGCATATATATTTTCACATATTTCATTTATTTTTATTTCAAATTATTTTTCGTTCTTATTTTTGGAAAAGAACCCCTAATTATTGAGCTAATTAATTATTTTTCATTCTCCTAATCTTTTTATTCTTATTTTAGGGGGTTCTTTTTTTTGTGGAGGATTCTATGTTTTTGCATCATAAGACAAAACACCACCTCCCCCACCAAAAACTCTTCGGTGCTTAATTATTTTCATGAAAAATTTTAAAAATAATATTAATGGATGAACACGCGAATGAATAACTGGGAGACGGAGAGAGGGAATTATTAAAAAAATAGAGAGACAGAGAGGCAAGGAATTGTCGCAGATTCTATGTGAGGAGCGATCTTCACTTCTCTAATTTTAGGTGCATGAATTTAAAAATATTAACTTCTTAAATGGTTATTTAATATTTTCAGGAATTGTTTTTACAATTAATTAGAATGAAACTTCCTTGCAGGTGAAAACCATGCAATAGAGGCTAAGGAATTGACATATAGCACTATTTTATTAATTCTGAGATGACACGTAACATAGTCTCATTGAACATGCATTTTCATTTCGCTGTTATATATTATATATAGATGTTGAAAATTTAAAACTTTTTATATTAAGGGTTTAAAAAAATAAGCACTTAAAATATTAAGGGGTTTTTACCCCATATATCCCATGGTTTCACCTTTTTTCAAATCTATTTTATGCTTTTAAAATTATCAAAAATATCTCATGGTTTATATTTTTTTCCAATCTAGCTCGGCGTTATATTTTACATTAATGAAACGTAAGCATGCTCCAAATCTATCCATTGGTTTTATTTTTTTTCAAATATATCCTATGATTTTAATTTTTTCTCAAATTTATTCCGGGTAAAGGGCCACAGTGGCAGGACCATTAAATTTTGACAGAAGATATAACGGCGTGATAGATTTGGAAAAAAATACAAACCATGAGATATTTTTGATAATTTTAAAAGTATAGAATAGATTTGAAAAAATGCCGAAAAAATAGGATATATGACGTAATTTGGCCAAATATCAATTATAATCCTCTTAAAGGTATAAATGATCCCTCCGCATTTTAAGGCTCTTCATAGTAGGAAAAAGCTCAAGACCAAATTTCGGTGGCCTTCCCCGAGTCTATTGGCCCTGAACATGTTGCAGAAGGTCCTTCGACTGGGCCGACAGATATAGAGCTCCAAGGGTGCGGTACAAGCAAACAGGGATGGACCAAATCCTGGCTCCGTCCCCGTGAGCAAATAACATTGTGCAACACAAACATCGGAAAGTGACGTGGAGGAAGCCACTGGCAGCTCGGAAGAGAATGAGTAGCCATGTGAAAACGAAATCCTAACTATGTTCCTTCACTAAGCCATTAACTCAATAGTTTTTTCTTTTTCTTCGGCCAAATTAGCTTAATTAAGAAGCTACTTTTTTTTTTTCCTTGCAGGCACTTATTTCTTGCATAAGTCAAGCATTTGAATTAAGAATAAAGAGATCCGGTAGAATATTTCGTTTCTGTGTTCGTGTCCTCGGGATCGCAATGGCTTTCTGCGTTCTTGACATAGATGTCCCAACTACTTACTCCCTTGTTTTCATCATTCTGGAAGCAATGCTGCTTCCAAACCAATTACTCTTCTCAAACTTTAACAAAAGGATCGAAATCATTATTTCGCCTCGGCCTCCTTCAGCACGATGTGTGTATATCCCAATCATCAATTTGCTTTCCCGTCATCCTTCTGAGCTCCCAACCAACCACAGTAACCAGCAGACTAACGGCTGTGCACTGTAAGAATCGAACTAATCAACTAAAGCACTTCGAGTAAAATATGGCATTCAAATGTCCCCTTAAACATAAGTCTAATAGAGGCAACAAGCTGATCACACTAAAAAAGAACGAAACAATTCATGGGAAAAAAGAGCTTATCTAACAGAGAAATTTATTCAGGTACCCTGCCCGTAAGAAAGTCTCAGCATGAGCACCCGTAACCGAAAGCAGCGGTAGAATAAGCAATCAGTATCAATTCGTTACCTCAACCGCAAAATACAGGATCAATTCAATTAAAAACGAAAATTGACCAACACAATGTATTGAAGCAAAGGGAGGCTCATTCATCATGCATCTTATTGTAAAAGAAAAGGCATGGTTTGGAGACATTCTTAATTGCATTCTTTCTGGTAATGAATCTACTGCCCTCCAGCTTTCTTCTCCCACCACTCCATGAACTTCACTTGGGCAGCCTTAGTATCGAGTCTGTAAAGCTGGAACCTGTGGTTGGCAAATTCCTGCCCGAATGTCCAGCCAAACACTGCCCCTGCAGCAAAGGACAACCCAGCACCTGCCAAATTCAATGATGAGTCAGTACAATTCTTGCTTGATGCACGAACACAAATTTCATTTTGGTTGTTGGAGCATTAAAGATCAGACTTGTATGTTGCGTTCTCTATGCAATCTCAGCACTATTCTGTTATGCAAGGAATTCAACTGCAGGGCGTCCAGATGTTCCGTTACGATGCTACGAAATTATTTTAGAACTTAAAAGAAACAAATAGCTAATCAATGCTGGCAAATGTGAAAAACAAAGCTATGATCCAAAGCATATAAGGATAGCACATTGACAAAGTTAAAAGTTTTCATATTGGGAAGATAATGGAAGAGAATGAGATATCGCACAGCACAGTAGTTACAATAATACCACTAGTTCTGCACAAATCAATCTTTCCATAATCAATTAACAGTTCCTTTGCACAGAAGCTCTCTCTCAACAATATAGCCAACTGATGCACAAGCTCGGATGTCAACTATCTTTTCCTCTACGAAGAATTTCTATAGAATCTAAAGCATAACAAGGCATCTATCCAGGATCAGAACATATTTTAGTATCTCAGACTCAAAGAGATCAGGAAGATGGACGGACCATAGCAAATAAGGATAGTGAAATACGATAATTTCATGGAAAGATAGATAAACTTGACAAATAAACTATAAATTTATAGTTTTTTTTCTTTTTCCCGAGTCCAAGGGGGACGAGCAACGACCCACAAAGGCCCCCCACACCTTGAATCCATCCCGGATAGATGGGATTCCTGGCAAGCAAATTTACAGAAAGAGGGCATGAAAAGAAAAGAGTACCATGTAAACTCTTGGAGTACTTCCAGGCAAACCCAGCTGTCGAGACAGCCCCAATGATACTTCCCACAGCAGCAAAGTTCGCTGCTTCCCTAGCCGTCTTCAGCTGGAAAACCGAAAGCAATACAGTAAAGCACTCGACCATGGAAGATTTAACAGGTACGAAAGCTCTTTAAATAGCCGCTAAGTAATTCGCATCGTGAGCACCGGAACTGGTCGCTCGAAAGACCCTCGCTGTTTTCACAATCTACTGGATGGGACTAGCCAGCCGTGGACAGGTTAGATGGGTTGCTTTTGAGGCTCCGAAATCATGGCATTTATTCTTCAGATTAAGACAGGACAATAGCATGCTACACAGAGCTCAGCACTTGAATCTTTTCACTACAAAGGAAGCGAAATGTCGGAGTAGTAGCGAAGTAATCCATCTTCATATCCATTGTAACACTCGGATTTTTTATTTTATTTCTTCTGCCTCCGAAAATCACAATCGTATCAGATCAGATAGAAATTTGAGCTTCCAATCCACAAAACGCCACCGAAAGTGGAGGAAAATTGACCTTAACTCAGAGCCTGCCTGCAGAATCGATTGAATCGAATCGACCGGACGATCGAGAGAGAAAGAGAGAGAGATTACAGCGGGGCCATGGACGGGGTCTGAGGCGATGAAATCCTCGACGTCGGAGGCGGACCAGGAAGGGAGGGGCTTGTCGCGCTTGACGAACCTGGAGTAGTTATCGAGGAAGGAGAACCTCTCCGCCCAGAAGTCCTTCCACCCCTCCCAGTGCTCCCTGAAGAAAGACGAATTCGCCGACGAACCTTCTCCCATGGCAAGCGGGCTTCTCCTTCAAAAGAAATCACTCTTCAGCTCAGTGCTCTCAGCTCAGCTCCCGACTCTTCTCAATCCCACTGCAGGCAGAACCCTAATTCAGGCTCAGGCTCAGGCTCGGGCTCGGGCTCGGATGAGTCCGATTCTTCTTCGCTCACGTTTCCTACATCCTCTCTTTCATAATTATTAATTTTTTTTATTAGGACAAATTACATTTAAATAAAAAAAATCTTTACATAATAAGTGTTGCTAGTACAAGGCTAGATAAGAATGCGCTATTTAATACTGTGTTGAAAATAATAAGTTTAATATAAAATTAATAATTTTTTTACTATTTAGCATGTATCTTATTATATAAAAAAACAATGTTTAATATCACCATGTAACAAGCTATATTAAAAAAAATTCATAGCATAAAAATTGTGAAATTGTTTCACCATATAGCACCAAATTGTGAAATTATTTCATCATATAGCACAAAAAATTGACGAAAAACTAAAGTCGTACTATGTGGTGAAAAAATTTTAAAATTTTGTGCTATGTGGTGAAATTATTGCTTGATGTGCTATGTCACAAAAAAATTTCAAAATATCTTTCTAAATGGTGAAATTAGTACGATATGTGTTATGTGGTGAAAATTTTCAAAATATTATATATAATATTAACCCAAAAAACAATAAACTTTTTTATTTCTCGTTATTTTTTTACCGATAATCACCCAATAAATAGTGACATGACAACTTTCGATTGACCTCTACAAAAAAAACTTCTTTTAAGGAGTCACCTAAGAGAAGTTTATCGCTTACATAATATATATCCTTTCATATCAAATAAAGTTGTTGAACATTCATAAATATCTATATATATTGCCTATTATAAAAGTATATTATTTTTGAGAGTAGAAACACTATATTTTTATATTGTCATAATGTATCAAAGACTACACATATATATGTCAATATAAAAATTAACCTATATGTTTTATTATATATCCAAGCATATATATATATATAGAGGTTATATGTTATTTTCACTTGCTAATACATAGATTTCCTTATATATCAAATATTCCACATATATTTTACCATATAATATTTATGTTTTTTCATATAATTAAAGCAACAAAGCGACTTTACAAGAGAGCGTATAAACGATAGCGTGACTTCTCCATGTTTTATCTCTGTGAGATGATTGCAGTAGAGACAGGCAAATAGTTTGTTATATATTTCTTACTACGGTTGTTTAGGTGGGACATGTGTCAAGCTTACATTTTTTATCCTTTTCCCAAAACTATTTTGTTTATGTTTCCTTGGGCAGCCTACCATACCGCTCATGAGAAGATTTGCTCCTCTGGAAGGACAGCTCACTCCCATAGCCAAGACGCAAGTTGGATCTTTACCAGACCACAAGGTTCCCTTTTGTTATTTTAAATTTTCTCAAACATTTTATGTCTTCAAATCAAAAACTCCTACAAACTTATGTAGTCTTTCAATTTTATCCCTCTAAAAACTCTTACCAACTTATAATATTTCGACTTTATCCTTCTAATCCATTCCAATATGAAGTCTTTCAATCTTATCCCTCCAAAAACATAGACCAACTTATATAATCTTTGAGTTTTATCCTTCTAATCCATTCCAATATGTTTAAATACAATCATCATACGTTTTTCTCCACCATTTCCAAACTCATCTACCTAACAATTAATTTCAAAACCGAGCATGTGCTATTTATAATTTGAAAAACTCAATAATAATTGTTTTAATGTACTATATAATATATATATATATATATTACACCATTTTTAATGTACTATATATATATATATATATATTACACCATAGATGAAAGTCTTTTTTTTTTTACTTCCATCTAGCCACGTACCCATTTATGTTGAGATAATATATCATCTATCAGACGTCTCTTCAAATCATTAAAATGAGATGTAATTCTCTTATAAAAAATAAAATCAATCGTATGCAATACTAAAGTAATGTTAAAATACACCTACCATATTTTTTAAAGTTAATTTGATTTTTATCTTTGTTAAATAATAAATAATTAAACCAAAACATATTTAATAAGGTTAATTGTTTATAATAGACAGTTATAATATCTCAAAATCTCATATGGTATAAGAGTGCATGTTATTACACACGTGTTTGGCCCCCATTTAATTATGGGGTGTATATCCCATGGTTTTACCCTTTTTCAAATCTATTTCATACTTTAAAAATTACCCAAAAATATTGACGGAGAAATTAATACCATAATAGATTTGAAACTTGATGTAAACCATATGTCTTTCTAGGTAATTTTTAAACCATGAGATAGATTTTAGAAACGGGTGAAACCATGAAATGTCTAGCGTGAAAACCCCTTCAATTATTGCCATGCGACGGGTGTCCAAAACTAATCTAGCTATTGAAGCATGAGCATTAAATAATATATAATTAAATATCGTCATATCTAATAATATTAACTTTTTAAATTAGACCATTATGCAACTCAAAATCAATCCTTTTTTAAGAGATAAAATTCAAAATTAAATTGTCTTGACATTTTTAGACTAATCTGTGAATGCAATTTTTGACCCATGGCAACGAGCGGGCATCATGACCTAGTATATAGTATCTACTATTATCTCTTGATCCTTCTTCTCTACTATTATAGAAGTTGCAGAAGTCTCTTGTATCACTCTTAATGTTCCAAAAATATCAATATTATACATGTTTAATATTTCAACTAGTCGTGCGGCCCACGGAACGTGTGGGTGTTCGAACTTTTTATGTGAACTTTTCAGTGAATTTTTAATGCGAATTTGTTAATATGAATTAAAATATATATATATATATATATAGGAAAACCATTATAGATTACTTCGCGAATTTTTTGATGTATGATTATTATGTGAATTTTGATGTACCTATGTACATGTAGACCTCTCATCAACCTCCTCTCTCGGTCTCATTAATTTAGAAGCATTGGAAATAAATAATTTGTTTTCAAGTTTTTAATTCTATAAATAATTTATTTTTCTTGTTTCTTTTATTGATCTAATTAATTGTTCTCATTATTGGAAATATGATAAATGAACAGGAGACATGAAAGGATGTTACACCACGAGTTGAGAGAATGCCAACAATATGCTCTCATTGAACGAACGGAAGGAACTCAATTGCGAGAGTCTACTTTAAATATATATAATAAATTTAGAAGTCATTAAATGAAGGACATAATTCACTATAATAACCCCCCATCCTTTCTTTTCCTCTTATTTTCACTTCGTTCTCTTCCTCTTTCTCCCCAAATCCAACGTAGGCAAGACTCATGTGAATTTATGAAATTTAATTATGCATAATAGAATATGAAATAAAGGAACACGATAGCCCATTGACGGGATTTCGTTATTTCATGAATCTCATGCGTAGCGCGAGCATTAATCTAGTTTTATTAATGCAACGTCATTTTACAATTGTAAGAAATTGTGTTGCATGGAAATTTTCTACCAGTACTAAGACAATAAAAGGGTAACCGAAAACAAAAATAAGAATAAGAATAATAATAAAAGGTACCAGTTATGTCTTTTTATTAGTTACTAGATGATCGGCCCGCGCAATGCACGGGCTAGCAATAATAGTATTATAACAAATTGTGATATTATTAAAAAGTCTAATTTTTGTTCGAAATGTTCATGATTGAAAATATCAGAATGCCTTTATATTGAAGTGTGACCTCATTGTTAATGTAATCGGTCCACCATAATATTAAGCATGATTCATCATGTGAAATAATAGAAGACATGGTCGTTTTATTGACTCGACTAATGTTTTACGTCAACATTTCCTCTTCTTTGTATCTTTTCTTGCTCAATTTTAAAGTAAGAAATCAAATAGGAAGCTAGAAGATGAAGATAGATATAACAACCTTTTATAAATTTTCAAAATGCTCTTTCATATCCCATTACTGATATAATTAATGATAGAAGCATTCAAAAAGTTGGAAAAATTAATAGTAGGTTAAAGAGGTTGACTCATGGACTTCTATGATGATATGGACCATAACATTATGTCATTTGTTCCATTTTCATTAGTCGCCAATTCAAGAGTCGCTCAATAGGAGATAGGCTCCGTCCTACTTGATGCCTTCTTATGCGTTGACTTAGACTTTATAATTTATTATAACTATAAGATATAAAGGCTGAATAGCACGATGTGGACATGTTGTCTAAGCTCGGTTAGTAAACTCTTAACTCCACATTGAGTGACCTTACATTTCATTACGAAATTCACAACTCCATATTGAATTGACCGTTCGATTCCATTCACTGAATTTTTACTGTATTTTTCTTCTACCACATTCAACTTATTTAAGTTATTCATCTATATTATTTGTATGTAAATTTTCTCGATAATTTAAGGTAACTCCTCGAGACATGTGTCATTTTTCAAGTTCAATATACCAAATTTCCTATAAATACAAGATGAAAATTCATTTTCTTCAATCATCTTATACCGTTATAATTTTTCCTATATCCTATAAATATTATCTAATTTCGATCATATAAAAATTGACAATTTTTGCACATTGCACGCGGATATCAACTAGTTTGAATATTGTATATAGACTGATTAAGATTTTTTTTTTCATTCTACTATACTCATGGTCTCCCTTATAACTGAAAAAATAATAATAAAACCATTAGGGGTGATGACTTAGTGGTTCCAAGCTCACTCCCATGTGATTTAATGACCTCCAGGTCTCGAGTTTGAATCTCCCTAGGGATATATGCTAGGACAGGCTCTTTGGCTTGGGCCTGGGGTCATCTTCGGCTTCTGTGAACTAGGCCCCTGGTGTTACTACGCTGATGAGGCTAATGCATGCGCTGGTTGTTCAGTTCGTCTGATATATTCACGGTTAAATTCAAGAGTCTGAACATTGTGTAGCGGGGCTGGCAATGTTGCCATCACTGCTGCCCATCATATTAGCTATAAAAAAAAAAAGAAAGAAAACATAATAATAAAAGCTACAAAAATTTAAAATAATTTTGAAATGAAGCATAAACCCCGACTTCTCGCCGGAATTGTTCACCAATAAAAGTTTACTCCTGGAGACTCCATGCACTCCACGCCATGCCATGAATGCTTCCTTCCCAGATTCCCTCTCTCTGGTATCGTAAGCTCTCTTTCTGTAGTCTCTCTCTACATAAAAATGTATTTCTTTGATTGCTCGGAAACAGCAGATGATCACTTCTCCACTCTCTGCTCTCCTCTCACCTGCTGAGTTCGTGCAATTAATGGAGTTCGTGGGCGCCATCGTGAGGTTCTTCTCACTCGTCTCCCTGGTTCAGCTAACTCGACTGGATCAACGCTGTTCTCCTGCACTTTTTTCTGAATTTTGTGCTTGATAGTTCTGGATAAGTGATCTTGCTCCCGTTGTGTGGTTGGTTTTTTGTGATAGAGTCGGTTCATGCAAGTGTTTTTGAACGTTAAAAGGTACCGGTTGAAGGTGATTTTCTGATTTCATTTGAAAATGAGAGTCTGATTGAGTTGGCCATCTACTCACCGCCCGTGAAGGTTTTCATCGTGTTAGGTGTTATGTTTAAAATGAATGAAGTGGCATATGCTGTGGTGTTTTCATTTCACTTTTAGGAGAAAAAATGACCGGTTTGAATCGCCCGTGCATTCAACTTTAGTGAATTATACTCAATTTTTGGTTTGATTTTGTCACTGAAGGTTATACTAGCCGTATCAGCAGATGGCTCATCAGGGCGAGATTCTTACTCACTTATACTGCTAAGCTAGAATTTATGCTCCTTTGTATACCATATTCGGAACGATGTTGACCTTTCGGTATTCAGGGAACGGCACTCTGAAGAGCATTGTGCTACTTATTGACATTTGTGGAGTTCGTTCAGATGGAAAACTATTGAATTGCCCTTATGGTTCCCCCCGTATGAAGGTATGTACGTGCCAGAGCAGCCTGGTGTCATTTGGTGAACAAGTTTGCCGGTATCAAAGAAAAAAAAAATTATACATCAATGTTGAGCATCCATCCTCGAAAAGCATTTTTTTTCCGTTTATTTTAGTTGAATTTTTGAAATTTTCATCGGTTTGTCAGAATTCATGTTTTTCTACCCTGCTTTGGCATTAACCGACTCTTTGCTGGCATAAGCAGGTACTTCATTTCAAATGTAGCGACTAATCTAATATACTGATTAACTCGATTCAAATCTAATGTTTTGTTATTACTTCATTTCCAGCCAGAGAATTTGCTTTCGTCAAAGGTACACAGTTTGTGTCCAACAATTACTGGCAACATCCGTTGCACAGAAGCTCAATTTGACAGCGTCAGGTCACAAACCAAACAAGTAAGGCCGTGATGTATCATCCTTTCGCGGTTGATGGAGTAGAGATTGGCCATCTTTGCTATTTCGTGTTTTGTTGTGTCTGCTTCAGAGAATCTTCTGTACAGTGCTTAGAAAATTTTTTATTTTTACTTGCAGGCAATTCCCTTTCTTGTAGGCTGCCCAGCTTGCTTGCGGAATTTCTTAAATCTCTTATGCGAGCTCAGTTGCTCTCCAAATCAGACTCTATTTATCAATTCACTTCAGTCTCCAAGGTGAAATCTGTGGTTGATTCTTCATGCGACACTTCAGTAATATTTTGTTTATGTGCTGTGGTATCTGCAATCTCTGGTTGTTACATGCATCTTAATAGCTTTCCTATTTTCGTTCAGGTTAAAAACAATTTGACTATGGATGGGATTGAATTACATTGACAAATTTGGTCAAGGATTACATGACTTCTGCAAAGATGTGAAGTTCGGTTCCATGAATACTCGAGCTTTGGAGTTTATTGGGGCCTGTGCTAAAAATTATAGAGGTACATTTATTTCCCTGTAATGAGAACTGATCAAGCATATTTATTCCTCAGATAATAAGCTCGTGGAAAGTCGCGGTAATATTATATTCCTTCTCATCCAACGTGCTCGGAATCATCTGGAATGAGACCTATGAATGCGTCCACTTATTGGTGTGCTGATACTTCACTTGGTTGTTCTTGTGGAGATTGCCCCACGGCTACTGCCTGCTCCAACCTAGCTCCTCCTCAGCAGCATAAAGAGGCATCCTGTTTCGTGATAATCGGGACCACTAAGGTTAGAGATGAATTATTTTCTGTTTCTTGTTATTATCCAACTTAAGCTACTCCATCGTGTCACCCTTAAAGGGTGAAGTTATGTATAGAGATAAGTATGTAATTGCAAAGTGTGATGCATGCTATTCGTATCTAATTTGACAATGCAGGCCGAATGTGTTGATATATCTATGGCAATCGTGTACATCATCCTGGTCTCTTTGTTTTTTGGCTGGGGATATTTTCACCGTACAAGAGAAACGAATGCTGCTCAAAGGAAGCCATCGTCAAATACAAATAGAGGAAATTGACTTAATGGCGGAGAGGACCAAAAAAATGAGGATCCTCCCATTGAGGTGTGTGTCTCTGCCACTTTCCATTAGGATCTTTGTGTGCAGTTCTTTTACTTTGTCTTGGTTTGATTCGTTTCAAGGTGGACACAGGGCATGAGAAGGTAAACATAGTCTCTCTGAGGTCTTTGATATTTTCACAATCTCATTTCATATGAATCTACATATTGCGTACTTCGTTTGTATAACTGTGTGCCAGGGGACGTGCGTTACATGGTTAAGTAATGTGTTCTGTTTCAACTATGGATAGGACCGGGTAGCAGAGCAGCTACTGAGAAACAATTCTTCGATAGTGACCTTGCTCCATTCTACAGAATCGAACAGGTTATGAAATAATGTCTAACTCGACTATTTCTTCATATCTTTCTTGTCTAACAGCGTTCTTTCTCTTTCTGTTCCTTTTCCAGCTGATCTTACCAACAAGTTCCAGGGTCTGACCATAAAAAGTCACCGAGTATCCTCACCGAAGACAACATTAAGTTACTTTTTGAAATACAAAAAGAAGGTCAGCATTCGACTAATGAGAACGCAATTGGTTGACTTCTTGTTAATTCGAATCTGTTTTTCCTTCTCTTATTTTTTCGATTTTGTGAAGATTAATTTAGCCCTCCAGTTTTGATTATGATTAATTTATTCGTGCCAATTATTCCGGGTTCCTGATATCTTTGACAGATATTTGCATGAAGCCCCTAGGTCAGGACGGTGCTACTCAGGCTATTTATTCTACAGGTATCCTCTTCATTGTTCTTGTTTCTTACACGATGACACGACCTGTTCTGAGATTCGATTTCGGGAAATGTGCCAGTGTATTTTTCATTCTTCACATCCTTTTCATTCTTTTGTAATTCGGCCTATATGGGAGCAACCTCAGTGACTATAACTAAGCAGTCATTGATTTTGCTTAATATTGGATCATGAAGAACTCTGCTGCTTTTGTTCGAAATGGCTCTTCGCACATCTCTCGTTTACACTAATCCCGATACTGATTTATTCTCTGCATATTAATGGCTTAAAACTGAGCTTAGACGGAATCGGCGCACTAGTGTTGATGCAGCTCACATTCTGTATTATTATTACCTCTACATATTCTTTCGTATTGCTACATAGTTTGCCTCAGCAGTCGGGCAACCAGAACTAGGTGAAACTATATTCATTTGTAACATGGAAGATTCTTCATATGCTTATACACATATTTTTCCCAATTTTTGCAATTCAACACTAGACTTCTTAATTGATTATTTAATTAAATTGTTTTCAGGAGATAAACTTCCCAATTTACTTTTCATGTGTCGGCTTCCTTTCAATTCTTACTTTCCACGCTTAACAACTTAAATTCATCAATCTCCACCGCCAAACTTTATCTTTCCTTTTATAATCCTTTGCTCTCAGTTCTTTCGCCCAATTTCATCTTCTCGGCCATCACAGAGAGAATGAGAGTTTGAGCGACTAAGAGGGAAAATTTGAGAAAAATTCTAGAAAATGGAAAGCTTTCGATTTTCGATGTTTGAGGTTCGGGGGACTTGTCAGTAACCTATTCTTAATATTGTATTTTATCGAGATTATAATTAGTTTATTAGAATTGTATTGTCATGGCCATGTCAGATCATGCATGTATTTTTATATGATCGATGGAAACTGGGGAGTCATGTGGCGGCCCGAGCGAGTCAGAAGCCGAGTAGTAGGAAAGGGATGCCTGAAGCAGAGAGGCTGTCAGTGTGGAGCCGCCATTATGGTCAGGAGCAGGGAAGGAGCACAAGGACGATCTGAATTCTAGAGGTCTCGATGATATTTTTATGATATTACTGAACTTGTGTTATGATCTGGCCAGTTTAAGTTGTGGTTATTCACAAAGCATCAAACTTACCCCCAAATATATTCTTTCGGCTATTTACAGGTTAAAAATGGTGGTGAATCGTGGCATTTTATCAAGATTTTTACTCGTTCGATCGAATTTGTAATTTTTTGAATATTTCTCATTTGTATGGAAATTGATCCATATTAATCGATTTTCATCGTATAAATTTTGTCGGATTTTAAATCATTACTGTCGATATACCTTGGGCTTTTAATGGTTGATCAGAGTCCGACGTTTTCCCGACTTTTCTTTTTTTAACAGTATTTCAAGATGGATCCAGCCAATTATGATAATTATGGAGGAGTTGACCATGTTAGCTACTGTTTTCAGGTAGATTTGCCTACCCTTCCCAGGTTCATCCATTTTAATGCTTAAGTACTTTCTTTTCTTCCACGGTCACTCATGAATTTTTCTTTTCTTTTCTTTTCAGCACTTTACATCTGCAGATACGTGCATGAGTGCATTCAGAGCCCCCGTTGATCCAAGCACTGTACTTGGCGGCTTCTCGGGGAGTAATTATTCAGAGGTTGGATTTGGTCCACCAAAAGACTTTTAAGTACCTAGGAAACATTGGATTGAGCAATAATCCCATGGTGATGTTTCAGGACAGACTGCTGCATTATTGTAACTTATTCAGTGAACAAGGCACTCGATAAAGAAGGGAATGAAACTGGAAGAGCAGTGGCCTGACAGAATGCCTTCGTCCAATTAGCACAGGTGTACATTGGTTTTTGAGTTTCCCATTTTCGCTCGGAGATTTCAAAAGATGAATCTTTCACGCTTTTGCTCTGCTTCATTGTGTTTCGCTCCATATATAAAGAACAATAAAACATGCGAACATCCATCCTTTCTTCTCCAGTTTTTACCTTTCGCGACTCTCTTTGCGAAATTTGACACTTTCCTTTTCATCTGAGTCACGATCCGAAATTTCAACAGAATTTCCCCTATATTATCTCGATATCCATTATCACATACACTAGTCATATACAAAACCTGTTTTCCATAAACTCCCAAAATACATAACCAATACAGCAAATTCTAATATGTATATATACTTTTTAAGAGCTTATTTTTTTCGCACCCATATCAGTAATCCAACTAAATAAAATTTACAGGTCGTAATATTTTTAAATACATTCTATGTAAAAAGAATATCTATCAAATAACTAAGGTCCCTACCTAGTTCTCTATACTGATCCCCGATATCAAAAAAGTTCTCCAGTACTGCTAGTCTAGCTCCTAGCTCGACTGAAAAATATATGCAGAGTGTGAGCTGCATCTCAGTGAGCACTATATTTCAAAGCAAAATAAATTATTATTAAATAGATGTTTGATTGTTAACAACCAAATATTCAAATAAATAATACAATCACATGCAATCCAATTATCAGCTCACTCACACATATACGGTGTATATATATATATATACATATACGTACTATAAAAATATTTATATCCAATACAGTAACTAAATTTAAGTCGTATTAACAAATATACACAACTCTTCCAACCATTTCTCTAATATCCAATATCATATAAATATCAAATATCCATTCATTAGCGCTCCATAGCAACTCACAATACAATCACTTGACAGATCAAACTCTAGCAACAACAGGGCTCCCACAGAATAACTTTAGACAACCTCAACAATCATCACATCTATAGCAATCACAACAATCATCACATCTCCAACAATCATACCAAACAAATAATATACAACACAACCAATCAATATAGTCATAGGGTTGCATTTTCTCGCAACAGAGTTATGATGGTACCGTGACCTCACACATCTCAAATAAATTATTCACATATCCTCATAATCATATCTCAAAAGCAAGGGACGCCTATTAACATCAGGCGATAATAGTTTGCCTCAATTTATATTCCGCCGGGTCCAGCGGCCGATCTAACCCATTTTATAATCCGCTGGGTCTAGCGATCCCATGTCTATCGTCAAACAATCTCAACATACACAAACACAATCCCAATCACATTATCATCATATATTTCATACGCAACCAACATACTCAATCACACTGCATATCCCAAATCAAGGTAAAATATAAAAGGGTAATATTTCTCAAATCCTTTCACACAACACAGTAAGACCGATTTCTTAATCTGACTATCATAATATTCTTCCTAAATAATTCATATAATTATAATATATCATTTCACAAGAGAAGATAACTCCCGAAAATAAATTACCAAGTTCAAGTATTCGAAATGCATGGCTTTGATATACTCCATCCCCCAAACCTCCATCTTCCTCTTCATCAAGCTCAAGCTCGACCTATTGCACCCATTCACTCTATCAGTCTCTTTGTTGTTTACACCCAAATAAAGCTCTCTACCTATTCTTCTTCTTCTTCGATCTTGCTCTGCCCGTCGCCTCTCTCTCTCTATCTCTCTCTCTCTCTCTCACTCACTCACCCTCTTTTTTTTTTCCGAACCTGCCCGAACAAAGAAGAAAAAGAAAGAAATGGTAAACGAAAGAAAGAATTCAATGGCGGTGGAAAAGAAGAATGGGAAGAGTGATAGGGTGTGGGTAAGTCCACAATAGACAAGTTATGCATCCCCTTTTTTTATTAATGCACCAGCCACAATATATATATATATATATATATATATATATGCATATGTAAGTATATGTGTATATATGCATCTTTGAAAATAATTTTGCCGGGTCTTACAATCTCCCACTAATAAAAATTTCATCCTCGAAAATTGTTTGCATGCTATCAGAATAACAATGTTTTATACAACCACACAAAATTTGAAAAGGCATGTAATATAAATCTGTAACAAAAAATTTCACAACTATCCAAACCATCTTAGACCCTAATAAATTGTCTGGGGTAGAAGGGAAACATGAGCAAACTAGCTTCACACAACAGTCACAAGAAGAAGGCATGGAATAAAACTCCAATTTATAAAAACGAAGATTGATCGAACACAACCCGGACCATGTGTTTGTTGTCCCCAGATCATTATCTGATGCAACCCAATATTAAACGTTATCTCCGATAACAACCAAGGAGCCATCCAAGATCGAGCAACCAAAATTTTTTTTTTTCCTTTAGGAATTTCTAACTTCTACTGTGTATCACAAAAAGGGTATACCTCAAAACTTTTGTAGTCATAGAATAAGATGGGAAATTCACCTCGATGTTAGAGTTACATATATATATATATATATATATTCCCAAACAAGTGTAATTTCATTCCACCAAAACAGTCAAGACATGATCTAATCTACCAAAACAGTCTTTTCCACTGACACAGTAAAAAAAAATCTAATATGCCTATCCCAATAAAATCAATAATTTACCAAGTGAACCATGGTGACTCTTATTGAATGAAATGCCAAAATATAGCCCAATATTTCCTAGAGTTTCAGAAATTAAGTATTCACGAATATGAGAAAATATAGAAACCCTGCCAATATCATCACCCCCCTGCATCTCATTAAAATTATGTGTAAACAATATAAATTGACAATTACATTTAATATCAAAAATGGGGCCACATAATGGGAATGAGTGATGTCGCCAAAAAGATCAACAAATATCAGATAATTCTAGGCATAAGGTAGAAAATATTCTCTTTGCTAAAGGTAAGTAACCACTCCGTTGCTTTTCGAGGCATGTGACAAAATTCTCTCAGGAAATTGTCATAAGGTTCAGCTCATGCACCGAGAACCTAGACTAAAATTTACTTAGAGTTTCAAGCGAAGAAACCAAACATGAACCGGTAACAAAGAATTTGCAACCAAAGAATATAGCTTTAATAGTACACAATTAGGTAGCTTGCTCATCTTTTGTATGGAACAGAACTCGACATGTCACATTAAGACAATTCAAGGATGAGTCTCATGGCATAGAGATATAGAAGTTTAATATTGAATAACTCTGACTAGCTTGTACAAACTTATCCATTTCCAAATATGGAGAATTCTGGCTTTGAATTTCAATCAAATGAGTAAACACAACATGGGAAGCCATCATTAATAAAATTCAACATAGATATTCCGGATAGGCACATCAATCAAAGAAAACGATTTTGAAGTCAAGCAAAATCAACCATAAGGAATCATCCATGGTCACTAAGCACACCAACACATCCAATCCCATTCATACTCATAGGATTTCATTGATAGCATTAGTTGAGTGCAAAGAAAATAATCCACCAATTTAGTGGAACTAGTGGAATAAAAGCAAGAGTACGGACTCACCAAAAACTTAAGAATTTCAACATAAAAAGTCAAGGATCCATAATAAATAGAAACTATATATAGCACAACCTTCAGCATAGTGTATCAAGCTAGTATACCCAAATCAAAACATCAATCAATGTCAACCAAAAATTTGAAAATCAAATTCAATACTATCAAGTCAAGCAAACACATACAAGAATATACAAACAAGAAGAACCGGTCTCAACCTTAGGCAAAGAAAATGAAAATATTCCACCAAATCATGGAAACCAAACAGCATTTGTCCACGAAGAAGAGCTCTCGTCCGGATGAGACTCTCACTTAAAAGAACAAAATAACTCACTACCAATCACAAGCATTAGCACCCGATAATCAAAAATAGGTAACAACTATATTTCCATGAGCTAAAAGAGACATATAGGATGAGGCTCATGGGAATTTATTATACTATATCCATATCCCACCTCCCAGTGAATAATAAAATCAATGCAAAACTTCACCACCAAACTTATATATACAAACACCAAACTGATTAGAACTCTGATAAAGAAATCCTCACCAACCAAATCTAAGGATCAATATTTATCACCAAGTTTATATCAGCTAAGGAGCAGAGGGAAATGTACTATCAGATTACCAAAAGCAAACACAAAACTTCTATCTTTGTAGTAAGTATACTCAGTAAACTAACAACACGATTGCCAGCATGCATAAACGATCAAATATGGAAATAACTGAAACCACCTTTTGTTAAGGCGAATAGAAAAGACCACAATATGACAGCCAACATCAAGATCAATTTGAAACCCCAGGCAAAATTCCAATAATCTAAATCTTGCGTATATATAAATATAACTATATAATTATAAACATTAAAAAGTTGTAGAAACTTCTTGAGAGCTAACCTGAGAGAACCATTCAACTGCACCAATGGACAAGACAGAAAAATTCCTAACAAAAGGTATTTAAAATAATAATCATCATCATCATCATTATTATTATTAATGGGGATCAACCAATAGCCTTAAGTCTACAGGATTTCATAATCTAGGCTCTGATACCAAAGTTGTCATGACCCGAAATTTCGGCAAAGTTTCCCCTATATTATCTCGATATCCATTATCACATACACTAGTCATATACAAACTTGTTTTCCATAAACTCCCAAAATATATAACCAATCAAGCAAACTCTAATATGTATATATACTTCTTAAGAGCTTATTTTTTTCACACCCACATCAGTAATCCAACTAAACAAAATTTACAGGTTGTAACATTATACAAAAAGAATATCTATCAAATAACTAAGGTGCCTACCTAGTTCTCCGAGCTGATCCTCGATATCAAAAGAGTTCTCCAATACTGCTAGTCTAGCTTCTAGCTCAACTGAAAAATATATGCAGAGTGTGAGCTGCATCTCAGTAAGTACTATATTCTAAAGTAAAATGAATTATTATTAAATAGATATTTGATTGCTAACAACCAAATATTTAAATAAACAATACAATCACATGCAATCTAATTATCAGCTCACTCACACTTATACGATATATATATATACATACTATAAAATACTTATATCCAATACAGTAACTAAATTTAAGTCGTATTAACAAATACACACAACTCTTCCAACCATTTCTCTAATAATCAATATCATATAAACATCAAACATCCATTCATTAGCGTTTCATAGTAACTCACAACACAATCACTTGACAAATCAAACTCTAGCAACAACAAGGTTCCTAAAGAACAACTTCAAACATCCTCAACAATCATCACATCTATAGCAATCACAACAATCATCACATCTCCAACAATCATACCAAATAAATAATATACAACACAACCAATCAATATAGCCATAGGATTATATTTCCTCGCAATAGAGTTATGACGGTACCGTGACCCCGCACATCTCAAATAAATTATTCACATATCCTCATAATCATATCTCATAAGCGGGGGCCGCCTATTAACCCCAGGCGATAAGAGTTGACCTCAATTTATATTACGTCAGTCTAGTGGCCGATCAGACCCCTATTTCTATTATGCCGGGTCCAGCAGCCGATTAGGCTCCTATTTATATTCCGCCGGATCCAGCGGCTAAATTGACCCATTTTATAATCCGCTGGGTCCAGCGGTCCCATTGCTATAGTCAAACAATCTCAGCATACACAAGCATAATCCCAATCACATTACAATTGAATCACATTATCATCATATATTTCATACGCAATCAACATACTCAATCACATTGCATATCTCAAGTCAAGGTGAAACATAAAAGGGTAATATTTCTCAAATCCTTTCACACAACATAGGAAGACCGATTCCTTAATCTAACTATCACAGTATTCTTCCTAAATAATTCATATAATTATAATACATCATTTCACAAGGGAATAGAGTACTCACAGATAACTCGCCAAAAATAAATCACCAAGTTCTAGTCTTCGAAATGCATGGCTTTGGTATACTCCATCCCCCAAACCTCCATCTTCCTCTTCATCGAGCTCAAGCTCGACCTACTGCACCGGTTCACTCTCTCAGTCTCTCTGCTGTTTACACCCAAACAAAGCTCTCTACCTATTCTTCTTCTTCTTCTTCTTCGATCTTGCTCTGCCCGTTGCCTCTCTCTCGCTCTCTCTCTCTCTCACTCACCCTTTGTTTTTTTTTTCCGAACCTGCCCGAACAAAGAAGAAAAAGAAAGAAATGGTAAAGTAAAGAAAGAATTCAATGGCCGTGGAAAAGAAGAACGGGAAGAGTGATAGGGTGTGGGTAAGTCCACAATAGACAAATTATACATCCCTTTTTTTATTAATGCACCAGCCACAATATATATATATATATATATATGCATATGTAAGTATATGTGTATGTATGCATGTTTGAAAAACATTTGCCGGGTCTTACAATCTGAAAGCTTCATTGAAGAGGATCTGGAACGAGAGACTACGGGTGATGCCATAACTATATTGGCGAGTCAACTTTTTTCTAGTAATAACAAAACCAACTATTCGGCTGTCCATAGGATTTTCTCCTGTTAGTTTATCCATCTTGTTTCCACTATACTTATTTCAGATAAGCTACCTTGTGATGTCCGGATACATATTTCTGACGCTGGAGGACACACCTCGATTGTCCTCATTTTACATAACTTCAAAGGTATATCTTATAGTTCTCTGTGCAATCATATTAACATCGATAAGCAAGCTTGAGACATCTAATTTTTAAGTTTAGCGACCTTATCACTTAAAATATTGGCTGGATATCAGGTTATGCTTGGTCTTTCCGGCATTATACTTGTGATGCTCTCCATTCTTGGATCATTAGGATTTTTGAATGCCATTGGGGTGAAGTCAAAACTCATCGCCATGGGAGTTATGCCCTTTCTGGTGCTTCCAGTCAGTTGCATCTTTCTCATCCTATCATTTCATGCTCGGTATGGCATATATTCCAGTGTGTAGGAAATAATTTGTTTCCTTGTATAAAATATCAGTTGCCGTCAATGCTGCTCGGACATAAATTTAAAGCTAATACTTGTACCATTTCTTCAGGTAGAGGTTAATAAAATGTACATTGTGCGCACCCGAATTTCGTCTCGTCGGGGCACGCAATGCGCGAAGCCTCATTGCAACGCGGCTTGGGAGTGTCCACCTTCCCGGGGACGCGCGACGGACGCACGTGAGAAGGAGTCGCCACTTGCCATTTTACGACCCAAAAGTCGAGGGCCGGCAAGTTTCCCGGGTCTAGGGGTACGGGGTACACCTAAATGCTAAGGCAATGATCATGCGGAACCGAAAATTCCGAATTCGGGGTTCTATTACGTGCGGGCCTACATCCCGCACGCCCTTTCGGTACTCTAGCTTGCTAGGCTTGCCGTTTTGTTTATTTACCGTGTGATTTAAGGTTGCACTTGACTCGCCCGTTTTGACACCGTAAATTCGTAAGCACTCTCAGGCCTTTTCTGCTTATCAACCGGGATCCTTACATTGACCGAATGAAAATACAGGTATGCTTGCATAAATGAAGATACAGACGCTTGTACTGTGTTTTGGACCCGGTTGATTTGCATCAAGCCAAATATTCCTCTCGTGCATGCCGTGAGTCTTGAAGGACCGAAATAAAAAATAATGCAACGCGGGCTCATGGAGCCGGTGGTCGGGTCCGACCGGACCGACGGATAACTGAAGAATCGTTTGACTCTTGAGACAGCCGTGGGACAGGTCGAGCTCCCGGGTCATGTCCTGACCACGACTCATTCATCCTATCCGAGTTGTCTTTCCATTTAGACATCACTAAGATTGGGACGTTGAGTCGAGGCAAGACCCGATGCCGCACTCGGGTTGCGCGCTCTCAATGTGCATGGGCGTTGGACCCCGTGATATCGTTTCCTATGAGTTCAGGCTTGAACCGCGATGAATACAGCAAATAACAGAAAAGTACATGTTGCAAAGAGCACGTATTATCATGTTGCATACATATAATTACATAAACAAAATTATTTAAATGAGGCGTATGCGTTATCGGTAGGGAATCCAAGTAGGAAAAGCGATTGGATATCTTTGGAAAAATGTTCGCAGACGGATTTGGATAATTTTAAAGAACAGGGACGGATTTGAAAATTCGAAAAGTTCAGGGATTGGTTTGAAGATTCAGAAAAGTACAGGGACTGGTTCATAAATTCAGAAGAGTTCAGGGACTGATTTGCAAATTCAGAAAGGTTCAGGGACTGATCTGAAAATTCTAAAAGATGAGGACCGATTTGAAAATTCTAAAAATTGGGACTGTGTAAAAATTTACTGAAAATGCCCTAGGACTTATTTGAAATGAAATTGAAAATCAGGACTGATCTGAAAGATAAAAAAAGAGGCCCGAGGACTAAACTGAAACAACTCGGAAAGTTTCTTGGAATGCTAGAACAATTCTGGAAAATTCAAGGACTGATTGAAAAATGATAAAGTGACCGGGGCTTGATTGAAAATGATTTTTGAAATTCGGGGCAAATCTTAAGAAAATAAAAATACTTCTTCTGGACTGAAATGTGACAAAACAGAAAGTTTGTAAAATCGAGTTCGGAGACAAAACGATCACCCACGCGACTCAAGAACATACACTGCACATTATATCCGTCAAGAAAGCAATAATATTCAGGGAATGAGCCCTAATCATGCCACTAAGTTGAGAATTTACCTAGTTCGGAAAGTTGAGGGGTGATTCTGTAAATAAAAAAAAAAGTCAAAGATATGCTGGGCGAGTTTGACCGGGCCGGTCTGAACAGTATTGGGCCGGCCTGAGCTGGATTGGGCCGAACTCCGATGGTGTGGACTGGGCCGAATGGAAGATTGGGCTGCGAAAGGATGGCTGGGCCGAAGTTGGCGGACTGGGCCGACTGGGCTGGACCTGCAACAGAGAAATAATGGGCTAGTCCCGAGATGCGGGATGGGGCCTTCAAGAGTCGGGCTGGACCGTTGCCGAGCCGGGTTTGGGCTGTTTTGGCTTGAACAGACCCGAATGGTAGCAACAGACCCGACTGGAAGGGTGGACAGGCCCGACTGGCGCAAGTCGGGTCGGACGTCGCCACGGAGGCTCCCGATGGAATTTTGAGGCAAGGTCGGTGGCATTGGACTCCTAACTGACTGAGGAGCACGGTGATAGGTGGCTCGTAGCGAGATTCAACTCGAGCTGACCTATACGTCCCTTCAAAGTTCGGATCAGAAAAGACGACCAGAGGAACAGACCCGACTGGCACAAGTCGGGTCGGACGTCGCCACGGAGGCTTCCGATGGAATTTTGAGGCAAGGTCGGCGGCATTGGAACCCTAACTGACTGAGGATCATGCCTGCAGTGGTTTCATGAAGATTAGACATGTCGATTTTCCTGAGAGATGCAAAGAAAACCGGTAAAAACTGGAAAAATCTGTAAAGGGAGAAAAGAGAGAAATGGCGGTGGTGCGCGGTTGAGCGGCTCTCGGCACGTGACCACCTCGTCACGGGGGAGAGTGAGGGTCATGAGGAACCCTTAGGAAATGATGGCACGACTTGCCATAGTCGTGAGGTGGTGGAAAATGTCGAGGAAGCCCGGGAAACCGTGAAGATGTCTATGGAACTCGGTTCTGGACAGGGCTGGTTTGGCAAGCTGGAAGCTTCAAATCGCGAAACTAACACCGGAAATGGACTCGGGAGGTCGAATACATGTGGGATATGAAGTTTGGTTGAAGTTGGCTACGGTTGGGTGGCGGTCGCCGGAAAACGGGATTGGTTTGGCCTTGTTTGGCCTGGTTTCTGGGCTGAGGGGCTGAGATTTTTTCGAAAAATCGTCGAGCTGTGGATTTCTCGGTCGTAGGCGAGCTGGAGGTTTCCGGGTCTTCTTGTCTGTGAGCTCCGGGATCTTTTTTGTCTGTGAACTCCCCCCCCCCCATTCCCCCGGACGAGCTGCGGGTTTTTGTCCGAAAAGAAAAACCGAGAGAGAGAGAGAGAGAGAGAGAGAGAGTGCGTTTGCGTGTTCGAGGAGTCGCGTGCGCATAGGGGTTGGCGTGCGGCAGGCAGGCTCGGGCGCAGCGGCAGCAGAGGTCCCGAGACCGGTCCGTCCCTGCCAGGAGGAAGAAGAAGAAGAAAAGAAAAAAAAGAAAAGAAAGACCAGAAGACGGAAGAAGAAGAAACGATGAAGAAGAAGAACAGGAAAATGGGGGGGAGGGGGGCCTGGTCAACGGTCAAAGTTGTCAGACTTTGACCGTTTGACCCTTTTTTTTTTTTTTTTGACGCGCGTATAAATTGAAAATTCCATCTTCTTGATCGGACGTCGAAAAAATAATTCGAGATTGCCATTGTGTTCAGAAAAATTCGCTGATCGATATTGTGCGATGAATTTATTTTCAATCTCGAATTTTGTCCCGAATTTTGAAAATTGACGTCGATGTACGCGAAATTCGAAAATGTCCCAAATAAAATTAGTGTTAAATTAGGCAAATTGCTATTTCCAAAAATGTCCTAAAAAGTCGTGAATACTCGAGTAATTAATCGGAAATATTTCCCTCACGAGTGGTAAAAATGGCGATTTTGCCCCTCTGGAGCCGGTGGACCAAAATTGGGTGCTGACAGCTTGCCCCTCTTTGGTTGCGTGCTCGGATAGAGGGTGCAGCCAAAGATTATGAGAAGCACCCGTTCGGTCTTGACGACCACCTGGCCATTCTCCCAGATGCGACGGACCTGTTTGTGGGAGGAAAAGACAAAGGATTCATGGCAAGGAAATGATACGGTGTGAATTTGTAACTTGAAAAAGCAAATGCAGGGCTAAAGTTCGAAAAGCAATAAATGCGGACACGAAGTCCGGGGACGCAGAGTCCCTAAAGCAGTAAATGCGGACACGGAGTCGGGGACACGGAATCCCTAAAGCAGTAAATGCGGACACGGAGTCCGAGGACGCGGAGTCCCTAAGCAGTAAAGATGGACACGGAGTCCTGGACGCGGAGTCCGGAAAGCAGTAAATGCGACACGGAGTCCGGGGACGCGGAGTCCCTAAAGCAGTAAATGCGGACACGGAGTCCGGGGACGCGGAGTCCCTAAAGCTGTAATGCGGACACGGATTCGGGGACGCGGAGTCCCTAAAGCAGTAAAGATGGACGCGGAGTCCCTAAAGCAGTAAATGCGGACACGGAGTCCGGGGACGCGGAGTCCCTAAAGCAGTAAATGCGGACACGGAGTCCGGGGACGCGGAGTCCCTAAAGCAGTAAGTAAGATGGACACGGAGTCTTGGACGCGGAGTCCGGAAAGCGGAATGCGGACAGAGTCCGGGGACGCGGAGTCCCTAAAGCAGTAAAGATGGACACGGAGTCCTGGACGCGGAGTCCGGAAAGCAGTAAATGCGGACACGGAGTCCGGGGACGCGGAGTCCCTAAAGCAGTAAAAGCGGACACGGAGTCCGGGACGCGGAGTCCCAAAGCAGTAACTGCGGACACGGAGTCCGGGGACGCGGAGTCCCTAAAGCTGTAAATGCGGACACGGAGTCCGGGGACGCGGAGTCCCTAAAGCAGTAAAGATGGACACGGAGTCCTGGACGCGGAGTCCGGAAAGCAGTAAATGCGGACACGGAGTCCGGGGACGCGGAGTCCCTAAAGCAGTAAATGCGGACACGGAGTCCGGGGACGCGGAGTCCCTAAAGCAGTCAGTAAATGCGGACACGGAGTCCGGGGACGCGGAGTCCTAAAGCAGTAAAGATGGACACGGGAGTCCTGGACGCGGAGTCCGGAAAGCAAAGCAGTAAATGCGGACACGGAGTCGGGGACGCGGAGTCCCTAAAGCAGTAAAGATGGACACGGAGTCCTGGACGCGGAGTCCGGAAAGCAGTAAACGGACACGGAGTCGGGGGACGCGGAGTCCCTAAAGCAGTAAATGCGGACACGGAGTCCGGGGACGCGGTGTCCCTAAAGCAGTAAATGCGGACACGGAGTCGGGGGACGCGGAGTCCCTAAAGCAGTAAATGCGGACACGGAGTCGGGGACGCGGAGTCCCTAAAGCAGTAAAGATGGACACGGAGTCCTGGACGCGGAGTCCGGAAAGCAGTAAATGCGGACACGGAGTCCGGGGACGCGGAGTCCCTAAAGCAGTAAAGATGGACACGGAGTCGGGAAAGCAGTAAATGCGGACACGGAGTCCGGGACGCGGAGTCCCTAAAGCAGTAAAGATGGACACGGAGTCCGGAAAGCAGTAGTAAATGCGGACACGGAGTCCGGGACGCGGAGTCCCTAAAGCTGTAAATGCGGACACGGAGTCCGGGGACGCGGAGTCCCTAAAGCAGTAAAGATGGACACGGAGTCCTGGACGCGGAGTCCGGAAAGCAGTAAATGCGGACACGGAGTCCGGGGACGCGGAGTCCCTAAAGCAGTAAATGCGGACACGGAGTCCGGGGACGCGGAGTCCCTAAAGCAGTAAATGCGGACACGGAGTCCGGGGACGCGGAGTCCCTAAAGCAGAGTAAAGATGGACACGGAGTCCTGGACGCGGAGTCCGGAAAGCAGTAAATGCGGACACGGAGTCCGGGGACGCGGAGTCCCTAAAGCAGTAAAGATGGACACGGAGTCCGGACGCGGAGTCCGACGAAGGAAAGCAGTAAATGCGGACACGGAGTCCGGGGACGCGGAGTCCCTAAAGCAGTAAATGCGGACACGGAGTCCGGGACGCGGTGTCCCTAAAGCAGTAAATGCGGACACGGAGTCCGGGGACCGGAGCCCTAAAGCAGTAAAGAGTAAATGCGGACACGGAGTCCGGGGACGCGGAGTCCCTAAAGCAGTAAAGATGGACACGGAGTCCTGGACGCGGAGTCCGGAAAGCAGTAAATGCGGACACGGAGTCCGGGGACGCGGAGCCCTAAAGCAGTAAAGATGGACACGGAGTCCGGAAAGCAGTAAATGCGGACACGGAGTCCGGGAGCGAGTCCCGCGTAAGTCAGTAAAGAGTAAGATGGACACGGAGTCCGGAAAGCAGTAAATGCGGACACGGAGTCCGGGGACGCGGAGTCCCTAAAGCAGTAAAGATGGACACGGAGTCCTGGACGCGGAGTCCGGAAAGCAGTAAATGCGGACACGGAGTCCGGGGACGCGGAGTCCCTAAAGCAGTAAATGCGGACACGGAGTCCGGGGACGCGGAGTCCCTAAAGCAGTAAATGCGGACACGGAGTCCGGGGACGCGGAGTCCCTAAAGCAGTAAAGATGGACACGGAGTCCTGGACGCGGAGTCCAGAAAGCAGTAAAGTGCGCGGAGTAAAGGGAAGTAAGGGCGGGGATGGATGCAGGCGGTATGTCGGGGACGTCGGCAGAGGCAGATTGTCCAATTCCAAGTCGAGCTTGGTCGGGCGACGTAGGATGCCACTTGTTGCATCTTTGAGCCGTAGTCAAGTGGCCCCCCCATAGGGCCCTCCACTCGGCTCGAGGTTGCGATCTGTTGCATGAGTCAATCGCATGTCCGTCAGGAGGAGATGCCCCTTGGGGTTCCATGCGTATCTGCCACAATGAAGTTGCTTCGTCGGTGCTCTACCCCTGGGGTGGTGGTGTGTTTGATCTGTCGGAAGCCGGCTTTGCCGCTAGGCGATGACTCGTTACTCTACCGGATGTCAGCTCTGTCGCAGTGGCGATTGTAGTTCGCTGGAGATGCCCTGGTCGTGCGATGAGGGACTCAAACTCTAGGGTAGAGTGCCTACGTATCCCGTGGAGTCGGGAATCAGAGTCTGCCGTAGTTCCCCGTTTGTTGTACCTGTGATCTTGACATCATTAGTAAGTCATGAGATTACTAGCGATTTGTAAGCACAGGTAAAAGGAAGTGTTTGTGACGCATGCTCTTCAGTTTCGGGTCGCCTGGGCGACTTGTGAAGAGTTTTTTTTGCCTTGGTGATGCAAATGGGGGTCCGCTTTCAGGAGGCCCCGATGCAAGGCCTCCGAGGCTCCTGTTGGCCTTACATGGGCATATCGAAACGTTCTTAAAGGTGCCCAAGCGACTCTATCGGTTGTTCGACGCGCCTGTGAACTTGGGACCCTTCTCGTCAAGATCTCGAAGGGCGGCTGCGCTTGTGACCCGCGTGGGGATTTTTTTGCCTAGATTTGATCAGGCTCGGTCTGACCATTTCCAGAATACTATGACTAGACCTCAGAAAGGAATGTCTGAGATTTCGGCTTTGTGGTAGCCTGTTGAAGGGTGGCTGTGACCCATTCTGGAGTAAAGCAAAGACAAACAGAAAAGAGAAAGCTTGGGGGGAACGCGTTGCCCCAGGCTAAAAGGATACACGAGTTCACGCTTGCCGTGAGATGTTACCCCCTTCTCTTCCGTCCTTCGGTTAGTGTTGGCTGTCTTGAACTGTTTGGATTGCGTGCTTGGTCGCCCGCTTTGCTTGAAGAAGAATCCGCTTGGATGGTTGAGTTCGGTAGGATAGCCGATCGGGGATCGTGTTGGAGTAGAACCTGGCCATTTCCTTGGGGTGCCCTGGTCCGCGCAGTGTGCGAAGGCCCAAGGTGACTATTTTGTTTATCTCTCGTTTTACTCTCCTTTTGCTACGGTCACCCACCTCGGGGCCGTACCTCTCAACCTAAAGGGGATGAACTCTCCTTTTGCCAAGACTGCCCGCCTCGGGATTTTCAGTCGTGCCTCTCTTTTGCCCTAACTTTTGCCTAGATCGCCCCGAGGGGTTTTCGACCTAGCAGGCTCGATTCTTTTCTCTCTCGAGTTTGCAAAGGCGAAGGGTTCGAATAATTCGACCTCCGAGTGCGTTGTGTTCTGTCTCCGTCGAGGAGTTGCGTTTGCTGCTTCCCCTTTTGTCGGGGTTTGTTGATTCTTCTTTGAATTGGCGGTGCCGGAGTTTTATATCTCGACGGTACCTTGTTTTGTTCATTGACGGGTTTTTCCCGCGTCTTTTCTCTCTCTCTTCATTGGCGGGTTTTTCCCGCTTCTTTTCGCTCTGTGTCTTTTTTCCTTGCAGCTGGGTTTATTTTGTGCCCCGTGTATTTCTTGAAGACTCCTCGACTTTGCATTGCGCGGTTGCTTTAGTGTGCCTTGCCCGTGGAGACTTGATGTACTTCTTTGCCCTAGCCCAATTTTGTGAGGGCTGGTTTTCTCAGAAGTCTGATTCTTGTGCACTCGAAAGTCGAACTTCGCGTCTTTTGTCCTTGCAAACTTTACAAGTCATTTCCCCTGTTGTCTAAAAAAGAAAATGTCAAATTGCCCCGTGAATAGGAACCGAGGTTGCCCCGGTGCGAATGTTGATCGGGGATGCCTCGGTCTTCATTTGTGGAAGTGGCCTATGGCAGGCGCCTTGTGCGATGTCTCCGATCATCTTTTGTTGTTTTACAGCGTGTGCCTTTGGAAGGTGTATTCTGTTGAAGCCACTGGATGTTCGAGGAAGATGGTTGCATCAATGCTGAGTTATTCGCTCAATTGTCCTTGTCATTGGCTTCATAGGGGGGTACCTCGTCGTCGGACACCTCCTTTGTCAAAGTATAAGGAAAGGGTCCGAGACAAGTTCTCGGGGAAGGGTGAACTCGTGTATCGCTCTTTGCCTATGGTCAATGTGCCCCTGTGAATGATGACAAAGAAGATAACGCATTAGGCGATTATGCGGGTGAATATGTGGTAAGAAATATGAGGTGGTCCCATGGGAAAATCCCCTTTTGTCCCGCACGCAACCCATGGGGTGCCGCGTGCAGACGACATTTGTTTCCGAGAATCTGGTCATTACCACTCTGGAGTGGTTAGACCGTGACTGAGGTCACATAAGCATATTTTCCCTGGTTGCAAGTAGGCTTGCGCAGCCGTCCTACGGAGGGCTCGAGGAGCGGGGTCCCTTGAGGACAGGTTAGTCGAACAGGTCCAACAGAACTAATAGGGTGTCGCAAAGACCGTTCTAATGCTCCGTTGAAGGATTTGTTCATGTCGGGAGCCCATTTGTGGGAATGCATTTAAATTAAAGCAAAAGAGAGTTTAAAGAAGACTGCGCATGTTGTTCCAGTGCTTAGTCAGCGGCGACAGCAGAGGACGGGTGAGATCCATTCTTTGATCGGAGGCATGACCATGCTGGTATCTCCTACGATCGAGAGTTAGGTCATGCAATGTTTTGTGGAGCTGTCACTTTCGTCTTTGCAGTGGAAGGATTAGACTTGCTCCTTGGAGTATTGCTTGGATGAATTGAATTTGAGTCAAGGATTTTGGATTTAGATGAGCCTGAAAGCAGTAAATGCGAGGTGTCAAAACCTAAAAGCAGTAAATGCGGGGCCGGAGCCCAAAAGCAGCAAATGCGGGACCGAGACCCGATGAGGAGCCGAAGCCCAAAAGTGGGGTCGGAGCCCGATGCAGGGCCGAAACCCAAAGTAAATGCAGGGCCGGAGCCCGATGCGGGGCCGAAGCCTAATGCAAGTAAATGCGGGGCTGGAGCCCGATGCAGGGCCGGAGCTGATGCGAGGCCGAAGCCCGATACAGTAAATGCGGGGTGGGAGCCGATGCGGGGCCGAAGCCCGATGCAATAAATGCGGGGTTGATAGGAAAGTGCAAGAGATGCAAAAATAAAGGTCAATGCTGAGGAACAGTGCAGGGCACTGCAAAGCGATGACTCTGATTTTTCTTGCGGTCTTGCTTTGTGAAGCAAGGATGGGGACTTAGTGTGAAATTCCAAGGAGCTGGATGAGAGACGTTTGTTGTCTCAATTGCAGGTCGCCTAGTATACAGGCTGTCCTCTTGTTGAGAATTTCCTGCAATGGGAAAGGGAACAATGAAAGAGCATAAAAACTGTTCCAGATTTCAATGCAAGAGTGTAGGGAAGCGAACTGGCCTGGTAGGTGTCGTGCGAGCCACACCAAGAGACATGCATTGATATGTTGAGCATGCGTGTATGAGTTGGTGTGAACATGCTTGGACATGTGTGGGGGCGTTTAGTCGCTAGTAGATGCGCAAAAGTCTTGCGGAGAGATGTGCATATGATCACGCGGTGATGCTCTCCGCGAAGGTTTGCACGACTCGCCGGTCATGCGGAGGGAGTTGGGCCCCTTTCTTCGATCGGCAGCGTGATTGTGTTAGAAGATTCGTGGGGGTGGGCTGGGACATGCCATGTCCTGTGATCTTTCATGGAGGACAGTCGGTCTTGAGTGTTTGGAGTCCAATGAGGTAGCAGAGAAGTGTTTCATGTCTCGATTGTGGTCGTTTGGATTCATGGTGCCTTCTTGTTGGTTATTTCCTGCAATGGGAAAAGGGAACGATGAAAAAGCAAACTATGTTCGCAATTTTAACGCAAAAGCGTAGGGGATCGAAACTAGCCGCCTGGTAGGCGTCGTGCGAGGTGCCGGGGGGTGTATGCACGGTTAAAGTGAAGGCATGCTCGCACGACGCGGGAGGATGCACTCGGTTGTGCTGGTGGATGTACTCAGTTGCGAGAAGGGACGTGTGCGCGATCACGCGATGACGCTAGTTGCGTGAGATTAGTGAGAAGTTGGTTTTGCCAAGGAAGGTGCATTGGTCCTCGGGTCACGACTTGCCTTGCCGTGAAGTCGTGATTAGTCTACCTGCGAAGAAGGTCTTCACTCACTTGCATGGTGGGACGTTAGCTGTTATGCAAAACAGTAAAATGAGTAGGATACATGCGATGCGTGAGTTTTTCAAAACTAATGCCGCCATTCACATTAACTCAAAACGATCAAGTACAAGTAAATTTTATAAAATAAAGCCCTAAGCCAGTCTTCCACTACACTCGGAGTTTAAGCGAGCTCCTGATTGCATTTTTGTAGTTTGGCATGGGTCGGAGTAAGCTCCCATTGAGGTTATGGTTAGCCGACCAGTTCCACATCTTTCTCAGCAGCTTACTGACGAAGGTGATCGATCCTGTTGTTGGTGAGGTCGACTATTGTGGATGTGCCTGAAGTGGGGGTGTCCTGGCGGGTGTGCCGGTCTTGGTTTGTGGAGACTTGGTGGGAACCTCGTGCATTGACGGACTTTGTCGAGGCACGAACAAGAGACCGAGCAAGGCGTCTCTTACCAAGACGAAAGGAAGACTGCCTTAGGACTCATTCATATGAATGACACCCTAATTTTGTAAAACAGATGATGCGTGTGTGCGAAAAAAAATGAATGCCCACGGCTTAATACAAATTACAAGATACATCGCTCTTGAAAACAGAAAAGATTCAAGTGGCACGCAGGCCGACTCAACGGACTGTTTGTCGAAAACGGGTTAGAGGATAGCATGGAGCTCCTGCAGAATGCATGGTTTTAGTGCTACAGGGACCGTGCTACGTAAGGATGGGGCTCACGACTCAAGGGTGTCAATCCTTGAAATCGAGCGGGGATCTTTGGGGGCCTAATCGACGGTCCAACCGTGCGACGTACCCTTACTCGGAACCCCTATTTAACCTATGCTCCTATTATCGGTCGTGGGACGCGACCCATAGGTACCTAGAAGCTAGTATGATATGCATGCATGTACGGGAAATAAAAGTGCGTTTAGTAGATAAAAGCGGGAAAATGCGGAAAAAAGGAAAACGGTACATTAAACAAGCAAACAAAGAAGGGGAACGAGCCCGACCCTCTAAGTGTCCCCAGCGGAGTCGCAAGCTGTGCGCACCCGAATTTCGTCTCGTCGGGGCACGCAATGCGCGAAGCCTCATTGCAACGCGGCTTGGGAGTGTCCACCTTCCCGGGGACGCGCGACGGACGCACGTGAGAAGGAGTCGCCACTTGCCATTTTACGACCCAAAAGTCGAGGGCCGGCAAGTTTCCCGGGTCTTAGGGGTACGGGGTACACCTAAATGCTAAGGCAATGATCATGCGGAACCGAAAATTCCGAATTCGGGGGTTCTATTACGTGCGGGCCTACATCCCGCACGCCCTTTCGGTACTCTAGCTTGCTAGGCTTGCCGTTTTGTTTATTTACCGTGTGATTTGATTTAAGGTGCACTTGACTCGCCCGTTTTGACACCGTAAATTCGTAAGCACTCTCAGGCCTTTTCTGCTTATCAACCGGGATCCTTACATTGACCGAATGAAAATACAGGTATGCTTGCATAAATGAAGATACAGACGCTTGTACTGTGTTTTGGACCCGGTTGATTTGCATCAAGCCAAATATTCCTCTCGTGCATGCCGTGAGTCTTGAAGGACGAAATAAAAAATAATGCAACGCGGGCTCATGGAGCCGGTGGTCGGGTCCGACCGGACCGACGGATAACTGAAGAATCGTTTGACTCTTGAGACAGCCGTGGGACAGGTCGAGCTCCCGGGTCATGTCCTGACCACGACTCATTCATCCTATCCGAGTTGTCTTTCCATTTAGACATCACTAAGATTGGGACGTTGAGTCGAGGCAAGACCCGATGCCGCACTCGGGTTGCGCGCTCTCAATGTGCATGGGCGTTGGACCCCGTGATATCGTTTCCTATGAGTTCAGGCTTGAACCGCGATGAATACAGCAAATAACAGAAAAGTACATGTTGCAAAGAGCACGTATTATCATGTTGCATACATATAATTACATAAACAAAATTATTTAAATGAGGCGTATGCGTTATCGGTAGGAATCCAAGTAGGAAAAGCGATTGGATATCTTTGGAAAAATGTTCGCAGACGGATTTGGATAATTTTAAAGAACAGGGACGGATTTGAAAATTCGAAAAGTTCAGGGATTGGTTTGAAGATTCAGAAAAGTACAGGGACTGGTTTCATAAATTCAGAAGAGTTCAGGGACTGATTTGCAAAATCAGAAGGGTCAGGGACTGATCTGAAAATTTAAAAGTGAGGGACGATTTGAAATTCAAAAAATTGGGACTGTGTAACAAATTTACTGAAAATGCCCTAGGGACTTATTTGAAATGAAATTGAAAATCAGGACTGATCTGAAAGATAAAAAAAAGAGGCCCGAGGACTAAACTGAAACACTCGGAAGTTTCTTGGAATGCTAGAACAATTCTGGAAAATTCAAGGACTGATTGAAAAATGATAAAGTGACCGGGGCTTGATTGAAATGATTTTTGAAATTCGGGGCAAATCTTAAGAAAATAAAAATACTTCTTCTGGACTGAAATGTGACAAAAACAGAAAGTTTGTAAAATCGAGTTCGGAGACAAAACGATCACCCACGCGACTCAAGAAAACATACACTGCACTTATATCCGTCAAGAAAGCAATAATATTCAGGGAATGAGCCCTAATCATGCCACTAAGTTGAGAATTTACCTAGTTCGGAAAGTTGAGGGGTGATTCTGTAAATAAAAAAAAAGTCAAAGATATGCTGGGCGGAGTTTGACCGGGCCGGTCTGAACAGTATTGGGCCGGCCTGAGCGGATTGGGCCGAACTCCGATGGTGTGGACTGGCCGAATGGAAGATTGGGCTGCGAAAGGATGGCTGGGCCGAGTTGGCGGACTGGGCCGACTGGGCTGGACCTGCAACAGAGAAATAATGGGCTAGTCCGAGATGCGGGATGGGGCCTTCAAGAGTCGGGCTGGACCGTTGCCGAGCCGGGTTTGGGCTGTTTTGGCTTGAACAGACCCGAATGGTAGCAACAGACCCGACTGGAAGGGGGGACAGGCCCGATGGCGCAAGTCGGGTCGGACGTCGCCACGGAGGCTCCCGATGGAATTTTGAGGCAGGTCGGTGGCATTGGACTCCTAACTGACTGAGGAGCACGGTGATAGGTGGCTCGTAGCGAGATTCAACTCGAGCTGACCTATACGTCCCTTCAAAGTTCGGATCAGAAAAGACGACCAGAGGAACAGACCGACTGGCACAAGTCGGGTCGGACGTCGCCACGGAGGCTTCCGATGGAATTTTGAGGCAAGGTCGGCGGCATTGGAACCCTAACTGACTGAGGATCATGCCTGCAGTGGTTTCATGAAGATTAGAACATGTCGATTTTCCTGAGAGATGCAAAGAAAAACCGGTTAAAAACTGGAAAAATCTGTAAAGGGAGAAAAGAGAGAAATGGCGGTGGTGCGCGGTTGAGCGGCTCTCGGCACGTGACCCACCTCGTCACGGGGGAGAGTGAGGGTCATGAGGAACCTTAGGAAATGATTGGCACGACTTGCCATAGTCGTGAGGTGGTGGAAAATGTCGAGGAAGCCCGGGAAACCGTGAAGATGTCTATGGAACTCGGTTCTGGACAGGGCTGGTTTGGCAAGCTGGAAGCTTCAAATCGCGAAACTAACACCGGAAATGGACTCGGGAGGTCGAATACATGTGGGATATGAAGTTTGGTTGAAGTTGGCTACGGTTGGGTGGCGGTCGCCGGAAAACGGGATTGGTTTGGCCTTGTTTGGCCTGGTTTCTGGGTGAGGGGCTGAGATTTTTTCGAAAAATCGTCGAGCTGTGGATTTCTCGGTCGTAGGCGAGCTGGAGGTTTCCGGGTCTTCTTGTCTGTGAGCTCGGGATCTTTTTGTCTGTGAACTCCCCCCCCCCCATTCCCCCGGACGAGCTGCGGGTTTTTGTCCGAAAAAGAAAAAACGAGAGAGAGAGAGAGAGAGAGAGAGAGAGAGAGTGCGTTTGCGTGTTCGAGGAGTCGCGTGCGCATAGGGGTTGGCGTGCGCAGGCAGGCTCGGGCGCAGCGGCGCAGAGGTCCCGAGACCGGTCCGTCCCTGCCAGGAGGAAGAAGAAGAAGAAAAAGAAAAGAAAAAGAAAAGAACCAGAAGACCGAAGAAGAAGAAGAAACGATGAAGAAGAAGAACAGGAAAATGGGGGGGAGGGGGGCCTGGTCAACGGTCAAAGTTGTCAGACTTTGACCGTTTGACCCTTTTTTTTTTTTTTTTTGACGCGCGTATAAATTGAAAATTCCATCTTCTTGATCGGACGTCGAAAAAATAATTCGAGATTGCCATTGTGTTCAGAAAAATTCGCTGATCGATATTGTGCGATGAATTTATTTTCAATCTCGAATTTTGTCCCGAATTTTGAAAATTGACGTCGATGTACGCGAAATTCGAAAATGTCCCAAATAAAATTAGTGTTAAATTAGGCAAATTGCTATTTCCAAAAATGTCCTAAAAAGTCGTGAATACTCGAGTAATTAATCGGAAATATTTTCCCTCACGAGTGGTAAAAATGGCGATTTTGCCCCTCTGGAGCCGGTGGACCAAAATTGGGTGCTGACATACATATATTAGTCCATGCAGTCAATCGGCAGCCACTGAAATTGCCATTAGAAGGACGAATTAGTAATGCACTAAAGGAAGTCGGGCCATCCATAACAATTGCTAGTCTACCTGAGGTTTTTTTTTTTTTTTTTGCTAACCCGGGGTGTCCGGGCTTCGCCCGACTAATCCCCAGGGCTCCGTAAACCCCCGGCGGCGCACGGAGCGGGTAATTACACCAAAGGCGCTCTGGTGGCCCCAAGGGGATTCGAACTCGGGTCTCGGTGCAAACTTGGGTGCACATTAACCATTAGGCCAAACCCCTTGCAGGTAATTTATTCAAAGAAACTTCGACAAGTTCAGGCGAGATACTGATTACTTTTCCAGTTTGCTCATATTCAACCTCCACAATTCCTCGGGTTTTTCCTTGTGCAGCTTTGGCTGTTCTTCTGGACTTCCTTCTGCAAGTTACAGCTTTTGTTTCTTTGATGGTCTTCGATCTTTTGAGAGCCAAGTATAAGAGGGTTGATTGTTTTCCTTGCGTCAAGGTGTCTTCAACATATCCCGACTCCGATAATGGTAGCTCTTTGATGGTTCCATTCTACACTATCAATTTCATATTAATATTATCAAATCAGTTTTTGGTTTAACCAATATATTTGACATAAACTGTGAACGGCAAACATATGCAAGTGCAGCAACTGAGAGAAGAAAGCTAGGATTGGTGGGTAGATAAATGAAGGTAATTTTCCAATTCGTTAATGGTTACAGCTTGGCACATCTTCATCAAGGCAAGAGCAGGATTTGATCTACATGTCCAAATTCATTCTCGATTCTCGATCTGTAGTAACATTAGGACGATTAACCTATTCATCTTTTATCTTTTGGGTTTTACCTTTCAAAATTTTTGCACTGGTTTGTGAACTCATTCAATATTGGTGTGGGGTCTCAGGTTAACTTCTCGTATTTTATTTACCAGTATTTAACAAACACAGTTTGTGATTCATAATATTTCAACGTGCAATCTTTCAGGAAGTCCACGCTCCAGTTCTCAGCCTTTGGAGAGTGAAGTTAGTTGTTGTTTCAGCGTTTGTTGCTTTCTTATTTGCCAGTATCGTGAGTAGCCTCGATTTTGTAATTCTCTTTCGCGCAATCGCATTTTTCGTCACGGTATACATGTCTCAGTATCTCCTGCTTTCTCATTTCATAGGCATTGTGCACCAAGATTGAACCTGGTCTGGATCAGAAGACTGTCCTTCCTAGGGATTCATACTTGCAGGTTTAACTTGTACCTATCCGACGCAGGACAAACAGAATTTCTGTCTTTTATTTGTTTTACTTTTTCAGTTGCACTAATTCAACAATATCAAATCTTTGCGCGGCTATTTCAGTAATGTCTATCAATATCTCAGAATTGGTCCTCCTCTATACTTTGTAGTGAAAAACTACAATTACAGGTATTTTTGTCAATTCCTTTTGTGTTACTAACTACGTGAAGCTATTGATTGAATGAATCTTAGATAGCTCTCGTTTGGAGGCTGATTCTTTTTCGATAACTATGTTGCTGAACTTCTCAGCTCAGAGTCAAGGCAGACAAATCAGCTTTGCTCGATCAGCCAATGTGATGCAGACTCACTTTTAAATGAGGCACGATGTTGCTCGCTCTCTTCCTTGCATTGCTATTTTGATTCTTGAAGTGCAAGGCCCTTTCTTTTGTTACGTGGCAAGAGTTTTTATCAGTCTTGGAGGAGAATAGTTCTTAATGAATTTTCTTATAAACTATTAGATGCTACTGAAAGATGCTGTGGTAGGCTTTTGTAGGATGGCATAAAGCAGATTCCCAAGATTTAAACTCCGGGGGGCAAACACGTGCTTGGAAAGTTAAAATTATCGTGAGAATTTAGTCAACTTATTAATATGGCTTTTTCCGGTAGCATGTTATTACCGGATACTGTTAGTGAAAGGCTACGTTTTAGTCATTCTGTCACCATATATTGTTCGTGAGGTTCGGGATCAATATGTTCTTTAACTGCTGTTTCCATTAATCATCTTATTACCTTGAGCTAGTGTTCCCTCTCATATTTGAATTCTATTTTGTGTATCTTTTCTTTAGATTTCACAAGCGTCCTTAGAACCAGAATCAAGCTATATAGCAAAGCCAGGTCATGGTTTGGAAGTGCTTTCCATATGATTCTCATGTGCAAGAATAGACGAGCGGTTGAATGTACATTAGCTTTAAATCTTTTCGGAGTTTCTAATTAAGGAAACTAATTGTTTGATCTATTTGTATTGGTAGCCATATTTCAGCCTCCTTGCTACCCTGCCGGACAATCTTCTTGTAGCCTGACTGGACCCTGGAAAGATTGTACAATGGTAATGTTCGCAGTATCTCCTTACGTTGCCTTGTAAAGATTAGTAGGTTTTTTGGTTTAATAATTTGGATATGAGTTCAAAGCCAGCAGCATCATAACTGTAGCAGAAATACAACACCATTTTCTGCTTCATTTATTATTTGGAGTTCGTCAGTGCTTCCTTCACTCAGATCTGCGAAACGACCATCCATCAACATCACAATTCAAGGAGAAACTCCGTTGGTTCCTCTCCGCTCTGCCTCTGCTGGCTGTGCTAAAGGAGGTCATGGAGCTTACACCAACACCATGGATTTGCAAGGTAATGATAACAAACTTTTATTCTTCCATAATACATCTTCCAAGATCATCATTCTAATTACGAGCTTGTTGTCGGCTTTTTCAAAAATAATCTGTTGATGCTGTGTCCTTCTTAGGCTATGAAGACGGTATAATCCAAGCATCTTCATTTCGGACATTCCACACCCCCCTCAATAACCAGGTAGTATTTTACCTATGAAATTACTTGGATACCTATTGCTGCTTTCCTATATTCATCGTGTGTATATTGAAGGGCCTTCTTCATTTTGTTGTTGAGTAGGTCGACTACATTAATTTTCTGAGGGCAGCTGGGGACTTCAGTTCAAAAGTTTCCAAGTCCTTGAAGGTAAATGAGATGCAATCTAGAAACATTCCCACTTCTCTCTGTCAGTGCTTTGAGACGAGTGTGAAAGCAGCAGTTCTTAGTTTCGACCTCTAAATGACCAGGCGTAGGCTAAGTCAGTGAAACCAGGAATACGCCGAGTTTTAATTACTCTGTTTTTCTGCTGCAGATGGAGATTTTCCCGTACTCCATGTTTTACTTGTTTTATGAGCAGTACCTTGATATGTGGAAGACAACATCAATCAACCTTGCAATAGCTATAGGTCGGTTTACTCGTTGTCATCTCATATTCGTGGCACGAATTTGCCACTTACAAATACTGATTCTTTGTAAATAAAAACCGATTCTATCTTAATGCTTGTGAAACAGGTGCAGTATCTATAGTTTGTTTAGTCACCACATGCAGGTACATACTTTTTTGAACTCTTGCAGGAAGAGCACATATTCTTTGTTTTTCTTAATTTAAATTATAAAGATGTTCGACAAATTACATATCTTCAGACAGTGTGATAGTTTCTGCGCTTTTGTGAAATTCAGTTTACGGACCTCAACAATCATTCTGCTGGTCATAACAATGATCGTCGTGGATCTTTCGGTGAGTGATCCTTCCATGACTATTATTCACCATTGACAACCAACCATTTGGAGTAATGATTTCCCTTGCGCTTCAATTTATATCCTCTTGATTTGCTGCTTCAGTTTGTGTAATGACAATCTGCAGTGCGTGATGGCTATTCTGGGAATACAGTTGAATGCGGTGTCCATCATTAACCTTATTATGGCAGCAGGCATTGCTGTTGAGTTCTGTGTGCATATAACATATGCTTTTTCGGTTAGTATCGATCCATCTCTGAATGTACTGTCTGCAGTCACTCTCAAAGTAATTACAAATGCCCCATTTGTAATAGCAGAACAAATACTATTAGAATGTCTTTTCTCTTGTTTACCCGATGTTTCTTTAAATCTCAAATCCGTCCTTTTAATTTTTAACAGGTAAGCCGGCGAAACGAAGACCAGCACATGAAGGAGGCTCTCAGTACTATGGGGCTTCTGTCTTTACGCACTGTCCTTCTCTTTTGTCATCAAATATTGAAGCCTAAATGCCGAGAAACTGCAGTAGATGAACATTTCTATCGGCTTCTCATATTAACTTTTTCCGACACGCTGCTGTGCAGTGGAATCACGCTAACAAAGTTTGTCGGGGTCCTCGTGCTTTACTTCTTGAGGACAGAAGTGTGTCTGGTACATGACCTTGCATTCTGGTTTACCTCATATACAAGATTTCTCTAATATGCCTCTCTGAAATGTCTCGTTTAGTGTTTTACAGGTTTACTACTTCCAAATGTACCTCGCTCTGGTCCTTCTCGGTTTCTTGCACGGGCTCGTTTCCCTACCGGTAAGTCAAAAACCTACAGATCCTCCACCTTAGTAGCAGCTAATTCGCCTCTGTGGAACTGAAAATGTACAGATTTCAAATCGCTTCTCTCCATTTGCAGGTCGTCCTGAGCATGTTTGGTCCCCCTTCGAGGTGTGTGCATGTGGACAAGCAAGCAAGAAGGCCGACCATCCAAATTTAAATCATAGCATCACAAATCCTATTATCTTTTGGGTTTGTGGTCGCACAGGCCCCATGATACGAAGTTTAATGTGGAGTGTTACATGGTACCTGAATCACATAATTGAAACCAGGATGTGAGCTGAACCACCTACAGTATTGAACTCAACGTATCTTAGTGGTCGATACATGAACACAAACCCCGTCCCCTAGAAAAAGGAAAATAATTTTATGCTGACGGTCTCACCTAACAATTAATGTTTAACATGGTGTAATACGCGTTTAACAACCACCTATTGATGCTCTAGGTACAATTATCAAACACATGCAGTCGTCCTCCAGAGTCAGAGCGCCTGTTCCTCAGCGGAACATCAGAGATTGGATTTTACTCGTCATAGTTTTCCCCGAACTTCAGTTTTCGAGGAAGTTGGTCTTCCTCCGCTGCTTTTCCCGCATTTTAATCTGTTCAAATATGTTAGGGAGACAGAATTCCTAGGGATACAATACGGATGGTGACTCCATTTCTTTGCACTGAACATGCCCTATGATGACACCATTTCAAACCCCTATCCCTATCCCTCTAGTTACTATATGGAAACAACCAATCTGTTATCTATCAATTAAATATGCAAGCATTTCCAAGTTTAAGAAAACGTGCCACTAACCAACCAATATATGTTGGTTCAGGTGGTTCGGTGTTTGTTTTTCATAAACAATGTTTCAATTCCAAGTCTTTCGAATGGAGAAAATTCACGATTGGGAGAGTTTTACCGCTGAATAGACTAACTAGGTTACGAATTGGGCTTTTAGATTAGTCGGGGCCCAAGGACACTTTTTCCAGTAAATTAGAAAATGATCAATAAAGATAATATAATGGGGTCTTGGGTTCGATATTCGTCAGTGGGACTTCCGTGCTCCTTTATTTAGTTTTGTTATTTATACTCTTGTACTAGACTATATACCTCCCTTATAACCGAGAAAGAAAATAAAGACGGTATCATTAATGAGAATCAAACCAAAAACCTCTTAATTTCAAGTCAAGAGTTAATTCTATAACTGCATTAAAACTTCCTTTCTCAACTTTTTTACAATCTTTAAGTTTATTTAATTCTTTCTCGCGGCTTGAGTGGGAATCCATATCTATGTATATAGTAAAACAAACTACATTTTATATTCAATGCAACTATTTTAAATAGAGTTAGACTAGTCAATTTGTACATAGATTTCATGAAATAATAAATGAATGAAATTAATTAATTACATAAATAAGAAAGTTTTTTCCTAACCTATGCCCTTAGGGCATAGAATAAGGACCAATAAATAAAGTAAATTTTCTAAAATTGCAACTTTGTTTAGCAAATTTTTACAATTTAAATGCAAGCATTTATTTCATTCTCAAATTGATAAACACAATCATGGTAAGTGTGAGTTCTTATCCTATGCCCTAGTAAAATCCAATAAGAAAATATACAAATTAACTAATAAATAAATTAAAGTACTTTGTTTAGGACTGAAATAAAAGAATTTGTTGAAGAAACATTGCTATAGATGCATATACTAAAGTAGAGAGGTCAATTGCCCTTTATTAAAATTATTTGTCGTATAAAGATATTGCTTGAAATTTGAAAATAATTATTAAAAAAATATTTTGATATTTAAGAAGCAAATATTTTTTTAAGAAAATCTAAAAAATTACCATAACAATGTTATAAATATTTGAAAATAAGACATATGACACAAAATCTCAAAAAAATATAATTAGATTTTCATATATAAGATTTTCAAAAAAGGATTATCACAACTTACTAATTTCATAAAATATGGTCATAAAAAGATAAACATATGGTTTATTTGTTTAAAAAATAAAATTTACTTTACTTTACTTTTCCCTTAATTCAACATCACAATCATTATATTTTTTAACTTCTCAAATTCTATCTCATACTTTATCTTATTCATTATTACAGTTAATTTTTTAATATTAAATTCTCTCAATTATTCAACATTTTTTTCTCAATTTCAATATTTTTTCCTCAATTCAACAATACAATCACTACTTTTTATCTTCTTTTTTAAATTCATTCATGTACTTTTCTCAATTACTTTTATCTTCATCTTCTCAAATCAAACTAAATCAAATTAAAACAAACTTAATTTATTTACAAAACGCAATGCTAACATTTGAAATATTCCTTTCAAGATGAGTGAATTAAGAAAATATACGAATTAACTAATAAATTAGACTGATAATGAAATTAAAGTACTTTGTTTAGGATTAAAATTAAAGAATCAATTGAATGAGCATTGCTATAGATGCATATACTAAAGTAGAGAGGAAAATTGCCATTTATTAAAATATATTTATCTTATAAAGATATTGCTTGAAATTTGAAAATAAATATTGAAATATTTTTATTTTTAAGAAGCAAATATTTTTTAAGAAAATCTAAACAATTGCTGTAAAAATGTTATAAATGTTTGAAAATATGAGTCAAATATGATACATGGGATATATAATTATATTTTCATATATAAGATTTCCAAAAAAGATTATCACAAATTACCAGTTTCATAAAATTATGGTCTTATAAAAAGTTAAACATTTAACGTTTGAGAAATTCCTTTCAAATGAGAGTGAAAAATAAATCCGAATGTGGTAAAGTTTGTAATCCATTAATACTAAATAAAGATGTAATACTAATTAAATAAGACAAGCAGATAAAAATTCACGATTGGGGAAGTTTTACCACTTAATAGACTAATTCGGTTCGAATTGGGCTTCTAGATTAATCGGATCCCAGTTGGACTTCTAGATACCCAATAGTGCACACAAAACAAAAAACAAAAACCCTACCAACGGGGCTCTTAATTTGCAGCACTTGGAGGACACTTTTTCTAGTAAAATAGAAAATGATCAATAAAGATGGCATTACTGATGAGAATCAAACAAAAAATCTCTTAATTTCAAATCAATATATTATATATAATGCCTCGAACAATTAACCAGGTCGTGACAAGAGTAACCATTGACCTCTCAAGCTTCTGCCATGTGTGACTAGAACTTCGCTATGTGTCCATGTTCCCATGTGAGATTCGCCACATGTCGCCATGTGTTGAGCTATTATTTTACAGAAAAGCACATGCAAGAAAAAACATATAACAATTGTTTTTTAGAGAAATATTACTTGGAAATAATTATTTTTATAAAGTACAAATATTACTTATATAAAGCAATTGATTTTTAAAAAATCATACTCAAATGGCTAGAACTATATTGTTGTACAATGAATAAATAAGTATAATATATCTATTTCATATTATTTTAACATTTGAATCAATATATAATATATAATGTCTAGAACAATTAATCAAGTCACGACACGTCTAATCATTGGCCTCTCCAGCTTCCGCCATGTGTCACTAGAACTTCGCTATGTGTCCATGATCCCATGTGAGTGTAACCACGTGTCGCCACATGTTGAGCTATCTCAATTGCATAGTTATTATTTTACAAAAAAAAAACATGCATAAAAAAATATAACAATTATTTTCTAGAGAAATATTACTTGGAAATAATTATTTTTGTTAAGTATAAATATTACTTATATAAAGCAATTGATTTTGAAAAAATGATATTCAAATGGCTGGAATTATATCGTTGTACATTGAATAAATAAGTATAATAGAAGTCTATTTCATATTGTTTTAACATTTGAATTGGTAGAATTACAGCGCCGAATTGGTTGAATTACACGGATGTTACCAATTCAAATTGTTGACATGGAAGAAATTAATAACTTATACGTCAGATCATGTGAGTATCTTCTATTAGGCAAGTACTATAACTATTTATGGAAATTATAAATGTATCTTTCATTGAATAAAAAGTTATAATTGACGTGTCCTTTTGAGTAACCACCAATAGGATATGACAAGTGACAATTTCTGCCGCCACCATGAGATCAGTTGGGGTAGTTCTAGACTAGAAATATAAGCAATAGAGCCAAATTAGAGAAGTTCTCAGTAATCACGTGATGAATATGCGTATTGATACAACAACTTAATATTCTAACATATTTTCCAATTGCTCTTGGAAGGTAGACCTTATACGAATAATGCAAAAGGATGGAGTAAAACATTTTCAAGATGGAAGTCCATATTTTATATAAATCATATGATTCATTTGCAATAAATATTTGATATTGCAAAAATTTATATATGATTTCAACCATGATTATTTTACTTCTTTCTTTTCTAAAACAATATTATTTTAATTCTTGACTGATATGGAGATGGACAATTAAATTTTATTGGGGAGTAATAATTCTTGAAATTAGTCTTTTTCTTACTTTCCGTATTTATATGCTTTTTTACCTCTTTAAATCATGAGAATATATTTTTGTGTACTCTTAGTTTTTCAATTTATTGTTTTATATAAATTTTTTTTGTCGTCTAAATAATGTTCAATGATTTTATTTTATTTTTAATCCGAGCAGCTAGCCCGCGCATATGCTCAACCTTTCATCTAGTTAATTTTCTTTTATCGGTAACTCGAATTAGTTTAATTAATCCTAGCTTTTTGAAACCTAATTAATCAATCACCTTGATTTATTTAGTCGAGAACCAACGACTTCCTTTCTTTCTCAATTTTTCTCCAACATTAATACATTTTCTTTTTAAAGCCATATTTTGATTATTTTTACCCTTAACTTATTGATTTTACAGGCAACAATGAGTGAACGGTTTAATCTAATTCTTTTTGCTGAAAAGCATCAGCACTGTAACATTCCAATAATTAAAAGATCCATAAAATATCAAGAAAAATCAAACTGAATAATTATATTATTAATTAAAAAATGCTAAAAGATATTGATTATAAACATTGAATTAGTAATTTTGCATCTCATAAACTTAGAAATATAACTAGATGCGCGCCCGAAAGCTGCGCGGCAGCTGAAGGATAGTAATTTAGTGTAACACTTCTTAGACAAAGGTTAATGATTGCTGCCAGCGTAAAACAAGTTTAGATATGAGCTACATGGCAACGTAGTATTATTGGGTCACGTGTTCGGCAGCACTCCTGTAAATATGTATGAATATGAGGACTGATTTGTAAATAAAAATGATATCCAAGATAGGGCCGCAATATGACATCGCAGCGGAAACAGACGGCACAACTCTGATGCCCTTCGAAACATCGCGTTTCAGTTAGAAGCAGAACAGAAAGTTTGACGGTAGTTTTGTGCCAGTCAGAACTGATATAACCAAATTACATTATGGTGTCGTCTGAAGCAAGGCATTAAGGAAGGATCATCGCGGCAACATTGTGACCATTACACTAATTAGTCACTACGACGACATATTGGACAACCATAGAGAGAACTGAGTTGAAGACAGTGCAAGGCACGGAAATAAGAGCCTCGCCGTCAAGAGGATAAGCGCGGAATTAAAGCACGTGAAAAATAAGCGCCAAAAGACTGCTTGAGGAGCAAGGCAAGTTCTGTAACTGCTCTATCAACGTCCTCAACTCACTGAGTGATGGATTATAAGCACGAATGAGCAAGGAAAATCTATAAATCCCAGCAGATCCCAAGGTGGAAAGAACCTCGACCTCAACATAAAAACTCAAGCATATCTTTAGTTATAAGTTAGTTATCATTTCGCTAAGCATGTCCGTGGAGTAGTGAAGAATAGAATCAGAACTTGCAGCAGAAGGGGATTTTCCCTCAACGATCAAGTTCAAAGTTTGTGGCAGTAGGATTCGTCCTCGACGATGCAGTCACAACGTCCACCAGTCTATGTTCTAGAGGAACTGCCATCATTCCACGCATATTTGCTCAGAGCATCCCAATATGGTGCATTCCTCTATTCGAGACACAGTCGACCTTGGATCTCGACTTTGCAGAGCATAAACCACTCGTGTACAATGGAGTACAATATAGGCCATCCTCTATAAACTCGATTTGAGTCTTACCCTTTCTATTCTATTTCTGCCGGTGAATGTAATTGCTTCATCGATTTGAATCAAAACTCCAGTCCAACTCAGTTAAGCATTATTTGTGCGCTTCTCTCTATTATCACGAAACCCTTATGCGCAAGGCATTACCAAAAGAACCTCTATTGAGGATTTGAATGGAAACGAAATCCTGGGAAACCCAGAACATAGGAGATTGCCTTTCTCTGTTCCTCAAAATCCGAACGCAATGCTGTAGACGCGGTAGTTTGTTTTTAATTATATCCGAAGATAATAGAAGGAAAACCCGCGACACTCATTAAAAAAAAAAATGGGGTCCAATTGATTCTGGGCCTTTCATGGACTCCATATATATTATGGGCTTCGCTGGGCCCACACTACATGACATGTATCGAATGATCGAATCCTCTCCTCTCATGTCCTCTATTCGCATGATCTGTTCCCCTCTGAACCGAACTGAAAAGCTCCTCTCTCTCTCTCTCTCTCTCTCTCTGCTGCTTCCCCTGCTACCTCCGAACTTGAGGTCGAGCTGCTGCTGCTTCCCCTACTACTACTCCCTAGGAGCTTGAGGTGGAGCGGCTGCTGCTCTCTGATCTGCTGCTTCCCCTGCTCGATCCCTAGTTTAATTTGGGGAGTTGATGATTTGTTGATTATTTTATAGTTGTGATGATTTTGGGTAAGAAGATGCTCTGTTGATTATGTATAGAAGCTGTGTTAATTCCGCTGGATTTGTGTTCTGGTACGCGAGAAAGTGAGTTTTTTGTTTGGGGGGGTTTAACATTAACATAAACAAATGGCTTCTGGCAAAGATGATGTCGATGCTGCTGCTGCTGCTTCTTCTCCACCCTCGTCCTCGTAAGCATCTGGGAGCTCAGCTCTTCCGTTCCATCGGAATTCCCCTTCTTCCCGGGTTGCACGAAGACCGCGCAAAATGTCGGGAAAAAGGGTTCAATTGGATTGGAAGTCTCATCATCGCTCTGAATTTGTTTTCTATTTTTTTCCACAGCTCGAAGAATGTATACAAGGATCCTGATGATGGGAGGCAGCGGTTCTTGCTCGAATTGGAGTTCGTGCAGTGTCTCGCCAATCCTACCTATATCCACTGTAAATGCTTGCTTGGTTTCTCCTCCTAATTTAATCTATTCAATAAGGCAGCGCTTCCTCCTTTTTCTGGAAATTTGGATGAGATTTGCACTCGGCTTGAACTGGTTGGTGTTCGTAATTTCCATTGGCCCAGATTTGGCTCAGAACCGGTACTTTGAGGATGAGGCTTTCATTGGCTACTTGAAGTATCTCCAGTACTGGCAGCGTCCTGAATACATGAAATTCATAATGTAATCCTCTCTCTTTCTCACGCTCTCTCTATCGATCGAGAGGTCTAGATGATCGCCTTTTTCCTATATGTTTTGGACGTTTCCTGTTCAGAGCTTGAAGTTGTTCTGTTCTAGCAAAGTATATATAGTTTAGATTTAATGCCATTGTTAATGTGTTTATACATACATACATACATACGTAGGCATGTGCTTCTCATTGATCCTCTGATATCCATTTGTTTGCTCTTCAGGTACCCTCACTGCCTATTCTTTCTAGAACTTCTCCAAAATCCAAACTTCCGTGCTGCTATGGCGCATCCTGGCAACAAGGTCTTTCATTTCTCTTCTCTTCGTCCAAAGTTTAGGAAAATTGCACTTTTTTGTCCTTGCATGAAATCATCGAACAAGTAAATTATAGTGTTATAAACATTCGTGGATCTTTCTGAACCTTTTTATTCTGTGTAATGTAATTCGTGTAGGAGTTAGCGCATCGGCAGCAATTCTTTTTCTGGAAGAATTATAGGAATAATAGATTGAAACACATCTTACCGAGGCCCCTTCCCGAGCCTACTCCTGCTCCCACTGCTGTTCCCTCTGCTTTGGCTCCCCCTCCAGCACCTGCACCACCTGCAAATATGGCTGCTACAGCTCCTCCCCCTCCAGCTCTTTCTCCAATGCAATATGCCGTTCCCCCTGGTTCCTCTCTCATGAAGAATGATATGAGGAACACAGCGATTGATCGGAGGAAGAGAAAGTATGCCCCTGCTTCTGATGCCGTTTTGCACTACTAGTTTTTTTTTCTATCAGTTTCTTGGAGATTTATATCTTATTCTCATTAGTGATGTGGATGATCAGCGTGAATTCCAAATCTTCTTCTTAGTGAAAAGATTATTGTGTTGAATACATGCTATATGGTCCCTACAGGAAGGAAGGTTAATTTCAATTGCTTTTCGGAAGTTGGGATGTGGAAGAAACACCCAAGGTAATTTTTGAATGCTTGTTTTCCTGATCACCTTTGGATTTTTGAATGCTCTATACCTTTTGCTGTGCGAGTGACTATCTGGATATCTGCAAATTCTTGTTGCCTGTTTCTTCACCTTTGGAAGTTTGAGGGTCAAGGTTATATGCATCTACCACCAAAATAAGATTACGATAAATTATCTTCTTTACAATCAAAGAAGTGGCAACATCTTTAGGTTCTGGTTCTCATCGTATTATTGTTATATGGACTGTCTGTCCTGTGAACTTTTGTTTATCTTCGTGTAGGTTTTCAAACTGCGGATGGGCTGGAATAACGTTTTCTTGTTTAGTTAGATTAAGGATGATCAATGCATTCATAGGTGTAGCCACTGAGATGGCAATTACGGTATTTTGGATTATTTTTATTGCAGTCGGGGATGAGTTCAGACTGTTTAGGTTTATTTGCCGAGACTCTTGCAAAGAAGCTAAATAAAAGAGGCCATGTAAAACATGTTAACTATGTGTTGTTTAAGTTTGTTTATCAGAGTTCCCTTTGGTTCTGGAAGGAGGGAATTGGTCTATTGTGTAACTGCAAAGATTTTTTATGACGTCCAAGTTGTTTATATAACAAGCCTGTGCTACGTAACATTGTGCAGGACCATTATGCACTGTCTGAGACCAAGTCGGCTGTAACATCTTTCTCCAAGGCATCGTACTGAAACCAAGAAGTCAGTGACTTGGGCTGGCGAATGAACAAATCGGATGCCTTCACCGAATCGACCAAAATCTTGTATTTGTGTCGTTAAGGTCAGATCGAATGGGCTCGTCCTGTTAGTAGTAGCTGTTGTATAATTGAAATTGAAGTTGAAGGTGATAATTGTCAAAGTTGGGCTGTAACTGTTGCTCTTGGGTTTTGATGTTGCTTTCTGACGTGCCTCTGCAGGCTAACGGAAAAGAATTAAACTTTTTAGTCGGTAATTCGAACTAATTTTAATTCATCCTATCTGTTTTAAACCTAATTAAAGTAATCGCATTTCACGCTGAAGAGCACGTTTTGTTGTCTGATTAGAATAGAGTTTCGACCATACTCGATAGTTAATTAGGTAATAAGTCGCTACCTTGATCGAAATCGAAAGAAGTCGTAAGGTTTTGTAATTGATGTGTCGCCATTCACTGTTGATAGAATATCACGCTAACAGGTTATATATTAGCTCTAGCCTCTTGTCTTGTAAGGCGTCAGAGTGCATTTTCACCACTTTAATTGGTTCAAGTAATTGGACGCCTCTTCCCTTAAGGATGATTTCGAATTTGGATCTAGATAAACAGAGAAAATCCGCGAATAAGAGCTTTGCTCCTCATTGGCAGATTCAACTATAACCTGAATCTGTCGAAATCCATTAGATTTCATGGTATACTATCAATTACCGTATTGACAGTATACTTCCAACTTTTCAATGGATATACCTGTTTGACATCCAATTTTCCGCGACCTAGATAATTGACAAAATACTGGACTCGGTCTGATTTCAAATCCCCGGACCGGAGCAGCCCAAGAGCAAACTATGGGGATTTCAAGATCATTCTTTTTCTTGGTAAGTGATTTCAACGTCTTAATAAGTCTGACGAGCCGTGGTGTAACTGTTGCTCTTGAGTTTTGATGTTGCCCTCTGACGTGCCTTGAAAAGAATTAATTTTCTTTAACCGGTAATTCGAATTAGTTTAATTAATCCAAGCTTTTTGAAGCCTAATTAATCAAATCTAGATTCACGCTGAAGAGCTGCAGGCTTTGTTGTCTGATTAGAATAGAGTTTCGACCATACTTAATGGTAAATTAGGTAATAAGTCGCTAAGTCGATCGAACTTGAAAGAAGTCATTAAGTTTTGAAGTTGATTTGTCGGCACTCACTGTCTATGGGATATAACACTAACAGGTTATATATTAGCCCTAGCCTCTTGTCTTGAGCGTGTCACAGTGTATTTCTGCCACTTAAATTGATTCAAGTATTCCGACGCCTCCTCCTCTTAGATAATGTGTCGGATTCGAATCTTATTAATGAAGAAAATCCACAATTGAGAGCTTTGCTCCATAATGGACTCAAAGAGACTCAAACTTGAATTAACCGAAATTCATTAGACTTCATGTCGCACACTGAACAAATAAAATTTGAAGTTTTCCTCATTTTATATGTACTGCTTTTATTTTATTATTCTAAAATTAAATAATTTAAAAGTATGATATAAATTGTGCGAGTATTTGATAAAATAATATGTTAGCACAAAAAATAGGTAAGTCTGGTACCGAATTAAGACCGATATGAAAATGAAATCTTTTTCTTAATCTCATGCTGAGGTGAATATCACTGCATGTAATTCTCGATCGTTTTCCGGTTGGTTTGTATCCACGTCGTACAAATTTGCACAGATATTGGCATAATGCGTCCTACCTAATTAAGTAGCACGAGATGCCACGATAGACGTTCTCAAATGATTATCAATTATTGTCGATTCAAATGGCATTCCTCTTCTGAATATTAGTGGAAATTGACTTTTCCTAGAAAGCACTTTTTAGTTTTTACGTACTTGAGAGCACTTTTTGGCTTATGGGAGTGCATAAATGCCTTAACATAATCATAAAACCTTGAAATGATTAGCATCCTTATTGTTGGAATTGGATAAGTGATGTGTCCCCCTTCTAGCCATATGCATGAATTTCAATCAATTTCATGTATAAGTCAACTAATAACAAATTAATACCGGCGGTAACCGATAATGTCGCATCCATAACGACAATCCATTATTTTTTCGATATTTAGTATGTATATATATAAAGATATTTATTTATTTATTTAGTGCATGCATGCATATTTTTATTGAGAAATTTATATGCAATTGCTGGAGACTGAAATAGAAGTCATTTATATTTTTGGGGGGAAAAAAATCCCACTAACTAGTTAGTATACTTTTACATATTCAATTAAAGAGATGATTAAACGAACTTCTTATTCACAAATGCTTAAAAATATTACTTTTCAAAAATATTTCTAAGTATTGAAAAACCAAATTAATATACCCGTTATGTATAAAGCCAATATTACCTTTATCTTTTTTACCGATATAATAAGATTTATAATAAAGTTAATTACTTATACTTGTAAGAGCATGTAAGAGCCCCTTGTCTACCCACCGATATCCATTCATCCTCTCCTAGCTAATAATTTGTCTCACTTCACGTTTTTTTCCATGAAAATCAAATAGATAATTTTTAAAAAGCTCGAATTAGTAAAGTTTTGTTCAACTTATAGTTTACATAAGATATACTATACATATATATAGATTAAATTTCATAATACCTATACTTTTATCATCATATCTTAATTAATATTGTTGTATAATATATATAACCGATAGACAATAAAGTAGAGCATTGTATCTAATTATTTCCAATTGTCTTCATCTCCATAATTCTTTTTTTCTCCATCTCTTCGTGATTTCAGATAATAACATAGAGAGATGCGTCCACATAATGTCCCAAATCGCTCGGCCTGTACCGGTAATATCATTGATCGATGAAAGAACATTTTATAACCGGCCATATCTTATATGATTATTAAAGATATATTTACACATTCTGATTTAAAAATGAGATAATGGACAAGCATGTAAAAATGGCTTTCTAAAACCACCTACATAGTTGGGTATCATTTTTGTTTTTCTTTAGTTTTAGCTTTTTCTTTAAATTTTTTTATAGCTTTTTATTAAAACTTTCAACAACGTTTATTTGGTCAGCTTCCGCACACCACGTGACATCATTAAATGTTATGTTGGCAAATTAAGTTAGAATTAATAGAATAACTGACGTTGTACTAGACACATAACTAAATTAGTAGTTCATGTTATTTTGTGCCATTCGTTGCACTAGAATTAGAAGGAAAAAAAAGAGCAAAAAATCATTTTTTTTATATGTTAATTAAACTTTTTCCCCCCTTTCTTAGCCAACTTGGTAGAAATTATTTCACGAGCTGGGCGAAGTGATGACTCTCTGCTTAAGGAGATATTGTTAAAAGAAGAGAACAAGGGACTCCTAAAGTCATAACCGAATCTTATAAATAATTCAACTAACTCAAAACTAATCCCAACCTAACACTGTACAGTCTAACATTCCCCAATTAAAAATTGTCTCGTATGAACGTGAATATGATGAGGTCGTCATTTGTTCCTAATAATAATTGGAATATAATAATAATATGTATTGAAACAAATTTTCATTAAATTCACAAGTGGATGAACTCATATCGAATTCAAAAGAACGAAACGGTAGAAAGTTAACTCCAATCATCTTAAATACTTAAGGGAATTATTTTCAATTTCACGATTTGAAATTAACTGCTCTCAACATAAATAAATAAATAAATTAGTGAATACAGAAATCTATATATATATATATATATATAGATTATATGTTGAGACAGTTTCTCATGGGATCCACATATATCTATTGCTTTCTTTGTGGGGACAAGCTCGATATTGGATGAGATCTTTAAGCTACCTACTCACCCACTGATACATTATATTTATATAAAATTAACTTTGATATATAGTGAAAGCAAAAGCTAAGCTAGCTAGTCATTTATTACTCTCTTGTTAAATTGATATGATCACATGGAGTTATTTCTGGTTATTCTTTATTTATTTATTTATTTTATGCTCTGAGAAACTCCCGACAAGAGTCCTCCAAAGAGGTATATACCCTCATATGGTATGGCCTAATTTAGTCAGTCCAACCTAACTAGTATTCTGTCGATGTATGTTCTAGTTACATTAAAGAAAAGCCCATATTTATCAAGGATTCGCATTTACTTGATGTATATAAGAATTTTAGTCAATTTATTCGTATTCTTAAAAAAAAAATCAACGCACAAGAGACTGAAAATAAATTTTTAGATCAATGACCTCACATTTCTACATATATATGAAAAGAAAATCAATTTTCTTTATTATATTTTTTTTTATTGAAGTTTTGCATTGATACCAGGTTTTTGTTACTCCAACAATCTTTATATGGATTATTGACCAGCTGTTCACCCGCATGTTGTAAGGGATGATTATTTGACTATATATTTTATATTATTTTATATATAGATTGTTAGATAATAATTTTATTAATTTTATGCATTGAATAATTAAATTCTTTTTAAGAATTTTTATGGTTCAATTAATGTGGTACTTTTAATGTGAAGGATTAATAAAAGTCAATCATATAATAAATAAAACTGCTTAATTAAAGTCATGGGTAATATGAATGATTGAGCATGAGGAATTCGGGGTTTGAAAATTAGAGCGATGACGTTAATTCTCCCTCTCCATTTTGCAATTATGTATTATACATAGATTTGTTAACTACTCATCATTAATTTTCCAAGATCTCCACTGTTCTCTCTCAACTCAATTTAATTCTCACTTTTTCAACAACAAATACCCACAAATTAGCATAACTTAGGCATGGCAGTCCATAAAATGTACGACCCGCAAATTTATAATATATTTGCTTTATTAAGTGGCAATCTTGAAGACCAGGTAAACGAGGAAGAAATCAAGAGAAATATTATTTCCCATTTTTCGAGATATCTTGTAACTTCCGAATATATTTAAAGAGGAAAATATCATTGGAGTGATGTTTTGATTTTTTGGGATATATCTTTTGCATGTTATAAATAGGGTCTTGTACGGTTTGTAAAATAAGCCTCTATTCTTGTGAAACCCCAGCCCCTCGGGAAGGGGCCCGGTTAAGAGAGTCTTGTATCGCGGGGATAGTGATGGTGGATCTTTCTAGAGTTCTCTCAGGAAAATTTCTATGTAACACTAGGATATTAGAGTGAGAAAGTTAAAGAGAATTGAGAGATCAAGTTGGACTCTTCCCTATATGGGATTTGTAACGGGGGCTAGAATGAGAGACATATTTGAGGGCTGTAATCTCCGGTTTATTATCTAGTGGATTATCTTGCTCTGTGCTATGGACGTTTTCCCTTTCTCGTTGGGAGGGGTTTTACCACGTATATCCGGTATCCGATCTTATTTTCTATATTATCTTATCTCGTGTTGCAGACATCTTGTCACAACAATTGGTATCAAAGCCAAGTTCTGGAATCGAATCCTGAAGATGTCGGTTGCGAGATTTGAGGTTGAGAAGGTTGATGGATCGAGCGACAGCGGATTGTGCAGATTGAGTGGAAGGTATTGCTGGTGCAACATGACCTTGATGAAGTACTAAGAGGAGAGGCCCTGATAACGGTGACCCGAGCAACGACAAATGAAGTGGAACCCTAGGGGGTTGTAATAAAGCAGGAGACGCATGGATGTGTCGAAGTGCGTTGAAGCGAATATGACTCAAAGTGGAGACTCAAAGACTCGGAGATCCAACAAAAAAATCGTGACCTCGAGAGTATTGACTGCCACGATGCTTGGCATGCAAGCCAAGGTGAAGGATTATTTGGTGTGTCTTCCATTAAGCCGCAATTTTGAAGACTCGGTAAATGGAGAAGAAATCAAAAGAAATATTATTTCATATATTTCGAGATAGCTTTTAACCTCCGAATATATTCAAAATGGGAAATATCCTTGGAGAAATATTCTGATATCTTTAGGATATATTCTTTGAATGTTATAAATAGGATTTTGTATGGCTTGTAAAATAAGCCTAAGTTGCTATGAAACCCCGAACCCTTGGGGGGCCAATTGAGAGAGTCTTGTATCACGGGGATAGTGATGGTGGATCTTTTTGGAGTTTTCTCAGAGAAATTTCTCTGTAACTCTATAGTATTATCGTGTGAAAATTTGGATTGAGATATCGAGTTAGACTCTTCTCAATGGGGGATTTATAACAATGGCTGGGATAAGAGACATCTCTGAAGGCTATAATCTCTGGTTCATTATCTGGTGGATTCTCCTACTCTGCACCATGAGCGTTTTTCCTTTCTCATTAGGAGGGGTTTTACCATGTATGTCTAGTGTCTAATCTTATTTTCTCTATTATCTCATCTCATGTTGCGGGCATCTTGTCACAACAGTACTAAAACGCTTTTAGAAGATAAATATCATAATTGAGGCATTTTCTATTCGATAAATTCATATTTTTGTAGGTTTAATAAAGAATTAAATTAACTTTACAAAATTAGCACGTGAAAAGATTATCTTAAATTCTTTTAGCGAGTGCTTTTTCTAACAAACATAAAATATTTTCAATTAGAAATCAAACATGTTAATAATTGAATAAGTTAACATATAAATTATTTAATTTAATTTAATTTATAAATAAATAATAATAAAATAAACAAATAGATATTTGTAGATATGTAAATTTTACAAATTTTGAGATATCTACAAAAATTATAATCAAAATCATAGTCATTGTCTAAATAAGTACATGTAAATTTTCTACTGAAAAGTTATTAATATTTTAAATTTTTTATAGTGAACTATGAAGACAATAATAAATAAATTACAATATATACGAATATCTTCATTTGATATGATTGACATAAAAGTTATACATTACGTATACTTAAATTGTTGCACTGTTAATAAGAGCAAAATACTTACATACGACAATCATTTTTTACTATTTTTAGAGCATCATCTACTATAACAAAAACTTAATTATATTCATTCCGTGACTAAAATTTTTAAGATCCATTTTGTTATGAATCATTTCTTAGAAAACAAAATTGAAATTGATTTTTATACAAAATAAAATTATTTATTTATAATAATACATTTAATGCATAGTAAATTGGCCAATTCTACTTTATGAATTATCGATTTATGGATTATAGATTTTGACTCTTTTTATGAGGGCCTATGATAGCCTTCCATTCGTCTGTCCAAAAACTTCGGGGTCAGCGGACTTTGTAGACCCTCATATTACGGTCAACCTCCCCTTCAATTCCGATCATTAATATAAACCTACAATTCTTTGGATTCCTATTAAAGACATTTAATTACATTTACCAAAACGTATACTTAACCAAATTATAAGTGCGAATTATGAGTTGAGGTACTCAGGTCTTCCCAAAAGAAAATAGGAAAACCTTATCAAATTTAAAGAACCCTATTAGATAATTTAATATTATTACAAGCTAATATATTGAGATCTTTTCTAGAAAAAACCGTAACAAATAAAAAATAATAAGGAACAATAGTAATTACGAGATTCGTCTCGCTAAATTTATCTTTCACGCAACATACACTAGGAATCGCACACGCCATGAAATTTCTTTTGAAAAAAAATCATAAATGATAATATTATCACGCAGTATAATGATCCCAATTTGCACTTTAGATTTGCTACAAACCAAGAAAGTGCAATATTACTGCTCCTCTGTACATAGGGTAAATATCACCACATATCATGAATTTTGAAATAATTTCACCACATATCATATTTTTAAAAATTTTCATGACACATCACAAATTTTTTTTTAATTTTCACAATACATCATATTGTTACTTTTCCGTCCAAAATTGAATTAAATGGTAAAATTACAACATCTTCAAAGATAATTTTACACAAAAAAGAACTTTAGAAATTTAAAATGAAATAAAATGAAAAAAAAATAAAAAAAAAAAGAGGAAGGAGGTGGTTGGCGTCGCTGGCCACCCAACTCCAAAATTGGGGTCATTGACCGACTTAGAGCTGACCATCGACCCCAATCGAGGGTTGTGTGGCCAGCGGGGACGGCCCCAATTCCACCAATTTGGGGATCCTCGGGATCTAAATTGGTGGGGTCGGGGCACCCCCGTCGCCCGTCAACCCTCTAGTTGGGGTCGTCGGTCTGATCTGAGTCAATCAACGACCCCAATTGGGCGGTCGATAGTCGATGAGGGTGTTTCCGAACCCCCACTTTGAGGGGTCGACTGCCAGCGGGGGCTCCCTCGAGGAAAATTTGTGGAATATGTATAAGGTTGTTGATAGTATTGATTTGCTATTGTATTATTATGTACAAGTGACGTCACAATTTAAAATTTATATATAAGTTCAATTAGTTATTAAATAAAGAATATAAATTTATATGTTAGACAACATATTAGGGAGTAGAGTTCTCATATCAATTATTCGAACTATGTTATATTGCATATCTCATGCGTTATTAATAGTGATAATCGATTTCGTTATTTCAATAGCTCCACCCACGTAATTTCGTCTAGTTTTCATGTAAATTTTGGTTCTACATATCTTAAATTGAAGTGTGCATTTCTTTTTCCATTTCTTTTTGGGAGGTATTGAAGGGAATGGTCCACAGCACCTGAATTACAACCCGGACCACATGTGTTTTGGATGGGATGCTGAAGAATGATAAATCATTGCACATAAGAAATTTTTTATCAAATTTAACCCCCCCAAATATATATATATATATTCATATATATTCATATATATGTGTGTAGAAAAACACAACCAAACGTGAGGTTGCGTATTAATCCAAGTTATTCAACTATACTTGTATTTTGGTACATTAATATAATATTATTATATATAATAGTATATATTAATGTCATGGGGGAATGTGATGTGACAACCTTTTCTCAACTAGCCGACACTCCACCTTACCTGGTTCATAACATGTCATCCCTTGCACATGCACCCATTTATACAATACCAAGAAGAAAAAGGGAAAAAAAAAACGTTTTTCTTCGATATGATGAATAATAACATTTTTTGGGCACGTACTTTATCATTTTGACTAATTCAGCCCCTGCTTTTATGCGTTTTCACAACGATATTTCGAGGATATTCTACTGACCATTAAGAATCTGGTAAAAGAAAACCTTAGCAATTCCCAGACAATTGTTATTGTCTTTCTCGAGCATTGTTGCTGACCCGGTGTTCATTTCCTTTAATTAGCTACATGTTCTTCAGGATAAATTGAAAATAATTCAATATCCATTAAAACGAATATGTGTATACTAGGTTTCATCGAACTAGAACGCCAAACAGTATGTCGTGCTATATAAGTATGAAAGGTACTTTTGCTAGTATTCTATCAGGATTTTGAGACAATCCTTACCATTTATTGCAGAATTCTCATTATTATAATTAATAAATAGTAAAAGTAAGTCATCTAATCAAAACTGGTTCAATTTTATTCTCCTTAAAAAAATTATCGAGTTTGAATGACGTGAATGAAAAAAATCTATGATTGCGAGAAATTTGTCTCTAAGTGTTTTAATAGGGTTTGAATTGAATTATTCGGGATCTGTTGAGTTTATGAATACTATAGTGTACATAAAAAAAAAGGTAAACCATGTAAGATATATTAACTTGTTGATCCTTAGTCATCTTCATCTAATGAATATTTTCCTTCTAGATTAGTTTACAATTGCTGCTTCATATTTCACATGCTACCATGATACACGCATATGCGGTTTAATTAACTTCATGAAAGAATATTATTTTCTACTGTTATTGTTATTGATGTTGGTATAAGTAACTTAAGAAATTCCATACTAAACAAATTACCAATTGTATAGGTTAAGCGAGACAAATATCTAAAAATTATTAGACTCTAAAATAAATACAAATAAATTTTATATCTAACTTCATATTGTGAAAATAAATTTATATCTAACTTTAGATCATGAAAATTATTCTAAACTATGAATGATCTAATCAGTCTTATACAAAATGATATTCCACATAGTACCAAAATCAATATCTTAGGCGAAGTTCAAGATGAAATCGATTGGGCAAAAGATACCAAATTAATGCTCCGTTTAGTTTTGCAGTTAAAATCACAAAAAATTTAACTTTAACTCAACACACTACATAATCATTTGTCATTTTCCACAATCAAAATTAAAATTACTTTAACTCTGAAACGAAACGCACCATAAGTGTCTGCAGTGGATGTAAAATAATGGAATTGGTTTGGGAGTGTTGTTGCTGATGGAGAAGTACTAATTACTGAAAATAACTGCTGATTTTAGAATAAGTTAGTGTTTGAGGAAATTAATTTAAAATTACTGAAAATAAAAAAAATAATTATTAATACATGAAACAAAATAAAAAAATAAATTTTATAAGTATCTATTAACTGGTTTAAGAAAATCACGTTTGCAATCATAATTTCAATTCAAAGCATGGTAAATTTGCTTATAATTATAATGAAAAATAATTATGAAATCTTTCACTGCACTCCTAAAATTCAAAAGTAAAGGGACCAAATTCCAAACTATGGGAAACCACCCCCACCTTACATTTAAAAAAAAAAAGGAAGAAGAAGAAAATTCTGGGTTCTTTTTCTTCCGTTAAAATCAAGAAATAGATGTTTATATTCAATTGGCTCTCTCCATAGAAGAGAGATTCCTTTCTTTTTCTCATGAACTTGTGTTTTTTTTTTTCCCCTTGTTTGGTTTGGTCTATTTTCTTGTGCACAAATCCTCAAGTCCCCCACTCCTACGTTCTGCTTCAATTCATCCGCCCAAACAGACAAGGAACCACTCTGCTTGGCAGTGCTCTGATTCTCTCCCTGCATGAGCTTTGAATCCCCAATCAAGCCTGTAGAACTCAGACGCACAGAGAGAGAGAGAGAGAGAGAGTGAGGTTGAAGATACCCATTTTTGGACGGGCTTGCAGGTTAGAGATCTGTTGGGTTCATAGATGGTCATAATCGAATGAGGGATAAACTAGGCACTGTGAAATTGTTGTTCAGAGCTCGGACAATCTCTCTTTCTCTCCCCCCCCCCCCCCCCCCCCCCCCTTCCTTCTCTGTCAATGCTTCTTATTTGTGACATGTATCAATCATGCAGTGGGAGAGAGGTCTCCCATCAATTATTCTCCCCCCTTCTAAGCCTTCTCCTTCTAAAGGCGTCTGCTTTCTGCAAGTTTCCTGCCCCATCCCATGTTCAGCTTAGACACTAGTCAAGCAACAGGCCTCTGCTCTCCCCTTCCTCTGTCCTCCCTCCATAAACTTGTCCTGTTCCTGGGGGCATCTCTTGCTTTTACTCCCCAAATCTTGATCTTTGCCACTAATTGCGACCATAACCAAGAATTCCCATTCCCACCTTGCTCTTTGGTGGGGGAGTTAATGCTCTAGCTGCCTATTCAAACAAACAGAAACCCAGCCCTCAAATTTTAGCAAGATTCCCCAATTTGTGCGCTTTCAAGATAATTAATCAAACTCCCACCATTTCTTTTGCTATTTGGAACTTGTGGGGACTGTAATCTCGTAGATAGAAGCTTCCCTTCATCAGTTTCAATCATTGCCCCCAATTTCTCTTCCCGGGTACTTCTCTTATCACAAATCTCTTCTCCATTTCTTGGTTTTTTGGAGAAAAGTTCAGGTTTTTCTGAGCCTGGTCTTCGAATTATTGTGATTTCCGGGCAGAAAGGGGGTTTTTGGATATATTATTATTGAAAAAAAAATATATGTTGTCTCTGCTGTGATTCCTTTTCCCTTCTTATACCATTTTTGGCAGGTCAGTTACGTGACTATGTCTTGTGTTTCTTCCTCTACAGAACCCCACTGAGCCCATTGTGTGAGAGGAAATTGCTCTGCCTCCTCTGTGCAAGATCTCTAGGGTTGCTATGTGAAATCTTGAATCAACCCACCAAGCTCTGCTCTCTGATCTGGCTGTCGGCTCTCAGATTACTAGAAAGTCTCACCTGGGTGTTTGAAAAAGGAGCTTCCTTTGAGTGCGGACTGCAATATCTCTGGGTTCTTGTATCAAATCTGGAATTTTTTAATCTGGGTGTTTGTGGGTTGTTTTGGGAAGAAGCCCTCTCGTCTTTTGCTGTTATGTTTCTTGTCTGAGATCTTGAGTTCCTGAATCTCTCCGTGTGTGCGAAATGGCGAATCTTGTTCCCGGGGTTCTCTTGAAGCTCCTGCAGCACATGAACACAGATGTGAAAGTTGCCGGTGAGCACAGATCATCTCTGCTTCAGGTTGTGAGCATAGTCCCTGCCCTTGCTGGTGGTGAGTTGTTCCCAAATCAAGGTTTTTATTTAAGGGTCTCGGATTCGTCTCATGCCACTTATGTCTCTCTTCCTGATGAGCATGATGATTTGATCCTCAGCGATAAGATCCAGTTAGGCCAGTTCATTCATGTTGAACGGCTCGAGGCAGGTTCACCTGTTCCGGTTCTTCAGGGTGTCAGACCAGTTCCGGGTCGGCACCCTTGTGTCGGCACCCCCGAAGATATCGTGGCGACTGATTCACTCGGGTTCCTCAATAATAACACCTCTTCGGGATCGAAGAACATAGAGAAAGTTAAGTCCCTGGCAAGTTTGAAACCACTGGGCAGTAATCTTAACGAGAAGGAGAAAATATCACCCTTTAAGCTGAATGTTATTTCAAAGATGGAGAAGGATAAGAAGGGAGGTTCCTTGGGTCAACCAAAGTCTGAGGTAGCGAAATCGAAACCTTCACTTGTTGTTGAGGTCAAGAAGGAACCTTTAACGAGAGTGAAGTCTCTGAACTCACGTTCTATACCTTCATCGCCCACAAGCTGTTACTCTTTGCCGAATTCTTTCGAGAAGTTTGCTAATGGTGTTAAGCAGCAAGCTGAGATAAAGGGGCTGAAGAAGGTTAGTACTCTACGTGGGCAAAGTCAGAATGGGAAGAGGCTCCCATTAGATAGCCCTTTTAGGAGTCTCGTCCAAGGGACAGAGTTCGGAGCAAGGGTATTAAGGAAGAGCTGGGAAGGGAATATAGAGGTTAAGAGTCGGGAAAGTTTGAAATCGAGGTCCAGCAAGCCAGATTCAAGGAGCGAAACTCGCAGTACTTCTGTAAGTTTAGGACTCAGGTTCTCTATTTCTAGAATTTTTAATAGCTGTGAAATGAGAAAATTGAGATTTGTAATGAAAATTCTGTGATGGATAATCTTTAACTAGCTAGATATGTGTAGCTGGCAATACAAAATCGGACTGATTTATTGATGATAAGCACCCCCTGTTTTCTATTAGTATATGTGAAAAGGCTTAGCATTTGGGAATCGGTCGAAGTCAGCATGACCATAATTTTTTGAAAAATATTATGAAATGGAAAAGCACGCTTTAAAGATGAATCCCATAGTCTTGTAGAAATCAATCATTCATTCTCTTAGTGCATAAGATAATAAGTTTTAAGGACTGTCCAGGACTTCTCATCAGCTACTCCTAGATTGCTATCTCAATTTCTTGACGAACTATGCAAAAATGCTGTTATATTTGTGGAATCTGCCCTGTTCTCGGCCACATCTTACAGAAAGATGATGAAAGATTACATTGTTCGAGACTTCATTGTGAGGATACATTGTCCTATAAGTCTCTCAATTTCTTGACACCATTGTTTCCATCAGACTCCAAGGAAGAGTGTCTCTAGCGAAAGATTGGTGCCTAAGGAAGAGAACAGGGTAACCTCATTGAAGTCATCTAAGGAAGAGAACAAGGCCCAGGTGTCCGTGAAGAAGGCCCCAGCTAATGGAAATATGGATGATCGGCAGAAGACAATTAGGCCTCGGGATGTCAAGAAACTGTCTTTAGATTCCAATCATGGACTGCCTGGCTGTTTTTTGAAGGTTCCGCTGAGTAGTGGGAAATTGACAGAGGGAAGCGTTGCATGGAGTTCGCTTCCTTCTTCGCTTGCAAAGCTTGGAAAGGTGCAATCTTACTGCCTGCTTTTTAATGGAGGAAGCTATTTTGGAGTTTTTGTTTCAAATTTTGTCGAAGGAGAGCTTGTTAAATACAGCAGTCTGTGTGAACTAGGACAACTCTTTTGATTGTCAGAAACTCCTGAACTGCTTTGGACTATTTTTTGAATTGCGGAAAACATAAGAAACAATTCCAATTGGATATACTTGTCGGACTTTGCCTTTAGCTCATACCTGGCAAAACCTTAGATCAAAATGAGAGAACTTTCCCACTCTTCTTCATATAGCACCTTACTTGGAATTGGTGCGGTGAGTTGCGAATTCTGCTAGTTCGATTACTTAATGTTTTGTTTTATGTAATCTGCCACAGGAAGTTATGAAGCACAAAGATATTGCCAGAGCTGCAGCAATTGAGGCTATGCAGGAGGCATCTGCTGCTGAGAGCCTGCTTAGATGTTTAAGGTATATATGTAACATTCGAGCAAAGAAAAATCCTCATATAATCAATGAATAACTTGGAGAAATTCTACAATGTTTCGGAACCTGCTGAAATTCTTCTCAGCAAGCTTTACATCGATATATGAATTCTTTAGTATTGACAGTGAGACTTCTTACGTGCTAACTTATCTGCAATTAAGGGGTGTTAGTGGGACGGAGAGTGAGTTGGAGTCAGATTAGGATTCAGTATGTTCTTTTGCTCAAAATGCCGGTTTTATGCGTCTTCAATTTAGACTAGGTTTAGAAGAACCTTTTATGCAGATCATCTTTGATTTAACTAAAAGGTAATTCTTTCTTGTATTGGACGTTTGTATGACACTGGATTCTCGCTGCAGCATGTACTCGGAGCTCACAGTGAGCGCTAAAGAGGACAACCCGCAGCAGACTGTGGAACAATTCTTGACCCTCTATTCGAGTCTCAGCAACATCCACTCAATCGCGGATTCTCTAGCAAAGACCATTGCATCAAACAACCCATCACAATCTCCTGAAGAAAACCCGCTTTCAGAAGAAGCCTTGAAGGCTTTATCAGTGAGACGAAAGCGGGCAGCTTCGTGGGTCCAAGCTGCTCTAGCCACCAACTTATCACCCTTTAACGTATTCACCAGAGAACCACTTTCAAATCAGAAACTTGCCCCAGGAAATCAACCTGTACTAGTCCTTGAAAGTGCTTCCTCGAAGACCGACCCAGCGAAGACCCAATCCAAGGCCCGACCCTCAGCTGTGGGGCCAAAGGTTGTGACCGGGTCCCGCAGGACTGGGGGAGATGTAACTGGGAATGGCCAGAAGGCTGGACAGACCCAGCCTCCACTGCCTGAATGGGTCAAGGGAAGTAGTGCCGAAGACTCCATGGACCTGGCCGGGAAGCTGAGGCTCGAGTCACGAGATTGGTTCCTGGGGTTTGTCGAGCGGTTCCTTGACGCCGAATCCGACATGTCAGTGCTCTCAGACAATGGCCAGATTGCAGGGATGCTGAGCCAGCTCAAGAGCCTCAATGACTGGCTAGACGAGATTGGGTCAAGCAAGGGGGGCGAGGATGAGGAAGAGGAAGAGGAAGAGGAAGAGGAAGATTCAGCTTCTCCCCGGGTCTCCCCTGAAACAGTCGACCGGCTCAGGAAGAAGATCTATGAGTACCTCCTCACAAACGTTGAATCTGCTGCAGCTGTACTAGGGAACGGATCCCAGCAGTCGCCACGGACACAGGCGGCAGAAGTCAAAGCAAGGAGGTGACAAGACGACGAAAGAATCTCATCTCCCGAATGGTACTTAATTTTCAAATTTTCTTTGGTGTATATACATAGGTGATGTGCCACCCGGGTTCGTCGGAGATGTTAGGGATTGGAGTAGAGAGGTATTGTTGATTATCGTAATTATCGTCATTATTAGCAAACGAAAAGGATTTGACGTGATGCAAAGTTTTAGCATTTAGGACATCCTCGGTTCTCTTAGAATTGCATACAAGAATGGAAATTGTACACTAAACAGTTTGGTCATTATCTCTTGTTGATCGAAGCTGTGATCACCAAGTTAATGTTATTGTTTGCAAATTTCAGTTGTGTTGATTTTCTTGATGTTGCTGTGGTTGGACAATGAACATCATCTTGCTAATCTCTTTGAATCTTTCTATTTGCCCCCTCTATTTTTGGGGGTGTCAAAAACGCCCTGGGTAGTTTGACAAGTCTCAAAACGCCCCATGAGGCTACGTGAAATCGTTCGAGGAAAGTTGGGGGTGCTAAATTGGAAAATAGAAGAAAGTAACACATCACTATGAAAAGATCAGGAAATTTGGACCAAAGTGGATAAGTGATGCAAAGCGAAAGCAAACAGAATTTCAGCTGTATCCCATCCATTGGGCGGTTCTGGAAAAACCCATATTATAAACTTTTTAAAATATAAAATGAGGAACAGTTTCTGGTGCAGCTGAGCTTCCCCTCCTCTCCAAGGAACGTAAAATTGATTGTACCATCCCAACGGACAATTTCCGACTTTCCGGGGCCGTCGGATTAAGTTTGTCTGTATTAGTTGAAAAATAAAAAGTTAATCTAACGATAATAGGATTGATCGGGGAACTACAGAAGCACCCAAGATCGTTTTATCACTAGCAAATTAAATTTTTTTTTCTTTTTTCTTTTTTTTTTTCGGGTTTACAAGTGACAAGAAGGATTTTTAGCCTATATTCGTATCAACCAGCCCAAGCCCAAGGAATATATTTTGAATATATCAATGAAATATTCTTGTAATATAGAAATAGAAGATATATCTTGATCCATAAATTAAAAATATTATAATCTTAATCAGATAGTATATTTTATTTAAGTAGAAAGATATTTAGAATTATATATTACTTCTTATTTTAGTTTGTACTCAGAGTTTTAAGTTTCCTATTTAGGAACAATTTGTTTCATGAAGTTACATAGTAAGAGACTAGATTCTAATTTCCTAATTTACTCAGGCCTATATATAAGTAGTGCATCTTATTGTAACAGACTGTTAAAAATTTATATTTCACTATCAATAGTATTTCTCGGAGAGGTTTTCTTTTCTATCGTGGCATTTTTGGGTGTTATTCATTGGGTTTAGATGTGTTGTATTCCGTTCGAGTATAAATTCACATTTGGATGCTAAAACTTGTGATTCATGCTGCGTCAAGAAGGAGCACAGATTTCAGAGATAGAGAACATATTCATAGCATGTGAAAAATAATAAATTATGAATGAAAAGTTCTAAATACCAAAACATTCAAAGGGCCGAAAATAAGTTTGAAAGTTGTCCATATATCCTTAACATGATTGTCTTTATTCTCCTATCTTAAATATCTTTAATATAACTAAAACTCTTATTTATTGTGGACACTTGTCAAGCAATTAATTATTGCATATTTTATTTTATCGTAATACTCTAATATAGGTCTATGGCAAACACATCATGACAAATTCCCTCCCTTTTCTTTTCCCCTTCATGTTGTGCCTCTTTCCCAATTTTTATGGTTTGCCCACGAACTTTGATGGTTTCTTTTATTGTTTTTGTCCTTTTTTTAATTACAAAGAAGACCCTAGACTAAATACTGTAAAGTTCAAATTTAAAACAAAAAGAAACAAAAGTCCCATTAGTGGGAATTGAATTCATAACTCCTTAATTCCAAATAAGAAAGTGTAGAATGATTATTTTTAATATTCTCAAAAGAATTTCAAAATTGCATGTTTTATTTATCTATACAATTAATAAAAACATGTCATGTCCTGTAAAAATGAAGTGATTATTATTTTAATACTCACGCGTATTTATTCTCAAAATGACACTAATTTTTCATCCTCTCTAAAAATACATTTTTCAAAAAAGGACATTATATAAAATTGTACACAAAAATTCTTACTTAGGATATAGAAAAGGTTACTTAATTGTAACTATGTAATAAGATCAATTTAGGTTATTAAAATTTTGGATTAAACTAATTATTCTTTACTGTTATCTATGTATAAATTTTTAATATCATATTAGAAAACACAATATCTATAAAAAAAACAAAAAAAAATTCATAATGACGACCGTGATTTGATCACGGAAGAAAAATGCAATTAAAAAGTCAAATTAGAGCAATATAATTCAAACTATTAAATTACGTTGGAGAATTCAACAAGATTTTAAAAGACAATGCATGCATCATATTATTTCTTTTAAATTTATTCATTGTTTACGTTTGATTGGTTCGATACTTCAATTATATTATTCAAAACTACAAATATAATCTAGTTGAGTATTTCAATTTGTATAATGAGAAGAACGATAATAATATTTTTATTATTTAATATTTTCACAATAAAATGAGAAAATTCTAAGATGTTTTGGGATGAAAAGAACATAAAGATAATCATATCTTCATAATTTTCGTAGAGAATTTTCGATATAATTTTTCGACCCCACAGCAAAACGCTGGGCATCATGATCTAGTCTTAAATAACTAAAACTGCTGTTTATGTCCATTGCAAGAAATGAGGACACATGTCCATTTTCATTTTTCTTTTCATTTTTACCCTTTTCTTCCCCATTTTTAACAGTTTTTGTAAAATTTGAACGTTTTTTATTTTTGTCCCTTCTTTTGATTTCCTCTCACATCCTCCAAGAATTTTCAAACTTAACATATCTTAGCCCTTTTTTATTTTTACTTTTCTTTCCTCATTTTTAACATTTTTCTATAAATTTTTAATTTTTTTTTATATCTTTTTCCCTTCTTTGATGTCTTCACACATCTCCAAAAAACTTTCAAACTTAACGTATCATAACTACATATAGATTAACTACACAAATCACATCCTGCAAAAGTAGAGTAGAATATCATTTTGATACTCACGTGCACATTTATTTTCCTCAAAATGACATTATGCATAATTTTTGTTTATATAGAATTAATGGAGAATGAAACAATGAATTTGGTGCTATTTAATTGTTATTATATTTTCCAGTTATGATATCTCGGACTCTAATTGATCACGCAATTCTTTCTTCTATCTTTTCCTTTTTTAAGAAAAATTTATTATCATTAAATCCTTCCCTTTGAATATATATATATATATATATATATATATATGTTTTCTACAATAACACCATAAGTAATAAATTTATAAGATCTTAATTAATCATTCCTTAAAAAGAAAAATAATATTAATGGTTAATTTCATTAAATCTAGTGATGAACTCAAGCGTCCATTTTTTTTGGCACTAATATTTATTGAAGTAAATCTTGGTTCCGCATGTTACATTTGGTTTTTTATACTTCAACATAGATGTTTGGCAAAAACATTATAGTATAGTATTGTAATTGAAGAAGTGACGATATAAGTACATAAATAATATATTTAATACAAAATATTTGCTATTAGAATAAAGATGATAAGATTGTTATATTAACAGTACTAAATATATGTACATAGTTATTTTCTTCTCTATTCCCTCTTACTACCTTATTTTCTCTATTTATTTTAAATTCTTCTACCTCTCAATATATAAATCATAACTAACAAATTAAATTTGTTTATATAGATTTCCACAGAATACTTAAAAAATAGTAATATTTTTAATATTCAGATTTCGTTAATATATATAAATATATATAAATCTTTAATAATTTATGTATTATCCAATCATTTAATTCAACAAATTGAACAATCGTACTTAAAAATTGGGGTAAATTACACTCCCCTCCCTTGAGGTATTGTTGAATGACAATCTATGCCACTCTTAAGAGAAAATGACACTCTATCTTGTTCTCAATAAAAAAAATTGACACGTATTTTTTGTGTCCTCAATCTTTAATTGTTGTATCAATTTCATCCTAATTCATTCATATATGTTTAATATTGTCCTCAAGATGTCATGGCTGGTCTACGTTAGTCTTGCTCTTTGAATTTCCACCAAAATTATTGATGGTAAATTTTTTGAGAATAAAAATATTATTTTATGAATTAAAGAAAATTTTAAAAATTCCTGTAAGTCTTCCTGCGGAGATTGTCGATAGCAATTAAGTCCTTCATTTATCTTTTTTTTTTGGGTGGGGGGGTGTGGTGGTGGAGGGGGGGTGGTTTATTCGTGATCATCGTGGCTCCACCCTTAACATCAATATCTCAAACTAGGACCTCTAAAATAATTTTATTTTAAAAATTTTTAGGGAAATTTCCAATTGAATTTCCCTCGAAAAATTATTATACATTTTTTAATTTTTTGAGGGAATTTCCCCAATCAATATTTTTCAATTTTAAAGTTTATGAGGGAATTTCCTTGAAAAAATACTTTTTTATGTATTTGACAGAAACCCATAGGAAATCCATTGGAAATTTTCAACATAAAATTTAATTGTAAATTTTTCTCAAAAGTAGCTAATGTATTTCTTTTTTCGTTTCTCTTTTGTAGTATGAGGTTATTAGCCTTTACAATGGTCACCCACAACTTTGTCATCATGTTCATGAGCGCTGATGCTGAATCGCAAGTCTCTTCTTATATAAGTATTTGAGCAAGCATTATGAATAATAAAATAATTTTTAAAATTAATAAAAAATAAAAAAAGAACAATAATAAAGAGTAGATATAGGGACTTTATAGTCACCTTCTTGGCAATATTGTAGAGACCCCTAGTTGGTAGTAATTTATGAGAAGTATGAGCTCGAAAGGGTTGGGGCGAGGGCAGCCACACCCTATCTAAATTTCTGATGGCTTTAGAGAATATTATGGTCATCTACTTTAGATATGCTCCTTAAAATTATTGTTTTATTTGTTAATTTTATTTCGAAAAGTTTTTATTTACGAAAACATTGTATGGTAGTAAGCTTCGTCTCTTGAGATTGAGATATCAAGCATAATAGTCTGGGATATCAATTTTGAGGAGTGAGGTCTCGTCAATGACCATCATTAGCTCGCCAGACTTTTGAAAGTCTGAGTTATTCTCGATGTGTAGGTCTTTTTCTTATTTTCGAAAATTTTTTATTAATAAAAATACTACACATAAATAGGTCTATCGAAATTTCCACCAACAAGAGCACGGTGGGCAAATCGTGTTATATTGACTATAAGAATAAACGAAAAAAAAGGATCAAAGCGAAAAGCAAATAAAAGTTGTGGATCAAAAGAGATTTTTCTTATCAAGTCAATATAGTCGATGGGATGAAGTATCATTTTGTCTCAAGAATGAGTTTGAGTATCATTTTACAAAAGTTCAAGAGAGAAGAGTGTATTTTACCCTAAAACCTAATGGAAAGTGTTGAATTAGCTTTTGGTTTTAGGGAAACGCAGTATAATGGTACTAAAGCAGTTGTAATATAATAATACTATAAATAATAATACAAATATATAGTACTCCTGCATTGTGACGGGCTGCTACAACAAAGCACGACTTTGCCCCCAGTATCAGAGAAAGAGTCTAGGTGGATTTTTTTCCCCAAGAGGTTGCTAATGAAAAATTATCTTAAGTCCGGATTAGGGTATATTATTAAAAAAAAAACACGGGATTTCAATTTTTTTTTTAATTTAGTACGTCTTTCTATTTGGGATTAAAAACTCACAAGGTATTGTTCCGATTTCAAATCTATATCCAATTTTTACTTTGCGTTAATTTTTCCGTTAGATACGATAATTCTACGGGGCATGGGCATCCTCTTTTCCGGATAAAAGAAAATAATAATAATTATTAATTTTTCACCAGTGGACTTGGTTTTGATTGGACGATGATGATGATAGGAAAGAACTCTCAATTTTCGGGAGAACTTCCCATTTGAGCTGTTAAAAGAAGGTAGATTCTACTGTGAAACATCAACTTGTGTTCGATGATAGACATCAATTTTAGCTATTAGATTCCACCAATTTTTAATTTCATCCGTTCATTATTTACATATTTTGCCCATAGTATTTTTAGTCATTTACATTTTCATTTCACATTTTATGTCTACATTACTATAACATTGTTCTCAAATTTTCCCGCCATATGTGCCAATCACATTCTGCGATGTCATCTGTCATCGTCAGATCACCGAACCGGACCATAAAAATCGATTTTTAAAGAAAATCGGTATAATATAAACCAGACACGTTAGTGACATGTAATGGATTTTAATTTATGAACACGTCATGACACGCTATCGACACGTAAGCGACCGTCCAATTCTATTGTACTGACTCGATGGATTTGTGACTCCGTTAAAAGATATGGGCCAAACATTATTTTTAATATTAAAAGAACTAAAAAAAACTAGCATTCCACCATAAAACATAATTTGACGTTCTATTATAAAATTTGCCATAAAAGAATAGATAGCAGGTTTTTTTAATATAAAAAGAGTAGCTATGCGCATTCAAATGTAAATGTAAAGAAATCAACAAAATTTAATTTATTTGTCATTTATAAAAGAACTTTCAATTTCCGATAAAGATCTTCTTCTTTTTTGAGATTTTTTTAATATTTACTAGTCAAACATGTTGCACATGAAAATATTATAATTTGATATACTATTTTGCTTAAATTTAAATAAATTAGCCTTGTAGCCCGTGCATTGTGCCGGTGTTTGTTCTTATCAAATTATCATCAACTAGTTATATTTAGTTTTGGCAATTATCCGAAAAATAATAAGTACAAAAATCTTGGTCAAACCATAATACGACTCCAACTTTGACAACACGAACAGCGTCGGGAGGAGTTTCCAAAAATGTGGCTCTCCGTGAACGGGCCTATTGTAGTCGGTTTGCATCTTCAGCCGTGCGGATTCCGTCTTCCATTTGCATGTGGCTACAAATTAAGGTAAAACCAATTTGGTCATTTGGTGTAATAAAAAGCCCTCGAGGTCTATAATAGCTAAGTTTTGTTTCCATAAAATAGTTGCAATTACTGAAACCCGGGAAATAAAATTTTAATACAATAAAATCATTAGTTTAAGATCTATAAATATTTAACAACAAAAAGGTTGAAGATGATTTGTAAAACCCTACCATTCTTTCTTCTTCTTTTGCCCGAAGTTCACCGTCGCTGGCGAAAAAGGAATACAAATCTATATGCAATCTCTCTTGTTATTTGAAGGAATAGATGAACAGCTGCACTGTCGATTTCTAAACATAAGCGTGTCATCCTCTTTCAAGACAAACTCAAATTTCTTGCCTTCCTTCACCTTGCCTTCTTTTATCTTCTTTTTCATCTCCATCAAGAATGGATTTTCCTCTTGTGCTTCTCGAATTCGATCAATCAGCACTGGCTTCATGTTGTAAATAGCCATCAATGCTCCCAATATGGTCATCTCTAGTTTAGCTTTCAATGACCTCAACTCGTTGATAAGTGTGTTTTGAACACTCTACATATATGCTAATCTTGTTGATGATTTCTGACTCAATGCATCTGCCATAACATTTGCCTTCCCTGGATGATACTTGATCATGCAGTTGTAGTCTTTAATTAATTCAATCCATCTTCTTTTTTGTAAGTTGAGCTCCTTCTGAGTAAACAAGTACTTCAAACTCTTGTGATCCGTATAAATCTCACATTTTGCTCATATAAGTAAAGTCTCCAGAGCTCGAGAGCAAACACCACTGCTGCCAATTCAAGGTCATGTGTTGGATAGTTCCTTTCATGACTTCGCAGTTGTCGTGAAGCGTAGGCCACCACTTTACCATGTTGCATTAGAATGCAGCCTAACTGCTAATGAGATGCGTCACTATAAATCACAAAACCTTCATCTATAAATGGAATAATGAGCAATGGAGCAATGGTCAATCGACTCTTTATTCCTTGAAACTCTGCTCACATTCATCTATCTACTCGAACTTTACATTCTTCTGTGTTAACCGAGTCAAAGGAGCCGCTATAAGTGAAAATCCTTCTACAAATCTTCGATAATAACTTGCTTGTCCTACAAAACTCCTCACCTCTGTCACATTCATGGAACGACTCCAATTCAATATGGCTTCAATCTATGAAGGATCTACTGATACACCATCTCTTGAAATCGCATGCCCGAGAAATCCACCTGATTTAGCCAAAACTCACACTTACTAAACTTCGCATAAAGCTTTTTCTCCCTCAAAGTTTGTAGCACAACCCAGAGATGTTGTTCATGCTCATCCCTGCTTCTTGAATATACTAAAATATCATCGATAAACACTACAATAAATTGATCAAGGTATGGTTGGAAAATTCTGTTCATCAAATCCATAAAAGTCATGGGAGCATTTGTCAATCCAAAAGCCATCACAAGAATCTTTTATTGAGTTTGAAAAGCTGCCTTGGGCACATCAGAATCTTTTATCTTCAGCTGGTGGTATCCCGATCTAAGGTCGATCTTCGAGAAGACAATGGCATCTCAGAGTTGATCAAACAAGTCTTCTGTCCAAGGTAAAGGATATTTGTTGCGTACTGTGACTTGATTCAGGTGTCGATAATCAAAACATAATTGCAGCGAACCATCCTTCTTCTTCATGAACAAAAATCATTGGCGGCACACACAATCCTCCCCTATTAAGTTTCCTCATGTTACAATATAGACTAGTGGATTCGCTTACTCACTTTTTACTTTTCTGAATGGACCATGATAGATAATCTTAAGAACTTTCTTTCCCCGTATTCAGCTATGTTTACTTGTCTTAAATCTTTCTCTCGGGGATTTGTTGAGAAGAGAAGTGAGCAAGAAGCAATCAGAGACCTTGTTACACTTTACAACATTCGTTGGTCTTCCGGGTATTGTAAGACTGGCTTCAACGCTTAATGAAGAAGTGGACCATAAACTCGTAGGTGATTTCGATTGCTAATCAGGTTTTTTCTGTCACTGCTGATACAAAACACTGTCATGTTTGCCCATCATTTCGGAAGCCATCAGTTGTGATGTAGAGATGTAAATTGTTAGTCACTTCGAACCGACTTATTCTTTATCTCCCGAATCCAATGCGTGAATTGTCAACTTATAAGTATTATTATTATAAAATCTGTATACTTCTTGATGTATTCGATGACACACTATGGGCATCGTGTAGTAGGCTTAGAGCTGAAAAGATATTTGGGTTTACACACGGACGAAGAGATTTTTCTTATTTTCGAAAAATATTGTTCCAAATATGAAATATCCCTTTAACATATGCGTGTGTGTGTGTATGTAGTAAATAAATGTAAACCAAGGTTTAACCATATCAGTTGGTGGATTATATGGAAAAGAAAGTCCAATATGATTTATGGATATTCATTCTGTGAATTGATCATAGTCCCAAGCCCTAACTATTTTCAGAAACCTAATTCGAGGAAAGTTGATGAGATAAATGGTTTGATGCACCCACCCCCAAACGAATTCTCAAATGAAACGAAATCACGTAAATGATCGAAAATCACCATGCAATCTCGACAAGTTTGAGCACCGAGATTTCACCACACATATACTTGATTGGAGTACTAGCCCGGAGCCTGCAACTCATTGGGATGAACTCGGGTTCGTGTATCTGGGAATCTTGATTAATCCAAGAAGCCACCCGAGGCAGATGATCGGCATATAATACTCAGCACTTGAAACAATTGAACAAGATGCCTGCGATGCAATCCCGAGAGCTGGCGGCGCAACCTGCAGGTCAGGTGGTGTCTCTAGCTCCTGAGGCGGTAGCGGCAGTTCTGGGGAGTTGTCCTGTTCCATTGGCGGCACAAACTGAGGCATCGGGGGAACATCAGAGTGGTTGGCCATTGAGTCTGCTTCGCTGTTCATGGTGTAGTCAAGAACATCTGAGATGCCATGGACGGATACCGAGGGGGTGGAGAGAAGGTCGGGCCAAGTGAGACGGGACCGGTTGAGCGTGAAGTTAGAGTGGGAGTTGTTGGCGATTAGGATCGACTTGTCCAGCAACAGAGTGGGGAGCCTGGAGTTGATCGGGAAGAGCATCAGGTCCGAGTAGGAGAGGCGCTGAGGGACAATGTGGTAGGCAAAGAGGAACGGGTCGACAGCTTCGACAACCCGGGGGTCCGGCAGGGAAGATGAGAGGTGGTCAGAGAATGATGAGAAGGCGGAATCACCGGGGACGAAAACGGTGGCAGAGAGCGGGAACATGGAGGGATCTGTCGTGGATAGGAAGTTCGCCCAGTTCCCAAAGTCGCCCGTCCCTATGAGCGCGTCAATGATGTTATAAAGCTGCTGGAGGCTGAAGTCGTGATCGCTGTAGGCCTGTGGCGGAGCTGTTACTGTAGTCGGTGGCAGCGAAGATGTGGCCGTCAGTGCAGTGGGGATGAAGGTGGCGGCTGCGGCTGTGATGAGGAGGGCGTACGAGACGAACAGCGGACCGAGGAATGAGTTCGCCATGAAAGAGTGAGCACTTTGCAGTTCTTTATGGTTTCTTGATCAGTTGGCGCGGTGGTTTTTCTTTCAACCCACTCTTGAGTTCTCTGTTTTGATAAGTGAAAATGATTTTGTCCGTTTTGATAGGATCGGAGGTGGTATATAAATGAATATATATATATATATATGTAAATATATTTGATACGGGAGATATTCAGTTTTCGCTAGATTAATCCCTAAGTTTTTGTGCCCATGACAAAAGAATAGCTAAACATCGGCTAAAGGCCTGAGCAAATGGCCTCAAGGAAATTCCAATTTAGAACCAGGTGAATACTTATCTTGTTATCATTAGGCCGAACCATTGAGGTTATATATGAATATATACACACACATGCATACATTAGTTCTATAATCTAAATAAACTCAAATGTTGGGTTTTCTTGTCATTTCCTTTTCCAGTTGCAGTTAGTAGGGGACTGGAGGATGAATAAATGGACATGGTAGTCCCGATAGTGAGAATTGAATATCGGACTTCTTGACTTTGAGTCGACGTCAAGTGAAAATTTTACTTTCCATAAGGGAGTTGCCATGCTAGTGAACTTCGGATCTCTTGTTTTTAGGTCTAAAAAGAGATAAATATAGGAGAGAAAAAATAAAGGAGTTAAATCTCTCGCTTGATTATAACTAACATGACTTTTTTTTAACTAGTAATTTTTTTTTGTTTAACATTCTCTATGAATTAGATAATATTTTGATATAGTAATTAATTTGTTATACACCTGTACAAAATGCGGACATGTACCTAGACGATTATCAATTTGATGCCCTTTAACAAGTTATAAAAACGTTTTTTTGGTGAATTGCAAGTAATGCGGCCGACTAGATCTTTAGTGCCTCTTTCGCTTTCATTAGTTGTGGCCCCCATTTGTTGCATCAATTTGGTGGTTGTCTGGTGGAAGTAATTTGCCATATAATCATCAATAAATTGGTCAGAGGAACTCCTGGAATGAGGATCATTTTAGTTATTCCATTCCTATATAATTCAATTTATCAACTTTCTTAAAGAACAAAACACAAGATCGAATTTTGAGAAACACATTTATTGTTAGGAGAAGTAATATTAAATGCTGAATTTCCGGAATTACTAAGAGTTATGTCTCCCATAAATTTGTATAATAAAAAAATATTCTGGTCTAATTTGTTATATAGTAAAATAAAACTTATAAAAATAAAAGAGGTGCCGTGCAGCTATTGGAGAAAATATGTAAAATTTTGTTTTTACGGGTGTATAAATATACACATTAAAATGTCATATCTCGCTAGGCACTGCCCATTTGATTTTATTTTTTAACTATCCACTTTAAAGAACACTAGGCCGGACCCACGTGATGCGGCGGAGTCCAGAAGTTCTTTTTTTTTTAATTTTTTTTATTATTCACACACATTATATCAATTTATGCAACAATATATGCAGCATATACACCAAAAATAAATTATACAAATAAATATTTGTGACCAAAATATGTTAATTTACTTTCAATTTGTTCATAATTTTATTGTTGTTAAATAAATTGAATTATTTAGGATCCTTCACGATTATGTTTGAAATTGGTCCACTTTTGTTCTTCGTCTATCCTTAACGCTAACATGAAAATATACTAATTTTTTATTTTGTTTCACATTTAGTACGATGTCAATTTTGCTTGTAATTTTAGTGGGATTTGTCAATGTGACACTTAACGGTTCCACATGATTCACCGAAGCTAACCATCGTTGGCGACCCTACCAAAACAATGGTGGCCTTCGGCGCCCCCACCGCCTGAATTAAAAGAAAGAAAGAAGGAAATCGCGGAAGGAAAAGGAAAAGGGGCTAAGAGTTTCTTCATATGTAAATTCCAAAATTAATATTCGGCGTCTCTTTTCCTTAGATAAAGTCTCAAGTTTTAGACATGTAAATAGAGAAAATTTACAATTAGAAGAGTTTTACCCCTTTTAGCCTTGGTTTGGGAATGCTCTTGCTGACATAAAAGTGTTAAAGTATAATTGTTAAAAAATAAGTGTTAATTTTAGAATAAGCAAAAGCGTTTAGGATGTAACAATTTAAAACTGCTGAAATTAAAACTAATGCTAAAAATGGCGAATAACCATAAGCAGTTTTATAAACACCTATAAAAAAAGTCACGTTTTCAACTGCAGAAATAAGCCAAATCATGTTTTGAAAGAATTCACTAAATACTGCTTAAAACTAAACAAAATAAGCACTTATTCAATTGTCACTGCACTCATAAATGAAGTCTTAGTGGGTTAACTAGGTTCAAAACTAAAATAGTCGAGCTCCATTGCCTTGGGCTTTCGGAAGCCAGAGGTACATACAAAAAAAATATCCAAAATTAATCCTTCTAAATTAGGGGGGAGGAGATTTGTGAGTCTATATTTGCAATATAAACCTAAAATTCATAAAAGAAAATATATTATATATGCTAATGTGTATATTTTACATTTTTATATACATTTTTATTTTTCTAACTAAAAGTTGGGGAAGAAAATTATACCGATTTGACCATGATGAATGAGTCTTTTGGGGAGGGGTTAATCGGGTTATCCACTATATTGTCCAAGCCAAATTTATAAACATGGGGGCAAAAGTAATTTTTTTATTTTAAAGGGTGAAATTAAATGTTTCTCGAAATAATTGGTGTAACCATAATGGTCAATTAGGCTAAGAAGCCAATTGAATTATCGAATATCTTTCAACCGGAACTAAAAAACACTAAAACAGAGGTCGAATAAAAAATAAAAAAGGTATGAATTAAATTTTCTTTTTACAAAAATAGAAGTGACGAATGGAGTAAAGATCCCACTGGCCCCTTGGTCTCACAATGAGACTAGAAATCACTTATCTATATAATTATAATTATTTTTTCATTAGTTGTTAATAAATAAAAATTTGCATAGAGATTAAAAAAGATTTCTATTTAATTAAGAATATTGCTATTCCATTTACCCAAAAAAATATTGTTATTTCTAAGATTAAAAAAGGTGAAGTATCGATGTCCTAACAATATTGCCAAATAACAGCTTTCCTAATTAAGACCACAAAGAACGAAATACATGAAGTCCAACCTACAGATTGGGAGTTGCCTTCACCAACCGATCTACACACGAATCCCCCTCCCGGTAAATATGGTTAACTTCGAAAAACCACTTATGCCCGAGGAGTTCACAGATTGGAGGAACCAACATGGTAAGGTGGGGTGCACACCAATTTTTCCATTTGTAATTAGACCGCAAATCATGTCAAGAGTTAGAATTGAGCGGAAGAACTTGTTTATTCTCATTCATTCGACTGGTATGTATACATCCAGATCCGGTAAAATAAAAGGAAAACTATACCTTCGCCTAAACTAGGGATGCCTAATTATGGTAGGCATGGATATGTACATAAAATACAAAAGAAAATAAATCGTTCCATAATACTCCCCATCAAGTTGGAGAATGAGGATTCTGAATTCCCAACTTGCTGAGGAGAAAATGAAACCGGTCAAGCCCAAGTGCCTTAGTAAAGATATCTACAAGTTGGAAGCGTGTAGACACGTGAGATGTTTCTACAGCTCCGGAGCGTATATATTACCTAATGAAATGGCAATCTATTTCAGTGTGTTTGGTACGCTCATGGAAGACTGGATTCGAGGCGATGTGAAGAGCCGCTTGATTATCACAGAGAAGATGCATTGGACCTGCATGATAAACACCAAGAGAGCTGAGGAGAGAACGGAGCCATAAGAGTTCACTGACGGTTGCAGCCATGGCCCGATATTTAGCTTCAGCGAATGACTTGGAGATTGTTGTTTGCTTTTTAGACTTCCAAGAGATAGGACTTCCGCCTAATGTGATGAAATATCCGATCAAAGATTGTCGAGTCACTGGACAACTAGCCCAATCCGCATCACAGTAGGCCATTAAAGACAGAGAGGTTGGACGGAGAAAAATTCCTTGTCTAGGGGATTGCTTGAGATAACGGAGCACTCGCAGAGCTGTGTCCCAATGTCCTTGATGAGGATCTTGTAAGAACTGTGAAAGAATATGAATACGATAACGAAGCTCCGGCCTAGTGATGGTGAGATACAAGAGGCGACCAACAAGGCGGCGGTACTGTTCCGGATCAGAAATGGGATCGCCACTATCCGTAGACAATTGGTGTTGTTGCTCCATAGGGAAATAGGCAGGTCGAGAACCCAGCATACCTGCTTCAGTAAGAATATCCAGAGTGTACTTCCGCTGATTAAGAAATAGACCGGAACTGCTGCGAATAATTTCTATCCCCAGGAAATAGGATGAGGCACCAAGATCTTTAATGCGGAAGCACTGATGAAGATAAGTTTTAAAAGTGGTGTAGGAGATAGAATCATTAGCCACAAGAATCAGATCATCCACATAGACCAAAACCGCAAAAACTATGTCACCATGAGAGAAGGTGAATAAAGAATGATCAGCCTCAGATTGTTGAAAGCCATATTGAATGAGAGTTGTGGCAAATTTGGAATACCAGTTGCGAGAGGCTTGACGAAGACCATATAAAGATTTTCGCGAACGGCATACTTGATTAGAATGAGTGGAACGAAAACCGGTAGGAAGCGACATGTAAACCTCCTCATCCAAATCTCCATGAAGAAAGGCATTATTGACATCAAGTTGATGCATTTCCCATTGTTTAGCAACAACAATGGTCAACAAATATCGTACCGTGACCAATTTTGCCACTGGCACAAAAGTCTGGTGAAAGTCGACGCCTTCAACTTGAGTGAAACCTTTGGCCATCAGCTGAGCTTTGTAACGTTCCACAGTGCCATCAGCCCGTCGTTTAATCTTAAAAACCCACTTACAACCGATGGGATTCTTCTTGGGAGGGAGTGATTGAATGGTCCAGGTACCATTTTCTTCAAGAGCATGGATTTCGTCGACCATGGCGAGACGCCATCTGTGATCTTTGGCAGCCTAAGAGTAAGTCCTTGGCTCTGTGTTGGAGTCAATAGCAGCAAGGAATGACAATTGGGTGGCATCAATATCATAATAATTAAGATAATGCTCAAGAGGATGAGACGTATCTGGGGAGTGTGATGGAGTGGGTGATGTGGAAAGGGAGGAGGAGTCGAAAAAACGAGCAGTATGGAAGATGTTTTGATCTGGGCTCAATTGGGCTGGACTCCCCTGAAACTCAATTGGGCTAAACTCTCCTTGAACTCCCCCTGGACCCGAGTTATCCAAAAAGCGGATGTCCGAACTAACCGAACTTGAAGAAGCCGAGTTGCTGAAAGGAAAATTGGTTTCACTGAACTTAACATCTCGGGAAACAAAGGCCTCACGGTTCTCCAAGTCATAAACTTTCCAACCCTTCTTTCCAAAAGGGTACCTAATAAAAATGCACCTTCTTGAAGGTGACCCAAATTTGTCCTTGAGACAAGGGTTGTGATGTGCATAACATAGACATCCGAAAACACGAATGTGTCTATAATCTGGCTTCTTTCGGAAAAGTAGTTCGAATGGTGTCTTGCCTGATAAAATATTTGAAGGCGTGAGATTAATGAGGTGTGCCGCAGCAGAAACACATTCTCCCCAAAAATCTATCGGAAGTGAAGCTTGGAACAGCAATGCCCGGGCTATATTAAGAATGTGACGATGTTTGGGCTCAACTCGTCCATTTTGCTGAGGAGTATCATTGCACGAAGTTTGGTGGATGATGCCGTTGTCAGAAAAATAGTCTAGAACGACCCGGCTCATGAATTTCGACCTATTGTTATTTCTCATCGTTTTCACTGTTCGATCAAATTGATTCCTGACCAGCTTGCAGAAATTAATCAGAAAACCTTGTGCCTCCGACTTATTTCGTAAAAGGTAATCCCATACAGCCCGACTATAGTCATCCACAATTGACAAAAAATACTGAGTGCCAGAAATAAGTGAAACCTTATAAGGTCCCCATATATCACAATGAACCAATTGAAATAGAAAAAAGGCTTTATTTGGACTACTGATAAAACCGGAGCATATTTGTTTTGCCCGACAACACACAGCACAGAGTGAATTATTGACTGAATGATGTACGGAAATTGAATCATTCTCAAAATGAATGCGAGAAGAAGGATGTCCTAACCGCTTGTGCCAAATATCTCCATCGCCTGCCTTCATTGCCCGTAATCTCTGAAAAGATGAAGATACTCGTCGTAGAAGCCATACCCCCCCTGTGAAGTTGACCCACTCCAATCGTACTCCCCGAGGTGTGGTCCTGAATCAAGTATAGACCAAAAATGTAGTGTACACTACAATTTAGTTCTCGAAATAATTGAGCCAATGACAATAGATTACAATTGAAATTCGGCACATAAAGGACATTATGAAAGACCATATTGACTCCGAATGAAACTTTGCCTATAAAGGTAGCCTTCGTTGTTCCGTTTGGAACATGAATAATTGGACCATTATCAATAAGAGTAATATCAAAGAGATTATCTAGACTACCAGTAATGTGTTGAGATGCTTTTGAATCAATAATCCAATCAAGATTTGAAGTGAGATATACAAAATTCTCACCACTTAGTCGATTAACCTCACCATCATCGCGAGATATCATCGACATGAGCTGTTGCAATTGGGCCTCCGAAAGATGGGCCAACTTACTGAGGTCTGCTAGAGAGTCCGCATGGGCCTGGGTCGCTGTGTAGTTCGCTGGGCCCTGAGTGAAGGATTGCTGGGCCGAATGACTAGGCCTCCATTGCCCACGGTTGTGCTGGACCGGGCGCTGAGATGTGCCGCCCGAATATCCATTACCTGGGCCTCTTGAATTGGAGAATCTGACTCCACCTCCTCTCTGTTGCTGTTGCAGGATCTAAGAAGACGAGGAAGGGTTCCTGCCGCCTGTTCGAGGGTTTCCCGAAGAGCTCCCCTCCGAATTCTTCTGATTCCACTAATCGGAGCCTGGGTAATCGTGAAGCTGATAACATGTCGCCCGATGATAGCCATTTCGCCCGCAATAATCACAGAAAGGACGGCCCCAAGGATTGTTCTCTCCTCTGTTCGAATTGAAACTAGGGTTAGAGTTTCCACCAAAATTATGAACAATTTTCGTTGTGAAACCTAATGCTTCAGAACTAGTCTCTCTCCCGTGTGTGATCAGACGCCGCGCTTCATCATGGGCAGTCATGGAATGGGCTCTGTTCGCGTTTAGTAGCGGGTCCATGCTCAAGATTTGCGAACGAATGGTCGTGAATTCTGGATTGAGTCCGATGAGAAATTGATGCACTTTCTCTTTCTCCTTGTGAGCCGCGAGTTGAATTCCAGCATTACATGTACAGACCGGCAAATCGAGGTAAAAATTCAATTCATCCCAAAGAATTTTAATTTCGAATAATACTCTAAAACTGACCTCTTCTCTTGTTTGAGTATCGGTCTTGAGTTGGTGAATTTTCGCCTCATTACCCAGTGAAAAACGTTCTGTAAGGTCGTCCCATAGAGTCTTCGCATTCTTTGACCCTGTTACAGAATTCTGCAGCTCTTCATCCAAGTGATTGAAAATCCATGAGAGCAGCATCGAATTACAAGTAACCCACTGCTCTTGGCAAGGTTCTCCTTCTGCTGATTGTGTCACCTTGCCTTCGATAAAGATGAGTTTATTTTTAGCTTGAAGTGCCGTCTGCATTGCTTGGGACCACGTGTTGTAATTCCTGCCATTGAGTTTGCAGGAAATAAGCTGTGTGCCAAGACCATCAGAGGGCATGAAAACATAAACGAGCGGCATGCTTCCACCCGAGGTGCCGTGGTCTGTGGATTTCGTCATGGTGGTGATTTAGAAAAGAAGCGTGGAAGAACTTAAATAATCTGCAGGACAAATCAGGAAGGAAAAGAAATTTGCAGGACAAATCCAAAAATTGAGAGGTGACGCTCAGTAAAATCACTGGCAGATGAAGCTCGGCTATTCTTGGCCGGCAAGAAGACGAGACGGCTGGCCTCAAGACCACCGCTCTAATACCATGTCAAGAGTTAGAATTGAGCGGAAGAACATGTTTATTCTCATTCATTCGACTGGCATGTAAACATCCAGGTCCGGTAAAATAAAAGGAAAACTATATCTTCGCCTAAACTAGGGATGCCTAATTATGGTAAGCATGGATATGTACATAAAATACAAAGGAAAATAAATCGTTCCATAATAAATCATTTTCGAATCCACTTCTAACACAAACACAATTGTAGCCAAGTAGCCAAGCCTGCTCAAATCCCGTAAGTATGCCGCATAGCTCGGCCATGACTGCCCAATTTCATTGCTCAGCAAGCCCCCTGCCCCTGCTCCTCCAGAGTTCCTCGATGAGGCGCCATCGGTGTTGAGTTATCCAACGTCATTCTTTCATAATAGAAAGAAGAAACAATGAGATGGGGAGATAAATGGGGAGCAAAGGATTGAATAATGAATAGTAAGGAAGGATAAGAGAGAGAGAGAAAAAATTATGTAAGAGGTGGAAAAGTAATAGTTAAGAAAAATCCTAAATGAGAGTGTAAAACAGTGACGTACGTTGTCGTTTATTGACTTATAGGTTATAGGTTCAATATCCAATGGAACTACTCGTGATAATTTATTAATTATTTAAAATTTCGCTTTCAATGTATTAGTGACGCAGCGTGGATCACGGTTTCTCGCGCCTAAATCTGAATTTAGACTCGAAGGGAATAGAACACGGCTAAACCCTAACAATATGCTGAAAACAAAGAGTTATAGCAAACTCAAAGTTTGATTCATCAATATCTGTTTCTGAGGTATCTAGTTCTTCTCTTACAATGAGGTGAATAGCCTATATATAGAGGGAACACACCTCCCTTGATTATAGAATAGGAAATCACCTTGTTCCCGGTTCTTTCTTGTATGTCAGGATTTAGGCCTTCCAAATAACGCCCGATTTTGAATGTCAGAATTCCTTCACTTGGCTGAATGCGTTCCATGGAATTCCTTAACTTAGTAAAATTTTCTCGAGTTTCTATTCTAATTTGTTCCTTGAATTGCAATTCGGCCTTAAAAGCTAAGCTGCAAGCTTCAGATAAAGTCGAAATCACCTTATTTCCCGTTCTTTCTTGTATGTCAGGATTTAGGCCTTCTAGGTAACGCCTGATTTTGATATCTTCACTTTCCACTAGTAGAACGCATTCGGCCAAGTGAAGGAATTCCATGGTATACTCTTCAACCGTCCTAATTCCTTGAGAACTTTGCTGGTACAATTAAAATAAGTACTCTTCATACTCCAAGGAAAGAAATCTTGCCTTTAGAAATATCTTCATACGCCTCCACGTAAAAACTGGATCTTTGCCATCTCGAACGCGATCTTGTTGCAATTTTTCCCACCAAGAAGAAGCTTTACCTCTTAAGCGATAAACCACCCAATCTACTCGGCTTCCGTTATCAGGGATATCATAGTAATCAAAGAAACAATCCACATCGGAAATCCACTCTAGAAAATTCTCGTCCTTACTCTTCCATCAAAAATAGGAATTCTTCTGGGACGGTTATCTCCTGGATCCCATTGAAATCTTCCGCTATCACAATAATTCACAACTTGATCGTATCCTCCATCTTGATATGGTCCAGCATCGACTTGTAATGTACGATTGGTCGAAACGTGTCGAACAACAGGCTCTTCACAAGGAACAACTCGATATGCCCGATGTTCGTCTTCCGCATTTTGACCAGCACGCAAGCCTAGAGCACCAAGCATGACACGCTGCTCCTCAAACCTCTGGTCTAGCCTCCGCTCTAGCCTCTGTTCTTACCTCGACAGGGTACAAATATCTAAATTTGATATTTTTAGAAACTTTTTCAAACCTATTGCCAATACTAAGTAGCAGTCAAAAATTTGTATCCATTTTTCATGATATTATACATGGATCAGATATATCATGGCGAATTCTTCAGAAAAAATTGTGTTTTCCACAATGGAATCTGATAAGTGAGATTTCGAGTAAGTGTTTACATAATCTTCTTCTGTCCGAAGAAATGATTCATCGAAATAATGAGTCACCATTGATATCGACACATCTGAGATCACCAAATGTTCGGGACTGAGTGTCTGTTCCATCCTTTCTAACGCAGCGCAAATCACGATTTCTCGCACCTAAATCTGAATTTAGACTCGAAGGGAATAGAACACGGCTAAACCCTAACAATATGTTGAAAACAAAGAGTTATGGCAAACTCAAAGTATCATTCATCAATAGGTGTTTCTGAGGTATCTAGTTCTCTTCTTACAATGATGTGAATAGTCTATATATAGAGGGAAGACACTTCCATTGACTATAGAATAGGAAACTGACATCTATACTCATCTAGATTACCTTCCTATAATGGAACAAAGAAATAACCTAAAATAGGAAATTTCAGATTTCTGACTCAAACTAAAATTGCAAGTAATATCTAATTCTAAATATATTTCTATCTAAATTAAATATACTACCTAATTAAGATAATAATATTCTCAATCTATGGATCAAGATATCTCATCTTCCTATTCCACATCACGAGAATATTTCCTTGATATATTCAAGATATGCTTCTTTGGGTTTGGGCTTGTTGATACAGATATGAGCTGAAAATCATCCGCGTCAATTAGACTTTAAACCTTAAAAAAAATCATATTTTACTATTTTGTTCTTAATTTTTTCCGTGAACTATTTTGTTCTTAATTTAATAACTCTCAATTTTCAATTTATTTTTACAAAAATTACTTTTGAAAAGTGAATGTTAGACTAAATTTTTTTCTCCTCTCTTTTGTAGTAATATAGATAGGAGGAAAATTTATTACTAATTTTTTTACATACGCTTTGACAATTTACACAAATAAATATTTATAGTGAAAAAAGAATTGGAAATGACGAATATATTTGAATTAATTACAAGCATTATAAGTGTGTTGTCTAAATAAAATATGTGATTTCAATATCGTTTTGAAAGTCACATAAACGAGTGGGTTAAATAGTAAAGATATAACTAAAACAGACGGAAAAAGAGTAAAAGAGCATGGATAGAGATAAATAAAAAGACTGTTAAAATATTTGAGAATAAAGAAAAGGCCAGGCTGCACCGGAAAAAAGAAAGGGCTGCAAGGCAAAAATTTATTGTGTTTACCACTTTACAATATAAACCAAAGTTTGCTCAATTTTACTTTCTGTTCAAGCCCACAACCAAGCAACGAACTAGCACTTGATGCCCCGAAAGGTTCGACTCCACTAGACTCCCTTCGTCATATCAACAGTAGCATGAAGATCATGCTAAGGACTCGCCGATTCGAAGGAGAGGGGTGGATCGCGCCTGAGGTCGGGACAATGAAACGAGAAGATGACGAACAATGAAGTGTAGAGGAGAGAGAGAGAGGGGTGGGGCAAAATTGAAAACTTTTGAAAAATTTGAGTCGTTTTTTAATTTTAAAAAGTTTGGAATAGAGTTACATAAGATAAACACTAACACGTAATAAGTCACGTTTAATTTCGAACTAACGACGTCATAACGAAATGCATTACATCGAAACGATTTTATAACTTAATGTACCAACAAGTTACCAAAAAAACTTTTTGAATCAACATGTAACATTTATAAAACTTTTTAGACTACAATTACGATTAATCTCTTTTTAAAATATTTCTAATTCTGAATCCTCTTTATTTTCTTCCGGATAAAAAGTTTTATAAAGTGAGTTATCTTTATAGAATATCTCTTTAAAATTGAATTCATCCCCCTTTCCATTTTCTTGGATCTAAAAAAATATGATTCGGAGAAAAATACAGCAAAATTAATCATCAACATTCATTGAAAAGATGTTATTATGAGAATAATTCCGAAAATTCTGAAACCTGAAAAAGAAGAAAAATATAAAAGGGAAAGCTTCCGGGCAAAAGCCCACAACCACGTGATATGTTTAAGGAACCAGGCCCATTAATTAATCAGCACCTCAAAAATAAAGTCCCAAATATCAGTTAAATATTAATAAATAAATAATATAAAAATAATAACAATGCAATTTCTCATCACCAAAAACGTAACTAATTTAACCACAGTGATATGGCAAATTAAACTCCCACTAAGAGAGTTTGACTTGTGACTAAGTCATGCTGGCCCGGACATACAAGAGTCCGTGTCACTTTTTCTTTGCGATAAGTAAAAATGGGTCTAGGTCCGATCAATATAATAATTCACACAAGATGTAATTATGTGAGCTCGAATCCCGTGAACATTCAATTAGAGCCATAATTACATTAGAATACGAAGTCTGAGCTCGTCACCGCCATCCGAATAGCCCGTAATTCGTCCTACTTGTTTAAACACATCATTGTCTTAAAAGAAAAAAATTCAGTTTAGACCACCGGCAGACCAGGAACCGGCACTATGTCCGGTTCGGTTCGCCTAAAAATCGAAATGACAGCTTTGAACTGTCGGACCCATTGAACCGGCCGGTTTTAAGCAAAATTTCATTAAACCGGCCGGTTCAATGGATTTTTATGGGTTTCCTATTTAATATAAAAATTGGTTGGTTGTGTAAAGATTTGAACTCATGACCTCTTGCTTCTCATATTAGCATACTACCAACCAAGCCACCACCACTTTTTTGTTCTTTTAACTCTACTTTTAAGTATTTATTAAAATAAAATATTTATTTTGAAGTAAGAAATATTAAATATATAGATACTTTCTTATACTATTATTATATTTCTTTAAAATTATCATACTTTTATCTTAATTATCATAATTTTTTTAATAATATGAATATTTATTTTATTTAAATAAACGAGCGGTCCGACCCATCGAACCCCCGGTTGGACCCATAAACCCATGATCCCGTATCCCTTCCGGTTCATTATCCGGTCCGGTTCTGATAACACTGGTTTAGACAGACAAAAGAAAAACACAATTATTTTTACGTGTACTGCGAGAAAGCAAGAAAGGACTCAGTGCCAACTGCCGAAAGCTGCCTACCCTCTCTCTCCCTCTCACCTCTTTCTCTCTCTACTGTAACTCACCCTTTCTCTCTCTAAACCAACAAAGGTGAATTTCGGGAACAAAGCGAGAGAGAGAGAGAGAGAGAGAGAGAGAGAGCAGGAAGAGAGCGATGCAAACGATCTCCAAGGCTTCTTGCGCCATGGCCTCCTTCCCTTGCTCTAGGGTACGCTTCTCGACTCTCTCACAGCTCCCTCTACACTTCTCCTTTCTCTTGTCTGGTGGTTGAGATCAGTATCCACTATTCGTTGGAGAATTTTGCATTGTGTTCGTGGAAATTCACCTTCGCTGAAATTGACGGTGGACTGCGTTGCTGTTTGTCGATTCTAATCATAAACTCGCCTACTGGTAACGGTCGGAGTTATTTCTGCTTGTTTTTTTTGCCGTTATTATAATTTGATAAACACTCGAATTTGCTTCCAGGATGGAAGAAAAAAAAGGAAGCTCCTGAACTCCAGATATTTGGCCGCAGCCAATAACTGTGATTGTAGAATGGATTGGTGATGTGGGTTTGCAATAGCATGCTACCTGCTGTTTTTCGAGTTTGTTGGTATTAATTACCCAGTAGCTATGGTGTTTGTTTTTGTCTTTGTTTCTGCATTCTTTGTGGAGTTGCTACTTCTTTGATCTGGATGGTTCGTCAGCATGATTGTTTCTCTTTTCAATGAAGCTCTGCTCTGTGGATTTAGCTGATTTAAGAAACTAATCTGGGTATGAACCCAGTTCATTGTAAAGAAAACAACTGCTTTGATGTTTGAACTCGTGATAAGTTGGTGTCTTTTCTTTGACGTTTTGGACATCGATCTTTTTATTCTGAATATGATTTCCTATAAGGATTCATTGTCTTTTTTTTGCTTGTTTAGGTGAAGAGTGGGCTGTGCATATGGCCAAGCATGAGACAAGTTTGTCTCCGGAAAGGCCTTCCCTATGGTCTCTTTCGGTTCTTATCTTTTCCATTCAGAACCTTGTGGGGTGCCAGTAGGTCCTTGAAAGTCACTCAGTTTTGCAGTGTAACTAGTTCATCCTCCTCGCTCCAGATTGAATTGGTGAGTGATTAAATCTCGATTTCTCTATGTTCAGGTGTTACTGAAATCTTTCATGGAAAGATGTGCCCTCTGCATTATGACCTATAGATTAAAATTCCTGGTTTTCTTCTATGCCTTCAGAATTGCACGTAGAACCACTATATTTTGCTCGAAATGCCAGAAGTGAGTTGTAGCCATGTGTTTGTTTAGACATATTGATAGATGAAAGGATTTGGATCTAGAATTATGTTATAATGGTTGATTGTATTGTGTCAAGATGCACAAAAAGAGGATTCTTTATGATTCCAGGTACTTCTGTAAGTAATACTACCAGACATTTCTACCATGTTTGTGTAGCTGGACCTGATAGATTGAAAACCTGTGGTATAGAAATTTCATATCCGTCCTTATCATGCCCAGAGATTTTGCATGCCGTTTCTGCTAGTATCACATGTCAGGCAAGATCACCAAAGCTAGCTTCAAATCCAATGCCTGGGTGATCAACAGAAACCTAAGCTAACTCATCAAATTCTCATTTCAACTTTCATATCTGTGCACTTTTTGATTGCGTCAACTCAAATCAGCATTAAATACAGCTGAATACTGAGAGACAGGCTCGAGTATTCAATTATGATAACTTGATTGTGCTCTTAAGATGAATTAATGTGTATATTGGTTAATTGGTTCTGCTCCGAAGCTGAAATAGAAATGACCTGCATTTTAGCTGATTTCCTTTTAAAAATAATTTAAAATACATGACACTGCACAATGGACTTGCATTGGCATGGGAATGTGGTAAGCTTGATTGGTGAAAGATGGGAGGATGCACATGGAATGCCACAAAATTAAAGTCAGTCTACAGCATGAGTTTACTGTGCAAGTTTCTTCTGTAGGTGTAGTCTCATATTTTTGGTTCATTTCTTTCATCTTCTTTTAGGTACTTGGAAATAGCTGAGTTTGTGAATGTCTCATTTCCTTATGAGTATAGATTGTAGAATAGGAACGCTTTTAAAATCCATAAATATAATTATACATTCACAAAGTAATTGACTATTAATTATGTGTTGGCATGCAGCATTCATCAATTTGGCTTCACCACTAATTGTTTGATGGCTCTGCCTATTTCTAGTAAAAGTTACTGATGGATCTGTTTTGCATATTTCATTTTTTCCTCTTCTGCAGGTGCCATGTCTCAAGGACAACTATGCATATCTTTTGTATGATGTGGATACAGGGACAGTTGGGGTTGTTGATCCTTCAGAATCTCGACCTGTGATAGATGCTTTGAGCAGAAAAAACCGAAACCTCACCTATATATTGAATACTCATCATCATTATGATCACACTGGTGGAAATTTAGAGTTGAAAGCAAGGTATGGTGCTAAGGTACGGTGTGATCTTTTTTATATTGCATTTGCAGCAGCAATTTCTTTGAATTTATTTATATACTGATTTTCTTCATTGAGAATAGACTGTTTTACTTTGGTGATTTAATGGTTGATCAATTCAGACTTCTCCATGACGTCAGTAAAGATGCATTTTGAAGTGTCTATCAAGCCAATTCATTCCCGGTTCAGTCACCTTTCATCTAGGATTTAGAATCAAACCTTTTATGGTAAACACATTGAGTTTAAAATGCTCCAGGATGCAGCAAACTGCATACATACAAAGAGTAGGACTGAGAACAGCCATACATTAGAAAGATGGTCAATTGCAGAAGAGAATTTAGTGGTGATGCATGGCAAAGTAGAAACTGAAACATCAAGGAGGGTTGAAGAAAATATGCTTATCTCTGGGACACTTCAATATACATTTTCCTCTAAAATATCCAGAGTATAGATTGAGATAAAAAGAGCTCCAATGCCTTATCTAAACTGCATGGTGATCTCACGGAGCTGAACGGTGTGTTATCTAGAGGCCAGTGAAAGTATGCTAGAATCTGGTCCTTATTAGCTCTATCTCACCAAGCTAAAATCTGGTCCTTCTAGGCTGATGAGAGTGCGCCTCCTTAATGATGAAGAGTGCATCGTAACTACCTGATTCTGTCATGTGTATAGGACTTATGAAATCATTTTGGAGGTTATTATCCTCCAAGACCTTGCTACTTTTAGGAACTTTTAGCTAACTTGGATGTTGATATTTTGGATCAGCATTATGGGGTTTCTTTACATTGAAAGAAGGTTCTCTTTCCTTTTGATTCTTTTATTGTTTATTTTATTTTCTGAATCACGTTCAGGACCTCCTCTTGAGGGAGCTTAAGCTTCAAATTTTTCTGAGATATGTAGACTGCCTCGAGGCATACAAATCTCTTCATCCACCTGCTTTCGCTGAGTGCAATTTAATAGCCCAATGGGCTGCAAGTATGACTCGTAGAGATTTTGCCTTCACCAAGAGTTGAAACCCTTGAGCATCGTGTTAGCATACCAAGGGACGCAATGTCCCATCTCTTCAACAACTGAGATAAACCCTCATGGATCTTGCTCAAATCAAATGTAGGCATTGTAACAAAAGAACAAGTAGGAATGACCTTAGGAGTAGAACATATTTGTAAATGCAAGCTAAGAACAGAACCATTACGCCAATTGAAAGTACATAGTGCATTCAACATTTGTTAGAGAACTCAATTGTTGATGATACTTAATGATGAGTATAAGTACGCCGGGGATAACAGGCTGATGACTTCCAGGAGCTCTTATTGACAGAGTTGGTTAGCACCACGGTTCAGTTTACATGTAGAAGTCGCAGTTTGGATAGAAACAGGATATGAATCCTCTTCGCTAGGCATTTACCCAACGCAGCCATCCTTTTCTGCCCCCCTTATCTCCCGGCCTCCTTGCAGGCTGCCTGTGCCCTGTGTTGTGGAATTGAGGGGATATGCATTGTATGCAGAACCTGTATGATGCTTGATCGGGGTTGTTTACCAACTATGGCATTGGTTCCATACTGCAATCTGTGCAATGATCAGTTATTGCTCTCTCCAAAATGGAGTTTTGTGTTTCTTTTTTCCTCTCCCCAGTTGTGGTCCATACGTGAGCAGCTTTCTGTCGAACTACTGGTGTTTTGGTTGTTTCTCATAGGTAATTGGTTCAATGAAAGACAAGGACAGGATACCCGGTATTGATATAGCTCTGAATGATGGAGACAAATGGATGTTTGCTGGCCACGAGGTGCTCGTGATTGATACCCCTGGGCATACTCGAGGTCAGATTTAGTGTTCAATTGCTGATTGTTCCTTCTTTTCTTTTTCCCCCCTCAAAATATTATATAATATATGTAACAATTGCATTGAGCAGGCCATATTAGCTTCCATTTTCCCGGATCAGGGGCCATGTTCACTGGAGACACATTGTTTAGCTTGTCTTGTGGCAAGCTTTTTGAAGGAACTCCTCAAGAGGTAATTTAGTTAGTTTCATATTTTTGCTTAATCAATTGTAATAATTTTTGTTCTCAATGTGCTGGGGGGTATGGAAATATGTGAAATTGTCAATAACCATTTGAGGATCTGATAGAAAATGAGAGATCAGTGGTGGCTTACCTTTTCAAGTTCAAAGCTCAATTATTTTACTGTTTCTGGTGAATGGCTATTAGGTTTTTATGTTCTAACTTGGCTCAGGATTTGCATGCTAGAAATCTTTAACTTCTGTTGCTTTTCCAAATATCAGACCATTGAAATCAAAATTGAGTCTTATCTATCAAACTTTCGTACATTCTTTGCTTCAAACAGTCATTTCATTAAATTTGAAAACATTAAAATACCTTCTAGGAAGAAATCAAGCTCCACTTCTGTTCCACTCGTTAGGCTAGCCCTGGTTGGCTAACAAATATAGTCCAAATTAGTGGCACGGACTTATCTCTTCCCTGTACTTGTTTCGTGTCTATTCAACAACTGATTCTTGTTGCAGATGCTTTCATCACTTGAAAGGATCATGTCTTTGCCTGATGATACAAATATATACTGTGGCCATGAGTATACATTGGTTAGTCATTTTATCTTCCTTGTTCTGCTGTTTATCTCAGCATTTCTTGGCTCCAATCCTCATACACATCCTAAATTTTGACAGAGTAATTCGAAGTTTGCCTTGTCAATAGAACCCAATAATGAGGCTCTTCAATCCTATGCAGTGCAAGTAGCTCATCTTCGCAGCAAAAGCTTGCCAACGGTAATTCTTTGGTCTTTTATGGCTTCTTTTTAACTGACCCATGCAACCTTTCTGGATTCAACTCTTAATTTTCCAGAATATGCATTCTGTAAGGCAAAATTTTTTAAAACAAATGGACTTGTTTTGTCATCTGCTTGTTTGGGAAGGAGTAGGAGAGGCCAATCTATATCAGAGAATGCTTAAAAGCATATTGGGCAAAAGGTGGCAGAGTGGCTGCTTTGATCTGATCCGCCGAACCATTCTCTTGAAAAGGAAAAGTAGCTGTGATTAGTCTTAGAAAGCAAATATAAGCCTTAGAATTTCTAGTTTACAACTTCTTAAGCCCATTACCCTGGAATCGATTGAGCTTGCATCTAAATCTTTAAACTTAAAAATAAATTTTAACAACCACCGGTCACTGTCCCAAAAAGTTGAGGGTGGGGCCAACTCATAAATGCATAATCCACATCCCATTTATGAGTTAGCGGACAATTAAATGAGAACTACCTAATTATCCGCTCCAAAGGATTTCATGTTTGATTTCTTCTCCTTCATCAGTTGTCTTTGCCAAAACTAGTTTCTCTTTTCCTTTCCTTTCGGGCTGAGTTAATCTTCTCTATGATCAAAATTATCATTTTCAAATTCGAACTCCTTGTAGCGATAACTGTTGAAAACTAGGGATCTGTTAATTCTTCTTAGAAAGCTGCAGTTTAAATGAGATTAGAAACAAACAAATATTGTATACCTAGTAATTTCCATTTTTACTATGGACGATACCTCTATTTTTCATTTGCCTATAAAGAAGAAATTGATTAAATTTTGTAAAGAGCAGTATCTTTTACATGCCTTCTTTTGAAGAAAAGACAACCCAATTTGAAAACTGAAATCCATATAGATATGAATGGGAAGTATGAACTTTTTCAAAGGGGAAAAAGGAGAAGACGGATTGAGATTCCATTATTGAACTATTTCGAGAGGAGAGACAATTGGAACATTTTTGAATAAACCCATTAATTAAAATAGCCCCTCTTGAGTTTATTGAATAAAGTCATGTTTATTTACTTCGCAATATATTTGCTCACACGTAGGCTGGAGTAGTGATAAAGTTCCAGCCCATCGACTTTGATCAATTGAGAGACGCATACACAAGAATAAGGACTCGAACATTGGCTCTTACATATCTGAAAGTTTTTGAAAGGTTCCAACTATTTGCCGGTCTGGTTTTGCTGTACGAAAATTCATAACCATAATTAGGCTCACCTCTAAATGAAAAGTTGGGGCTGCCAGTACGAAGAAATGAAACTTAATGCCTGTCTCATAAGATATAATTATTAAGTATTTAAAAGTTAGTTATGCTAAGGAGTTTATCATTGATTAAATAGGAAAAGAAATTAATTGAATGAGGAGAGGAAGAGTGAGGATGATAGTAAGAAAATTTTGTGACCTTGGATAGTCAATAAGCCACCAATAACTTATTTCTTAGTTTCTATCTACACAGAGTTCACCATTTATGATTTATCCGCCCTCTACTCCTCTCACTCCCATTTTCTCTATAAACTGACTCGTAATAAACTCTTACTCACACAATTTAATTTCAGAGATTTATTAAAAATAAGTGCCTTCATGTATGACCTAGGTTTCGTGGGCCTGGTTCAGAGCCGACATTTTTGCACTTAAACTTAGTCAGATGGATCTAGGCATACGGAAAGGCTTAATTCCAACCATATTGTTTACTAAATTTGGAGAACATTTTCTGAATTGCTTGTACTCTAATGATCACTGCATCTCAGATCCCAACTACCTTGAAGAGGGAGAAGGCATGCAATCCTTTTCTTCGGACTTTGAGTCCGGAGATTCGGCAATCCCTGGGTATTGCAGCTGCAGCAGATGAGGCGGAAGCCTTGCGTGTTATACGGCAGGCAAAGGATGACTTCTGAGTGGTGAGCGATGCCATGCTATGCCATGCTGCCGGGTTCTGTATAGAGTTGATTTGCTTAATTTTCACTCCATGTGTTCAATAGAAGCAACCACTTTACATTCCACCACCTTGTGCCTTTCGTTTTTCTTTCTTCTTTTTTAATTTCCTCCGGGGTGTTCCGGGATTCCCATAAGAAAAAAAAAGGGTATTTGAATTGTAGAGGTGGTGTTGATGATGGTGATGAGATGACGATGACAAGTATTCTCTGATGTGATCAATGATGATATGGTTGCATTTGGTTTTACTGAAACTTGACAAGTCCCCTCGGTTATCAAAATCTCATATTTCTGTGAAGCAAATTTATTTATATTGGGTTACGGCACTGGAGCAGCTTTATTATTGTGTCTCTAGGTTCGACTGTAGTCGGAATTTGAAAAGTATATGATTTATGAAGCTTTAATCTCGTACACATTTTAGTTATTATCGGGAAGAGAGCTAAGAACAAGGCAAGGATGAGTTGATTGCCTAACAAAATCAGCTCAAAATAAATTGATTTCAGGTGTTACCTCTCTTGAGGATCAGACTCTATGCCCGCTGGTCGGTCTGGTTGTTTCGAGCTAACGATCTGAGGCATTTTGTAAGCAACTGAGGATGTCAACTAAACTTGTGTCAGCTGGGTTGGTTTAAGATTACTCCATCTCGTCTATTAAAGCTGTGTTTCCATTCTTCAAAGCAAAATAGGCCATTATTAGACAGATTCCTTGGGTTGCAAGTCAGGTATTGGGTGTTCCCTTGCTGTCGTCCACTGTATCGAACCTAAGAGAATTAAAAACGAAGCTGATACTTAAAAAAATGTCCTAGTAACGATTTTTAAAGGTTTAGTTCGGTTCCGATTTGGACCCAGTCCGGCGAAGATGGACAACAGAATGATTCCCAATTGAGGAAATAGTACTGATGCCCGCCCATGGCGCATGTTAAATTGACTCTATAAGTGGAAGCAAGGGAGCTGGCAGCCATTTGAATTCCGGCCGTCTCAACGAGCAACCTTGGATGTCGGAGCAACCTTAGATATGGTCCGATATCGATAGTTTGATTGTGTCCTGAAGCTCCGACTGTGACGGTAGATAGAGAGCAGTTGTCTTTTCTTTTGCCTCAATTGCGGAAATGCAAAGAAACTTTTTGTCTCGTTTAATTGATGGAGAGGTTCACCAAACCTCCGCCTCTCCCTTCTTCGTCAAACAACCCATCAATTGGTCTGAGAGACCACACGAGTTTGAGTTCGAGTTCTCAACATAATCAGTATCAGACTTGTCGATTTTTTAGAGATTTCCCCCATTTTACCCCGAGTAAAGATGATACAAGCTTTTGGAGTTTATTGTAAGGCGTGAGTGGAAGGAGTACTCTGAATACTTTGTGACATGACGAAAAGTTGGTTCACAAACTCTTAAGGCGTGAGTGGAAGGAGTACTCTGAATACTTTGTGATATGACGAAAAGTTGGTGCAATTGTGAACGAGAAAGATTGAGTGGCTATGCATAGCCCTCATCTCCAAGGACGTCGACGCACTCGGAACTTCATCTCCAAGCATGTCGATGCACTCGGAGCTCTTTGAAATGATCGCACCCATCGGAATTCTTTGAGATGATCACAGCCGCATGCTATAGAAAGGTTAACTTTTCTAGAAGGATGATGGCATCCATCATATGTATTAGTCACTAATGTACAGCGGCTTCTACTGTATTACCATTTTTGGATAAGTAGTAGATAAAATTGAAATATTTGGTACCTTCAATCTTCTAGGCTGACACTTTTCTTTTTTTTTTGATACAGATAAGACCATAATAAAATGTTATTAAAATGTCCAAATAAGACCTTTCGGATTATTTTAATATTTTTAAATTTCAGTTTTCAAAATCTAAAATTTGAAATCTTATAAAATAGAGAAAATAATCCACGAAATTATATAATTTTACCCTTTTTTTTCAATTTTACCACGAGTTTTTTTATAAATAATCACGAATTATCATTAAATTGCCAAATCTGTTATTCGATAATAATTTCATCTAATTTGCTCATGTGATAGGCAAACCGCGGTGACCAAACAAACTTAATTGAGAGATCAAAATAATATAAATTATTAAGGAAGAAATTAAAAAAAGAAAATTGAAGAAGGGAATAGAAGTGTCCCCTAAAAAAAGATGCACAAAAATTGACGCTAATGGAGATTGAGGAGGAGAGAATGTTGCCCTTGGCCGCCGCCGCCCTCATTGGGGGTCGCCGGTGACCTCTTATGCTATCGCTGACATTGTACAAGCGATAGTCGTGACCGATGACAGCCCCCATCCCCTCAACTGAGATTCGAGAGGTGAAGCCTCCAAGATCTCAATTTGTGTTGGTGGTTTTGTCGTCGACGGCCAACTCCCCTGCCTAAGATCGTTGGCGACCTCGAGTGGAGGTGTTGGTAGGCCCCGAGGCCAATCCTTCCCCTCAATCTCCATTTCTGTCCATTTTACTATCAATTTATTTATTTTGCAGAATTAGGTTTTAATTATCATTAACGTTTTGATCTTACTAAACTTATCTTTAATAATATTTTTTGTAATTTTCAAACCGATCCCTGAGTTTTTCATTAATGAACAATGAGTCCTCCAACTTTTGCTCATAATTTTTTACAGGAAAATTTCACGTCCTTTTCTCCTCGTCATCTTCTTCTTCTTCTTCTTCCTTCCTCCTCCTCCCTCGTAGACGAGCCTTTTATAGTTTCCGCGCCATTTCTCTCTCTCTCTCTATAATCTGCAAAAACCTCCGTTTTCTCTCTCTACCTTTCCCCTCTCTCTCTCTCTCTCTCTCTCTCGGGGAAAACGAAGGGACGCCGGCCGGAGATGGCTCTGATCGACGACTACTGGTCCGATGATCCGATCCCCCGAGGGACCTGCGTCGTGATCGGCGGCCGAGGGTTTGTGGGGAGGTGGCTCGTCTTCCGGCTCTTGAAACTCAGGAGGTGGGTCGTCCGAGTCGCCGATTCTTCTCAGTCCCTCCAGCTCGATCCCTCCTCTCCCCTCGACTCCGCTCTCTCCCAAGCTCTCTCCTCCGGCCGCGCTTCCTACCACTCCGTTGATGTCAGACATCGGCCCCAGATCGTCGGAAGTAATTTTCTCAATCTTGCCTCCATTTTTTTTTTCAAACGATATAAGTTTGCTGATGACAATGTGGCTCGGGAAGCTGAATGGGGTTGATTCAGGTGGAGTTTTCCAAGAAAATAGGCCATTCTTGAAGACTACGTATCAGTCTTCTTGATTGATTGTTTTCTTTATCTCTGCCTAGAAGGAGAATGATGCAGAGATTCCCTGTGTTTTCTTGAATTTTTGGATACCCTTTAGCGTTCTATGAGGATAGAGATGTCTATTGTATGTTGGTTCTTCGGCATTCTGCTTCTCTGCTTCATTGTCTTTTTGTAAGCTCTATCTTTCCATTAATCCCAGCTATGATCATGCAGGTATTGAAGGTTCAAGTGTCGTCTTTTATTTGGATGTTGAAGCTGCACATGATCAGGACTTTTATACCTGCTATATGAACATTGTTCAAGGTAAAAGGTTGGGCATCTGACTGATTTGTGCAATGAAATGGGACTCTTGCTGACCCGAATCAGTGCAACACTAAATAGTTGTAAGTGCTTTTTATATACACGGTCATCATTTAAGAGCGATTTCTTTCTTTTTCTGCTCAGGTGCAAAAAATGTCATTGATGCTTGTCGAGAGTGCAAAGTAAAGCGTCTGATATACTACAGTTCCGCAGATGTGGTTTTTGATGGTTCATGTGACATATACAGTGCAACTGAATCTATACCATACCCTTCAAAGGCATGTCCTTTTGTCAGAGCATTCCCATCTTTTTAGCAAGATTTTGCTATCTCATGTTCTTCTAGTGTTGTCATTGATTTGCAACCGGTTCCTAGAATGCAGTATAACGATATGTGGAGTGAGCTTAAGGCTCAAGCAGAGGCACTGGTTCTGTTTGCAAATGATATTGATGGTCTCTTGACATGTGCACTCCGTCCAAGTAATGTTTTCGGGCCAGGAGAGACGCAATTTATGCCATTTCTTATCAAGCAGGCGAAATCTGGTTGGACAAAGGTTTGAAAAGCAATTTTTAACCTTGTTACTCAAATACAGTGAGGGTCTTGGGAACTCTTTTATGTTGCATGGCCGCATGTTTTTGTTCTTTTAAAAAGAATTATACATACTTTGTCAAGATCTCAGCAGTTACTGAGAGCATTGTGACAAAAGCAGCTTGGTAATGCACACCTTTTTTCGTGGGATTTATCCTTTCCTGATGAGCCTTTAGTGGTCGCTTTGTGACAAAAGCAACTTGGTAATGCACATCTTTTCCTATTTATCTTTTCCTAATGAGCCCTTTCTGAAAGAGTACACTCAAGATTTGTAGGCAAGGTCCCTTTCATTGATGAGGATAGAGGCCGAAAACTGTAACCATTAACCTGAAGCTTCTTTGCTGAATGGAAATGAGTGTTTTCACTTAAGTTTTGCTGTGAGCTGGTTGTTGTCTATCAAAATAATGCTTTGTACAAGCAAAAGTTGAAGCAAGCAAAGTGAAAAATGTTCCCAAGAGTCGAAAGCTAAAAGACCTCTAGCTGAGGAAGTGGCGAAGTATGCTGCATTTAAAGCTATCATCATTTGGAGTGAAACCCTAACCAAATAAAATTCTTTTGTATTGTAATAGAAAGATTTGCTACTCTTCGAGGATTGAATTTGACTTTTCTCCTATTAAAATATGGCCTTGTAGTTTCTTGAACCTTTTCATGAATAACAGAGTTCGTCATTTCAGTTTATTGTAGGAACTGGGGAAAATATGTCTGACTTTACATATGTTGAGAATGTTGCTCATGCCCATGTTTGTGCAGAGGAAGCTTTAGATGCCAGATCAGTATCAGTGGCTGGAAAGGTATTCCTTATTTCGAATAATCAAAATCAATTGGCTTTTTTGCTTTTATCTTTTCCATATCTCTGCTTAAAAATAATATTACCTTTGGATTGTTTATAGGCATTTTTTGTCACTAACAGTGAACCAATGAAGTTCTGGAAATTTGTATCTCTCATACTTGAAGGCTTGGGATATCAAAGGTGAAGCAGCATCACTGCTGTAATCGTTCTCTTATATTATAGAAAAGAAATTCTTCCTGCCTAACATTCTGATTTGTTTAAAGTGATGAAGTTGTTACAACGATTCCTTTCCTAGATATGAACATTATCATTTGTATGAGGAAAACAGATGTCTCTTGGATTGACCTGTGACAGGCATAACTCATTTTTGAAGTAGACCGCCTGTCTCCTTCATGGTACATGTTGCATCACTGTCTTCATGGTTTGAACATCTACTACATATTTGGTAGGGGACTTTTTGGACTTCATAGGGTTCCCATCTTTAGAATGGAAGGAACATACATTTTTCTCCTATTATTGGTTTCACAGGTTCTGTATTTTGAGTAAATTTATCAAAGCTAGGATTTACACATTATACTTAAGTTGATAGAATGAATGATATAATCTGTTTTTCAGTGCATATACGCACACTTATGTACTTGCAGATGATGGTAGAATTTCATTTTCCTTTATTGAAAATTTAAAATTCAGGTTTGGCATGGACATTCCTAATCTGATTCAGCAATTCACTTCTTTTAGCTGAAGGCTCGTTGCTTTGATTGCAGACCTTTCATCAAGCTTCCAGTTATGATGGTCCATTACATCTTATTGTTTGGTGAATGGTTGCACAAAGAGCTGGGAGTCACTAAGCATAACCATATGAGGTCAAGTCATTATGTCGTGTCTTCAGCATCTCGGACGAGAACGTTCGATAGCTCTGCAGCTCGGGAGCAGATTGGATACACACCAGCTGTTACACTGGAAGTGAGCTTTCTTATGCCCTAAGTACAGTCAATTTATCTGGAAAGCCAGTCTATTTGATGCTTTCCATATCAATATTTTTAGGTATTTACTCAATTGGGAGTTCTGACCCTACAAATTAAGAATCCTGCACTATGATTTCAACTGAATTTGAAGTTATGACCCCATAATTTGTCTTAAAAAAAACCCATCGATCACACTCTCTTATCTAAGGCTTTCATGAATCTGGTGATGCAGTTTCAATTTTTTCCTTTGACTCGTGCCTTTTCTTTGCTTGGTTAGGCTGAGCTGGGTGGTCTCTTTAGATTGCTGCTTGTTCATATGAAATTGCTCCATCGATATGAGGAGTTACAAATTCTTGGCCCCACGTCATTGTGATGATGTTATTCCATATATTTCTCTCTCCTTGTGATGTATCTACTGCATATTTCTTAGTCTTTGATAGATGTTATTCTGTTTCAATAGTTTGAGAAAGCCATTTTTAGTACTTTATTATTATCTGTAATTACATAACTGATTTAAGGTGTTTTCTGGGCAAGAGGATATGCTTTTTCTCAATATCGTTTTCTTCTGCCATGGTTCACTTTACAATTATATATTATTGAGAGAGCGAAAATTGGCATTTACATGTTGTTGCTTAATGAACAGGAAGGAATTTCGAGGACCGTTGAATCATTTTCTCATCTTGCCAGAGACCCATCCTATATGGATTACACCAATTTAAGTGAACAGTCAAAGGCAGATAAGCTGCTCGGAAGTGGGAAAGGTTGCCATATTTTAATCAATTCCTCATCTTTGTATTTGGAGATTTCAATGCTATATCTCTAATTGCGAAATGCTTTGTTTTAGTGATAATACAGAGAATATTTCAGGGAAATATTTCATCAATTAGGGCATCAAAAAGTCGATGTATACCTTATACCTTTTCTTCTTAAAAGTCAATATATATCTTAGTTACTAGGCTGTTCTTTTAGTATTTTAACTACTGTGTAAGCTGAAGAAGAGTAGCTCTATTGCAAGGCTACATTCGGCCTTTTTGAAACCATTAATGTTTTAAGTAATGATTGTTTGCTAGACATGATGCAGTTTTGGTCTCTCATAAATATAATGATAGCCTCTAGATTCTGTAAGTTGTGAAACATGGTCTAGTGACTTGCTTACACAGATCAGGCCAATATAAGCATCCCCACTATCCATATGTAGAAAGTAATCAAAAATGCAATTTTGTTTTGCTTTGTTACACAACTTGCTTCAACAGCAGATTGCACTGTTTGGCGCTGCATAGCGAAACTTAACAATGTCTGAATTCTAATTGCAGTTGCGGATATTTTGCTATGGAGAGATGAAAAGACAACATTTACATGCTTCCTGACTTTGGTTCTGCTGTTTTACTGGTTTTTCCTTAGTGGAAGAACCTTTATCTCATCCACAGCCCTACTTCTCCTGACGATGACTATTGTTTCTTTAGGATATGGCTATCTACCCTCAAATATGTGAGTATTGATAGCCCTATGTGCTAACATATTTGCTAACATAACCTTTAAAGTCAAGCAACATGCCACTGCAACCATCAGAAATATGTTTAAGTAGTGCAGTTAAGTTGTCTCAACTTGCTTTTTCCATGTCTAAGTACTAAGTTGCTCCTTGTGTACTCCTTTTCCTTTAACCTATACATTTTTAAGTTGATGATAAAGCTATAGATACGCAACATCTTGAACGGCTTAATTTACACCCAATGGACATTTCCTCTAGTAAAATGTCTATGATTAATTAGAAATACCACATGTAATGACCTTCTGTTGTCTTAAGCATCATCATAGCTTGTCTCTTGATATGGGAACTAGGGTTATTGCATTCTTGTTAAGAGATTTTTTTTTTCCCAGACAAAGGTGATCTTGCACTTTCTATCCTCTCAAAATTATGTATAGATTTTTTTTTTCTTCTGCACCAATTAATGCTTACCATATTCTTAGTCTTGTCAGAAGTATCCATGACCTCTCTACTAGACCAACTACTCTGAAAATGAACCATCAACTATGTGCTTTGATCAGATGTGGATTTTCCGTCCCAGTGGCATCCCCATCTTGTTTCGAGATAGAAGAAAACCTAGTGAGAGAGTCAATTAGAAGTATTGTATATGTGTGGAACAGAGGGATTCGTGTCTCAAGATTATTGGCCCGAGGAGAGGACTGGAATATTTTTCTCAAGGTACGGCTCATATTTGTTATGTTACTTCCACAAAGATCTTTGGTTAAATGCCTGTTAGATCCAATAGGTCATTGTTATGTTTTCCTAATTTTGTCTTCAATGCTAGTACCTTAAATGTCTTTTTGGAGATGGGATAAATGAACATTTTTTTTTGTACACGTGCATATTCCATCTGGTGCGATAGCAGAAAAGAGAGGGAATAAAATGCATTCCTCTAAGGAGTCTTATATTCTTCATGTTTTGAAAATATCCTAAGCGGCATTTGGAAATGTGTTTTCAAAGTTGATACTGAAATCTGATTTCAACAACTGCTACCCAACCATCACCTTTGGGACATATGAACCATGCATGCATTGTAAGTAACCTAAGGCAAGAGTTGCAAAGGATGGCGATGGTGACGATGGACGAGGCAGTAAATTTGTTTCTAGAATAAACTTTTTTATTATTTTTTTTTTGAGAATAATATTTAAAGATCCTGATAGGTTGTTTATCTGTAATTCAATGACAAACATTCCCTCAAGTGTTTCTGCGTGTTGGATGCCCTAATTCCAGTCTTAGGAAATTGGGAATTTTTTTTTTCATATCTGCGTGTTTAGAAATGCAGTTTCCTTTCAGCTTTGCAGATTTGGTTGATGCTTTTTCTACAATCTATGCAGGCAGCAGCCTATCTTTGTTTCCTGAAGTTTGTCATAGCTCGTCACTTGACAACGGTCCTAGGTGCAGGTAAGAAACTCCTGGCCTTTTTTATGTTCATAATATTTTGTCAATATTGTCAATCTCAAATTCTTTTGACTTTTTTTTTTTGGTTGAATTGAACGCAGCTCTGGTCTTTTCATTCACATCATTCTTTGTTTACGAGCAATATGAGGCTGAACTTGACGCTATCGTGAAGGTCGTCTTGAATAGAACGAGGAGATTAAAGGGACAGGTTCTGAGGTACTTTCCGATATATGTAGGCTCCTTGCTTTTGTAGAGACTGATACATTTGAAGAAGACAGGAGTTTCATGACCCGAAGTGACCTGCAGTGGTTGTCGATTTTTTTGAGGTACAGAGAAAAAAGAAATGGCATAGCAGAACATCTTGAGCTCCATTAACAATTTTTGTTGTCTAGAGATATGGGAACTTGGATGCTGTAGATATATTTGACAGTGTTAGCTCACACTGCTTGACACTTATCAGCAATTTCGTCGTGTATAGAAGTTTACAAGAAATTATCTCTACCTTATTTCAATTTTTTGGCAAATTCGGTCACAGCTGCTGGAAATATATCCGGTTTGTGCATTCTGAAGATAAGATGGTTTCTGTGGACACAGTCGGGATGGAAAAGTGGATCTCCTATCTGTGCATTGAAAAATCAGAAGTTCTTTCGACTAGAATGTGAACTAGGAAGGATTAGTTGACAAACTTAAGAACCCGAGTGTAATTCTTGGTGTCTCTTTTGAACGACTATTGAGATCTAAAAAGCTATTTCATTGCCAGTTTTAGCTCTACAAATATTTAACAGATGTGTGTATAAAAGATTACCCTTTGTATTTAATAGAAAATAATTATATATAAAACCAAAGATGAAATCTACTTTAATATTGAGCAGATTATAAATATATACAGTATAAATTTGTCACCTAACGAAAAATTAGTGCTACCACTATTATGTATAAGATTCATCATAATGAAAAAAAGAAGAAGATTGTCTTAGCTTATTACATATTTTATAACTATTTTAGCTCCAATAATTGAGAGTCCAACTCTTCTTCTGTTTTTTAAATAATAGTATTGGCCAAAAAAGTATAAGTCTAATAATACAAATTCGAATTAAAAAAAGTATATCATCTAGAAAAAAAAGTTACTCTTCTCTTTTTCTTTTTATAACTTGTCCGAAATTTCAATTAAGAAAATATTAGAGTACAACGAAGAGATAGGGATCTCATAAGTTATACACAACAACAAAAGTTAACGGGTAGCAATTACGATGAAAAGGTTAGCACTACATCCAAGCAACAAAATCCGAAACTCTATCGACCCCCTAATTTAGCTAACCAATCCACGAAGATGTTTGATTCATTAGGAGAATGTTGGTATCAAACTTGAGCAAAGTGAAGGGAGCAGGTGAGCATCTATGAAGAAACTTTGGTATCTCCACGGGAAGCCTGATGACTTAATAATCCAAGAAATCACATTCTTAAAGAGTCAGATTCGATGATGAGAGAAGAGCCGAAGAGTGAAGAATTCGTCGAAGAAACTTGAATAGCTTTCCTTATTGCCATAAGCTCTGCTTGATTTGAATCAATTATGCTCGAAGAGCAAGAGAACATGCACATAATGCAGCCATCAGACTTCCTAAAAGCACCTCCGATACCGGAGGGATCGAGTTTGCCAAGAGAAGATTCATCGGCATTCCATTTGATCCAACTTGTAGGAGGAGCAAACCAAGAGATATGAGGGCGCATGTATCTGCTATTCAACCATTTACGGATACCTTCTGATGAGTGAGCAATATCTAAAGCTGAATATGTAAAGTCATCCTGGATGACCTTGACCCAAGTTGATAGATGAACGAAAATAGAGGGACCAACGATAACATAGGACAACATAGACCATACCTTCTTTTGAAACTTTCCCACAGCCAATTGAGATAATTAGAGAAAGGAAGATAGCAAATCTTCAACAAAGCACCAAGAACCCCACCATGATATAAAATAACACCAAACCTTCCAAGAAAAGGTGCAATGAAGAAGCAAATGGTTTTCCTGGTTCAGAAGTGCAGAAATGATAGATAGTTTGGTTTGAGGTAATCAGACCCTTCTTCAACAGAATACCTCTTGCATTGATCTTCATGTGGAAAGCTAGCCAAGTAAAGAATTCCACCTTCAGAGGAGCTAATCCAAACCATGCAATTGAGTACGAGGAAGCCGAGTGCAATTGTTAGGATGGAGCGGATAAAAGTCTACAGAGAGACTTCACAATGAATTCACCATCAATAGTAGGTTTCCAAGTGATCTTGTTAGAGTATCCTTAGTATAATTTGCAGGAGTCAAGCAATAAAATTAGACCATCCAACAATTCTAGCTCCCGTTGGAATAAATCTTGTCTCCATCTGAAACACAAATGCCAGCCCGAGTCATCCCACTAACCCATTTCATGAATATGAGCATCCTTATCAATAGACACCGAGAGAAGTCTAGGAAAACTATATGGATAAGACCAAAATAGTATACTTTGACCATTTCCAACCGAGATTGAAATATTGGAAGACAAGATTTGATGAACGAAAGGATCCATGGAGCATGTTCTAATGATAGAAGACCAATGACTTCTAGAGGATAATATACATTGTTAGGGAAGCCAAGAAGAATGAGACAAGTGGTGGATGAAAATAAACTTTTTCCATAGTGAATCTTCCTCTGACCCAAATCTCCAAAGCCATTTAGGTAAATATTGATGTATTCTTGTTAAGCACAGAACCAACACTCCCAACCTCCGCTCTCTTTAAGCAAAGAAACAAGTTCCCATTTCGCTAATCACATCTTTTTCGAGTCAGCCTCACCCCCTGAAGAAAGATATGAAGATATTCTCAAGACTAGAAAAGCAACAGACTTTGACTTTGGAGCAATAAAGATAGAAAGGTAGTACGGGGAAGACGATTTTAACAAGGTAAGACGTGCACCCAGAGAGAGAGTGTTGCCTTTACATGAGGCAAGCCTGGACCTCACTTTATCTAAAACCGGCTTCCACGTGGGGAGATTTTTTATAGGGGAGGCAGGGAGACCGAGGTAAGAAATTTCGAGAGTGCCTTAGGTCTGCCCTTCATGTTATTTGCAAAAGAATCAACCTAATCTTGGTGAACCCCCATGCCCACTAAGGAGCTTTTGTAAAAATTCACCTTCAGCCCAGAAATTAACTGAAAACAACGAAGAACTCCTTTTATATTTTCTAAAATGCAAAAATTATTTAGGCTAAAAATGATAGAGTCATCAGTAAATGGAAGGACGGAAATACTTAAGACTTGAGCTTGGTAGTGAGATACCTATTATAAGGCAAATATGAAAGTGGATCGCCTTGGGGGAGACCCTGTTGAAGAGAGAATTCTTCTGTCGGAGAACCATTAAGAAGCACAACTACCTGGGCTGCGGAGAGGCACTGATTGATCCATCCTCTCCATTTTTCACCAAACCCGTAGCCTTCGAGACAGAGTCAATGAAACACCACCTAGCTAAATCGAAAGCCTTCTGGAAATCAATCTTGAAAAGAAATCCCTCCCGCTTGGTTTTTCGAAGATACTCAATAAGCTCAGAAGCAATTAGGACGCTGTCAAGGGACTGACGACCCTTCATAGAAGCATGTTGGGCATTGCTGATGACATCCTTCATAACACCTTGAAGTTGTCAGGCTAATAACTTCACAATGATCTTATAAAGACACTCCACGAGACTGATCGGTCGAAAATCCCAACCTTCGGCACAGGAGAGATAAAGGAGCATTTAATTACCCTTTGGAAGAAGTCCAGTTCGATAAAATTCATGAACCATTGCAATTATGTCAATGCCGATAGTACTCTACGCCTTTTTAATGAAGAAGAAATTTAGCCCGTCAGGACTTGGAGCTTTACAGCTTTCACATTCCCATACTGCTACCCTTATTTCTTTCGGAACTAAAAGGAGCCTCAAGAGACATAGCAGCTGTAGCAGAGATATGCTTGAAATGCAAACCTGGGAAGGTTGGAGATTTAGAAAAATCCAGAGAGTATAGACGGCAAAAATAAATTCCTCGCCTCCTTGATATCACAAGGAAGCGTGATAGTTCCGCCATCCGCTAAGAGAGACCTGATCCGATTCCCCGACCCTCGAATCGAGGCTGAGAGATGAAAAAACTGTGTATTTTTATCACCAAGTTTGGAACCACCTGACTCTTGATTTTTTGTCTCCATAAGGACTCCTGCATCTGATGTCATTTTGCGAGTTGTTCACGAAGAAGCTTTCCCCCTTGAAATCTCTGAATCTAATAACGGTCTTGACTCCTTTAGCAACTCAATTTGGTCAATTTCATGCTCAGTATCCATTACATGCTTGTCCAAAAGACTCGGTGTTCCGCCTTCGCAGCTTGTTCTTGAGGACCTTGACAACAGAAACAATGCTCGAAGAAGATGCAAATGAATCATGCCTGAAATTCTCAACAATATTAGAGAAGCCTGCTTTAGACCACCAACAGTCTAATGTTTTAAAAGGTCTCCGTCCCGGTGAACTTCTAAGGGAGAAAGGAGAGCTGATGCAATGATATCAATTCTGCTCATCGGTCTGGTGTTAGCCCGAGAAAATTTCCTTCCTGAGAAAGGGAACTCATCGATAAGGCAACAAGTGGCCAATTATATGTCCATATACTTGATATGTACCCGCTCCCTACGATGTTCGACATTAAGCCCCATCAGCCCCTCTCTCCTTATGCAGTATTTGTCCTTATTTTCTTATTCATTTGTTTTTATTTAGAAAATGTCATGCTGGCATATTTTACCGAGTTGAACAATAAAATTAATGAGAACAAATATGTAACGATAACGACTAGATTATTAAAAAAAAAAAGGATCATAATGAAATAAAAAAAATTTAAATATTGAGGACCAAAAGTAGACTTGTCTCTTATAGAAAAATTGAAGAAAATGATAAAAATAGAATATAAAACTAAGGTTATAGGATGAAAATGAATAAAGAAGAATAGAAAGTACTAAAACAGAAAAATATGTGAGTTTCAAAGACAATAGATTTTTAAAGAAAGCCGGTCTAATATAAGCCGGACACGTTAGTGACATGTTAGTGACACGTCATCGACATATAAGCGGATTTTAACTTATATACACGCCATCGACACGTAAGCGACCTTCCAATTTTATTTAACTTTACATGTGGCCGGATGAATTTGTGACGCCATTGAAAAATTATAGGCCAAAACATTATATTTAATATTAAAAGGATTAGAAAAAACTAGCGTTCATCATGGAACATAATTTGACGTTCCATTGTAGAATTTGCCATATAGTTTTTCTTCATATAAATAATTGAAATTAGTTGATGACCTGAGCATTGCGTGGACAGAAATTAAATTATTTAAGTAAAATAGAATATTCTTTAATGATTATGAACAATAGATTAATTACCATATAACTAGACGCAAATCCATGCTATGCACATAATTTAATTAAAAGAAAGTGACAGAGCTACCCGCAGGATTTTCAACATAAGTCCGATATGAAAATCCTACTTGCCATATTTTTAGAGGTTAAAAGAAGACTTTTATTAAAATGTTGAATGAGAGAAAAGGTGGGGGGAGCGTTATCTATCTAAAATAGAAAAGGAGGGAAAGTTTAAGAGTGAGAGAGAGACAGAGAGGGGATAGAGAAAGGGTTGGGGAAGTGAGGATATGGATAATTTTTTATTTTTTGGCACAAAGAAATAGAATTGTTGCTCTCACAGTGAGAGAAGAGAGAAAGAGAGGAGAGATAAGAGATAAATGAGGAAAATTGAAAAGAGAGAAAATTGTGGGACAGTTTATTGTTGTGGAGTGATCAATTTACTATATCGCCTTTTAATCTAACGACTATAATACTTAATAGAATTATAGAAAGGAAAGTTATAGAAAGTAAAATTTAGACAAAAATTTGACTTCTCCTTTTTGTAGCAGTATAGATGAAAATGATGAAATTATGACTACATGTAAATAATGAATAAAATTTTCAAGTATTTATTTGTTAGAAAAAAGTAACGTTGAAATCCATTAGAGAGGGGAAAGAGGAGAGAGATGTGGGAGAGAAAAAGTAGATGTAGAGAGTTAGTGGGTAGTTTGCAGTAAAGATGTAACGTTGAAGTCGTCGTGAGATAGGAGAGAGATAAGAGAGAAAAAATGTGGAGATATAAGAGTGAGTGGATAGTTTTTAAAATTATTTAACTATTTTAATCTTACATGTGGTATTTTTAGAGCTTAAAAGAAAATTTTTATCTAAATGTTGAAGGAGAGAAGGGGGTATCTATCATAAATAAAAAAGGAGAGACCTTTTAAGAGAGAGAACGTGAGGGAGTAGAGAAAGGGTTTGGGAAGTGGGGATATGGATTTTTTATTTTTGGGCAAGGAGAAATGGAATTGTTGCTCTCACCTTGAGAGAAGAAAGAAAGAGACGAGAGAGAAGAGATAAATGACGAAAATTAAATGAGAGGAAAAAAAAGAGAAAATTTTAAAATGATCTCATATTATATTGACATGACAAGGAAGAATCAATAAAAATTTATTACTGAAGAATAATTACGGCAGTTATTCAGGTGATTAACACTAAAATCTCTATTTCATATGATTTAATTGGTGTTTCCTCACATCACTTGTTAAAATAGGATCATCCAAGAATTTTTTAGAAAAAAGTGGGACAACTAATTATTGTGAAGTGGTCAATTTACTATATCGCCCTTTAATCCAACGACTATAATTTTTTAATAGAATTATGAAAAGGACATTTATGTAAAGTGAAAGTTAGATAAAGACTTATAGTGTGTTTGGTTTTAGAGTTGAATAGAGTTGAGTTTTGATTTTAATTGGGTTGTAATGATTGTGCTGTTGAATTATGAGAAAAAATGTAAAAAAATAATGAATAGTTGAGAGAATTTAGTATTAAAAATTGAATTCAGGATAATGGAATTATATGTGTATTTATGTATGGGACCCACCTTTTTGACTTTGAAGAGTTGATTTTTGTTGTGTAATGAGTAGAGTTAAAGTTAGAATTAAAATATTAAAATCGGATTGCGAAACCAAACGGAGTGTTAACTTCTCATTTTTGTAGTAGTATAGATGAAAATAATGAAATCATGATTAGTTGATTACATGTAAATAATGAATAAATTTTTAAGTATCTATTTTTAATATATTAAAGCTAGCACCTTAGATTTGTACGTTGAGAGTCCTCTATTCGTTATATGAGAGGCTATCATTTTGACTATTGCTTTGGCTTCTTCTTAAGTGTCTCTTCCTTTACGCCCTCTATAAAAGCCGCCCTCTTCTTCCATCCCACAAAAATTATTCGGCTCTTTTCTTCCCCTTCCGAGCATTTCTCTCCTTATTGGTTGTTGTTGCCATGGCCTCACTGATATTGAGTACTGGTGCTTCGTCGGCTGCCTTGCTTGGGCCACCGACGACCAGTCCCCTAAGCGGAGTTCCATCTTCGATTTTTCATTCGAAGAGACGGTATGTTCCATCTTCATCATTTTATTCGAAGAAGCAGTATGTCCCGTTAAAAAAAAAAAGAGAGTAACGTTGAAGTCCATAAGAGAGAGGGGAAAGATGAGAGAAATAAGGGAGAGAAAAAGTAGATATAGAGAGTGAGTGGGTAGTTTGCTGTAAAAATGTAAGGTTGAAGCCGCCGTGAGATAGAAGAGAGAAAAAAAAATAGAAATATGACAGTGAGTGTGCAGTTTTTAAAATTATTTTACAATTTTAACCTTAAGTCAGGCTTCCACCCCCTCCCCCACAAATTTACCTGATCGTTTTCATATTAATGGTGATATTGACATTGTTGTGAGCGGTGAGGCCGGCTGAGCCTGAAGTCGATGTTCAGACCCTGCAAATTCCTTCCTTCACTGAGATGGCCCGCACTCGAGAGCATTCGCCGTTGACGTTCCTTGCTGACTCGCATGCTGATAACCTTGGCAGCTATTATCGTCGTGATTTTGAGCTGGTAAAGGCCTAATACCAGAAAGAAAATTGGAGTTCCAATTTTTGTCGGTGCCTTTCCGTGGAGTCCGTCCTATGTGCTTTATCCATCTTCTTGGAGCATATTGGAAATTGATCTTTATGATGACTCTGTCAAGTAGACCTCAAGGAAGGCTGAGCCCGATGCCGAGAGCCAAGTCTTGCATGATCCTCCTCGAGCAGGGATGGCCTACACACTAGAAGGCTCACCCCTGATGTTCCCAGCGGAGCCACGGGATGCTAACACAGGCCACTACTACTGTCGCGATGCTAATCTGTTAAGTTTTGAAGTCTCTTTTTTCCCCTTTGCCTTTAGTGCTTTCTTGGGGTAAGACTGACAGGCCTCCTTGGCAGACTCCTCGGTGCGAGGTGGATAGGTATCCAAGTAACCTAGATGGGATGATAGAGTTTGTCCTCCAGCACACCGCCGCATCAGCTGAAGCCCATCAGTAGGTGCAGTCGGAACGGGATCGGGCGATACAGGTACAAGATCAGGCAAGGAGGGAGCTTGATCAGGTGAGAATCGAAAGAACTGAACAAAGGAAATGACTGGGGATGGGATGATAGTAACCGAAGTAACTGGTGAATCCCAATCTGAACAATCTTAACTATGCTTGATTCAATGATTCTTGGTTTTGCAAATCTTTAGGTTTTGTTGGAACATTTAGGTGGTCTTTGGATATATTACTGACCTCTCTTAACTTCAACCAAATGATGTCGGACAAATACAACACGATTCTGCCCATCATAGACATTCACAAGCAGAAATGGAGCTCCACTCTGAAATATTCGATCGGAAGGAGAAATAAGCCACAATAGAGAGGAGAAGTTATAGCCCTGGGACTATATAGTATCAAGAAGACATGTAAATCGACCATAAAAATGGAGTAAAAAAAAGACTGGACGTGAAAAATACATAAAGAATTGGAGGAAAATAACATCAAATAGGTAAATTTATTTTTTTGTATATTATTTCCTAATTTATTATCTATTTAATAGCACGTTTTATTGCGCCTAGTCTATTATATATTATATCTATTATATATATCATTATATATATATATAAGCTAAAAAGCGATGTTCTGGAAAAAAAAAATTAAATGCCTTATATTAACATGGTGAGGAAGAATCAATAAGATTTTTTTAATAAAAAATAATTATGACAATTATTCAAGTGATTAATATCAATTCTTCAATTTTATATAATTTAATTGATATTTTCTCACGCCACATAACGAGCTATAATCATCCAAAAATTTGTTGTTGTCGAGATGCTTCCATTCCAAAATCCTTAGCTAGTGATTGTTTGGTTGTTCGACTCATCACCCTCCTCTTATATTTCGCTTCTTTCTCATGCCACATGTCCCATGTCTGTCTCTTCATCTGCCTTTACCCATATCAATGAATTTATTTTTCTAAGCATCGAAACGTTAAATTTTTTTTTGGGGGGGGGGGGGGGGGGGGGGGGGGGGGGAGGATGGAATGATTCATTCCTTCGTATCAAATCCTTCTATATATACAGATATTACTGAAGTCATAAGGGCAGAGGACGTCGCAGATTATTATTTATTCAGTAAGTTCTTATTTTCCTTTTATGTAATATATATATATATATAGATAAATATATATATACATACATACATACATACATATCTAATAGATTTGTCCATTTTACTTTTTGATCAGACGAGGGGAGTGCTTCTTCGAGCTCACAATGAAAGTGAACAAAATCAACACCCGCTCTCTGAGGCATTCTCGCCGGAGTTCCCGGTTTCGAGCTTCACCGGCTGATATCTAATCCACTAATTCATGGATTCCTCCCACAATGGCTGCATCCGACCTACTCATGCCGTGGACAAATTAGGAACATGGAAGTAAAAAAGGAGGCCATGTACGTAGCTTCCACGAACATCGTTAATATATACATGGATCCATGCAAATTTCTCATAGATTTATTTAGGTCCCGATTTGTTTATTATCATTAATTCTTAATGTACCTTATGATAAAAATCCTACAAATTCTACATCTTTAGACAGATAAATGGAAAAGCAATGCCATCCTTGAAGGAATTGTGAAGAGCAGGAACTTGTAGAAGTTGAAGCAGCCATAGAATTTTAAGATATATCGAAGAGTCGGGGACGAGAATGAACTCCGGGACTGCCTGGATCGAAACTGCTGATAAGCTTCCAGATTGGGGTTGAGTCAAAGAGGAAATTGATGCGGAATATGAAAGAATTTCCATATATATACAGAGAGACACGAGAGAGTGAGATGGAGAAAATTATTTACGGAAAACATGAGATGCATTTCTTCCATTTAATTTCAAAATAAATGGTTATTACGATTCTCGAACATCTACTAATTTTCAAGAAAATTTTGTTTCATCTTCCCAAAACTTTTGCTATTTTTTATTTTCACTTTGTGGTACTTAATACTCTTGTCGTGAATAAGGCGTTTCGATGCTTGAGAAAAATAAATTCATTCTTGAATATATCTATACATATATATATATATATGTATATATATAACCTAAAATTTATACATCTTCCATACCTATCTATCTATATATCTTTCTTCTCTTCTATACATTAAATCAGAATAGAGTTTCAAAACGGAACTGTTGAGGAGAGTAGAGAGTATTCTTTACTCTCACAAGTGTTTTTGTTTTTTTTTTCAATCATTTATAATACATAAAAGTTAAACACGAAATGTGATTGCGTCACATAATAAAATTTTAAATCTCAGCTTCACGTTAATTGATTCGTATACTATAAATACCAAATACCTATTTTTTTTATCATAAAAGAATTGATAAAAAGGTATCGTTGCACGCACGGGTATCAACTAGTTCTAATTTTATTTCGAGAAAATAATATAATTAGGAAGAACTAATCCTAATCATTAAGGAATATTAGGTGACACTAATATTTCTCTTATTATATGCCTAATTCATAAGTCTACATTTTCATATTCCTAATACCCTCCTAAACCCTCTCCACCATGCTTATGTCCTCGAAACGGCCGGCGCAGCCGTCCCGGCACGACTCCGGCGACCGCGGGGCGCCGCCGTCGAACTGCCTCTGGGTCGGTAACCTCCCAAAGAAATTAACGGATGCAGAGCTGACGGACCTGTTCCGGAGATTCGAGCCACTTGAAGCGACCTCCAGGGGCAACCGGGGTTTCAGATTCGTCTACTTTAACCGCATAGAGGATGCGATCGCCGCTAAGGACGCTCTGCAGGGAGCCACCGTGAAGGAGAGGCCAATCAAGATCGAGTTTTCGCAAACGGTTTTGTTTTCAATCTTGTTTCTTGATCTAATTATCATTATGATTATCAATGCAAATGTTGGGGCTGCTATCGCATTTCTTGAGCAAATTGTTATTACAATGGCGTATTCTAAATAATTATCGTAAAATGCGACTGATGTAGCGTCTCCTTTCCTTCGCATATGAATCCGGGAAATGGAAATATTTTGATGCAATTGTTGACCGGGCAATGAGAACAATAGGGTGAAGTTCGTCTATTCGGAAACTTTGGAGAAAACTTTGGGGGTATTCATTTCTGAAGTGAACCACACCCAGCTACTTTATTCCGGGATATGGAATTATGCAAATCATCATTTGCTCATGTTGATCAATATTTTGGATGATGAAGAGAAGCTAGTTGGTGACCCGGAATTTACGTCGACTCTTAGAATGCAATGTGCTGTCTTGTTCTGCAATTTACTGAGCATGGTCCACAGTAGGGAGTCTCGACCTTGATCGCATCAGTATAGAGAGAGAGAGAGAGAGACAGGTTTGGTTGTTATTTTGCTAGAAGAGCAACTTTAACATTGATGGCTTGGAAGCGCTCGATGTGATTCCCTTGTGAAAAGCACGAGTGGATAAGATTTTCGCCGCTATACCGTTACCATTCTTTATCTGAGGACAGCACCTCCCTTCCTTGTTTACTGGGCTTTAAGATTCTTGTCTACCAATTTAAGCACCGCGACACTTCCTCTGTTTAAGAGCTAAAGTTATTTGGGCAATCTTTGGAATTAATCGAACCCAAGATATGTTGCACCATTTAGCTTGAAACTACTAAGTTGAAGCCTTGGCAAATAAGTTTAAAAATTGTGTCTCATGGGGTGCCACTTCAGTCGACCCTGAGTAAATGATCCTCATGAGTCTTGCTTTTTTCTGAACTTATCCGATTGTTTATTGTATTTATGGTGATATTGACGTTGTCGTGTAGGCTGTAAGGTGTGCTCATCCCGAAAAACGTGATCCAGTCCAGCAAAATCCTCCCTATGCTGTGATGACAGACACACAAGAGGCTTCACCATTGTGGTCGCGTGTAGAGTCACAGGATGATAACCTGGGCAGCCGTTACTCTTCTGATTTTGAGCTGGTAAAAGAAAATTGGAGTTCCTATATTATGAGTTGTTTTCCTTGGAGTCCTGCTGTGTGCTTTTATCTAAATTCGTATAGCATGTTTGAAATTGATGTTGATGTTGATGTTGTCGTGTAGACCTCAAGGCAGTCTGAGTCCAATGCCGGGGGCCAAGTCTTGCACGATCCTCCTCAAGCAGTGATGGCCTACACACTGGAGGGCTCGCTCCTTATGTTCCCAGTGGAGCCACGGCATTCTAACATAAGCCGCTATTACCATCGTCACACTAATCTTGTAGGTCATACTTGCCATGACAAATTTGAATATCCTGTTTCTATGTTTTCCCCCTTCTTTAGCTCTGGGAGTGAGATTGACAGGCCTCATTTGCAGATTCCCCGATGCGAGGTGGATAGGTATCTGAGTAACCTAGATGGGATGATAGAGTTCTTCCTACAGCACACTACCACGTCTGCTGAAACCTATCGGCAGGTCGTGTCAGAACGGGATCAGGCAATACGGGACCGAGATCAGGCGATACAGGACCGAGATCAGGCGAGGAGGGAGCTAGGTGAGGTGAGAGAGCATTGGAAAAAGCCCCGAGTCTACCTTCTAAAATGAATATCCGAGACATGGCATGAGGCTCTCTGGCGACAACAGGGGACAACAGAAGTGATAAAAACTGGTGAATCTGAATCTGAAACATCTTTCCTATGCTTGATTCCGGGTTATAGGATTTTGTAAATCCAAAGTTTTGCTTCAATTTTTAGGTGTTCGTTGAATATAACTACAGACCTTTACTGTCAATCTATTGACATCGGATTAAGCAATAGAAATGTATATATTACTAATTCGGTGTCGCTGTATATATCTTTTTCGTCAATCAATACTTTGTGTAACAAAGAAAAGGTAGATGTTGCTCTTAAGAAGACTGAAAGTTTCATTGATTAGTCGAGTGCAATCATGCGCACTCCTTCATGCAATATGAGAAAATATTTATCCCAAGTAGAGAAATTTTCAGCACCTCGACGGCAATCGAGAGGGCGTATATTGTTAATTATTTCGCTAGGGCATGTTTCAAATTTACCTATAAAATATTGTTTCATTTATATTGATGTATTTGTGAAAACTAAATATATAACGGTCTTAGTCTTAGCTTATTCATACAACTTAGGCTGCGTTTGGGGCTGCATTTGCGGTGAAATAATCATTTTTTCACCCGCCGTTTTGCAATTAGCAGCGTTTGGGAGCTAGCTTTGGTAAGCGCACTACTCTTGTTTTTGCGGGGGAAACGCGGAAGCTCATAAGCAAGAAAAGTGTGGCTTGTTTAGTTTCAAAGTGTAATTTTAAAATTACACTTTAACTTAATTCTATGAATAATAAAACAAAATAACTTATATAAAGTCAAATAATGGTGAGTCTCATTTATACCACTCTTTTTTCCACAACAAAACAAAATAACTCATACAAAATTAAAAGATGGACTCCATACATAACCATTTATACCACTCTTTTTCAAAATCAAAATCTAATTTTAAAATTCTATTTTGAAACCAAACGCATTAGTTTCCAATGGCTTGTTTCTGATGGCTACTTTCCAACAACTAATTTTGAACGGCTAATTTTTAAAATCTAGATTAATTAACAATTTGCTAGAAGAAATATCATAGCGAAATTTAAATTTCATTACATAGGTAAATATTACAAAGATAAATTACAAGTACATAACGTTTATTTAAAATCTTTGAAAGTGCATCGTCTAACAACTTGTTATGAATGACAAGTTTTTTCCGGAGAATATCAACTCGTGTCAGTACTGATGAGTCGCATAGCGACTTCCCTATTCTTCGCCTGGACTTCTTCCTACCTGATCTCAAACTCGTTTTCCTTCATTGCCTTCATTTCGTCATATTGAGACCCTCTGCCAGCAACGAGGGTCTTGACAGGGTGCACCGTCTCTTCGGGATCAACAGCAACAACCTTTTTGCCTTTTGATGATCTTACTTTTAAAACTTTTCTCTTAACTACATCTCTGCTTCCTTCTTTTTATGTTCCAGGGTGCTATTAATTTTGCTGTTGGCAGTATAAAAGAAAGAATTTAGAGCAATAGGTGGATATTTGACCAATGCAAGCAAGGTACTCATTTCAACATTTTTTTTTTATTTTTTTTTTATGTTCCCTGATAATTGAATGAGTTCCTTTTCTTTCCTTTTATCTTTCTCTTACTTACTGCTTTACTTCTCAGCCCCACCTAGATAGAGTTGAGCGGTTTATTCAGGCCGTTGGATCATACGAAGATAAAATATTTCAGAAGAGAGCGAGATTGCATCAGGTTTGTATTCATCTTTGTGAAAACATGATCTCACTTTGTGCGTGTTTTTTTCTTCAGATGTACATATTATATTGCTCTCATATAGTTAACATTTGGTGGTCAGAACTGATTTGTCAAATTTATTTTCCCTTTCTGCCCTCAGCGTCAAGCAGAGAGAATAAAGCGTGAAAAGGCGCAAAGGAGAAGAGGGGATGATGCGGCCCCTCAAGCTGAACCTGAGTTGCTGGTTCCAGTTGCTCGATTTCAGGGTTCTCGTCTTGCTTCAGGTCCCTCACCTGCCCCTTTATCAGATGGCCGGCGCTGGGAGCAAAAGAAAATGGGATGAAGAGGGTAATGAGATCTTGATTCGCCCCAATAAGGCTTCACGCTTCTCTTCAGGGGCCACAATAGGTGCTGCAATTGTTGAAGCTGAGAACGAACTTGAGATTGAAGTATGTTGTACACATGTAAATTTTGATTACGTTTCTCGATCTTGTTACTTGGAAGCACTTAAATCTGCTGCAATCAGTTATATTTTGCTGTTTTATGCAAATAGGATTTGGTAGTAAATTTGGTGCTAGACCGTGAGATCTGCATTTATTGTTTCAAGCCTAGGATGAATATTTTGTTTTTCTTTTTGGATTGGTAGAATGAATATTATACCTTTTATGTTTATAAGCTGATTTCCTTTGGCTTTTCAGGTGGATGAAAATGATAATAAGGAGGAACTGAAAATAAAGCTAAAGGGGTTGCTCCGTGAGAAAAATGATGTTTTTAACTCAGAAAATCCAGAAGAAGATCAGGTTTGTCTTTATGTGTAAGGCTTCATTTGTGATGCTTGGAAGTCTGATATAAATATTTGGGGCAGTCATTCAGGTTTTCTTTTTTTGGTCTTTTATTTTTAGACATTATACTTTTTGGTTACCTTCTGGCTTAGCAAATTTATGTGACTTTATGTTTTTATTTGCTTTTATAGATCAAATTGGGGGACCCAGGGTGGAAAGCAAGGTATTATGAGGAAAAATTCTCTGCAAAAACTCCAGAAGAAATTGAGACAATACAAAGAGATGTTGTGAGTGCATAAAAGTTCACATCCTCTTTCTGTAGATTTGATGCCATATATTTGATTGACAGGCATGGTTTGACTTCTTTTCCTTCTCTTATTGGGTAGGTCTTGAGATACCCGGAATGATTATGTTGGGTCATGCAATATTATTCTGAAGGGGTTTGTTACTGGCAATGGTGAGTTTCTCCCCCTTCTCGGGAGATTTTCATGGTTCCCTGCTCTTTTCTTGGGAGATTTTCATGGTCCCCTGGACTTCTTCCTACCTGATCTCAAACTCGCTTTCCTTCATTGCCTTTTTTTTTTTGCTAACCCCGGGTGTTCAGAATTCGCTCGACTAATTCCCAGAGCTCCGTGAACCCCCGGCGACGCACGGAGTGGGTAATTACGCCAAAAGCGCTCCGGTGGCTCCAATGGGTTTCAAACCTGGAATCGGGTGGATATTGGAGCTCCTCCTTAACCACTGCCAGTAACGAGGGACTTCACAGCATGCACCGCCTCATCGGGATCAACAGCAACAACCTTTTTGCCATTTGATGATCTTACTTTTGGAACTTTTCTCTTAACTACATCTCTGCTTTGTGGACAAAGTAGGGAGTCCATATCCCCATCGCCGGTGGATGACGTCGTGTATCCATCGAAAACATTGGTCTTCATTCACTTAGAACCTCCATCCATATTATGAAGATTTCTCCATTTTGGTTGATTACGGAGAACATTCCAAGTAGCTCCATATTGAATTTTACTTTGTGCTTCTCGTAATATAGCGTATGCGCCATCTCCATCACGTTGTCTTGGTTTATTCTGCTTGGATGATGACGGTCAGCTTGCTCGTAGAATCCGTTGACGTTCGCGCAAGCATTGTTGATCTTATAAAAGCGTTGCTTCAAGGAGTTAGCTGTCTTTTTCGAGAAGATGTCGTTGTTGACCTCACAACAATACTAATGGATCCTATCCCAGAATGCAGTGGCGGATTAGTCATCCCCGACCATGGGATCTTGCCCAACATATAGCCATGCGCTGATTAGCGGCTCATCCTCTACCGGACGCCATTTACCACCGGTGCGGCTAACTATCTTTTCAAGTGGAACATATCTTCGTTCAGGTCGATACTTTCGAGGCCATCGCTGGGAAGTTGATTGAATGGTGAATTCAAAATCGTGTGTGGAGATTAATCGAACTCGAAATTAGTGCTTCCGGATGCCGAACCTGTTCTACCCATAAATTGGGAGGGTGAACAAGCAAATCCAATATATGTGGGTTAAATGGGACAGGGTATGGGTAATTGGGTGATAATATGGATGTGGATAATTTGGGATTGAAAATTACGATTTCATTTTTATGAGTTGGAAGTTCGGGAATTTGGATTTTCAGGAAAGTTTGGATTTGGCATGTAAAATCCGAAAGCATTAGGATTAAATTGATTTGGATCCGACATATTTTGGATCGAAGAAGAAGAAGAAGTAGGAGGAGGCATAGAGTAGTTTTGGGTGAAATTGAAGTAGGAGGAGATAATTGGGAGTGTAATTAAAGTGTGAAAAATGTGGGTATTTATAGTGACTTTTTTCTTTTCAATATAAATTTCTAATAAAAATTTAATTTTGGCCATTGAGGGCTTATTTTATTAAAAATAAAAAAAAATAAAGGGGGACAACGGGTGCCTCATGGGCCTGGATGCCACACGGCAGCCGCCCATTGGTCTCTCGACAAAGAGATCGATCTTTTTGCAGAAAGATCGGGTTCCGCGCATCTCCACGAGTGGAGCGTCTCTCCATAAGCCACGTAGGCATCGAGAGATCCTTGCAAAATATCATGATATCGTATTGGTCTCCCGTCCATGCAATTGGTGGTATATGTATCGTGCATGCAAAATCTCTACCATTGAAAATTTTTGAATTCTCTCTTATGAAGTTTTAAGATTAGATTTCAACCAGTAAATACATTTATGTTTCATACATACAATGTATGATATTATTTTCCCACGATATCACAATGCCAAAATAGCTTCTCTCTCTTTTTTTTCTCTCCTCTTTCTTTTCGTTAATTTTCATAATAAAATTATAACAATCTCGTAACTACTTTTATTAATTTATATTTTAAGTAATTTGGATTACTCTCATAAGCCATTGTGAAGAAGCTTCCACGCCCACAAATATCTTGAGTAAAACCTTATTAAATGCTTAACTTGTGATGATCTTCTCCTCGACTTTCCTGGTTAATTGTATAGACTTTTTTAAACTATTATAAAATAACAAAATATTTACTAATTATTCTCGAAAATGGTCCAATGGTCTCTTTTTTTTGGGTAGAAGTCAAATGGTCTCCTTAACCATCACAAGAATTAAATGAAATAGTATTTTCTATATCATTTAATTTTTATCAATTTTTATTTTTACTTTATTTATTGATTATAATACAAGGCTTATTTTTATATGGATAAAATACTTCTTTTATTTTTTACATATTGATAAATAATCTTTTAATCAACATGAGCTTTTAGACTTTTTAACTGACATGCCTTTTGGACGAGTATCCTTATCAATTTATATCTGATATATTTTCATCTTATTATTTGGTCAAGATATACATTTATATAATATACAAGAGATTCCTTATGCAAAAGAAAAAAACACATGTTAAATTAATAAAGTGAAAAATAGAATCTGACGTTTACAATTACATTTAGAAATATGAAAGTAAAAAATTAGTTCTAATAAAATGCTACATTCCAACATTTTTTTCTTCAAATTACTTTTTGAGTTCTGATTTCGAAATATTCACCATCACTTTCTTTTTATTTTTTTCATTTGATTGTAAAATATTTCATTACATATTCTGCTGACAATCAATTATTTGATATATAAGAATTATTTAAATTATTTTCTAGTGCTATTATATATTTCATGTCATCTATAATTACTATAAAATTTATAAATATTAATTTATAAAATTATTGACCAAAATCATAAAAATAAAAAATTATTTAGTAATAAATTTATGAATATAACTTATAAAACATCAACAATAAAATTGCAAGTCATCATTTCCAATTATGCTTTATAAAAAAGTTGTTAAAATATATGTGCTGGCAAGAAGACTAATATATATGTATATATATAAAGTGGTATCCCACCCTATTAAATTGGGGTAGAATCATAAAAATGTCTAATAAATTAGTATGTTATATAGAAATTGAATAGTATTAATTATTATTGTAATTAAAGAAAATATATCCAAATGAAATATTAAAGAAGAATTCTAATAATTTATAGTTATTTTAAAAGCAGTTGCTATTTTATTAGTAAATAAATATACCTAATTTTAAAGATATAAATAATTATTAAATTGTACTTGATTAATTTTAATAATCATTATTAGCCCTATAAAAGTTAAATTTAGTGTGTGTATATATATATATATCATTGAAGTTATTATATCTAAAATTATTCAAATTTACAAAACCTAATATACGAAATATGAGTGAGAAAAAGACAATTGTCGATACTTAATGTAAAATTTTATAGATTCTAAGATTATTAATATTTCATTAATAATAAACTGGTTAGGATTTTTTTTAATTTTATAATTATTTTGTTATTAATTGAATTGATAATTGAGATCATATCTATGAAATATTTTACATAAATTATTTGCTATGAGCTCTTTAATTAATATTGTCTATCTTGAACATGAAATTTACCGTATTAAAATTTATATAGAATGAGAACAAGTTTTCTATTTTCTATATGTTAATATAATCTATAAATCAATATTAATAATTGTCTTACTATTTAACGATTCATAATAAATTTTCTTTACGAAATCAGTACAATGCATGAGTTCAATAGCCTAGTTAATTAATTAACTTTTAGTAGGGAGTAAGTTTTCCCATGGTGAGTTGGGAAATCCATTAACATCATTTGTAATCGTATAAGTTAAAATTAATCCTTATAATAGCTATAAAGCAGTGCTATCAGAATCGGACCGAATATCGAACCGGTTGAGGCATGGGTTCATGAGTTCAACCGGGGGTTCGATGGGTCGGACCACATGTTTAATTATAAAATAAATAAATAAATATTATTTTAAAAAATAATATAAAATACTAAAAAATAGTAATATATATTAGATAATAATTAATATGTGTCCAAAAAAGAGCAGTTCTGGTTGTCCACATCAAAATTCCCGAATGCTGTCTTTTTTCTCTTCGCTCTCTTCATCTACCATTCAACCAACAAGAACAGAAGCAAAGTGAGAAGCTGTTGTTCTCCTGCTCCTGCTCCTTCTTCCCGAAAAGGATCAAACTTGGAAGCAGGAAAGCCAAGAAAAAGACAAAGGGAAGACAGGATCTTCACCTCCCACGCTTTCTCCTTCTTCTCCTCTCACTCTCTTTCTCTCTGTGTCTCCCTTTCCCCATTAATTTGTACCCTTTAACCCCCTTCAAACCCCCAACCACACCCGCCCAAATTATGCAATAGCAGAGTGAAAAACCCATGTTTTCCTTTGCAGCCCGCTCCTCCTCCCCCACCGCCGCTTCCCCTGCCGCATCAGCAGGTCGGAGGTTGAGGGGGCCTTCGATGTCAACGCGCCTCTCCGATTTTTTTCAGATTTCAATTAAACTCTGCATTCTGCAATTCCGCTCGGGTCGTCAAAAGAATTTGGGGTCGGATTCCGTTTAAAATTTATGAACCCATGAACTGGCAGGTTCGAATGGGGTAGATGGGTTCATGTAAAAACCGACCGGTTATTTGGGTTCATCGATTTTTTTTTTATGTATTTTCGGTTTTTAAGCGAACCGATCGATCATAGGTCCGGTTTTCGATCCGACCGGTTGAACCGGCCGGTCCGATCCGGTTCTGATAACAATACTGTAAAGTACACAAATTATATAAATCAACTGCTGTGGGTTCTTCTCATTTCCGGCTTGCTTGATAGCAAAGGTTGTTTAGTGAATAGTACACATCACATCGGGCTTAGTGCTTGATTGTCACTTGGTACAAACCCACGCCTCATGCGAATATTCATGAAATTTGATATTTTTTAAGAAAATGTTAAATTTTCGATAGAGTAATCCACTTAAAACTCTTCCTTCCTCTTCTAGACTCCCCAAATACTTTCTCGGCCTATGGTTTGAGGACCCCCATGTTCCTCGTGCTCTTTGAGCACTGATGTCTTCTTCATCTCTCGTTCCTTGCAACTGCAAACTTGGTTTCATGACCCTCTATTGATCATGAATGGTAGCTAAGAGAATAGATATGCAATATTTATAAAATATTTAGTCCATCGAATTTGAAAAAGTATCTCGTATATCAAGAAAATTCTTTTCAATTTTCTAGAAAATATTTTACTTTTAGAAAATTTCTTTAATTGAATTTCACTTCATTCATATGATATAGACAAATGTTCAATATTTGTTGAATATAATACTAGAAAATAATTTAAAAGTTCATTTAACAAAAAATTGAAAGGTCAATTTTAACCCAACATGGTTGACTTGGTGGTTAAGGAGTGTGTCTTTTTAGGGAAGTCCCAAGTTTAAGTCACCTTAGAAATTATGTACTAGAATACTCCTTATTGTGCCACCTGTACGCCCTGTGTGGCAGAATTGACTTGTCATATGGGTTTACAGAGTATTCAAGAGGATAGTGAGGATTAAGAACGAAGCCTGCAAACCCTCTATATATCAAAAAAGAAAGAAAGAAAGAAAAAGAAAGGTCAATTTAACGTGGAATTAGGGAAAAATACATGAAGAGTTAAATTATCCCACCACTTCAAAGGTCGATAATTCACGAGCTGAGGGTTTAGAAAAAGTTGAGTCGTGGCGCTTCTTCATAAGCGTGCCCCGACTTTTATATATATTGATGGATTACCAAGACAGCTAAAATCGCGTCTTTATAGAAATGATTAGAAGATCCACAAAACTGGGATGTAAAATCGAATTGTAACAACGTATGTTTTCATGAAAAATGAAAATAGGATTTTGGAGTACTTTTGTCTATATATTTAGCATAAATTTCACTAGCATAGTTTTGTAAAAATATCACCGACTCTTCCTCTTTTTTATGACTACAAATGAGGCTCATATATCTAATATATTGAAATAGACATCCTAATCTGATTAGCTAACAAAGGGGTATTGGATCCCATAACGGGTATCAAAGTTCGAATCTCTTGATTGTTAAAAGAAAGTGTGCGCCCCTCCGTTACACCTCTTTATTACTAGACAAAAGCCCTATGTTATTCTCCCCCTCTTTTGAAAATGGGACATATGCGATACTAGCGGGACTTCCCATCGTCCTCTCTCTGTTTTTTTCCCTTCAATTTCTAAAAGTTTTATTATTCGACCAATCAGGACGTGCCACATGAACCGGTTAACATCATTAACTTGCAATCATGGTTTTGAACAAAAAATGTCTAGTGGACTAAACATTTTTACTGCTTGAGCAAAAGAAGTACTTTTAGAACTGAAGTTAAAACATTTTACATTTTTTAAGATTTCAACAATGATTTTGCATATTATTATTTTATTTTAATAAATTTTAAATAATTTTGGAAGTTAAAAAAAATTCGACTGACTTCCTTGTGCTCTCCATGATGTGTCTAGTGAGATCCCAATTGATATAGGATCAAGGGATCCTCCTTATTGGTGCCATTAGTGGCATTGGCAAGAGTGGTGGCTAGCAAGGAGGCCCCACACCCTTGAGATGAGAGGGCAGTCGAAGTTGTGATCCTCCTCAATCCATCATGTCAAAGTTTTTACAATTAACCCCCAAGATTAGTGCGGAGGTGTAGGAGATTGAATACATCTCGCGCTCCATGTATAGTATAAGAAGTCGCATGGTCAATCCCATCCTGCAAGAAATCTCTTTGGAAGCCACCCCTTACGTGTACTATCGTGCATGATACGTAATCCTGTGGAAGGTTGGGGGTCCATGGGCCGCCCGCATTAAACTAGGTTCATAAACAACAATAGTTATCTATCTATTACTACAAATTGGAGAAGGAAGTTTGTTTAACTTTCCTTTTCCAAAACTACCCATAAGGAAATCATAAGGGTAATTGACGGCCATTAAATGAATGGAAGTTAAAGGGTAATTATGTAATTTTAATTTTTTTATAGCTACCTACTCTCAACTCCTTCCATAATTCTTTCTCTCCCCCCTCTCTCTCCCTCATCTCTTTAGCGTGTTTCCTATCATCCTCTCTTTAATGTGTATCATCTCAATACAATAATATATAATTCTTTTATATTAACTTTTCAAAATATGTAATAAAAGTTAATATATGTATCATTTGGTAATATTTCACACGTATTAATTTAATTTTCAAATTAAAATTATTTTTAATTCTGTGCGTAGCGTGGGTCACGCTATAGTTTTAATTATTACACACGAGATTAAAAATAAAATCAGTTTGCAAAAGATAGGGATGGTGGCCAACAAGGGGAGAGAGAAAAATGAGTGAAAAGTGGAAAGTCAGAAAATAGAGCGGGTGAAGAGATATTCTGTAGTTTTTTTCTGCATTTACTTTTTTTTCCCTCTAATCCAATGGTCCGAATTAATTGAATAATAACAAATAGTAAATGTGATTTTGAAAAATAAAAGTGAGACGAAATTCTCCTCCCTAGCTTTATACAATAGATACCATAGATATTATAATAGATAAGTGCCAGCGGAAATCGGGCCTGGCCACAGAGGCGGCCCGGCCCATAATCAGGTCCACTAACCCTAATTATCTGATCTAATAACGTAACCGCCATCCTCTCATCTTTGCCCTCTTTCTACTTCTTCTGCTCCAGAGACACACAATATCGACACAATCCTCGGAGGAAAAACATCGACAAGTTGGCCAGTCCTTCTCCCTCCCTCTCTCGTCCTTCTCGAATCCTCCTCTCTTCATCCGCCGGCATATACACACACACATAGATATATACATACATAATATATCGAACTATATATATATATCGTAGATCTGGTAGGGTTTCGATTTCATCTCTCTCCTTGCCTGAGCTCAACGCGTTTGTACTCTGAATTGGGCATCCGATTTGGTTTTATCGAGTTGCGACCTGATTGAATTGCCGCAGAGGTTCTTCTCCCCCTATGCCGCCACCGAGTAAGCCCACGAGGCCGTCCCACCGCGGCTCCGGCGGGGACTTTGGCGACCACGGAGCGGCGCCGTCGAACAACCTCTGGGTCGGCAACCTCTCCGGGGAAGTCACGGATGCAGTCCTCATGGAGCTGTTCGACGGATTCCAGCCCCTGGACGCCACCTCGTACGGCGCGCGGGGCTATGGCTTCGTCTTCTTCAAGCGCACGGAGGATGCCGTCGCCGCTAAGGATTCCCTGCAGGGCGCCGACTTGAAGGGGAGCTCGATCAAGATTGAGTTTGCGCGACCGGTTTGTTCTCATCTTTTAAGCAAATTATTATTATGCGATTGCTTCTGTGTATTGATTGATGATCGGTTCTGTATATTTGACCTTGCAATTGATATCGATTTTTGGATTTCAATTGCCAAACATAAACTTGTGTTCCATGACGTCCATTACCTCACCCACAATCATCGTAGATTTCACCGAAATTGCGTATGGTATGCTCAAAATTTGCTACTTCCCAACTGTAGAAATAGGAGCTTGCACCTGCTTTGAGTCCTCTGTGGCATTTACCGAGTAGTTTATTCGACTCAGAGGCTTTTACTCAAAGTTCCAATCACAACGATGCACAGGAGCGACTGAATTTTGGGGTGCTTTAGTTGGAGTAATTCGGGAGACTAAAGCACCCTGCTGTGCTTCGATCAAGGTCGTAGACTAATTCAATCACTCGAAATATTTTAGGTGGTGTTCTCTCTCAGAACATGGACATCTTAAGTACATGATCGGCACTTAAATCGTGCGACATGAAGATAATCTTGTTTCTTTGTCTAAGCTGTCACTGCTTGATGACGTTGTCCCTCCTACTGTTACTCAATCAGCCTTTCCTTAGATGCAATGTTCGATCTGATGATCAAACATGACGATACGCAAGTCGGTTTGTTGCATTTCTTCCCCTCTTCTTGAAGGAGAAGTAGAGCCACCACTTGATCACCTTGACCCTGCTATGTTACTCAGTTAGCCTTTTCCTCGGATGCAATGTTTGATCCAATGATCAAGCAGGCGGATATGCAAGTCAGTTTGTTGCCTTTCTTCCACTCCAGCTGGAGGAGAAGTACATAAACCTTCAAATTGACACGGCATGCTACTCGAGACAACTATTTCTAGTTCGATAACAGGATACCACAGTAACCTACTTTTTGTTTTTCCGTCATTGAGAGCGCACCCTCAAATTGCTGGCATAGAATTCTTTTTTCGTTTTGAATAAAAATGGCAACATTCTGAATTGAGATTGACGCGAGTCTAGCACTTCTGGAATTGGCCGATGCACGTTTTCTAGATAATTTAGGTTGTTTATGCTACCATCAAATTGTGTGTCTTCTGACACTTTCTTACCGGGTAAAATACGAGTTAGCTGACTACTTTGATATGCTTCCAGGCACTATTTGTGTAGCCATACATAAGTCGCTAGTGTACTCGTTATATATTTCTATTGCTAAACTATCTGTTCGAGGGAAGGATGATCCGTTTGAGGGAAGAATGCATGCTCTTATTACATCAAAAAGTTTAAGAAAAGTAATAACTTGCGGAAGCTTTTAGAAGTATTCTAGGCAAAACAAAGAGATCTGTTGCCAACTATTGTGTTTTCTAGACTTTTGTGTCTTCAATTACAATTGAAGGTCTCAGAATAACTGCAGATTGAATGAAACAAGTCAAATCAATTACTAGATATATAAGCTTTCAAACATGATGATACATCAATCAGTTTGAGAATATTTTCCAGGAAATAAGTTTATATTGTTCTGTCAAATTTAAAGGGAGTTGCTGTAATCAAAGACACTGAGCTCTATTGTAAACAAGATTGTCGATTAATCTTAAGAGTTTAGAGGGCATAAGTTGTAACGCCCCGTGCACTAAAAAGGTTTGACAGTTCCATTCATTTTGATATAGTGTAACACCCTTGATAAACATTTTAAGTTGAGTTACTCAAAATAGAAAGTCTGGACTTTGTAGCTGCAACATAGGGAGGAGGAACAATTTTGATTTAACGCGTTGTCTGATGTATACATATAAATTATTTCCTGGCCTGTCATTGTTGATTACAGAATGCCACTTTTACTCAGTAAGTAGTGATAAAAGTTGGTTCTTCTCCTTCATTAATTTAAGCACCAACAAAATCTAACAGTTTTTAGACTTGAAAGCTAGGATCTGAATTCATCTGTTCAGTCGGTTGAATCCAGTATACACCGTACCCATTGACCTGAATTTACTCGATAAGGAATAGATAGGCAAATGGAAATAGACTGGCTTGTGAACACAAACATATCAAAAAGCTTAAGCTAGTTTGTTTTGCCTCGTTGTTTGTTGCTTTAAGTGAGAAGTAGACAATGAAATGCTAGCCAATTCCTACTCTGGAGGATAAGTTGTTATTGCAACCCAAGAAAAAATAATGATAAAAAAGAAAAAGACGAAAGCTTGCAGCTTGCACATGAATTTGGTTTGCACGATTGTGTTGTTATTCATCGTTATCACCTTTCATAACTATTGGGTCCACTAACCTCTTTCATCGTCAATTTGATTTTTTTTTCCTTCCGCGAACCTGGGTTACCATTGCTGTTTGGGAATTACATCTCGAATAATTCCTTGTTTCCCATGAAGATCTTCTCGTTTTTTGGTTCCCATTCTTTTTCTCTTACCTTATATGGTTAGACCTGACTCAGATACGTTGCATATATATATATATGTATCTTGGTGGTTGTCTGAAGTTTAGTCTTAATTATCTTATTTTTGTTTCCAGGCTCGAGCTTGTAAGCATATCTGGGTCGGTGGAATCAGCCCAGATTTTTCAAAGGAAGAGTTTGAAGAAGAATTTGCCAAGTTTGGTAAAATTGAAGACTTCAAGTTTGTGAGAGAGCGTAATACTGCAACTGTTGAGTATGCAAGACTAGAGGATGCTATTCAAGCCATGAGAAGCATGAACGGAAAAGAGCTAGGTGGCGAGCAGATACGAGTTGATTTTCTCCGATCACAGCCTATAAGAAGAGTAAGTTTGATTAAGATTTCCTGATTACAGGCTTTGCCTTTTACTGCATGGTGCGTGCATTCGTTGGTCTTGAATGTTTTATTCAGAGCAAGTTTTATTCAGAGCAAATTAATGAGCAAGACAAATGAAAGTACCTTATCGTCATGACATAATGTCATGGCATGAGTGTAATATGTGGCTTTCTAGGTTTGAGATTATTACTGAGAATCATGAGTTATTTTCGGCCAATAATTATTATGTTAAAAAAATAATGAAAATGATAAATGGTAGAGACATTCAGTTCCATGGGTTATGGGCTAATGGGGCCCGGATGAATAAACCTTCATCATCGGAAAAGTGGAAAAATGAGAATTTTTATTAGTTTCTGAGGGGATGGCATCATAGTGCCGAACATCTAACCTTGTTGAGAATGGGTTTTATATTTGGTGTCTTAATGATGTCCAGTTAATGAATTTGACATGGAGGAGCTACTATCTGATGTTTATGTCCTAGCTCATATTTGGGCATAGATGAAGGTGATTTTGCCCCCCCCTTTTTTAACCTCAGGAAACAAAATATTCATGTTTGTCACAATATTCATTTTGGTCAGCTTCTATTTCTTTTTATCCTCTTGTGTGTTGACGTGGTCATCAAGATATGGGGATTAGACGCTTTAAGGCAGGTCGGCTTGTTGTTGGGTACCAGAATCTGGGATGTTATTATCTGTATTGCAGTTCTAAATGACCTGAAATTTTTCCTTTTCCGTAGGAGCTCTTGATTGATGGTCCTGACTCAAGGGAATATCATGGCAGGGGCATGGGCCCATCAGACGTTCATGCTGGTTCTAAAAGGCCACAGGTGATTCTCAAATATGAAATATTGACCTATGTTATGATACGTAGTCTAGATATAGTGCATTTTTACTTATTAGCTTAGTGTACGTTTATATCTAATTGTGGTATGGAGCTACATGAATTCCAATGTTTGGATAGATAGTAATAGTAATTATTGCATTTCTAGTTGGTCTTTGAGTGGAATAGAGAACCCAGCTTTCTTTCTTTTCAATTGCATATTTTCCTGAATATTTTTGTGCAAATGTTGCAGCCTTCCCAGTCTTCAGGCTTCCGAAGAGATGGTCAACCGAGTAATATTTTATGGGTAGGCTACCCCCCTTCTGTTCAGATCGATGAGCAAAGGCTGCATAATGCAATGATATTATTTGGTGAGATTGAGAGGATTAAAAGTTTCCCTTCAAGGAATTACTCCTTTGTGGAGTTCCGCAGTGTGGATGAGGCCCGCCGTGCCAAAGAGGGGTTGCAGGGCCGCCTATTTAATGATCCTAGAATAACAATAATGTTCTCAAATAGTGGCTTGGCACCTGATAGAGGGCAAGAAACGTACAGAGGGGAACATTTTCAGTCTCCTGAAATGGATGGATATGTCCACAGCCGTCCATTTGAGGGAAATATGCAAGTGAGGCCTTTTGGTCCACATAATGGTTATGATCCTCATTCAGGGGCAGAGTTTGATGATGTTGACTTGCCTTATGGAGCAAGAGAAGGTAGTGGGAAAAGTTTGATGGGTCCGAGCTGGAGAAGGCCATCTCCTCCCGCTTCTGCAATGCTGCCTTCTTCTCCAAGTATGAGAACCTCTTCTGGCTGGGATGTTTATGATGGAAATCAGTTTCAGAGGGATTCCAAAAGGTCAAGGATAGAGTCTTCTTTGCCAGGTGATGAAACTTCTTATCCTTTGAGAATGATTGACGACCGAAGAGTAGGAGTTGATCGCAGTTATTGTCCTGCAGTGGATGGAATTGCCTCTGGTATCTCCAGTGTTCATGGAAGAAGTCGTCCTAGTCCTCTGGGTTCAAGATTCTCCCCAGAACCTGTTCAAGACGCCGATGACGATTACATTTGGAGGGGTCTCATTGCCAAAGGCGGAACACCTGTTTGCCATGCCCGCTGTGTCCCTGTAGTAGAGGGGCTCATTTTAGAGCTGTAAGTGTAAATGCTATGCCTCACCATATGCATATCTATATGCATAAATTTCTTTGAGTTAATGTCTTTTGGCTTTATCGACCATCTGCCCATGAGGGGCTTTCTGCGCATTGCTTAGCTCTCTAGCTCCTGATGAGGTGAAGTCAGTTCTCAAAGTGTACAAGAGACCTGCAGGGACATGAGGGGGCGAGGTCAATTGCCTTGGGGTTTAATTTTCGTATTCTCTGACCAAATATATTTCAATTTAACCACCTTCTTTAATAATATTTTTTTTTTGATAATACTTGCAATATCTTGGTAATCTTTTAAGTTGTGACCTAGAGGGCCTCACAATGCAGTTGCAGAGGTCCTGGAACCATGCAAAATTTTTGAAATTTCAAAGTGGACCATCAGAGTGGAAATAATGAAGTATAACTCAAATATTGCTGTCTAGCAAAAGGAATTTTCTAATCTATGCTCATGATTCACCGCTCAGTACGTGGTGGGGAATCTCTTGCTATGATCTTGTTAATATGTTTTAATGGGTTAATATATGAGTGTCATGTCACCTTTTTGAATCAGAAGGATCAATCATTGTATTCTGACTATGTACAACAGTATACATGCTTTCATTGTAGTAATTTATTCTAGATATGATTCCTAATTCATCTACGGGGTTTTGCTTTTTGCAGTCCTGACATCGTCAATTGCTCCGCAAGGACAGGACTGGATACGCTTGCGAAGCACTACGCGGAGGCTGCTGGGTTTGACCTTGTCTTCTTCTTGCCTGATGCTGAAGAGGACTTTGGGTCGTATACAGAATTCCTCCGGTATTTAGCCTCAAAAGATCGTGCAGGTGTTGCCAAGTTGGATGATGGGACGACTCTGTTTCTCGTTCCCCCATCTGATTTTTTGCAAAAGGTACTGAAAGTAGTGGGACCAGAGCGTCTCTATGGTGTTGTCCTCAAAATGCCTAGGCCAGCCCCTACTTCAGAACCTCATCAGGCATTGGCTGTACCACAGTATGCTGATCGCCTTCGATTTCCTCCTCCACAACCGGATTATGGCTTATTATCTCCTAGGGAGGAGCCACCAGTTATGCCAACAGATTATGGTCGAGCTCCCCAAGGGGACTCAAACTTCCCAAAACCGCTATATCATCCACCACCAAGTGAGTCCCCTGCGGTTCATTCAGCGTCCCAGAACTATGTATCTACTAGTACTACTAGTAATCCTGTAGTGTCCCAAGGTGGAATCAGCTTAACACCTGAGCTGATTGCCACTTTAGCATCATTGCTTCCTACAAATCCACAGACATCAGCTGCAACTCCTGCAGAAGTTACTCAACAGCAGAGCTTCAGGCCTCCACTTCCACCTGCTGCACCACTACCAAATTATCAAGTTCCCGATCATGGTGGCCCATCAAGTCAACAACCTGCGAGTCAGTATATTCATTCGGTCTCAGCAGTTTCACAGTATCAGCCTTACCCATCTGTCTCAGCTTCAGCTAGCCACTCCATGCAACCTGTCTTCAGTGGATCCCACATACAATATTCCTCAGCTAATGCTTATCAGCAAGCCCCAATATCCTCCAGGCCACTGACTAATTTCCCGATCCCTTCCCAAAGCGGGCAGTTTGTGGCAGCTGCCCAGGTCCCCCAGCAACAGCAAGTTGAAGTTCCTCCAAATTCTCAGAGAGGCTATGGAGTTGTGCAAGGAAATGAAGTTTCTGGGCTGTATACTTCCCCTGCTGTAAACCATAACTATTCTTCTAGCCTAGCAGCGAATCAGGTTCAAGGAACTGCTGGTTTTTCCCAGCTGCAAGCTGCTGTGCCTCCCGTATATGAGAGAACAAATGCTGAGCTTTCTAACCAGGTGCAGCAGCTTCAAGCTACTTCTTCTGGAGCTGTTCCAAGTGGCCAAGATGTTGACACGGACAAGAATAAGCGGTATCAATCGACTCTTCAATTTGCAGCTAGCCTTCTCCAGCAAATACATCAGCAGCCACAGTAGACAATTAATCAGGGTGAGGGTCTGGAAATAAGTGGTATGCTCTTTTGCCCTGATCTTTTGCTTAAATTGTCAGTCCTGAATGTTATTATGGCTCTTTTGTTCTGGAAAATTTGATGTTTGGTTGGGAATGGTACCATGAATTGTGCTTTTGTGCCTTAAGGTATGCTAGAAGCTGAAACGTGCATTATTTTACTTTGATTAAATGTTGTCGATGGTCTGAATAGCTTTTTAGTGTGGAATGTCCTGGGCTTCATTTGTTTGTATCAAGATCAATAGGGGTTGCTTCCAATCTGGGAATGTGGGTGGAATGTTTAGGTTTTCTTGATGGGAGGAGAAAGGCAGACAAGCAAAAGTGAGACCTATGAAGGAGATGGAATCATTGAACATGGAGTTTGTTGTCCTTAGCTTATTGATGAAAGTGATATTTGGTTTTTCTCCTAGATTTAATCTAAGGTTAGGGGTGAATTAGATTCATAACTGAACTGAAATATCATTTCAATTTTGCCATTCAATATGACCTTTGTACGTACCAATCCAGAGAAATTTACTCAGGGAAATATATTCTTAATCTCATCAAGTGTGTTCTCTCTTATTCATCAAAAAAGTGTGTTTTCTCTTATCAGAAAAATTCCATTTAGAGGTGTGATATATATAAAAAGATTGTTTTTTCTCCTAAAACTATGAGAAATAATTGAAATTTTAATTTTTATTCTTAGTTTGTCAAGAGGATCATAAGAATGCTGGCATCTTTTATAAAGTTCTGCAATGCGGGCATTCCTAGTTTATTCCATGTTGTCAAAGCCTTTCTCATTTCTCTCATTCCACACTTGTTTCTGCTCTTTAATGCCTTCCTGAAATGCAGGGTTGTCAGCATCAGATGAATCATTATTCACTATAATACACTATAATGACATCTACTTCTAAAAGAGCTTAGGAACGATTCCAGTCAGAGGTTTATTCAGATCATTTGAGTCTGCCAAAGTAGGTCTTCTTCCTGCAAAATTCCTGCACTCAAATGATTTTTCAATATTAAGCTTCCCATAAGATGCTTCATCTCTTGAGTAGTTTTTATAGTACATTCTTGCTGAGGAATTCTAAATCACCTGTTCAGAACTGTTTTGACTAAATGAGCTGTAATATCACCATCGACCTACCAACTTAATTCTAGTTCTCCTCTTTGATCTTGTAAATAAAGTTGGAGAAGGAAACCAAAATCAATTGTCTCAGTTGTGATTCTGTGGCTGATGTTATCTCATGCCAGGCATGTTTCTGCTTTTGACCTGAGGTAGCTCAGCTTCATTGCGAATGCTTGAAATAGATCATATCTAAGCCTTTAAAATTGGCAAAGCAATGAATGACTATTGTATATAAGAGTCAATCCTAAAGGCAATGAATTCTCTTTTTAAATATCTATCTTGTCACTTATACAAGATTTTTCAGTCTCAGCTCTTTACCAAATTTATCTCCTTCTATGGTACTAAAGATTCAACTTCAAGACCCTACCGTACGTCAAAAGCTAACGATATTAATTAAATCTCTTGACCAAGTTCCTTTTTCTTTCCCCCTTATTCTCGCTTTGGTTCATCTTTTCCCCGTCTTTCTCAAACCCATTCCCAAAAATTGTGAACTTTCCAAAGTTCCTTTTGTAATTGAGGCTTGGATTCTCTTTTAAGAGTAAAATTCTTGCATTTTGATCTCATTTCTTGATTTTAGTAATGAAGTGATAGGTGTCAAGGCCTCAAGTGCACTAGCTCTTCTGGCTAGGTCATAATATGTATCAGTAAAACTACTTAACACCACCAAGAAAGATACAAAATATTTAGCTTAATAATATAGATATATGTCTAGTGAAAAGACCTAGATATAGAACAAGGAAATATGTATTTGCTATGATTCTTCTAGTTTAATTTCCCTGCTCTTCAATTTTCTTTGGAGTTGGATACTGAGCCTCCCTTTGATTGCAAGAATTGACCACCTTATTTGTCCTTAGCATCAAATAGTGTTGCATTCCCTGAGAGCACAAGAGAAGCAAGTAAATTACTTGCTTATATGGAGAAGGTTGACCTCTCTTTACCCTACTTAGTTCGTATGCACACTTATCAGCTTTGAAGATTCAAACCAGTATAAATATTGGGGCTGCCAAATAAGTTGAAGATAAATAAGAAAGAATGATGGCAGTATAGAATTTCCCCATGGATGGCGTGATATTGCAATAGATGAACTTAACTCACTAAATTCAAAACTCTGTGAAGCTAGATTTTAATAATGCCTTGCAAACTCTAATTTCATAAGGAAGTATTACCACGTTAACAGCATAACCCTTTGCTTAGTGTCAAAGAACCATTCTTGTAGTTAAGTGGGGTCAGGGTCAGATAACCAGTTGTTTATGGGGTGGGAGGAGAGATATAATGGAGGAGCATGGAAGGATCTATAGAGATGCGAAGTAGGGAAACTTCTTCAAAGCAGGACATTCAGTGACTAAATAGAGCACCAGTCTCTGGTTTCCCCGTCATTCTACTTGATGAAGGTAAGGACTCTCTACCCTCTTGTGGGGAGACAGTCTGGAAGTGGCAATTTAGTGGAAGTGGCACCTCTGTTTGGCTTGTAGGAGTTTGTTTTGGGGAGGGAGTCCTGTGTATTGTTTTTAGGTAACATGTATCTGTTGGGAAGTTGTCTGATGCTGATGAGTGTCTTGTTATGTTGTTGTTTTTCTTTTGTTTTTTTTTCCCTCCCTTTTTATAAGTTGATTGTTCTTTTTATGTGATGCTCTGTGTTTTGCTTGTCTTATAATCTCCGAGTAACTTTGTCATTCACTTTTGGACTCTTTTCCCGGCTCCCCTGTATGCGTTTAGTGTCTTCTTGTCATCTCATTGGGTTGTTGTAGAGCTTAGACTTGGATGCATGGTGATGAAATGCTTGCTTTCTTGGTCGTGCTATGCTGATTTTGTGTACAGTTGCGGTTGGGACCATTTATGAGGTGTGTATGCTTTGGGCTTATCCTTGAGTTGATATTTCCTGGTGTTTTGCTTGCTGAATATTCCATCGTTGCATAATTGCATACCCTGATGCTTGCATTCTCTGTTTAGTAGAGCTTATGCATTTTATTTCATAGATATATTCTTTCCATCCTGGGGAACTAATAACTGCGATTTGCTTTTATTAATTTCTTCTGATGCTTAGGCTTTCTTGAAACTCATGTAATTGCTATTTGGATTGTGTAATCGAATAATACATTTTGGTCAAAACTGTGTCGGGGTTCCTCAGAAATCATTGGAAAGCTGCAACATATGCTAGCAACAAATAAAAGCCCTTTTCAGTACTTGAGGAAATAAAAGCCCTTTCACTATTTGAGAATACTCGTTGAATTCGTAATATCCATCAAAATTCTAGCCGATGGCGATGTTTCTAAAGTGAGAGGATATAGCCTGCTCCAGTGCTATGATAAGCCATAACTGCCTATATAAATAAAAAACGCTTCCATGAGCTTTGCCAGCTCAATTGCTGAGAATTTCCGAGCAGTTGAATTACTTAAAGAACAGTTAAAATTCCGGATTTATGAGTCTGTACTAAGTGGAGACACCTTCAGAACACATTCAAATCAGTAGAGAATCTGAAAGTCTGATAGTGAAGTTGTCTCGAGTCAGAAAATAGGGACTATCATTAGTTGCTAGTTTCTCAGGGTGCTGCACGGTTCGATCATTGGTCGCTTCTAACCATCCAAATTATTGTCGTATAATTATGATATACCCAAGTCCAATCATGTGCAGTACCTAGGAGAATATATAGTTAAGAACATGCGTTAGCTGCTGAATTATGTAGACAAGAAATCTTTGCTTCGATAAGATAATGTCAGAGTTCTTGATCCTTCACGTGCCATGTGAGGAATCTGTTGGTAGTCGCGGCATGGTTAGATTTCCAATTCCTTTCTCAGTTAAAACAACTATCCTATGAATTGAGTGGAGTTCGTATTTCAGATGATTGAAGCACTTGATCACTCCGACCTGTAAGTTCTTGTCCCTACGTGCTTGCTCCTATTAACCTCCTGCCTCGCTGTCATAGATTTTCTATCAGTCCTATGCTGTCAGTGTTGTTAGTAGTGGTCTGCTCTGTGATCTGGTAGGAGCTTAAATTCTAAATGCTCAGATAATGAAGTATGGATATGCTACCCAAAATAAGTCCTGCACCTTCAAAGCCTACTTGAGTTTTTAGCCATCTTTAGGTCGAAAATCTACCAATGGTACACCTATTAGAGTTAATAAGCTGCTCCATATGGGTCATGGTGTTAGTCCTTCCATTTGGTTCTGTAGTTGTGTTTCCCCGACTCACATATACATGTATCAAGAGATGGCACAAACTATGTTTGGGCTTATACGATATCGTTGACATGTTTCGATTCAAGTCGAAATAATAGAGATAAGGGGCATGAGTTTGCGATATGGCGTTTCCCGAGCTTTTCTCTCCGAGTATGAATATCATTCACGTCTTCAGTACTAGTCCTGGACCTCGAATCCACATTGCTCTTGATAGTTACTATGCGCTTCTGAGAGATCTCTGCATTGTGTCGTTACGAACTGAAAAGCCATCCCAACACTAAAACTGGACGACGCCTAGACCTCATAGCAGCATGTTCTTATACATTACATTGATTATGCAGACAGATTAGATGCTATCCCTGACGCTTAGTGACGGTATCTTTTTCGAGGTAATCTTATTTAGGTGACTGTTAGTCTGAGGCCTGAGTTTGAACTGTGTTTAGGGTTAGAAGAGCAAATATTGCAGGGTTCATTGCTTACGTGACTGCGTCTTAGTGTGAGTTCCAAGTTTGGAGTTTGAACTGTGTATAGGGTTAAGACAAACATGATGTTAGTGTTCGTAGCTTGGAAACTTCCTTCGTGTGAGAGTAATTTGCCTATGCTGTATAAGTTCTTGCGGAATGTGGGTGTTTTGAGTGAACAGGTTGTCTTGTGGAAGAACTTGAACTCGTACCAGGGAACGAAATTAACGGAGTTAGGCAACTGTACTTCCCCCGGAGCAAACTTCTTATGTTAAGATTTGTGATTTGGCGAGCATTTGCAAATTTCAATTTCCGTACAGCATATCTACGATAAGAGAACATAATGCATGTATGCGTGCAACTTTTGATGGGTCAGAAGTGTTAGCGCTGTGCCGTTTTTACCGATCTATCAATGAAACAAAGTGTGCTGATCATATCACGTGACGACTCAATGTGATGCTTCTTGTAGGTCGTTTCGCTGGCTGAGCGGTCATAGAGAGATTGAGTTACAGAACGAGTACGTTGAGGTGTTCCCTCCCAGACGAACCAGGTCCGCGAATGCGCTTCGAGCAGTCGGAGAATCTCCCTTCGCAAATCCTATCCTCATCGCTGCGAATTTTGTGAATTGATTTAGTGGGGTCTATATAGTCCATTAGCGCACACTCTCTCTCTAGAAGATTAGGTCTAATGTATTAAGATGTGGCGGGTAAATTAGGATCCAAATGTTACAAATTTCTGAGACCTTGCGGTTAATAGAAAGAAAGTTGTTCTGACTCGTTTCTGATCCTAACAGCAGTGCAATTATATCCTCAAAAAGTTTGGGGGACCACAATGTTGTGATAGTATAATGAAAAAAAAATAGGGTATTCGTATAATGAAAAAAAAAATAGGATATTCGAAACCGATTACCCTTAGTATAATGCATTTTTATACTGTCTACGGCATGTGAAAATCGATTTTCCGCATGCGGCTTCCCAAAACCTTAAGTTTTGAGGGAACAAGGAAAACTCTAAATCTGTGAGAAGGTTATGTACCATCATCTGGGGTTTAAAATCTTGGTTTGGATGTGGTTTTAGTCGTTTTGGCTCATCGAAAAATTTAAACATGGTACTAGAGCTAGGTTCAGCTCGTCATCTACACACAGCCCATCTGATTGTGGCTAGATATCTTAGCACGTCGCATCTCGCGTACTTGTAGCGTACCAACACATTGAATAGTTTCTTGGGCAAATTTGGCGACCGAACATGTCAAATTCCAATTCTAACCATGTCAAATATGAGAGTTAATAGCTTAAAATGTTGTTGGGCATGATGAGCTCAATCATTTACAAGCCTAGGAAAAACTTTGGCACCCCATTGACCACAGCTGAACGAGAAAGTCTTGTATGTAATGGAGGTATCACGTAATAATGTCACCAACTAATAAGAGTTTGTCATTTTGGTTTTTAATATGTAAATAAAAATATGAAAAATTCATTGTTGAAAAAATTAATCTATTATTATCAAAAATAATATTTTCTATGTATCTTATAATATAATCTTACGTGATATCTCCTTTATGCGTAATAACTTCTCTATCTAGGGAAGATCCTATAATTTGTTATTCTCGTTGTGCAGGGAAGTATAGTGCCGGTTCATTTATCATGTTCACTTTTTTCCTCATTTTCTAAACTCATTCTTCAATAGAAGAATATAAGAATTGGTTTACATTCAGCAATTCTCTTTCATTTTTCATTTTTTTAATTGAAAACCGTATGCATGTATGTATGTATTATCTAACTAGGATAAAGATAGCAAACAGTGAAAATTATTACTTCTCCAAATATAAGAGTTTGGAGTTCTGCACCAATTTGGAAAAGGCGATCCAACAAATAGAGGACGGCCCCTTTTTTTTTTACTTGCATTTTTCGTTCAAATTTGTTTATCCTTTTAATTTATACTATTTATTTATTTATTTCGATGTGTAACCTACTATTCGGAAGTGCAACAGACCTTGTCTAATTCAGTTCGAATATGATTGCCCCTCTAAAGAGTAAATCTCACCCAATAAAAATTTTCTACATTTTATTATTTCTTCAAAATTTATGAACTTTTTCTTCTTCTTTTTTTTTCATTAGACTCTTTTTTTCGCAATTCTACCATCAAGTATTGTTGCAATTTATTTTTATTACAATATTATATAAGGGAAAAGTTCATTTTATAACTACCTTTATATTATATTTTCTATAATTTTTACCACATAAAAATTCTTCAATTTATTCTTCTACCTTCTAAGGAATTACTACAATAAAAATGAAAAACATCCTATAAAATTGGCAAGAACTGCCACCCTCACATGTGCTTTCCCATGGCATTGTGTGATCTGACACCGATTCACAAGGCGAGCGATGGTTGATCGAAGATTTTCAGCTTTTAACAACTGTTCTAAGTTTTGTACGTTATATATGTATTTGGTTCCTACCCTACGTTGTTGAAGCATAATGTATTTTCCGCAAGCTGAAGAATAATGTACTTTAATTAGACTTATTTGTTCTCTATATTATTAAAATTTCCACCTAAATTTCATTTGATTGGTGATGATATAAGAGAAAAAAGTCAATCTTGTCCTCGAAAAATTCTTCACTCTAATAATTTTAGCCAACATCTACACCCTCCAAAGACAATTACGTCTGACAAATATGTCCCACTATTTTCTTCCCCGTCAGATCAGTCATGAAAGTGTGACATGGTTGCTTACGTGGACAAATGGCACATGCTCTTCAACTCTCTTGTCCATACGACGCCGTTTTTCTTCCCCTCAAATGGCCAAAACGCTTTCATCTGCTCCTCCCCTGAAAATCGAAATTAGGGCAAACCTTGAATTAGATGAGAGGAGCAGAGCATCTCTAGCAGTGGCATTGGAACTCGGAGAAACTGGGATCACCTTCAAGCATGAGTTAACCCTCCAATTGCTACAAATCTCTCGGTGGATATGATCATTTCCCCACGAATTCAAATGAAGTCCCGTCAACCTCCACCTATAGCTGCTCGAGCATGAACAAATGCTGTTGTAGGATGGATAGGGGTGGACTAATGTTGTGTTATTGTGAAAGGCGACCATTGTGGATGATATCAAACACCATTGCAAATCCAGAGCGTTTATTCTACAAAATGAGGCAAGGTCCTGTAGGTCTTTTGAGTGGGAGGATCAAGTGGATATCAGTGCCAACTTGTCTCAAGAGTAGAAAATAATTACTCAGCTAAGGAAAAGAAGTGAGAGCAACGAGGCCCAACTGAAGAGATGGAGACACTTCTGTTGGTCTTTAGCGATGGTTGTGATCGTATTAGGGTGTTTGTTTATGATGAAATGAATAATGATTGTTGTAGAGATGGTTGAAGAGTAGTTTTTTAGCATTTGTGTTGGTTTTGAAAAATGGTTGATGTTTGTGGTACTTTAGTGTTGGTTTGTGGCTTAGGTTATTGCTGTATCGCCTGATGCTTATGGCTAAGATAATGGTTGTGTTAGGCATTGATTTTTGGCTTTGTGGAACTTATGTGTAGAAACAATTAAGAATGGAGATAAATGAATGTTTTTTGGAACTTTTGATGAGTAATTGTCTTTTTCATCTATTGCTCATAATTACTCAATGTCAACAAAGCAACAATAGAGTATCAAAAGCAGAACGAAGAGTAAAGTGTGAAGAGTGAACACAACTTTTTATATTGCAAATTACCAAAAGGTTAGTGAGCCATAAAATTCCCAAAAGTAGCTCAAGTTATTTCCATAATCAACAGAACATATTGGTCAATGAGCTATACAAAATCCAAAAAGAGCCCAACAATTGCCCATGCACTACTAAACACAGCTGTTATAAGTCCGATCTCCAAAAATAAACACTACTTTTTGCAGCCAATGCAAACCCTCACTATATAGACTTCATGGCCTTTTTCTATGTGTGGGATAACTGAGGCCTAGATAGTTGAATTTCGTTGGCATTATTCCAACTAGTATTCTTTCCCCTCTTCTTTGCTTCGTGCCTCCCCTACATAAAACAAAAATGCATTCTGAATAGCCATCTCCTAAATGATTGCATTGGCCAATTAAAGTCATAAATGTGCTAATATGATACCTTTGGAACATTAGAGCATGAGAAGTCAGTAGTTGATGGTGCAACATTCTCAGTAGTACTGGTATCGCTTTCCTTCCTCTCTTCTTCTCTTGCATAGAAAAACAATTCTAACTTAATTACCTTGTGATTTCAGTAACATATTACAAAGGAAAAACATATAGTTACCAGACAGGAATTTGAGGATGATGGGTCAGTATTTCCCGCAGTAATTTTTTTCCTCATTGTCTGTTACAATTGTGCCATTGTACAACCTTTTATTATGGTCCGTTTGACCACACTTAGAGCATTTGATGGCTTTATACTTCCTTCTTGCTTCATATGGATTTTTTGGCAAATCATTGGCCTTGTTCCCTTTCTTTTAAGGACGACCACCAGTCCTGTTGTATTGAGGAGATTGAATATTATCCATGTCTCTCTTCTCCCAATGGTTCATTCCTCTAAGTGGCTGAATATATGCCTCATAAACATTTGCCCATGTTTCTATAGAATAGTAACCATGCACAAACTTATCAAGATCCAAATTGTTAAGTCTCATAGATACCACTGCATGCTCACATGGGATTCCACATAGATCACATTCCTGTAAAAACAAGTGTGTTCTTTCAAATCCACATCATACTTCTCACTCCTCCTATGAATGTGTTGCACTTGAAACCTTGATATATCCCTATCCCCAACCCACATAGCATACCAACTGTGACTGGCCCTCTTAGCTTCCTCAAGCTTGCTTTGAGCTATTAGTGTAATTGGACCCTTGTACTTTGCATTCTGGTCTCTAGTGGCATTCATCTTCCTCATGATATACATCCTTATTTCTTCCAACATTATAATGATTGGTTTACTCTAAACTTCACAATGGCACTATTAAATTTCTTAGACATGTTGTTCAACAGACTTTGGTTCATACTGTATGCTCTAAACCATGCTATTATCCATAAATCGGTTGGCAAGTCTTTTAAGTACTTATATGCATGCTCATTTATTGCCTTGATTTCTTCCATATTCAGCTAAAACTGGGGTATACTTCGTGATTTGGCACAAACTTGTACTATCTCTCTAAGTTCTTGATTGCCCCAATTTTTGAACACATTTGTCTCTAGATGTCTCACACAAAACATGTGGGTGCATTCTAGAGCTAACTGAGCAAGTGCAGGTAGAAGGTTCTACAGTGAAAATTCATATACACAATATGTTATCATCGTAACTAGATTCAATATTCAATCTAGTAGTAAGATAGAAAAGTAAATACCTTCTGCATATCTGATATACACTCCTAGCCATGTCTCACGGGATCTCATATATATAAAAATAACCTTGTTAAGAACCACAGTCAATTCTCCTTTATCTCTTGCTCCACAATGGCATAAGATGTAACATAGAAAGCATGGTTTCCATCCTGTGCAACTGTTGTTAACAATTGCCCTCCCTAACATCCTTTCAAATGACATCCATCTAAACCTAACAATGGTTTGTAGCCAACAAGGAATCCTCTCTCGTTAGCATCCCAACAAATGTAGATTTTTTTAAATCTTGGAGTATTTGACTGATTAGTTCTCTCAACTTCAAGCCCACATGTTGAACTTAGATTTCTTCTTCTGATCCCAGCACAATAGTCATAGAGCTTGGCATATTGCTCTCTTTCAAACCCCTTCATAATATCCTTGGCTATGTCTAATGCTCTATATATATTCATCTCACACACTTGAACCTGAAAACTGTTTGCTAAGAATTTGTAGCCATCTCTAGCAGTTATGCTGGGTGTGATTTTCAACCTATCCACTATCTTCTGAGCAACTCCCTTCCTATCAGCTAGGTCGATCTTCAACTTTATGGAACATGTGTGGGTGGTGACAAATGTGTTTATCTAATATGCACCCAATTATTCAAACCAACTGCAATATATAGACCAATGGCACGTTTTGTCTTTACATCTGTACTTGCACTTCCCCTTATCACTTTTCAGCAATTTGAGAGGTCTCCCGAGTGCAATGTTGTAATCTTTCATAGCAAGCTTGAACAAGTATAATGTTGGGAAAACTATTTCCAATTGTAAATGCCCTTGACCAAAAAGTGCATCTTTGTTAAACTCAGGAGAATTGCTATCATCGTCTCCAATATCATACACTTTGTCATTATCCAACTCTTCAAAGTGGTATTCATAATCAACAAAGTTCAATTCATCATCCTGCACCTCTTACCTTGCAGGAAACTCAGTCCTTTCATCTTCATGAACCATCTCATTGATTGGTATGTCACATGCCATCTACTTTGTTTTTTCTCTTTAGGAAGAATCTGCCTTATTATTTATATGCCAATGCATATTGATCGTCAGCATCCTCACCCTCAGCATCTTCATCATCAATGAAATTTTCATCATCCACCCTCAACATCTTCATCATCAGCATCCTCACCCTTAGCATCACCATCCTTAGCATCTTCTTCCTCAGTATCTTCATCCTCAACTTCACAGTGACCTTCGTCTTAATAAGCAGACCCTCCTTTTTCATCTTCACCATCACTCTCTTCAGATAGCTCAAAGTCCATAAGTACTTCTTCACTTGGTGTCTTAGTAGGTGCCACTCTACCCACTACTCTAGTCTCATCATTTCTGCTCAAAATTGTGCTCATAATAAAACGATAATGACTTCAAATTTGCAGTAGCAATGTATAACTCATGAATGTACTTTTCTATATCAAGAGCTCTCAAACCATCTTTTAAACCAAACTCAGGTTTCAACCAATGAACCATTTTGTAATCATCTTCACTGTGCCAATACTCTTCAAAATACTCTTTAAACACTGTAATGGAGAGTTTGTCAATGTCTACATTTTATCGTACATCTTTTTGTCCCCTAATGTTCTTTACATTGGGCTTCCAGACAAACTTGCCCCATGGTGTCAAACTAAAGTTAACAGAACATCACCCATGCGACCAAATGCCGAACAAAAAGCATTAAAAATAATTTTTTAAATATTAATAACACATAAAGAACAAGATAGAACAACAGAATATGGGACCATAACTGTTCGACCAACACTTTAACAATTCCAATGGTCAAAATTACCATTCATCACCAAAGCACGAGATTCTTGGCTAACCTCGACGCAAATGATGAAGGTCGACCAACCAACTTCTTCCCATGACAGCTGCTCTTGTTGATTTCACTTGAGAGGGATCATAAAACCTAATTTCTGACTGATCTCTTTTATAGTCAATGTCGATGGAGGGGAAAGGGAAAGGAATTTGGACATCACCGTGTTTTCTGCAAATGGGCAGGATTGTAGGGGAAGAGCAGACAATAGCGTTTTGGCCATGCAAGGGGGAGAAAAACAATGTCGTATGGACATGGGAGTTGAAGAGCATGTGCCATTTGTCCACATAAGCCGCCGTGTCACATTTCCGCGATGGATCTGAAGGGGAAGGAAACGATAGGACATATTTATCGAATGGAATTGTCTTTGGAGAGCAAAGATGTTGGCAAAAATTATTGGAGGGCAAATGTGTTGGCTGAAGAATCTTTCGAGGACAAGATTGACTCTTATCTCATGATATAACATCCATGTCAGTCTACTAAATTGTAGCTTCTAGTCATAACTTAACCTTGGCCACTTTACTTAATATGATCCGGCTATGTCCATCAATTTCATAGGGTTCGCAATAGCCCTCTTGCTCGGATTTTCTGGTCGGGTCGAGACCAAATTGAAGGTCCCTGCCCTTGCCAAAGAAAACTAAAATAACAGAAAAAATAAAAGGTCATTAAGATCAAAAGAGGTGTAGCACAGTCGCGATTTCATTTGGTAATTAAAAGGGTTCATGTTCGATAGTTATTATGATGTTTCTATGTTCCTTTATTAACTATTAAAAATTTTATTTTATTATATTAAATTCGTAAATCTCCTTTGCAATAAAAAAAGAAAAAAGGTTAGCTAAGATCTGGTGGAATATCGAGCTGCACTTGTAAGTGTTATTTGAGGCGCCGGCATATGCTTCGTGAGTAGTTGACGAGCTCGTGTCTTTATCGTCCAGCTTACGCACATCTACCTCGATATGTCCAATTATCATTAGAGGAAGAACATGAAAAAATATATATATTGTATACTTTCAAGTGGGGGTATATATTAATAAACAAATTTCGTTCTAGAAATGAGGAGCGTACTCTTCTAAGTGGAGGTGTCAGAAATCAATAAATATCCTATGCAATTAAATAATTCCGTATCATAGAGAATTTACAGGCAACGAGGACTGAATATATAGTTAGTTAGTTATTTATTTTGTTAATTGTCAGATGTGGTGCTTCACCAACTTCCCAATATTATACCACATGATAATGTCTTGATTTCTTATTTAATTAACCATATTGCTAAGTGATGATTTATAGTGTAAATAAACTTATACATGTATCTAATATATAAATATGTCGAATATGTTAGGTGAAACATATATAATCATATAATCATAGATCCTAAATATATACTTTCAGACAAGGCTTTACAATTGAATTAAATTCCCCTTATAAAAAATCCCTATGTTATATTTTCGGTCTACGCCCCCCTAATATATGAATACGCCCCAACTAATTTAGGGTCGAGACTAATTGACCTACTAAAGAGTTAACTCTCCCACTCATCAATTTTTTCTAATTACAAGACTCGATTTTGAGACCTTAATTAAGAGAAATATGTGCTAAATCAGTTGAACCAACTCACAATGGTAGATTTTTTTTTTTTTTGGGTTACATAGATACTTGTCTTTTTTTTTTCGATATGAACACTGATATCCGGAAGTTCGATTGGACTCCGATTAATTCAGTCGAGCCAGGTCGATCCACTAAGAGGTAAAACTCTCTCAGCGTAAATTTTCTGCATTCATAAGAACTCGAATCCAAGACTTTACTTAAGCAAAATAAGTGTCGAACCACTTGAACCAAGTCACGTTAGTTAGATACTTGTCTTCCGATGGCCTCCAAGGTATTTTGGCAATCTCATTCGGGCAATGGTGGTTGGCAGTGGCCCATCACTGCTCCTTCTTCTCTGTTTCTCATCTTTCTTTGGAACCTTCAGATCCTATTTTTAATTTTTGTTTATTTTTCAATTTTTTAAATCTTAAATTAAAATAAAATTTATTAAAGATATGAAGAGCTTACACCGATATCTTTTGTGAATTGTTTGCCTTATTCAGTAAAAAAATAGAAAAAAAAATAGCCTTAAGAAAAGAAAAACCACTGAATAGGAGGAAGAATATTTGATGCAGTGGCCTTAAATGAATTCATGAGGTCTTGAGTTTGATCCTCATCAATGAGATTTTCGTGCCATTTTATTTAATTTTACTATTTATATTCTTATATTAAACTATAAATCTCCCTTATAAAACCAAAAAACCTATCCAACGGTGTGGATAAGGCCCAAATTGGTACTTAAAAAAAATCGTTTAATAGATGTTTGGTCAAAGCATTCATCTGGAATGAAAGGCTTATCTTTTAACAAATGAAGGTGAATATTATTTCAAAATTTTAAGGAAGTGGTTGCATTTTACCTTAAAATTAAAAATTCATATATCAATTAAAAGAGAGTGTAGCGCAGAGACGCACACTCTCATCTGATACCTTAAAACTTTCGAATTCGATACTTGATAAAAATCCATGCCTTTTATTATTAAAATTTCTATTTTATTATACCAAATTCAGGACCTCCATTGTAAATGAAAAAAAAAACTCATATATTAATTAGTCACAGGATTTCTCCATCTTACGCTCCCTGATTCACAGGAAAAGATTTTGATATAATGATTTCGTATACCAACAAATATAAACTGCGCACATGGAACTATGGGGGCTTGCAAAAGCATGGTTAGCATATCTGCATTCTTTTTGGTAGAAATTCATTTGAACGTTCTAAAAATGCTGAAAGTGCAAGAGAAAGAGGGCGTGATTCGAGTCTTGCTAGTTGAATTTTCTGTGCCATTTTTTTAACCTTCCCTTTCTCATTAATTGAAATACCGAGTAAGAGGGCCTACGATCAACCGAAAAACTAAAAACCTCTAGGTGGTGATACGTAGTCGTTCTCTTATATTACCGGTTGTTGCTGTGAGATTTCCCATGTGGTGTTTTAAGTCTCGATATAACAATAACATGTGAAAGAGGCAGGGCTATCACATTCATCTTGATAGATATTGATCGTTAGTTGAAAGAATATTTCAAAGGAAAATTTCCATTTGATTGGACAAATGGAATCACCATAGTCTTATTCTTACTTATAGCTATATCTTTTTTTTTTTGCTAACCCAGGGTGTCCGGGCTTCGCCCGACTAATTCCCGGGGTTCCGTGAACCCCCGGCGACGCACGAAACGGGTAATTACGCCAAAGGCGCTCCGGTGGCCCCAAGAGGATTCGAACCCGGATCTCGGAGTAAACTTGGGTACTCATTAACCACTAAGCCAAATCCCTTGAGTTATATCTATATCTATTTATTTTACAACTTATTGGACGCGACAATGACAGTAAAACATTTGTGCTTGAACTGTCAAAAGTAACTCTAATATTGGTGCTTTGTTTGACAATTGACACGTTTGAAAAGGTCACCTAATCCCGTGGAATTCGTTGATTGCAAGCATCATGTCATTTTCACTCGCATATATAAATAACGATTAATTGTGTGAGTCGATTTCGTATTGAATTTTATACTTTTTCCGCCTATAAAATTCAATTAACTTTTTATGTAAGATTCAGTGGGGTTTGATAATCTACTTGTTCGTCATTGGGTTAAAAATGACTTCATGAGTAAGTAATGATAATAATCTTTATTATAGTCTATCTATAAAAATGATATTAAAAGAAAAATATGATTCGAAGTGCATGTACCTATAGAAAGGCACTTAAAAAAAGTACTATTAAAAGTTAATTAATTGCTTTCACATATATTTATCACAACCATAAATTCTATGACTTATGTCAATGTTAAAAGATTTTAAAAAAATTTTGGAGTGTTGGTGTTAGTCGGCAATAAAATACTGAGGAACTTCACAAAACATTATTTTCAAATTAGATTGTACTTAAAATTTCAGCACTTATTTTAATTGCTGAAATTTGAAGCAGTCGATAAAATAAATATTTAAGAAAATAAGTTGATTTTGTTTGGTGAAGTGAAAAAGTTTAGGGTATGTTTGTTTTCCAAACAATGTTCAACTCAACTCAACTTAATTCCACTTATCTTCAATTCAACATCACAATCATTACTTTTTTTATTTTTAAAATTTTTTTAACCATTCAATTCAATTTTTAATATTAATTTCTCTCAACTATTCATTACTTTTTCACAATTCAACAACACAATCATTACTTAATCATTACTTTCTCTCAATTATTTATTACTTTTTCACGTTTTTTCTCATAATTCAACAATACAATCATTACAAACCAATTAAAACCAAAACTCAACTCAACTCAAAATTCAAACGCACTCTTAGATGCTTAAAACCTTGATGATATTTCTCTATTTCCGCAAGAAAACTTCTCTTTCTAGACTTTGCCCCTCATTAATATTATTTTAATTTAATTTCAGTAAATCAAAAATCAATTTTTTTTAAATATTTGAAATAGATCGAGGACGGGGAGAGCGACACCACTGTTTCAGGCAACATTGTCAGCATCCTTAGGGGTCGGCAGTCATGTCGCCTACACTGTGGTGGCTCCTTGCCGACTAGCGCAACCCCGTATCTCGCCCTCTCTCTTTCTTCGTAGAGAGAGAAAGAGAGGGTAGGAGATCTGGGAAAAGTATCCAGCTACGGTGGCTCCTCGGCCGAAATATTAATTGCTTTGAAATTTAAATTAATGACTAAAGAAAAATTATAATATATAGTTATATAATAAGAATTAACATTTTTAAGTATGCATTTATGATCTATCTTTGACAGTTGGATTTATTAAAAATTACCTACTTCCAATTAAAACCTTATGATGAGAAGTTATTAGGTAATTCTACCTCGCTCGTGGCGTGAGTAAGTACCAATCAAAATGTATGAAACTAGAAAATTGATACTCACTCGAATAATTGTCATAATTATTTTTTATTAAAGTATTTTTATTGATTCTTTCTCATCACATCATTTGAGATATGATCATCTACAATTTTCTCCCTTACGAGGACCAAGAGATGCATTATACAAAGACCTTAACAATTAATGACTTCAGTAGTTGGTTTCGAATTATTCAATCCTGTTCCTGGCATTTTCTTTCACGTTTGGAAGCAAATAAATTAATTAATGACATACGGCCAACTTGGTTCAAGTACATTTTATTATTTTTCTATCCACGCCACATGATATCCAAATACCCAATAGGTCTCAACTAAGACGTAAAACTCTTCCAAACATAGATTCTCTTCATCACTAGACTCGAATTTGAGACATCTCTAAGTAAAATAGGTATTAAACCACTTATACTAATCTATGATGATAAATTTCTCTATATAATTCGTCCTCTCATTTGTGTTGGATTTTTTATTTTTTAAATCCGGGTGGTTTCATTGGGACACGTAAACACCCGTGCATGTGCTAGACAGGAGCTAAGTTTTGCCTGTCCAGTTTGTCTCCATTGTTTTCTTGCACTAACGTCCCAAGTCTAAGGTTTCTCTGTCCCAATCAGAGCCCTCTCAAACCACTCGTTGACTCTTTAATCAAACCGACCAATTCCTTTTCTCCATTTGTTAAAAAAAAAAAAACAAAACCCCTTCCATGTTCGAGTATTTTATGATTTGCATATTCTATCCCCCTAAAATAGAGAGATTCGATTTCATCGTGGATCAATTGAATTCATTTGAGGATGAAATCCCTTAAGCCAGGTCACCAGAATTTATCTTTGTAATTAAAACTTATGGATTTTATCGATAAGCCATCTTTGTCTTATGTTTCGACGATATTGTTGGGGTCTCCATATCACGTCTCTGTTCTTTGTAGATTTTAGTTTGTCTTCGTATTTTTCTTTTCTTAGGTCTTTGTCCCGTGTCCTAACAAAAAAAATTTATAGATTCTGTGCAATTAAATCTTAATTACTTTTAATTCACTTAGTGTAAGTTAATTCGATAACACCTCTCTACAATTACCAAGTTTTAAAAGTCCCATGATATAGACCATCAAGGTTGTCAGGATCTTGAGTCGGCTTCTAGGATCTTACAATCCATGGACAGGCTTTCGATCCCGATCTTACTCTGAGAATCTAAATTGTAGGATCTTAGTGGGATCTCAATCCGGCTCCTAAGATTTTAGGATCTGTGCGATCCTGGCGATATTAAACTATACAAAATTTTTCAAAAATTAGCCTAAGCTCATACATGTTGAGCTCATATCTCAAGCTCTAATAGTTGATGACTTGTAATTCCCAGAGAAGATGAATTTGATCCTAAGGATGATGATGATGTTGGTGTTCATGGCGATGATTTTATAATGACTTCGATAACGTATGATATATTTTTTTTCTTTGTTATTGCTTTTTACTTCTATTCGATAATGTCATTTTTTTGATAACTTTTGAACAATGCATTGTGTTTTTCTAATGATTTATTGTTGGTGATTAGTCTTTTCATAACATGACATCGTATGAACATGATATTTTTTTTTTATAATAGATAAGAGTCGTGTGATAGTAAATAGGAGCTGTGATGGATATGAAAGCATACATTTTATATATATATATATATATATTTTAACTATAAATAGGATCTTACAATCCTCGATTCGAGCCTACGATCCTCGATCCCACAACTCCCTTTCCGATCTTAGGTAGGATCACGATCCTGATAACCTTATAAGCCATGAGCTTTTTTTATAATAAAAAAATCCCCATAATATAATAGAAGTTTCAGTTCATGTCCGGTTTGAACCTAATTGGTATCTAAAGCCGGCTCCATGAGACATCACTTCGATCCAGCAAAATAGTTTCAACCTTTGCCGTGACTCACATTCCCGACTTGAGACTTGCGATAGATTATTACACGATGCATTACAACCTTCACTGTATTAAATATATGTATTCAATTATTATTATTATTATTTACAAAGAACAGGATGAGTGCCAGAAAGAAAATTGAACTTAATGTTTCTTGTTTTAAGGTTTAAAGTTATTTCACTGTATCAAACTCTCAGAATATATAAGTTCTCCTTGTGATGATTGAGCTTAAAATCTCTTAATTCTAATTACTGAATCTGCATTTTATGTCACTGTACTGAAATTCCTCCGAATTATTCTTAAAAATGAGTCTACGTATACGACCGACACCCATATGATTTGCTCCTTGATTAAATGCAATTGATACGGAGCGATAAAGACAAACACACAGCCTCTCTCTCTCTCTCTTCCGACTTTTCCCCGCCACTGGGAAACTTCTCCCCTTCACAGAAACCCCCACTCTCTCTCTCTCATGGCGGCGAGTCTGGAGAAGCCCAAATACACGAGGCCCAGAACCGCCGCGCGTTGGAAACACGGCCTCCTACTCGCCCTCTTCTTGGCCCTCTGGTTTCTTCTCCTCATCTTCCGCCTCCAAGATAGCCCCGCCCATCAGACCAAAGACGTCAAAACCAATGCCCCTGCGAAGCCTGACCGATCGCCAGCCACCCTCGCAGCCACCTGCGATGGTGGGGACATGGTGTACATCTACGAGCTGCCGCCCAAGTTCAACTTCGGCCTCTTAAACGACTGCCGCCGCCTCAACATCTACATGGACATGTGTCCTCACGTGGCCAATCGTGGGCTGGGCCAGCCAGTCGCCCCGGTCCTCGGGCCCGGCCGATGGCATGCCACCCACCAATTTATCGGGGAGATGATCTTCCATGCTCGGATGGAGAGGCACCCCTGTCGGACCAATGATCCGGCCAGGGCCCACATCTTCTACGTCCCGTTCTATGGTGGGCTTTACGCTTCGAGCAAGTTCCGCGAACAAGACCTCCGGTCGAGGGACGAGCTTGCCGTGGAGCTTGCGGAGTACCTCCAGGGCTTCCCGTGGTGGCAGAGGCACGGCGGAAGAGACCACTTCTTGGCCCTAGGTAAGTAAATTTCGTTCTAATGATTGGTTTGTTTTTTGGACTTATTTTTTTTTATTTTTAAGTATGCCAATATACTTATAGCTAGAAAAAAAATTGTTATGGTCCATTAATCGAAAAAAAAATATTGTTGATTTCAAAATTGAAAAATTTAAATTAAATGGTTACTTGTACTCCAAATTTGGTATAAGAAGAAGCAATTTCTATGATGACGTTATAGCAAATGATGTTTGTGATCGCTAAATTTAATTTAGGCATAATTTTCTTTGTCGGTAGATAATTTAGACACGATTTTACGAAATACTAATTTACCAAATGCAGATTCTAGTTAGACGATAGCAATAATCCTTATAATTAGTAAAGGTACATAGTTTATTATGTTTGTTACACCGCTATAGGTAGGACGGCTTGGGACTTTATGAGGAAATCAAATCAGGGCCCCGACTTCGGTGCAAACGTACTCCTCGACTTGCCGGCAATCAAGAACATGTCGGTTCTAACGGTGGAGCGTCAACCATGGTCCGGGCTGAACCAATACGGGATGCCCTATCCGTCATACTTCCACCCAACCACATTGGACCAGATGCTGACGTGGCAGGATAAGGTGAGACAATCGGAGAGGCCTTACCTCTTCTCCTTCATTGGCGGTCCCAGGAAGGGATTAGAGAAGGCCGCTGTCCGGGACGAGCTCATTAAGCAATGTGCAGAGTCGAGCCAATGCAGGCTTATGAAATGTGTGGGCGGAGATAGTAAATGTCACAGCCCAGTAGAGATCCTGAAGGCAATGATGAGCTCCCGGTTCTGCCTCCAGGCCCCCGGCGACTCATTCACCCGGCGATCAACATTCGACTCGGTGCTTGCGGGGTGTATTCCCGTGTTTTTCTCCAGGCACACAGCTTATACCCAGTACATGTGGTTCCTCCCAGAAGACCATAGCGAATACTCGGTCTACGTAGATGCAGAGAGTGGGGGTGCCTTGACGACAAAGATCGAGGATGTGCTCTCGAAGATATCGGCGGAGAGGGTGGAGAAGATGAGGAGTAAGGTTGTCGAGTTAATTCCTAGGCTAACTTATGCTCATCCTAATGCTACTAATTTAGGGTTCAAAGACGCCGTAGATGTCGCACTCGAGACACTGGCAAGGCACGTTAAATCGGAATTATCATCTCTATCGTAACTAATTAAGGGAGTGTACAAATTTCATAACAGGAGAAAACGTATAAATTTTTTCCCCTTTAAGTCATAGCAGACGAGCAGCGATTTGTATACTGAAAAAATTCTTTGAAGTTTATAGCATTGGATCATAGTAAAGGATAAATTATAATTTTGATGAATTTCATAAAGTGTGGTTTTATTTTATTATTATGATTTTCATGTGTCGGTAGTTTTTCTTTTTCTTTTTCTTTTTTTTTTGCTGAACTCATGTGTCGGTAGTTGGAAACTCCAGGAGAGAGTTCCTTCTTGGTCATTAATTCAGAAAAAGGATACCAATTTTATAATAAAGTACACAATATATAATTAATTTTTTAATAAATTTTTTTATATAAGAGTAAGAGACGTAAGCTTGTCTGTTTCTTGAACTTCCCTTTCTGTCGGGGGCCAGGGCCTTCTAGCGTTCCATTTGAAAATTATGTGATTAATTAATTAATTTTTCATGATTAAATAGTATATATTTACATATTCTCCAAGCTGCATTCTTTTCGATTACAAAAAAAGTTTATGTACCTAATGCAATGAAATAAAATCTTTAACTAATAAAGATGTACTAATAATCTCATAATGAATATCAAACTCGAAATACGTTGTTACTAAATATAGACGTGCGTGACTGTATTAAATCCTTTTTAATACTACTATTTTTTATTATATGTGATTTTCTCCTAATAGTGGGCATTTACTATACAGCATCTCAAGAAGGAAATCTCCATGGTCATACATACATTTGTCGCATTCTACAATTCAAACATTTATTTTATCACAGAGAAGTTTGTATTGAATTATTTGGGGATAACTCTCATTTGGACATCGATTTATCTGGTCATGAAGTGCTTTCAATTGATATCGAGACCTTATACTCGGCGGATAGAATTCATCTACTAGGAATGCAATCTATTAATTGCTCTAGACCTTATATTTTGACAGACAACGATTTTCATGTGATTAATTGTGAATTTGACATTTCTTATTTGTCCTTTTCCTTTAAATTGGTTGTAGAAAAGCAAGGTGCCTGGTACGGCTGCCATTGGGGCCACTCGAACTATAGAACATTGTGGAAGAAAACTCTTCCTGTCAATAAAAGCGCAACGTTTATCGCACAACCGGAAAAGGGAATAAAAAGGCAAACATCATGGCCCATCTTGGTTATTTCATGAACAAATAAAGCAATACCTGATAAACGGGGCATTTGATAAACAGGGCATTTAAGTGCAATGATATCGGTCTCGCCCTAACAATAAGAGGTTTTTAGTTTTAATCCTGTGAGATTTTCTGAATCCTTTTATTTTCTCACATATCTATTCCCTTCTAAATTCATAAGCTTCATTTGTGACGAAAAAGAAAAAAATAGAATAAAGCTACCCCTCCTTATCTTATCTCTATGTAATTTGTTGAACCATCAAAACAACCGGCATTTCCATATAAAATGTATAATAGGTTCAATGGAAGAAAGATTAAGAAAATTATGCATAACTTATGAATCTTAAACGATTTTGTAGCATAGGTAGAGAGTTGTGCGGGAGGTTATTAAAGATAGAAGGAATATTAAAGATAGAATGTATATTAAGAATCTTTGTATTATTCCCGGTAGAGTAGATATACCATTAATTTCTCTTTCCCCCTTTGTACAATCGCTCAACCTATTTACTGTGCTGAATTATTCAATGAAAATTGAGTTGAATTGCTCCATTATTCACATGGTATCATAGCAGCAAATCGATTGAATTTTTTTTCGATTGCAAAATGGCAGACATCAGTGATGAAGAGAAGAGCTCAAGACAGGGCAGGGGACGGCTCGGTGAGGAGCACAGACTTCCCCCCCCCCCCCTCGGTCTATCGTCTAGCTTCATCAGACAGTACAGGGGCTCAAGTAATTGCATGCACCCTCAACAGAGATAATTACCTGACATGGTCACGGGCCATGATCATCGCGCTTCGGGCAAGAAACAAGCTTGCCTTCATTGATGGCTCTCTCGAGAAACTGGGAGATGAAGAACCCCTCAGAGAACGGTGGGAAAGATGCAACTCCACAGTTCTGGCGTGGCTCTTTAACACCATGGAGGGAAGCCTTCAATCCACGGTGGCTTACGTAGTGGGCGCCAAGAATTATGGGACGACCTGAAGGAAAGGTTTTTGGAAGGAAATCAGTCAAGGGTTTTTTCAAATCAAGATTGAAATTTGTCTTCTCAGACAAGAAGGATTGAGCGTACGGGAGTATTTCGGCAAATTGAAGCTCCTGAGGGATGAGCTGGAGTTTTACCTGGAGCATCCGGGCTGTAGTTGCGGGGAGAGCACCACTATTGCGGCACAGAGAGAAGCGGAAAGGTGCTATCAGTTCCTCATAGGATTGACCTCGGAATTCAATATGATCCGATCCATGATTCTCAGCATAGAACCGCTGCCAAATTTGAACAAAGCGTATAAAATGGTAGCGAATGAGGAATGATAGAAGATGGTGACGAGGTCTCGGGAAGCCATGCCCGAATCGGCTGTCTTTCTCGCCAAAGAAGATGCAAAGCTCGGGCGGACCGGAGGAAGCAGATAGCAGAGCTCGGTGGAAGGGAAAGGAACCTGCAGCTACTGTGGGAAGATGGGCCACACGAAAAATACGTGTTGGGCCTTAATCGGATATCCATCTTGGCATTCTAAGTCCAAGGTGAGTGCAGAGAGAAGGCCCGGACCAGTACAGGGCAAGCAGGGCTGTGGGCTGCGAGGAAAGGCCCAAACACAGCGAGGCCTAGACCGGGTAAATGCTGCCCAGGTAGTGGAGACAACAAACTCACGGGCGAACGACTAGAGGCCCTGCCCGATGAACAGTTCCAGCGTTTATTATCCAAGTTGTCACAAGACACCATCGACCCGAACCGACTCGTTGGTAATGAATTTAATTTTGTGACTTTGCAGAATGAATGGATTTTAGACACAGGAGCGTCAAGGCATATGACAGGGTGTCTTGAGCATTTTTCGAGGTCATCTCCAATCAAAGGCAGTGCACCAGTATATATTCCTAACGGGGCCATGGTACAAGCCACTCGTATGGGAAATGTGAAAATTGCAGAATTGATGGAACTTACTGACGTACTTTATGTACCGACTTTTAATTGCAATTTAATCTCTATTGCACGGTTATCAAAGGAGATAAATTGTCATGTGATATTTGACTCAAATTTATGTGTGATCCAAGACCGCACCTCGAGGAGGACGCTTGGAGTGGGTGAACTTCGAAGAGGGGTCTATTATCTGAGGCAAGTGACCGTCACATCGCAGAAATGCCTGGCAGTCATGGCAAAATCCATGGATATATGGCATCGGAGGCTCGGTCACCCATCTCGCTCAATAAAATCAGATGGTATTAATTCATGTTTTGGAGAAAACAGTAATAAAGAGTGTGATGTATGTCTTAGAGCCAAACAAACATGCTCTCAATTTTAATCAAGTGCAAATAAAGCTGAACATCCTTTTCAATTGGTACATTGTGATTTATGGGGACCATATAGAGTAAAAGCAAGTTGTGGGGCCAATTACTTCTTGACCATTGTTGATGATTTTAGTTGAGGTGTATGGATTTATCTGCTGTGAGAAAAATCTGAAGCTCGGCGTTTTATCGTTGATTTCTATAATTTGATCAAGAATCAATTTGGGTGTGCGATTAAAATTCTGAGAAGCGATAATGGGATGGAGATTTTGTCAAGGGAACTACAAGATTTTTTCTCTACACGAGGCATCATGCACCAGACTTCTTGCGTCGATACACCACAACAAAATGGTCGGGTAGAAAGGAAGCATCGGCACATTTTGAATGTTGCAAGGGCACTCATGTTCCAAACCTCTTTACCGATAAGATTCTGGGGAGAATGTGTCTCAACGGCTGTCCACTTGATAAATATCACCCCGACGCCCTTGCTTGATAACAAAAGTCCACATGAGGTACTTTTTGGTAAAACCCCTAACTACTCGAATTTACGAGTTTTTTGGTCATTGTGCTATGCTCACATACGGACTAGGGATAAGTTTGAAGCAAGGTCTCGAAAGTGTGTATTTGTTGGCTATCCTCATGGAAAGAAGGGATGGAGACTCTATGATCTGCAGAAACAACAAATATTTGTATTGAGGGATGTACGGTTTTGCGAATTAATTTTCCCCTTTGCGGTGGAAAATGGGAACTCAAGGCAACAAGAAGACGGCGGCCCATTATTCCTTGAAGAAGCCATTACCAGTCCAAGAAGTGAAGGTGATGTTTTTCGGCTCAGTACTCGATAGCAATAGCCGAGCAGGGTAATGGACCGGGAGCCCAAAGCTTCAAAGGGGCTCATTTTGGCCCAGAAGACTCCGGAGGCGGACTAGAGAGAGAAGCGGATGGGCCGAAGCCAGAAAGAAGGAGAAGCAGAGGGGTCTACGGGTATTAATAGGCTCCGGTCAGCCCAAGAATCCTCTGATCCGGTCCATGCACCAAAAAGAGGGATGGACATTTCTATTTCGGGCCACGAAGAAGAACTCCCGGGTTGTATTGTAGAAGAGAGGGGGAGTGACATTGAAGTAAAGGGGAGTAGTTCGGATACTTCGGATTTTCCAAGGGAGAGAGGCACATCAGAAAAGGAAATTTCCCCTGGGAACTCTGAAGCAGATAAAAGGGTGATTTTGCGGCGATCTGAATGAGACACCAAGCTTCCAAAACATTTCAAGGATTTTATTGTACATACCACTCGCCATGAGACCCCTCCCCCTAGTTCATCCACTTTATCAAACTCTTCAGGTATGTCCTATCCCATTGAGAAGTTTATTAATTATTCAAGTCTCTCTAATCAACATAGAGCATTTCTAGCTGCGATTGATTCTGACAGAGAGCCGACATCTTATCGAGAAGCCGTCCAAGACAAAAGATGGATAGATGCAATGGCAGAAGAAATTCTTGCCCTTGAACTAAATGGGACTTGGACGATTGAGCGATTGCCCTCTAGCAAATGCCCTATTGGTTGTAAATGGGTTTACAAAGTAAAGTGACGGGCTGATGGAAGCATAGAACGTTACAAAGCTCGTCTAGTTGCGAAGGGTTTCACTCAAGTCGATGGAGTGGATTACCACGAGACATTTGCACCAGTGGCCAAGTTGGTAACGGTATGTTGTCTATTAACGGTGGCAGTGGCGAAAGGGTGGCATCTTCACCAAATGGACGTGAATAATGCATTTCTACATGGAGACTTGGAGGAAGAAGTGTACATGGAGTTGCCTCTTGGCTTTTTAGCATCGAAGAATGGAACTGTGTGCAGACTTAAAAAGTCGCTATATGGGCTCCGACAAGCATCAAGAAACTGGATCGCCAAGTTTGCTGCTACGCTTAAACAATATGGATTTATCCAATCTGGAGCGGATCATTCCCTCTTTACTTTTAATCGAGGTAACATCTTTCTAGGTGTGCTCGTTTATGTGGATGATCTAATCATAGTGGGCAATAGTTCTAGTCATTGTGATTCCTTTAAGGAATATCTGGATAAGTGCTTCTGTATAAAGGATTTGGGGTGTTTAAAGTATTTTTTTGGCATCGAAGTCACCAGAACAGACTCAGGTCTTTTCCTTAGTCAGCGAAAGTATGTCCTCGACATTCTGACTGAGTGTAGTATGTTGGCATCGCGACCATCACCATTCCCTATGGAGCAACGTCATCGAATATCCACGAGTTCCAGCGATATGTTGTCAGATCCGGGAAAGTACAGGCATTTAGTTGGAAGACTTATATATCTGACTATCACAAGGTTAGAGATAAGTTATTCTCTCCATATTCTGGCACAGTTCATGCAGGAACCACGCTAGTATCATTGGGATGCCGCTATGGGGTTCTCCGTTATTTGAAGCAATTTCCGAGGCAAGGAATCTACCTACGGCCTACATCTCTAGATCTTCAAGCTTTTTGTGACTCGGATTGGGCGAGTTGTCCCTTGACTCGCCGCTCTATTACGGGATATTTTATTACACTTGGAGGATGTTCCGTTTCGTGGAAAACAAAGAAACAAACTACTGTTTCTCAGTCATCTGCTGAAGCAGAGTATCGAGCTATGGCAGCAACTGTCAGTGAGATTATATGGTTGCGCAATCTTCTTTCTTCACTTGGGATACAGATGAACAAGCCAGCTCGGCTATTCTGTGACAATCAGGCTGCGATACACATTGCTGCTAATCCAGTGTTTTACGAACGCACCAAGCATATAGAGATTGCTTGTCACTTTGTGCGTGAACACATCAGATCGGGAATTGTGACTACCGACCATGTGTCTACAAAGCTTCAGTTGGTAGATATCTTTACAAAGGCACTAGGTCAAGATTGCTTCCGTTTTATTCTTTCCAAGTTGGGCATTCGTGATCCTCACTCTCCAACTTGAGGGGAGTATTAAAGATAAAAGGAATATTAAAGATAGAATGTATATTAAGAATCTTTGTATTATTTCCGGTAGTGTAGATATACCATTAATTTCTCTTTCCCCTTTGTACAATCGCACAGCCTATTTACTGTGCTGAATTATTCAATGAAAATTGAGTTGAATTGCTCCATTATTCACAGAGGTCCCCCAAGTAATTGGCGCTTCACCGAAAATCAAGAGCGTCGTCATTAGTTGCTAATCATGGGTAAGTTGTGCAACGCTATAGACAGCTTTTCGAAATCATAAGTATGATGATCCAATCTCTTCATTGTTTTTAGTAGAACTGTAACCACTGTAATGACGATCCTCTCCTGTAGGTCACTCCCTCTATTATGTTTCTTTTCCTTTAGCCTAGGAATAAAGAAGATGTTGAAAGGATTATGCAGCGCTTCGATTTCGTTCATCTCATAAAATCACCTGTCACCTCGTTCAATCAAACCACATATATCCATAATGGCGAGTTCACATATATTGCTTAACAAGAATTATAGACACTGTAGGATTAAATTATGCTACGCCTTTTACACAAAAATAAAGTTAAATATGTCACATTAGAAAACTTATCGTTGATATTTTGATTTTAATATAAATTAGAGCAATTATGGTCGTACTAAAAAAGTGTAACTCATAATTATATATAATTGAACTCCATTTTCTTATACATGTTTCTATTTGATATGCAAATAAATGAATTAAGTCAAGTTAAAAAATTTATTTATATTAAATTAATAAAATTATCTTAAGTACTTAATAATATATATATATATATTGAGTAAATTATAATTCAATACGAAATTTATGCAGGCATAGGAGAGAAATGTACCAATAGTGCACATACATGTAATTATTTTTGTAATTAGTTTCTTAATCTTTTTAAAGAATTTTTATAAATTGAAGTAGGGGCACCTCTCTCTTTAATTATTGTATAAATATTGAGGGCTCATCTCTCTCTATTTTTTTTTACCCTTATATGCTATTGTACATGGTTAGTAAATTCGTGAATTGATATATCAATTCATAAATTCGTACAAATTAAAGAATTTGCCAGGTGGTCTATTATTATTATTAGGGGATTATACTTTTTTTCAAATCTATCATACTTTTTTTTATAAGATATATCTCATGGTTTACATTTTGCTCAAAATCTACTATGCCGTGTTTGTTGTCCGTTAATGAGACTTTAGTAGGCTCCAAATCTATCCCATGGTTTCAATTTTGTCCCAAATCTATCATATGATTTTAATTTTTTCTCAAATCTATCCCAGATAAAAGGGGTTACTGTAGTAAAACCGTTAGACGTTGACAGAAATATAACAGCGGGATAGATTTGAAGCAAAATATAAACCATGTTATATAACTGACAAAAAAAAAGCACGAGATAAATTTGACAAAACTCGTAAACCATAGGCCATTTGGGGTAAAAGCCCCTTATTATTAATATTGCAATAACTTTTTCATTTTATAAAGAAAATAATTATCTTTAATTTATTGGCTGAGATTAATCATGTTCGAGCATTGGCCTTATTCAAACCATGAGATGATCCCAATGGATTTCGACCTTTGCACTGCGAGTAAAATCTGCTTACTGGGAGCTCAATTTGTCATTGGGGTATATTCTCATAGTTATAATTTCTCTCAATTATAAAAATTGTGGAAGAAGCAGTGACACACGTTCTCGCCTGCTAATCAAGAGGTTTCAGATTTGATATTCGTGGTGGGAATACTCGTGCTCATTTATTAGTTATTAAAAAAATAATTATATTTAAAAAAGAAATTTGATTTTTGGATTTTCAGGGCTGGTACCAATTAGCTGCAGATTTTCCACCTTCGTAGATACGAAGTACTCATAAATGGAAAGCGCACAACTGTAAATGTATGTGTTTTATAAAATTCTTTAGGACAATACCAACAAAAGTGTTGATTGAGTGGTAAGTAGCTCACCCCAATAAGGAGGAGAATACAAGTTCAAATCCCGAGAAATGTGCTTATTGGGAGGGAGAATAACCTTTAATGCTCGATCTCCCGACTGGATTAGTCAGAACCCATTAGACTTCTAGATACCATGGTACACACTGAAAATAAAAAAATTCCTTAGGACAATGAAAGCATTAGATTATCACTACCTTTTATGTCCCTTTGAGCACAATTACTTGCCGTCTACATAAATGACATAGTGAACTCTGTCTCATGACCATTTCAATTTATAGATGAAATTTCAAAATAATCCCCCATGAAAATTCTTCCCAATTTGATTTTTCTATTCTCTAATTTCCCTACCTACAGGCCTAATTGATAATGTTACCCTACCAGCTCTACCGACCAATTGCTCCATGGTCGGAGAGGCCGAAGCACCATGTCCCACGGTTGCACGATGGAAAAGCACATTCCTACTCGCCCTGTTCTTCGCCGTGTGGATCCTCATCCTCCACAGCTTCCAACGATCTCCCGATAATGTTGGCGGTCACGGGGAATCCTGCAAGAAAGAGTCACACTCACCCTCTTCACCTGCATGTACCACCGGCATGTCAGTTTACGTCTACGACCTGCCGGCAAAGTTCAACTCCGGTCTCCTCGAGGACTACCACCACCTTAACATCTACACTGACATGTGCCCCTATGTCGCCAAAGGCAGGCTTGGCCAACCTATCCAGGAACTCAGCCTGTCGTGGTACGCCACCTCCATGTTCATAGGGGAGATGATCTTCCACGCACAACTTGAGCGCCATCCCTGCTGAACCATCGACCCAACCAAGGCCCGCCTATTCTACGCCCCATTCTACGGTGGGTTGCATTGCCTCGAGCAAGTTCCATGAGCAGAACCTCACACTTAGGGATGCGCTAGCAGTGGAGCTCGTCCAGTATCTAGATGTTCTGCCGTGGTGGCAGCGGAACGGTGGTCGGGACCACTTCCTAGCCCTAGGTAATTTGTACTGAAATAACCTAACTAGTGAGGTCTCTTATCTATAAGAATCTAAACCTGTCATATAATGAAAAATGATCTTTATTTATTTCCATCTCAAATTCCATATGTGATGATATATAATTTTGTGTGTGCTATAATAAGTTAGGACAGCCTGGGATTTCATGAGGAAGCCGAGCCAGGGCCCCAAATCTGGGGCCAATGTACTTCTCAATTTGCCGGCGGTTAGCAACATGTCGGTGCTAACAGTGGAGAGGCAACCTTGTAACGGGTCGAGCCAACATGGAATACCCTATCCGTTGTACTTCCACCTAACCACATTGGACGAGATGCTGGCATGGCAGGATAAGGTCAGGGGGTCCAGTCGACCTCATCTCTTCTCCTTCATCGGGGGGCGGGAAGGGGTTGCAGAAGGCGACCATCCGGGATGAGCTCATCAAACAGTGTGCCGGGTCATCCAAGTCTAGGCATATAAAATGCGTTGGAGGACAAGGTAAATGCCACAATCTGGCTGAGGTGCTGAAGGTTATAATGAGCTCAGAATTTTGCCTCCAAGCGCCCAGTGACTCGTTCACCCGGAGGACAACATTCGTATTCATCCAAACCGGATGTGTACCCATTTTCTTCTCCGAACACACGGCTTATACCAAGTACTAGTGGTTCCTCCCAGAAGATAGCTATGAATACTCGGTCTTCATAGATGCAAAGGGTGGAAGGACCCTAGGGATGAAGACTGGAATGCTCTCAAAGATTGGGCGTGACAAGGAGGAGAAGATGAGAAATAAGGTTATTGAGTTGATTCCCAGACTCACATTTGCTCACCCGAATGCTACTAATTTAGGGTTTAAAGATGACACCGATGTTACTCCCGAGGCACTTTCGGACCACGTTAGATCCCAATTATCATCCCAAGTTCAGAGAAATTAGAGAATTCAAATTCTTATGGATCATAGAAGAGCATTGATAGACAAAATGTTGTTAACTCTTGCCCAGAGGTTTACAATGCCTAGTGGCATTACAATTTGGGGAAGGATATGTAATGTCCTCTCCATAAGTTACGTAGTTTTCTGTGTTAACCCTAGTAACCAGAAACCCAATTGAGCCCGATTAATTCAATCGAGCCGGGTCTGCCTACTAAAAGGTAAAACTCTCCCGGCGTGAATTTTCTCTATTAACAAGACTTGAACTCGGACCTTGCTTAAGGAGAATAAGCGCCGAACCACTTGAACCAACCCTTGGTAAAGTTATGTAGCTTTCTTTTATGAGGACTTACGTAATCATCTTTTGGTCTTTTGATTAGAATTAATTTGGTAAAACTTTCAGATGCAATCACTTCAAAGTCAAATAAATTACAAATTTGTGGTAAAGTAACTCCACCATATAAATAAATTATATGTATTTCAGGTAAACTAGTCGTGTAGCCCGCGCCTTTTTAGTGAACTTTACAGTGAATTATTAATGTGAATTTTTTTAATATGAATTATATTATATTGGAAAACCATTATAAATTACTTCGCGAACTTTTTTATGTACAATTATTATGTGAATTTTGATGTACCTATGTATATGTACACCTCTCATCAACCTCCTCTCTCGGTCTCATTAATTTAGAAGAATTGGAAATAAATAATTTGTTTTTAAGTTTTAATTCTATAAATAATTTATTTTTTCTTGTTTCTTTTATTGCTCTAATTAATTTTTCTCGGTATCGGAAATATTATAAATAAATATGAGATATGAAAGGACGTTGCACCACAAGTTGAGGGGAATGCCAACAATAAGCTCTTATTGAACAGACAAAGGGTCCTCTATCGCATGAGCCCACTTTAAATATATATAATAAATTTAAAATTCATTAAATGAAGGACGTGATTGTAAATTTACTATAATAATCCCTCTTCCCTTCTTTTTTCTCTCCTTTTCACTTCGTTCTCTTCCTCTTTCTCCCCAAAAATCCAATGTATGCAAGAGTCAAGTGAATTTATGAAATTTAACTAGTTGAAAATCCGCGCGTTGCACGAGTAGAAATAAAATAATTTTTAACTAATTTTATTAATTATGCATACATAAGGCTTATTAAAAACCAGATGAATTTGTCAAATTTATAAACTGCAATATTTCATTCATATTGGATATAGGTAAATTACTCCGATAAATATATATGGGCAAAGTAGAATAATCTCTAATGTTATGAACAATAAACAAAGAAAAAAGGATATTGTCTACTACGTTCCTGTGTATATTTTCTGTTGGGATGTATGCATATAATTTATATATTCTACTGTATAATTAATGATAAAAGTGTTAGAAACTAGACTGAACGCAACAGAAATAGAAAAATTACTGCTTTTAAAATTTTAAGTTCGATCTCATCAAACACCACCGTAATATAAATCGATCTAGTAATCACTTCCATCGAATTAGACAACAAGAAATCGATTTTATTGATTTACCTTTATCTTACCTTAGAATCAATTGGATTGTAATAAGTTGTTCAAGTGCCCAGCCTCTAGTTCATCCACACGAACGGTTACTAGTCAAGAGAATCCTCCACACGAGCCTAGGAACTCCTGTCTACGGTCCGCGACGATCGGAGCTTCACGAACACGAGGAAGGAGATGGGCGATCAAGGAGGAAGAACTCGGTCGAAGAAGGGCCGAGGATGGTCGTCAGGGGCCTCGGGCTGGGCTGAGTAGGAAGGCTACCTAGGGCTAACTTGGCCGACTCTCTCTCTCTCTCTCTCTCTCTCTCTCTCTTACTTGACGACTCGCTCAATTGATCTTTGATCAACTCGTTACTCAAGACGACTACATCTATATATAGAGTCTTAACATAACCCTAAGGACTAAATAGCAATTATTAATTAATACTTATTAATTAATTAATCACTATTACTAGTCATACAAGTAAAAGATCATAATGTCCCCGACTATAGTTTCCACTTATAGACAATCTATTTTAGGAAACTTTCCAAATAAGGAAACTCTCGTATTTCCTCATTAGGAACTCACCCATGAATCGATATCAACTTCGGGATGTGCTACCATCCCTACAACCACATTGCAAGTTGTATTCGAAATTCGATATCCAATTAACCACCTTAATTAGAATCGACTTGATCTTAGCTTTCACACGTCATATTGCTTGTGACTTACTAGATTCATCACTGAGAGGGGGTTAAAAAAAAGATTATTTCGTTCCTAATAGTCATCTTTTTTAATCTGTGGATAGGAGCATACACTGGATCGGAATCGTGAGGAGTATTGCTTGATCATTTCTACAAACTTAAAGCCCCAATTAGTATTCTTTTTATGTTATCAAATGTACCCTTTTGGATAGTTTACATAAAAAATCTTCATTACTAATCCTTTATATATTTTGGTGTTCCTAACCATCCACTTATTTTTTTACTCAATCATCCGTTATAGTACTACAACGAAATTTGAGTGAATAGAAAGTTGGATCTACATTGGATCTCACCTAAATCGCCCCATCTATCCTCCTGAGGAGAGGTTTGGTTTCAAACCCGGTTCGAACGGGAGAAGTACGCCATGCTAATGTGCCTTGAATGATCCACATCTCAGGGTCAGGCGTTGATAAGCACATTGAACTATCCATGTGCCATTCCTCGAAAGAAGTTTTTGCGGGATCCCTATCTACCCAAATTTTGACTTCTGGTTCCGGCGAACGAATAATCATTGAGTCCTCCTCTTTCCAGACAACACATACAAAGAAACCCGCCAACAGTCAAGTAATTAGTGAGCCTATGAGAGATGTTTCTAATTAGTTTCTTTCTTTTCTATCTCCCATCTATTTTATTTAGTTATTCACTAGAGCAATTATGATCTTCTCCTATTCCTATATTCCAGTAAAATTATTTCAACAAATAGCAGAATTGTGGCTAGGGACTATACAAGCGACCTACCTAATTTTATTGTAGAAATTTTCGGGATCAATGATTGGACCATGCAAATTAAAAATACCTTTTTTTGGATAAAGAAAGAGATTACTCGCTCTATTTCCGTATCGCTAATGATATATATCATAACTCAGACATCCATTTCAAATGCATACCCCATTTTTGCACAGCAGGGTTATGAAAATCCACGAGAAGCGACCGGGCGGATTGTATGTGCTAATTGCCATTTAGCTAATATGCTAGGCACGCTCAATTAGGTGAAGTTTTTGAATTAGATCGAGCTACTTTGAAATCTGATGGGGTTTTTCGTAGCAGTCTGAGATTATAATATCAACTCTTTGACATTACTAGAAACTCTTTCCCAAAATGCCATTCGGCTCCCAAAGGTCATGAGTGACATCTAGTAGCATATTGTGACAATCCTAACAGTGACGAATGTATAATTAAGATATCGTTATGAACTAATGACTATACATCATGCGTATGCATGTTCCTTTACTACAAAATCATTATCTAGCCAAAGTCAAGGTGAATGTCAAACTCTATAACTGATCATATGAATATATGAATTCCATTCTAAAATCGATATGATCTAAAGCAGAAACTTTATCCTGTTTAAATTCAACTGCCTTGGCCAAGGACTATTTGATCTAGAATCAAACTCATATCCATAGGATCCTTTTCCCGCTTCCTCACGCTAGCAAATCCCGTCTTGATCGGTCACCTGTCTCCATAGAGAACTAACTAGGACCACACCTGCCGGATACCTATGCAGAGCAGAAGCATATAAGCAGTAGGGAATCCTAATTACCTATATATGAGGCAGTCGTGCCATCTCAGGTCAAAAGATTACATACAACAGTATAGTCTAGATAATGTTCATTGACAATAGTGAAAATACCATGGGAACAGTATCTATACGTCACGTTTGACTCACTTATTATATAAGTGTTCATATGTCTACTTAACAACTGTTGTCAAATAGCATGAAATTCATTACTCTATCTTCATTAGTATCTATATACTAATCATAGATACAGACAGATGTGACAATCTATCCGGAGAGATAATGCCCATTAAGTCTCCAACGATCGTGAACAGTTTAAAGATATTCTTATCGAGATATTTCGTCACTCATATTCTTAACTCTTTAAGAATGAAGCATTCAAAATATTTTAAGGATTTTATTTTAATAAACATAGACAATATACGAATAATATAATAAACTTTATTGCCTTAAAAGAATTATCCAAATATATAAATCAGCTTTAGGGCATATCACTAACAAAAGAATATAAAAAATTTCATTAATATAAAGTGATGATGTAGCAAAATGAGATAGCTTTGTTCTTATTTTTGATGTCGTGACGAGGTGACAATTTGGCCCATACTTTGTTTTAATATATATATATATAGATTAAACATATTTTAAGAGATTTGTTGAGACAAATTATTTAGATTTTTTGTATATTTACATTTGAAGTACATCACACGGATTTCAAAGTGTATTTACTTACGTATTATTAGTGAATTACATGGATTGCACATAAATTTTTACTTAAACTTTTAGTAAAATGCTTAACTGCACCATACCACATTTTTTTTATGGCACCATGGAATTTCCTATCATTTGGTTTAGATCATCTTTCTCTGAATATTTATTTTCTGAAAGCTCCTCTTTTAGTATTTATAATATCATAATATGAAGAGAGTAATAATTCATCAAGCAATTAAAAATCCATCAAATATGAAATAAATTTATTTTTTTTATGTACACAACTTGATTTCTGGAAATTCAATGAGGCTAACAAGTCCAAATTTGATTTGGTCGGTCCAGTTAGGGATAAAGCTCTCCTAATCGTGAATCTTTACCATTCAAAAGATGTGAAGACCTTGCTTAAAGGAAAGAGGTACTAAACTCCTTGAACCAACTCATATTTTTTGAAAAGATAAATTAAATACTTCCTTTTTTTAGTATTTATTTTACGATATTACGAATAAAACTTGTGAAGAATCTAGAAATCCATAAAGTTGAGAAAATTTTATTTTTTTCATGTGCATCCTGGTATTGAGAATCTAAGTGGCACCGACTAATTCAATTTAAGTACAGTCTAACCATTAAGTGGTAAAACTCTCACAACTTAGATTTTTTTCCGTTCACAAGATTCGAACTCAAAACATTGCTTAAGGGTAATAAGCAACAAATAGCTTGAACCGATCCACGTTGGTGATTTTTCTTTTAGATAGAAAGAATAAACACTTCTGCTTTAGTATTTGTTACATGTTATGAAGAGCGGTACTTCATGAAGAGCTCCCTGTGGATACCTAGCCATTACAATGTTTTATGCCATTCTGTGTTAGTCCTAGCTGGCACATATTTTTATTAGGTCTTTTTACAAGTCTAGATCACAATAATTTTGAATTGTATTGGTTTACAAAGTACTCATGAGATCACCTGATTGATTTTTCTTTTTCTTTTTTGACATCGTAAAAGTATTTTCGACTTATCAATTGAGATAATTATGTTCGAATGTCATTTTGTCTTGACCATGAAGTAATTCCAATAGGCTCAAACCCCCATACAAGGTACACTACAGATCAAGTTCTCATTGATAATTTAATTTGTCAACAAATGCGCTACACCTTCTTGTTGGCTAATAAAGTTTATCCACTAACAGGAAATTAGTTTCGGCCTTAAGGCAATTCAGATCAGAAGGATAAGAATTTTTAATTAAAAGCATCCAATACTCACTGCGGCTCAGGATGTTTGACATGATCGAAAATTTACCTGCAGGGGCATGGTAGAAATTTTGCAAAACACACAACAGGCAGATTGGATCAATAAGGACCAAGAAAACGTAACAAAGATGGTCTAAACCAAAATTGATCATCTATGACTTCATTGTTCTCCTTTTCTTCTATCATAATAGATCGAATTCCCAAAACAATTAAAGATATGCCAAGAACGTCTTCGTGTTCTATTCATCTGACCCGATCCACCTAAGGTTCTTCACAAGAAGTGCATCCAAACATTGCATTAGATTTGACTTGTATGACAAATACTAATTAGCTAGTACAAAGAAACTTTAAAAACCAATCCCTCATTTAAGGGTAGGGCATAGTGGCAATATGATTATGAGCCACAGTCCCAATCCATAGCTTCCCGTTGAATTCCCTGACCTCACTCACAAGCTTCATCACGACTCCATCTCTGTCCTCGAGCACCTCCATGATCTCTCCGTCTTCGTTGAACAAGCCAATGACCGTGTACATTCTCATGCCCATGAGCCTGGCCAGGAAACCCATCCGGATGGGGAGTCTGAAGTAGATGCGCCTCATCCAGGGATTGTGGGACAGGACCTCCTGCGCCGGTGTCCGGCAGCAGTCTATTGCCACCCAGAATTGGCCCCTGCCATTTCGCCTCACGTTGTCTGGGTAGCCTGGAAGATCAGCCACAACCTCCACCTGCCCCTTCTTTGGACCCTCCAGCCAGTACTTCATTAACCTGAGGGAATATTAACTTTTTCTATCAGAGACAGCATTAGGTTAGTAAATCAATTTTTAGATGGAATAGCCATCTCGATCCCGTCTTTCATTGGAGGAAGTAATGTTCATATACTTTTTGTGGAAATTTGAAGATGCTTAGGAAATCATAGGGTCTCACTATAAGACAAATCACAATTCACGCTAAAAAGTCAAATTAAAAATCAATCCAGTTTTCGACAGTTGACTAATTTCGAACATCGAATTACAAATAATGAGATTTGTGCAACAAATAGAATTACCTGCAGTTGGTGGTCTCAGTGAAGAGGAGGAAAGTTTGATCATTTGATAACTGAACACCATTGGGGAAGGCCAAACCTTCCAAAACAACATGAGTTGATCTGGTGGTCGGGTCGTATCGGAGGAGCCTCCCTGTGGCTTCTCCTTCCAGCAATATATAGAAATGATCCCTGTATTTCTCAGTTAATCAATCAATATCAATATATAACGTTGAGCCAAATTAAGGTTTATATAATCTGTTAGATTGTATACTTGTACAATATAGCCTAAGTATATTATGCCTAAGGGAAACTCACTTACACTCTATCGTATCTCTTGCTTGTGTCGGTGAAGAAGATAGATCCATTGGAGTGGATATCAAGATCGTTGGCAAAGAGAATTGGGCTTCCATCAACGTCATGGGTTGCCAATGGGGTGGCAAGCCCTCCCTGCGAGCCGACCACCATCAGGCCATAGTATGCGTCGGCGATGTACAGATCTCCGGTCTCATGGTTGAATCTTAGGCCAAGTGGTCGCCCACACCGCTTCTCCACCTTCCATTGCTTTGCTGTCGTTGAGTGCACTCCCTTTGCACACACCTTCTCCGACCTAATATTCCATTATTCACAAAATATTCATGTGTAAAGTGTTTAAGGATCTATCATGTTGAATGTAATGTGTTTCGTTTGAATTGGCATGTGATAAATCTACTCTCACGTGATATCACTTTCCCGTTGTCATCGTGTGGTAGTAATCTGACTTACCAAGTTGCCGCGACAACTGCAAACGTTTCCCATCCTATGCCTTCGCCCATCCATCTGACGATGCGGCCATCTGCTAAACCAGTGTACGGACCACGGCCTAAGCCATCAAACTCCAAGGACTCTGGGCCAAAGACCTCGTCCTCGAACTCTAGACTCCCTTGCAGCCCTAACCGGCTCAGGTTATCCCTGGGCCAGCTCTCCATGACCTTCCAGTAGGGCGCAATGCTGTGCTTGACGGGCTTAAATTGACGACCACCCATTGTACTGATCTCAAAAGGGTCCATCATCCAAAACCCTAAGGCTACAGCCAGTACGAGCAAGAAGAAAGAATGGAAATAACTCTCATCCCTGAGTTGTGCCCACTTCTTCTCCATTGAACAACTCTAGGGGAATTTTGGCTCACACTAAAATTTTGCGTCGGAAATAGTGAAGTGTTTGATGTTATGGTTAACCAATAGTCGATGCAGCAAGAGCGATTATATGATCCTTTGACGTAAGATCGGCTCTGCTATGCCGTGAACTACTTACTAGCCAAGAAATATGATCTTCAAATCAAAGGGACGAACAAATGACTATTTAAAGATCGTAGGAGTTAGCATGGATGCATGCCAATTGTGCCAATCAACTACAGGCCTCTTAATCAAACCTAAGATTATCTAACCAAACTATATGCTTATGATCTTTTATTTCATAGAAAGACCTGGCCAACTGGGCAAAATCCAAAGGTACATATATATGCATGCTATAGGTATAATTATTCCATCGACTGCATTTTGTGCATGTATAAACATTTCTGGTTTAGGAACTATTTTGCACCAAGGGAATACCTAAACACGGATCCTAGTAGGACATAGGGAGAGATTTTATCGTTTGGTTGCAGATGGGTGTGGGATCTGTTCATGCGTTCATAGTTGGCTAGGTTGCTAGCATGCATTGTTTGTGAAGTATTTCGTGGACGGAGTAGGTTGTCTACTGTTAGTCATGGTTTATGTACTGCCAACTTTTTGTTGTTTCGTTAAAAGAAAAATGTAAGTTTTGGTGCATTTTCAATTTTCAGATCAAAATTATATATATATGGGCAATCTTACATGTAGTTGGGTGAAGATAGCGCGTAGTCCTTGGTGAAGATATCCACACATATACTTATACATAGATTTACCTAGATCCATGAGCTTTTGAGATGTTCATAGATCCAAGTAGAATAAACTCCTCATTTGAAAAAGAAACTTACACAGTAAAGGAAGATTCGTAGATACTCTGCTTTACACTGATTGGTTGAAGAACTTGGAGTAGAAGTGGCTGCATGCAGGAGCATAGAAAATAGCACGACGCAAAAAAGTGTACCTACGGTGGGACGCTTAGTTCTGTATTTTATATAAATCCTTCAAATATTAAAAGTTACATTTTAATTCACATACGTTTTAATTGCATTATAATATTATCAAGTCACATTATAAAACAAGCAAATATGTTGGATTGATGATGTGTCACATGAAGACATCGCCATGTGTCAATTAAAACATGACCCTATTAACAGTTCATGCCCTGAACAATTAAAACCCATCCCGATGGACAATTAGTTTGATTAACAACCAACCGGTTTGATACGAGGCTGGTGACAACTAAATTGGTTCTATAATATCGGCCCAGTTCGACCACTCGATTTAAACCTCTAGTCATTGTAATGAAACACCATGATTGGCCATGGCAATCAGTCATCGCTGGAGAATAAAACGGCTGTTTTAGGTTTTCATTAGGGAGAAATAATAGATAATTCAGTTAATCAAATGAAGGAATGTAATCATCTTATGTAGAATTTCATCAGCGATTCATGTTTGGCCATGCTCCGACGTGCTAATGACGGCCATTGGTGGTTGCTTTTATTGTGTGGTTGGACATAGATCGAAAGCTGACGAACACAGTACGGTGGGATGCAAATTTAGTGGACAATTTAAATTTATTAGACTGCAACGAGATTGTTGACAGGCAACAAGATTGTTGACAGGTAACAAGATTATTAATTAGGCAACCCATTTTACAGATGATGAACGCTATAGTCAATGGAGGTTGCCGGAGAACGACTACATTAAAATTGCCTATTTTCATTTTTTCCGGAAGGAAATAACTTCCCTAATTTAACTTCATAAAATTATGGAATGTCAGCTTTTTATTAGGACACTATCCCTAAATTTAAGGGAAAAAAATCAAGAAACACGATTCCTTTAATAAAGAAATATATTTTTTCACCTTTAAAAATAAAGAAATTGAAGCTAAAAGAGCACCAACAGGATAGAACATTAGCTGAGGCCTGCATAGACCTCGCACGAGCTAATGAAAGTATATAGAGTCATAGTTTTCGTAAAGACCGTCATTTAAGAATTATTAGTTGTTCTCCCTTCTAGTTAGACTGGCTCGGGCGGATATTAACATTAGCTTAGGCCAATGTATAACTACACAGAATATTATTTTTAATAATTAATATTTGTGTCCAAATATTAATTTTTCATCAGAGTCATCTTCACTATTGCTTTCACGAAACTGTTACCCCTCTTAAAGAATACAATGTGAAGGCCGGCCTTGCCAATCAATCAATTAACCAAAATCAGTATTGGTCAAAGTTTTTAAGATTAAATTTTATATATTCTCCCGCTTAAAGAAAGTTAGTTTCATAAACTTATTCCCACTACAATGGCATTACAAACATTAATATTGGCTTGTGCGTATGCTTAAACTGAAAATATTTATTTTAATAATTCATATTAATTCCAATGTATTAAGCTTCCATCAGGATCTTCTTTACTGCTGCTTTGATGAAGAACAGACATTACATCACAGGAAGGCACTATGTCACCTAAGACATGATTACATTTAGCGTGAGCCAATATGAATACACAAAATATTGTTTTTAATAATTCATATTTATTCCAAGTATTTGTTTTCATCAGGGTCGTTGTTTTCGCTACTTTCATGAATAATTGGGACTATAAACAAGAATATAATATGAAAGTCGGCCTTGCCAATCAATCAATTAATCAAAATCAGTACTGGTTGAAATTTTTAATATTACATTTTATTCTCCTGCCCAAAGAAAGTTCCATCAACTTGTTCCCACAGGAACCGCATTGGTAAACATTAATATTGGCTTGGGTTTATGTATAAATTGAAAATATTTATTTTAATAATTCATGTTGGAATTATAAAAGTCAATTGGGAAAAGTTAATCCCACATCGAAAGACTAAAAAGAAAATAGAATGGTTTATATAGAATTGGATCTCACAACTTATCACAACTTATCAGCTCGAGCTTTTAAGTTGAAAGTTGAGTCGAAACCCATATAAGCCCGATTGATTTTAAGATGGTATCAGAGCCCATGGTAATGATCCTGAGGGCGCGTATGAGCAGGAGCCCACACCACGCCAGTGAAGTCCAAGTCCGGAAGAGAGAAGAGACCGGCTTGAGGTAACTTGTTGAGGGCGGGCAGTTAAGGTTCACGTGGTTCGTGTAGGCAAATCATGAGAAAGACCACACGATGCCACGTGAGGGCGGGTGTTGGGATTATAAAAGTCAATTGGGAAAAGTTAATCCCATATCAAAAGACTAAAAAGAAAATAGAATGGTTTATATACGATTGAATTTCACAACTTATCTGCTTGAGTTTTTAACTTGAAAGTTAAGTCCAAGGCCATGTAAGCTCGATAAATTTTAAGATAATTGTTGGGACGGTTTCTTTCCTATATGGAGAATGGTGGGTGTAGGTGTTGGAGGTTGTCCCTCATGAAAAAAGTTAAGAGGAAATTCATAGGTTTATAAGAGACAATGGTCTAGCAATTCATGAGTTTAAGCTTTTGAGTTGTGGATGGACCCGAGTCTGAAATATGCCTGTGAATTTTTCCTAACAAGTGGTATCAAAGCCAAGGTAACGATCCTGAGGAAGTGCACATGCTATGCGTGGAAACTCACACTACACCAAGGCTCGAGTGTGGAACTCGTGGCTAGTGAAGATCTTAACAATTGGTATCCGAGTCGTGGAAGCTCGGCTCGAAGTCCTCCACATAGTCGAGAATTGGGAGAATTGTTGGGACGGTTTATCTCTTATATGAAGAATGGTGAGTGCAGGTGTTGAAGGTAGTCCCTCATGGAAAAAGTTGAGAGGAAATCCATAGGTTTATAAGAGACAATGGTCTAGCAATTCATGGGCTAAAGACCTTTTGAGTTGCAGATGGACTTGAGTTCGAAGTAGGCCTGTGAATTTTTCCTAACAATTCATATTAATTCCAATGTATTCAGTTTTCATCGGCGTCTTCTTTCCTGCTGCTTTCATGAAGAACATGCACTACATCATAGGAAGATATTATGTCACCTAAGACACGATCACATTTAGTTTGAGCCAATATAAATACACAAAAAATATTATTTTTAATAATTCATATTTATTTCAAATATTTGTATTCATCCGGATCGTCGTTGCCACTGCTTTCATGAATAGCTAGGACTATAAACAGAAATAAAATATGAAGATCAAATCAATGAATTAACCAAAGTCAATACTGATCAAAGTTTTTAAGATTAAATTTATTTTTCCGCCTAAAGAAAGCTAGTTCCATAAACCTATTCCCACTAGAACCGCATTGGGAAACATTAATACTGGCTTGGGCATATGTACAAACTGAAAATATTTATTTTGATAATTCATATTAATTCCAATATATTCAGCTTTCATCAATATCTTCTTCACTACTGCTTTCATGAAGAACAAGCACTACATCACAGTAAGACACTGCGTCTCCTAAGACATGATTAAGCTCTTGAGCTGTCCTATCCCTGACTATGTCATTGAATTGAGAAAACCAATGGAGATAGCCTCCTTTTGCTTCAGATTCTAATGAACTGGGTAGACTCATCGATGCAGTTCTCCAGCGCATCACCTCCAGCTGAGCTCAGACTAGAAGTTGCTTAAGTTGTTTTTCTTGGTGCTACAACAGCACCCGATCGTCCCCGGTAGGATGAGGACTGGTCTTGCGTACGAGGTCACTCCGGATTTTTCATTGTTCTTCTCCTTTACATCAAGCCGTTGTATTAGATTGTTGGCTCATGCTTATCAAAAGAACTGCCAAGGCAAATTATAGGTGATAATGATACAATCCATTAATCTACTTGTAATCTAGTTTTAGATCGTGTGCATTATATACTGTAATCTAGTTTTAGCTCGTCTGCATTATAAATATAGGCCCAAAAAAAAAAAGAAAAATGAGTTTTAGAAAGAAAATTTAACTTTGGAATCAAATAAGGTTGGAAAAATCCTTAATATTAGCGAAGAAAAATAAGGAAATCATTGTCGCCAAATGGGAACCAAGAAAGTATGGTGATCGGATTCGAAAACGATAGAAATTTTTTTTTTTTGCTAAGAAAAAAAAGATAGAATGAACCAATGAAAAACCGAACAAATCGGTTAATGAAACAAGACCAAACCAGGTTTGCAAAAGAGATGAAAAATCGGATTATCAGGCCGCTTTTAACCCGATTGATTAGGATTGGGTTTCATCTATTACCCGATTCTAGGTTGGAATTGAGATTGGACACGTGTCACAATGTGATAGGATCACGTGTTAGATGAGTGACAAAAGATTCAAAATTATAATGGGCGAAAATCGCCAAAGAAATGGTTGAAAGACTACAATATGAAGGGTAAAATATGTAAATTACGGACGACAGAGATTTAATATTGAAATATCAAATGGATGGAATTAGTGACCGCCATGGGACATTATTTGGCGTCCCGCTCTAGAATCATTCACAGGAGGATACATATATATGATCTAGTCATAAAGTAATAATGAGTCCTCCAAAGGCACCATATATATTTTAGTAAGGAACCGGATAGAAACCACTGGACACTCGATTTAGGGTCTTTTGCATCTGTATATACACAACAAAGAAGCGGTTATTAGTCGTCACGGTCATAATTCTCTCGAGTGCTCTTGGATTCACTCTCTTGATGAGTGTCTAAGATTCGGAAATGAGAAAGTGATGAAGATTGAGAAGATTATGAATCTCTTCTCGGGTTGGGTGTTGTAACCGGGATTAGAAAACACAAGTGGGATCTCAAAATTGTAATCTCTAGTTTATTAATTTAACAGACTCTCCCTATTTTGTCCATGGATATTTTCTCGATTTAAGGATTTACCACTCATATCCTGATATTTTCTCTCTCTTTTCTCTATTTGAATTCCTCGATATCGCCACTCTTACAAGTAATTTCTTATGTTCCCGACACAAAATTCCAATGGGTAACAGCATAAATATCGTTACAATTTGCCGTTTCCTAAGGAAAGTTAGCCCCAAAACGAAAGCTCTTTTCGGAAAATATATGCAATAGAATTTCCATTTAGCAATTTTTTATGGATTTTTAATGGAAAATCCGTTGGAATTTTCGGCGAACTTTCTAGTTAGAAATTCAGTTTTATATTTTGGAACTTTTGATTGAAAAATTCTATTGGAAAATTGTCATTTCTGATGGAAGATTTTCCATTAGAAAAAACCATGTAGGAAATTCTTTCCGATGATAATTTCCATTGAAAAGTTTTCTTGGTTACCAAAGATTCATTGGAAAGTTTTTGAAGGATTTTCTATTGAAAATTAATCGTATACCATATGATGGATATTTCATCAGAATTTTCTCTGTTTTTTTAATAAAAAAATTTGATAAGACTAGGTTGGACCTCATATATACTAGTGAGGAGCACCCACACGATGCCTCGGGGAGGATATGAATTATTGTTTAGAATGTTATAATATATTTTAAGTACATTAAAGTATATATTTTTATAAGTCTATCATGTAAAATAATGTCATTAGATATCTCGAAATATATATAATATATCCAATACAATACCATCTTTATATTTATATATATATATATATATATATATGCAACATTTCATTTGCAATACTGTATCATAAACTATCACTATATCAAAAGCATGTAAAAAGTTTCTACCGAAGCATTAAATGTTCTTGAGTTTAAGTCAACATTTCACTCTTATTATTTGAGATTCTTTTTTTCTTTTTTTCTTTTTTAGACATGAAAATATATTGAGAAGAAGGAATTAAAAACAAAAATTATTAGCAATAACATCAAATTAAAAAACAAATGTACAATGCTTATTATAAATATGAAACCAGACAATTATATGAGCATCAATTTATCCATTAAAATGAAAATATAGGAACTCATATATGCTAAAAAAGTAAACTATATATATCTTCAATTGTCTAAATACCTAAATTTACATGTATATCATGAGAAAAAGTATTTCCTTCTCTAATTGATATCATATGAAAAAATGGGGCAAATAAAATTGGGCGACAGTTTGAGAATTTCTTATAAAATTGACTTAACTGTACTATTTTGTGGATTTCATAAAATGTATTTTTCCATCTAAATTTTTTTTAATTGTTAAGACTAAAAATGAAAGGTAAATTAAAAAGAAGAAAAAAAATGTATGTCTTTCTCTAATTGATATCATGTTTTAAAAAAGGCAAATAAAATTGGGCAATAGTTTGAGGGTTTCTCATAAAATTGACTAAATTGAACAGTTTTGTGGATTTCATTAAAAGTGTTTGGTCGTGTGATTTTTTTAATAGTTAAAAATAAAAATAAAATTAAAATTAAAATAGAAAAGGGGGATAGTAACGTGAATGAAAGGACTCGAAAATAACACCATAGGGCAAATGGAAAGGCATTGTATCAAGCAGCCAATCTCTTTCACTTTTATCATTTTGAATTGAGTGATGCTATAAAGTCCGAATTCGGAGCCTCTGAATGAGACACAGGGGTAGACTTGTAATTAAATACAATAAGAGGGGCACTTTTCCAATGTCTCTTATTCGCAGGATTCGGAGGAAGCAATTTGCGGAGGAAAAAAATATTTTCCTTTTGGATTTTATTGAATTTAATAGAATAAAATGAAGATGGACATGTGGCACCCTCACATTTACATGGACCTGTAATTGTTGTTTGCCATCTAAAATTTTTTTAATTGTTCAAAGTGAAAATAATAAATAAATTAAAAAAGAAAAAGGGGACAATAACGTAAACGAAAGAACTCGGACATAACACCATAGGGTAAATGTAAAGGTTGTACTTCCCAGCCAATCTCTTTAACTTTTTTATCTCTTCAGTCTTCACTTTAGTTTTAGTATCTTTCTACCCTTACATGGACATGTAATGTTTGTTTACTAATTTATCAAAAGTTAAAAATCAAATGAATAAGAAAGAAAGGTGGCTCGAAATGACCCGATTCAACCTCATCTAAGCCCACTCTTTACACAAATCAGACTAGTCCTTTCAATCTACAGGGCATTCCTCCAGCAAACAAACCCCGCCACCCCTCCCTAAACTCTCCACCACTGGCTTGTCTGGCTCTGGTCTTCCCCTCTGATGGCGATCTCTCGTCTATAGCTACCCTGCCTCCTCCTTTACAATAGCGTCCCTACCCACCAAGTCGAAAAGATTATGCCACTAGTCCGACCAGTGTCACCTCTTCCATGCTCAAACCGAACACTTGTGGCTTTGCCTTTTTCTATTGTTTTTTACAAGCTTTAAGTTCCCAGTAGCGATCTCTGGTTTGAACTAATCAAGAACACGACGCTTGCTTTGGTTTGATTGTCCTTGAAATTGGACCGTTTAGGGCTAAGTTGATTAGTTTTGGATTAGGGCATCTCTACTCTATTTTGTTGTGGGATCTCCTTTGGACTCCTAGGACGAAGTAGAATTTCACCATGAATAATGGATTCGAAGAGGATTCCCCTTCCTGGTTTTCGTCGTGGTCCATGGTGAAATGTAGGTCGCAAGTTGTGGTCGGGATTAACGGTTTCAAGCTGACAAACTGCAACTGTATCAATTATATTCCGATATGATCTTTTTACATTATTATCCTTTATACTTTGCCCGATGAATAAACCGTTACACTATCTCCAATGGGTATGTTTCTCCCCTTGTCTCTGACATGGGTCCCACACTGGCACATGCCACATAAATGAGAGACATCCCCGAAAAAATGATAGACTCAAAATTCCAATGGTCGTCAACATATCGTGTCTCTATTGTGGACCCACAATTTTTTTAATGATTTAAAAAGCCCTATCTTAACAAGAACAAAAAAAAATTAAAGCGTGGTCCGTTGCATGCCATGCGGCGGGCTCCACAGAAGGAAGAGGCAACGACTCTTTCAATGAAAGAGCCATTGTCCCCTAAAAAGAAAACGTAAAAGTTGCAGGAAATGTGATGAGTTGCCACGTGGGGCTCATCATGTTAGTGATATACCCTAGAGCCAGTTTATGTATTTAAATAATTCATTTTATGGCAATGAAATTTATTTTATTATTCATATATTGTTTATATTTATTAGAATAGAGTCCTTAAGATATTCTGAATGCTTTAGAATGTATTTGATTTTTTAGTTGAGTTGAGTTGAGTTTTGATTTTAATTGGTTTGTAATGATTGTATTGTTGAATTATGATAAAAAGTGTGAAAAAATAATGAATAGTTGACAGAAAGTAATGATTAAGTAATTATTGTGTTGTTGAATTGTGAAAAAAGTAATGAATAGTTGAGAAAATTTAATATTAAAAATTGAATTGAATGGTTAAAAAAATTTAAAAAAATAGAAAAAGTAATGATTGTATTGTTGAATTGAATATAAGTTGAGTTGAATTGAATAGAGTTGAAAACTTTTTAAAAACCAAACACACCTATTCTTCAAGAATTAAGAATATGGGTGACAGAGTGATTCGTTAAGAATATTTTTAAATTGTTAATGATCGTAGGAGACTTAATCGGGCATTATTTTTCTGGATAGATTATCACCTATGTTTGTACCCATGATTATAGATACTAATGAAGATGTAATAGCGAGTTTCATGCTATCTGGCAACCACTGTCAGGACCAACATGTGGATGCTTATATAATAAGTAGTCGAACGTAACGTTTAGATAATATTCATGAGGTAATTTACTTATGTCAATGAATATTATCTAGATCATATTAGTGCATATAGTCCTTAGTCCTGAGATTGAACGCTATCTCATGTATGGGTAATTAGGATTTGTACAAAACATGAGTATTTGGCAGATTGTGGTATTAGATAGTTATACTTGGAGGTAGATGTCTGATCAAGACAAGATTCACTAACCTAAATAAACGGGGAGAAGGTCCTACGGATATGAGTTTTATTCTGAATTGAGAAATCCTCAGCCGGGGCAGACAGACTTGAATAGAAAAGAGTTTATGTTTTAAGTGCTACAGATCCAAGAATAAAACTAGAGGATCCATATGGTTAGCTAAAGGGTTTGACATTTACTGTGACCTTGCCTAGACCGGGATCTTATAGTGAAGAGACTCGGTGCATGGCATATAAGATCATAGGTTCATTAGAATGTTATAATTATACATTCGTCATAATTTGGATTATCGTGATATGTTGCTAGACGTCACTCATGAACTTTGGGAGCCGAGGCATTTTGGGAATTATACTTTTGGTTACGGAAAGAGTTTCCAATAATGTCAAACAAGTTGCTATTATAATCACATTGCCTCTTGGTGACGAACCTAAGTAGTCACACGCATTGAGCGAGTTTAAGGCGGGAAAAGAATTAATTATGATTAAAGAAGTTAATTAGGAATTAATTATCGGTTGAGGCTTGAAATGTGGTTGCAGGGGTGCTAGCACATCCTAAACCGAATCTAATATCAAGGTAAATCTAATTAAAGAAATACGATAGTTTTCTTATTTAAAAAGTTTATATAAATAGATTGTCTATAAGAGGAAATTGGTGTCAAGGATAAAAATGATATTTCTTTCTTGCTTGGAGGGCAAGTCATTAGATAGTGCGTTTGGTTTTTGAGTTGAGTTGAGTTGAGTTGAGTTTTGATTTTAATTGATTTGTAATGATTGTGATGTTGAATTATGAGAAAAATTGTGAAAAAGTAATGAATAGTTAAAAAAAGTAATTATTATATTGTTGAATTGTGAAAAAAGTAATGAATAGTTGAGAGAATTTATTATTAAAAATTGAATTGAATTGTTAAAAAAATTTAAAAAAAATGAAAAAGTAATAATTGTATTGTCAACTTTTGTTGTATAGTGAATAGAATTAAAGTTAGAGTTAAAATCTTAAAATAAGATTGTGAAATCAAACGGACTGAAGTGCAAGGACTAATTTTTGATTAATTAATTAATATAGATTAATTAATAATTACAAGGGGAAAATACAAAACCCCCTTTGTGATTTGAGTTTCAGACAAATTTGACCATGTAATTTTTCTAGGGACAAATAACACATTGTGCTTCACTTCATGAGGCATAATGATCTCACCGTTAATTTTCTCATCACTTTTGGTCCTCAAAATTTTATTTTTGTCATTATTACTCTCTAACTTTCAATTTTTTTACAATTTGGTCCTAAAATTTGGGAAAAAAAAGGAAGGGCTTGGACTGTCGTTCGGCAACCCCGACCCCACCACCAAGTTTGCCAACACCCACAGAGGACGCTATAAACCTCGAGGGTATGGTCGGGGTCTGTGATTGGTGTCCCTAGCCTTGAAATCAACCGGGATCTCGAGTTCGAGATTTCGATCGATTCGGGGGCAGGGCCGCCAATCTGTGGCGTCGACCCCACCTCCATGTTCGCTAGCATCCTCTATGGGTGCATATGACCTCGATGGCGGGGTCAGGGTCGCCGACTAACGGCCCCAGCCCCTTCCCCTTTTTTTTCGAATTTTAGGACCAAATTGAAAAAAAAAAGTTAAAAGTTTGAGGGTAATAATGGGCAAAAGAAAAGTTTGAGGACCAAAAGTGATGAAAAATTAACGGTGAGGTCCATTATGTCTCCGAAGTGAATCACATGGTGTTATCTGTCCCTCGAAAAATCGTGGGGTTCAATTTGTCTCAAGTTCAAACCACATGGGGAGTTTTATACTTTTTCCTAATTATAATTAGATCCCTAGAGTAAATCTAAGAATCTATATATAGATATGGTGTCTTACAATTAACCCTAAGTGTATCGTTTATTCTTAAAACTCGAAAAGTGAGAGAGAGGAAGAGAGGCTCGACCAAGACCTCCCAGCTCAGCCGCGCCCCTAGCTTCATCAATTGGAGGCTAGCTCGGCCTTAGCTTGGTGAACCGGTGTTGTCCGAGACTATCTTGACACGGTCTTCTCCTTCCGTGCAATTCCATTCAAGTTGGTAACCTAGATCAGAGTGGACGGGTTGAGAGGAAGCTATCCTTGGCCCTGACACGTTCGTGTGGACGAGCTAGGCACCGGACAATTGGATGGTTCCATTGATATCGATCAAAACAAACTGAATCCGACAAGGGTAAGTACAAAGGTAGTAACTTTGGGGAAAGCTTTTCTCCACAAGAAAACCACTTCTCTCCGTGATAATTACTTTCCCACGAAAGAGGGAAAATTTTGAAGCCCCGAAATCCTAAAATAGGCTTCCCGGCTCCGTATTCCTCCAAGGAAACTAAGACCACGAATGTTAGATTTTTAGTAATATTACATTACTATGTTTGATAAGTACATTGTATTATTGGGAAAGTAAACGGCAATGTAATATTTTGGTGTTTGGTAAAGAAATGGATTGATGGAAAAAATGTCATTTTATGATAATGTCCTCACTATAATAATATAATATATTATTAGTAAATAATTAGAACTAAAATTATAAATACGAATAAAAATTCTTTTATTATACCCTTAAAAATTAATAATATTTCATTGAAAACTTATTTATTTTATTGTAAAAATAACTGCATTTTTAATAATTATAAATATTAAAATGAATTTAAAAAATATTTTTTTTTATTTCACTTTTATAATAAAAATTTTGAAGTGTACATATATATATATATTGAAAAAAAAATTAAGTTGGCGCTCTTGCACGGGGCAAGAGCGTCACCTCCAACATATTGGTGGTGGGAAAGTTTTTCCCACCAGCAATACCACCTATTAAGGGAAATTTTGGGAGCCCAAGAAAGCCCCTAGTGGGATTCCCGGAGTCTATTTTCCGGCCAAATGCGGGAAAGTTCTTGGATTATAGACGGGAATCCGAGATTCCCGACCATAATACCACGAGCCAAACAACCGCATATGTGTGGAAGTTCGTGGGAATTTGGAGTTCCACGGACAATCCACGAACCAAACGTTCTCTAGAGGAATCAAACTTCTCATAATTATCTCTGGATCAGATTTTGCAATAAAGTATAAAGATATCTTAGTGAGCATTTTGTGGGTGCTATATGCTCATTTCCAAGGGAAGGACATAAAATTAGAACTACATTTGATAATAAATCAATATAATATTTTTATTTCATTGTTGTAGATCAATGGCCTAGTAGGAACAATATAGCAAAGTTTACGTTGTATTTTTCTCTTAGCATTACTTTATAAATAACTATGTTGGTCATTGTAATTTCTTGAATCATACAATACAAGATGCATGTGTTTTACTCGTTGACTTTGGGCATCACGAGAATTTTATCTCTGAAGAGCATAGAGAAATAGACATGGATAAACATGGTTGACTATTGATCATATCCACTAGAGTAGACGGTTTTATTTTTTTCGATATGTATCATGATATTCGGAAGCTTATCAGGCCCCAACTAGTCCAGTTCAAGCTAGATTGGCCCACTAAGGAAAAATCTCTCATAGCCTGGATTTTCTCCATTCACAAGATTCGAACTTAAAACCATGCTTAATAAAAACAAGACGCCGAACCGCTTGAACTAACTTATGTTGGTGAGTAGACGGTTTTATTAGAATGGCGAAGTCAATATATGTCAACTAAAGGCCTAATTATAGGCCAAATCACACAATAAAAATCTGAAAAACTAAAATATAAATATAATTATCCTTATTTATATATGTGGATAATTTTTTGGGTGTAAATAGACTATTTTGTCCCTGAAAGTTGGACTTCGCATCAATATGGTCATTTAGTTATTTTTTACATCAATTGAGTCCTCTACTTGAAGATTCCCTCTCAATTGAATCCTTTATATATCAATTTAGTCCTTGTATGTATCAATTTCGTCCTTTTTATGTTTTATGTATCAATTTAGTCTCCAGCTTGAAGTCTACATAAATTGGATTTTCACCGTCATCTCTCTGCCTCTCGCCATTAACAGGACCAAACAAATAAACATCAAATGGGTCCTTCAGTTTTTTATCCCCATTTTGTCCGTTGGACATTTAAATGGATGCGAGCCCTCCTCTTCCTCTTCATCCTCTCCTCTGCTCAACCCCAGAACCCAAATCGCATTCCCTCTTGTTCATCCTCTCCTCTACTTGCCCCCAGAACTCGAAATTGCACCCTCTTTCTCCTTAGCACAACAAGATTGATTTCCCATGGCAGTCCAATCTTGCTCACTTGCAAAATCGAGTCGCAGCAGCTGTGCATCAATGGAAAATAGAATTTGCATCTCTCCATGGTTTTTTGGTTTTAGGGTGAATTCACTCTATGCATCCATTAACGGCCGACTATGTGATCAAACTGATGGTTTTGGAAGCCACAAAACCACAAAACGAAGTTGATAAGACCCAACTAATGGTTTCGGAAGCCAAAACAAGGAGTCATTCACTACCAACTATGCTTTGTATTTCACCAAGAAACGGAGCGTTGGCCGCTAATGAATGCATGCTCTGGACATTCATGCACGACAACAGGAATCCCCGAAACTAGTAATGATTGCTTCTTTCCCTATAAATAGCACAGGTCTCCCTCTCAATGCATAACATCGTAGCCCTAACTTGAAAATTTTATCTTACAGGAAGGGAGAAGATGGACAAAGCAAACTAATTATTGATCTACTGGAGGAATAGGAGAGATAAAAGAAGAACAAGAAGAAGAAGACGAAGGACGATTCTGACAATGATTCTGATGATGATTCAAGCGATGATTTTGACGATGATTCAAGCGATGATTCTGACGATGATTCAGGTGATGATTCTAATGAATTTCAACACTATATCTCTCGCCGCAAACTTGCCTGATTGTTAGACCAGAGCACCACCCCCTCTATTGATGATGCTAATTTCTTCATGCTTGATGCTGATAATGATGATTTATTCGATGATGATCTACCCTCCCCAATGTCTGATGATGAAGATGATGATCCTGAATTGGATTATTAGTATTGTTGTTCTCGCTTATAGTTGTTCCCGCTCAATTCTTTTATAATTTTCTATTTATAAAAAGAAAATTTTATATGAAATCAATGAAATTCATCTTATCTTTGAGGTTAAGTGATGATTTGTTTAGCTCAATTCCCCTTTCTTCATTTTCATCACCATTGCTAATCTCTCGTCTCTCTGATTTGATGTAAATATTCTTTTCCGTTAACATTAGACGACTTAATGGACAAAGGGATCGTTTTGATGTCTGACCTTAACTTGATGTAAACTCTCATACGTGGGAGACCTCATCGACCTTTCAAGGATAATTGAAACCCTCAAACTTGGTTGATGACACCAAGGACCCAATTAATAGGAAAAATAACTAAAGGACGAAATTGATGCAAAGTTCAAATCTCAAGGATGAATTAGTCTATTTACTCTTCTTTTTATTTTTATAAAAGTACTTTCTATATCCACTCTTGTGTTTGGTTTCCAAATTGAGTTGGGTATTCTACTCAATTTTATTTTCGAAATAAAAAAAGATAAAACAGTAATTATTGCAAGTGTTGACAAATATATGAACTGGTGATATATATATATATATATAAGTATATATAGATGTAAAAGTAAATATAGAATTTATTATTAAAAATTGATTATAAAAATATTTAGAAAATAGTATACGAGAAAAATTATTATTAAATAGGAGAAAAAGATAAAATAGTAGAGGTAGAATAGAGTTGAGTTGAATATAGTAAATATTTGATTTGAAATGTAATTGGATTCGTATTCAAATTGTCTAATCTAAGGCACGTTCACATACACGCCAAAACATAAATATGTTGTGTGTATAAAATATCTGTGACCTTTTAAATAAACCAAGTCGAGAAAAATATACATGGTATCCTCCGTCATCAAACGCGTGAATCGCGATACATACAAACAATTATTGAAACTGCCATACAACGTACTGAACTTGAATCTTCCTTGCTGTCCAATTATCATTCAAAATAATTATCACTGATAACGTAGATTAATTTGAATGGTTCATCATTTTTTTTTTAAGTAAAATCTTGGATTCGATTATCGTGAATGAAAAAATTTATACTAGTATAGTTTTATCTTTTCGTGAACCGATTCGACTCGAATTGAATTAATCGGAACCTATTAAACTTTCGAATATTAAAGTATATTTTAAAAAATAATTAAACATCACTAAAATAATTTTGCAGTAGAAATTTGCTATTTCATCCTTATAATCATCCCTGAAATTCCCTCCGAATAAAAGGCAATGGCACGACTTATGATTTTAGCCAAAAATTTTAGTGATTTTGGTCCCTCCTATACATTTCGACGAAGTTTGAGGATTTGTATTCGGCATAGTAAGACATATCTTCCTTGCGACTTGCAAATATTTGTTATTCGAGGTACATTTCACATATTTATTATGACTAAAAAGGTGATATTGAATTTGCCAAAAAAAAAAAGTAATGTTTGTAACCCAATATAGTAGGGTAACATATAGCTAATCTGAGCATTAGCACATCTCATTTGCTTTGTTTGAATCGAGCAAAATGAGGTCTAGTTAATGATCTTCATCAAACGTCCTATGATCGCCGATGGTTTTTCTAAGTTACTGAAAATAAAATAACTTGATCATCAATCGGATACTTTCATACTTCTACTAATTCTTTAGCGAACTACCCCGAGCTTAATTAAATCCTTAACACGTATCTATCCGTATATTTCTCGATGGATTAGGATCAATTGATTTACCTAATATGCTGTGTAACTTGGAATAAACTCTGAAATAAGTAAAACTATTTTTTGAGAAAAATCATAAAGATTTGATTTTCTTTTTCTTTTTTGTGTTACAAGGAAGATTGTGATTTAATACAAGGAAATATAAAATTTAACTTGGAATAAATTCTGAAATAAGCAAAACCATTTTTTGAGAAAAATCATAAAGATTTGATTTTTTTTTTTGGTGTTATAAGGAAGGTTGTGATTTAATACAAGAAAATAGAAAATTTAACTAATGAAATACGAATGATACAGTCCCAAAATCGAATCTGCACTGTGCCCCTTTCGGCTTAAGATTCGATATTTAGATTTAAAGGGGAAAAAAATATTAAAGATGAAAAATTAAAAAGGAAAAGAAAAGGAAACAGGGGACAACCAAAAGAAGTGCATTTCCATTCTAAAGGCGCTGCTGCCGTCTCTGATGATTCTTCTTCCGTTCAAAGAAGCTTCGCGCAGAGAGAAATCGATGAGTATACCCTAATCTCATGATCTTCCCTCTTTCTCCAACAAACCCAATTGCCGAAGTATTGTCTACGCAGGCAAAGGTTCGATTTTTATCTTTACCTTTTGTATTCTTTTTCAAATGTTTGCGTTCTTGCGGAAATCGTTCATGTCGTACAAATATTCAAACATGGGTTTGTCTCAGGGCTCATTATTTCTTGATTTCTCCACTTTTCTTGCATAATTCGTTTGATTGTGGAGATTCTGATGCTATGCGTTCTTATTGGTGTCTGGTAAATTTTGTTCTACCGGGTAGGGAGAAGTGATCAGCTAATTTGTTGGGGCTTAGCTGATTGCTTTTCCTTTTTTCCTTTCTTGGGATGTTCAGTTCTGTTTTAGGTTCTGTTTCCGCATCTGTGGATGTGGATTTTGCATTTTCTGTTTAAAATTCTGAAACCCATTTGAGATTTACTGCTAAATTCGTGTTTCTCTTACCTATGATATGATGGAAAAAAATTTTACATATGGATTTACTAAAGCATATGTAGAAGTTACTCTTGATTTTTGCAATTTGGTCAATGTTAGTTAGTATTAGGTCTTCCATCTCCGTTTTGGTTAATCAAGTATTATCCTGTCCTTCTGTAGTCCTGCTGATTTTTCATGCCTCCAGAGCTGGTGCTAGCTGAAGTTCCTCTGGCAAAATTATGTTTATGAGTCTCCGGAAATATTCTGATGGGACTACCTGTCGTTAGCCCTTCAAGCTATGGTAGGGTTCAGTACTTTATTAGTTTCTGAAGGTCAAGCCTTTTAAATTCATTTTGGTTACGGGATAGACTATTAGGCATTTTACCAAGCCAGACCCATCTGTAACCTGTACCAGTCCCTCTCTGCTATGTGTCCTCAAATTACAATTTATTAGATATTGTATTCCTGCAGATTTTCTTGTCTTAATCTTTATGGGCATACTTATGTAGTATTCAAGAGCGGGTGGACTCCTCACATTCTCTATCACAAAATTCATCCAAATGTATCCAAGCTTTGTCATTCGTAGGATCCGGACATGAACTTAACTGTCTCAAACCGATATGCTAGCTGATTTTAGTTATGATGAGTTCTAGCTAGTTCGTCTTACGAGGTGCAGTATTATAATTGATGAATTATGATGTCAGCACCAGTTACCTATGGAGTAAAGGAGCATGTTCTATTAATTTCTCCTAAATTCTGTTTTACAAGTCCAATGGCCCATTTGATATGATGGGATGTGTTGGTACAATATTACACTATCTTATCATTCCATTCCGTTTGCTTGTCAATTCCATCTTCATACCAAAATAGCTATTCGAGTCAAAGAGCTATTCATCCATACCTGTCCAGTGGAAAACTGTTCCTTATCTCTCTGAGAAAAATCAGAGTGGCTAATGGCTGCTGATGATTATGCATGTGTTAGTCAAGTGGATATCCTTGTCTGTTGGGAATCGTGGAAGACCTTGTTATTTAAAAATTAGCCCTCTTTTTTTGTCTTGCACTTCAGAAGCGTCAATTGTCTTATGTTTTATTGATGTGCACCTCTCTAGCTTTTCTTTCATCCCTTATCTACCTTCAAACATTTACTTGGACGGAGTTGACGAATGCTTTTTCTGTACTTTACATATGCTCTGAGCTATTTGCCTAATGTTTACTACTATTCTTTCTTTCTTCTTCTGTAGCATTAATGGCCAACGCCAATAGCGCAAATGATCAGGAATGGGTCGAGAAAGTTAAATCAGGTGGGGCCGTTCCACATCTTGACCCAGATAATTGCCCAAAAGGGTGGGCGTCCCCACCTGGGGACATCTTCATGGTCCGAGGCCCGGAATATTTCTCAACCCGTGTAAAAGTTCCTGCTGGTGAATGCCTCCTCAAACCTCTTGGGTTTGATTGGATCAAAAGCTCCACAAAGATCTCAGAGGTCCTAAATAACCCCAATAGTCGTGTGAGGAAGGCCATTGAGAGGGAGTTCCCTGAGGGTGAGAGACCGTTTGTATGGGCTTTCAATTTGCAGGTCCCAAGCAAGGATAACTACAGCGCTGTGGCTTATTTTGTGTCTGATGAACCAGTTCTGGACGGTTCATTGATGGATCGGTTCTTGCGAGGTGATGATGGGTTCAGAAACTCGAGGCTCAAGTTGATTGCCAACATTGTGAAGGGCCCATGGATAGTTAAGAAGGCAGTTGGTGAGCAGGCAATTTGTATCATAGGACGGGCCCTTACTTGTAAATATTTCAAAGCAGATAAATTCTTGGAAGTGGATATAGATATTGGATCTTCTATGATGGCAAGTGCTATAGTTCATTTAGCATTTGGATACATCACCACGTTGACGGTTGACTTGGCTTTTCTCATAGAAAGTCAAACAGAGTCAGAGCTCCCTGAGAAAATCTTGGGCGCTGTGAGATTCTCTGAGTTGAATCCTGCCTCAGCAAAGCCTATTGAATCTTCATTGACCGATGAGAGTGGAGCTAGTGATAATCTGCAGTCATCTCTACCCACGAGATGGTGGAAGTCGCTGGGGCAAGGATTTTCGCATCTTGTACGTCATAATTCCCAAGAAGGGTCCCGCTCAGGCCCTGGGCATGTGAATGGCATTGCAGATCATGACAGCGGCAGTGAAAAGACTGAAAAATGGTAACCTATTAACCTCTTCCTATTTTAAGCTTAATACTGCGAGTACCTTCAGGGCATAGCTTTAAAATTAGACTTGACTATAGTTCGAGGTTTCAATTGCTTTTTCCTGTACTTTGTAAGTCTGAACTTGCAGAATTTACCAGCCCGTCGGATAAGAGTATAATATCCTTTGAGAAAACGTATACCTATTTCACAATGAAGTGTATCAGTAACACACATGAAAAGATTCGTTAACAGCTAAAATTGAAAATTTGGTCGATGCATTAAAAGGGTGGTTTTCTATTCGGGCAGCTATACCTGTTTCACTTGCTCATATCTGCAATACAAAATTGCAGGTGTCTCACCATTACTTCTGTTTCTTGTTTATTGCAGATTGCGAGTTCTTATTGGGTGCTGATCGAAGGTTATGTTTCCTTGAAAGGGATCGAAGCATCTAGTCTTGAAGACAGTTCTTGGCTTCCTCTCCTATTGCTGCAGATATTTAACTGCGATTTAGATAATTATACATACATATATACATAATATGCACGTTAACGTGGGTAGATGATTTTTCACATTCCTGCCGTCCATTCAATATTGACCTCTGTACTTATTCATTGGTACTGTGCTTATGAAGATAACGTAGCTATGAAGCTAGAAGGGGCATATGAATTATTCATTTCCATTGACTTGTAGTACAATGAATTCTCTTGGATGCTTAAGTGCAGAAGCGACTTTTTTTTTCCTTTTCTTCTGTCTGATTTTATTCTGTAGAATGGTTTTCGTTCCTTGTTTGTCAATCTAATTGATTCGAGCCTCATCTGGGATGTTGTCGCGATTCACCATTTCTTTTTATGGAACTATGTGACGAAGTCCAAGCGGCTGCTAACTGTAACTTCTTATTGATACACAAACTCCTTGGTAATGAAAGGTTTTACCTTTTTCTTTTGTCGGAAAAAGTGAGGTAAAGGAAGATGGTGCACTTGTTCTCATATGCATCATGTCACCTATCTCTATTAGTAAAGCGGAAGCATTTCGAATATCTTGATAAAGAGTCTACTCTTTTTTTTTCTTATTATCACAACTTTAGTTTTTTCTTTTCTTTTCTTTTCTTTTTAACTCTCTACATCAATATATACTAGTGAGCGTCCCGTGCAACGCACAATTGTTCACTAGTATAAATTTCTTGTCTGTCTAAATTACCAATAGAGTTCTTTTTGTCGATCGATTGAGAATTTAAAATTTTTTTCTTTGAAATTATACAAAAATTTGTTCAGTCTCCCTTGTTCTCTTGACAAAAAATATAAAGAGAATAAAAAATATTAATAAAATAAGAGAATGAGAAATATTAATCAAATAAGATACAAAACCGGTTAAAGATTTATAGCAACAACAAAATTAAGAATATTTAACATATGAATTAAATCAAATTTTCTCTTAAGATCTTAAGATGATACGCGTAAAGCATAATAATAATGACAATCTATCAAATTAACCAATATTGGGGAGAAAAATGTGATAACGTAAAAAAAGAAAGAAAATTCTCATGAGTAATTTACGATGATTTTGTCACTTTTGAATTCCCATCCTTTTCTTCCCTTCTTCACTTTTTTATTTATTTTATTTTAAAGTTTAAATTATATAATTAATAATATAAAATAATAAAATGCAACAATTTTTGCTTTTCCTTTTCCTTCTCTTTGTTAATCAATTAGCACATCCTTTATAATATAGAATATTCTAATAAGACAAAACACCTATGGAAGAGGCCATTACTTTTTTTCTTTTATATTTATATTATATTAACTACCATATAAAATAAGAGAAAAATTAATTATTAAAAAACTAAGAAAAGATAAACAAATTTTTGGATGAATAAAATTGTAAAAGATATTGTTCTCGCAATTCTATTGGATCGAGCATTAAATGTTATTTTTGCTCCCAATGAATGTTCTTTTCGATGCTCGAATTTTTGTTTTTTTATAAGGATTGAAGCTGCTTACTACTCAACCAATATTTTTTTTAATTACTCTCCCTTATATTAATTAAAAGTGATAACTTCACAGTGTTTAGGTGGCATTTGGTTCAATGTAATCAAGGCAGGAATTTCAAATTTCCACCTAGATTACACCCTCATTACACCATTTGGATGTAATTTGGAGCCGGATAAATTTTGTTTGCTTACAATGGTGTAATCTCGAAATACCAAACTCAAGGTTGGTATTTGGAGATTACAACAATCATTCTTATATATTTATATATTATATACCGTATTTATATTTATATTTTTTTTATAAATATAAATATATTAAATATATTTTATTTATATATTTATATTTATCTTTATATAAATATTTAAATAAATATTTTTTATAAACATATAACAAATATAAATATATTAAAAAAATTTAAATGATAATAAAAATAAACTTTTGGCATAATAACCATATAAATAAAGGGCTCAATGTAAAATTACTTTCCTTTCCAATCAATTTAAATATACTAGACGTAACAATCTCAAATTACCTTATACTTTAATACGTAATAACTTACCAAACACAGTAATGTCATATTCCTTGTAATATGACATTCTCGGGCTTATTTATCTTCCCTGCAATCTAACATTCCATGTAATCTGAGATCAAGCGAACAAAATGCCCCCAATATAACAACAAACCCTCGAGCCGACATATTACACTACCACCTCATCAAAAGGAAAATCGGCCTTTCTCACTATGCCACATCATTGGAATTCTAAGCCCTCCCATGCTGCCATATTTGCATGTTATAATTTTTAAATTTTTAAGAAGTTTCATTGATATAATTTTAATATGTAGTTTCCTATTAAAATAGACTTACTATTATTATATGCAATATATTTTTCACACGATGTAATATATCAGTCGTCTATTTTAAGAAATTTTTGTTTGATAAATAGTTATCCTATATATTGCTCGATTGTGCTTTATATATACATAGTAATAATATATGGTTGATAAATACTCGTAAACGTAAATACATTTATGAATTTATGAATATATATAGTTGAGAGGTTTTTAATGAGCATGTCAAATACACTAAGTTAAAAGAAAAAGAAAAAAATAATTAATTGAGCCATATTTTTTAGATCCATGAATTTATAATATTTTTCTTCATCAAAATAGTTAAAAGATTTATTTTTCAATTCACGTATACAGCCGGGTATTCAAGACGAATACAATTTGTATTCTAAAACTACACTAATAAAAGAGTAAGTTACACCGAACTTTAGGCGATTTTCCATATTTATCATGATTTTTCTTTCTTTTGATCCATAAAATCATCAATTTTTAATTGTGTCTCAAATCTATCATGTCATCTAATTTTATCAAAAAAGTCTCCGACTTTATCGAACTTTTGGAACTCGGCCCATTAGTCCCCAATTAATTCGGACGAGAACTATTTCTTTAGCCTTTGCTCTATGTCTTGGAATTCCTGCGTTTGATCTCGAAAGGAGAATTGCATCGTTTTCCCGAGGATTCAGAAGGTTCCACTTCGAGCTTCAATGTCATTAAATAAACATCCGCAGCAGTGCCCGGCAACCGGATCAAGTGATTGTTGATCGATCAATTAATTCTTGTATATTTGACTTTTCTTGTTTCAAGGGACGCGAATATATTTTCATGTATTGTTGTAGTGAATTAGGAGAAAGCAATCAAGCATTTTTTTTTCTCCATTAATTCCAGTAATCTTAATGCCATGAGGCTCGAGAGTGTTGATTTTAGCTGAACAATCTGATGAATATGAGCAGAATTGGGGATTATGGCTATGGCGTGAGGTGAGGATAGGGAGACGAAGTAGAGAGAGGGACTAGGTCAAGCTTTCGACATCGACACGTCGTCGTAAGCCTGAGGTCATCGACATCACATAATGTACAAATTTTAAAATGGAGTACTACTTATGGAATCCAAATGATTTGCAACTACAAGAAATATAGTGATCGTGTAATGTGAGCATAATATATAAATATATATGTATGTATGTATATATGTATGTATGTATATATATATATAACTCATCCCATGCATGGACAAGGCACCGACTAGTCTTTTTTGCTGGGTAACCATCATAACTTTATCAGTAAAAAGCAATGTTACAGAGGATAGCCCTCAACTATATAGAGGAAAACAAAATTTGATGTATTGCCAAATTGGCATAAATGGATTCAAAATGTAGGAGATCCAAGTACATTGCCACTTTGAGAAATAAGAGAAAAGTTTCAAAATGTCTAGGATGATATTCCTAATTTCCTAGAAGACGTTCCTCGGGCTACTCAAAGCATTAACTACTACTAAAAATCACTAACTAGCCAAATTTTCGAGCAGTCGGAGTTGAGAGCTAGTGAGGTAGCAAGAAGGATCACTCGTGCTTCTGCATGGAGTGGGGTTGCTGCCAAGACTGTGGAGTACCATGATCGAAGAATTTCTCCATTATAGGATTGGGCCACCCTAGCGACAGTTGCATTGGAGCCTCTCCAACTTGCATTAGTGTGTATCTTCCACCATCCAGGTAGAGGGGACTGTAAAATAGAGGGTGTAACATTGATAGGGCCCTGGTCAGTATAGTTGGGAAGTTGGAGAGCATCCCGATTTGCAAGCATGATGGAATCAGCAAGGAAGTTGCTTGAGTATAAAATGTTCGGGATGAAATAGTAAATCACAACCAGATTACGATGGAGATCTCAACATAATGTCTTTGGAGACTGTTTCCTGTCTACTGAATGAGAAAAGAAAATGATCTCCAAACAATTAATCAGGATAAATTACATAGGGATACAAAAACCTTTTATAAATGTAATGTTTGATACAAAATAAAAAGATTGTAATAATCATATAGAGTACAAAACCTTTTTACCGTCAATATGTGACCGACGACATTTTGCTCACGTAGCTTATGGCAATTTATAAATAAAAATTGTTTTAGAAATAAACTAAAACAAATATAAAAGAAAAATGAAATTAGGAAAGATGGAGAGTACAGAGACAACCGGGGATGGGGGCGCTCCACCCGCAACTCAGACCTATCTCCGCCGAATCCCTGCGAGAACCAAGAACAAGAGAAAGAAGCAGCAGCAGCAGCAGAGAGCTCCACTCAATCCCTACGAAACCGCCGGCCGCCGCCGCCCAACGTTGTCCGCTGGGAGTGCCCCGACTGCTTCTGCGTCAACAGCGCCACCATCTCCGCCTATCGACACCGACCGCCTGCTCTCCCTCTCTCTCCAACACTACTCCCTCTTGCCTTTTTTTTTAATTTTTTTTTTAAATTTTTGGTCGATATCTCTCAACTGCGATGTCTCTCTCTTTCTTTTTTCTTTTTAATTTGTAATATTATTATATATATATGCTAGTTTAAAAATTTACTATAAAAATTTCCCAAAAAATATTTTTTATCATTTAAAAATGCCGAATCATTACATCAACAGCAAGATACATCCCCAAAATTTAACACTATTTAATTTAAATTGACGGAATGTATAATATTATTATAAAATAAAAACATTTTATACTTGATTGTAATAATTATTTTATTTTATACAAAGTGTTATATTTGTAAAATATTTTATACCCTAATGTAATTTATCCCAATTAATCATAGGGATACAACTTTTAACTGGGGTGATGTTTAGTGCTTTACTAGTATTCTGATCCCGGCAATGTACATTACCGCCGCATAGATTCCTACCTGGAATATATATATATATATATATATATATATTGATATGTTTGGTATGCATAGAGTAATCAGAATTAGACCAGACGTCGAACTAGATATGGCATGAGTTTATAAATTTTTGAGTTCAATCGGAAGTTCGATGGGTCGGACCGCAAATTTAATTAATCATAATATTTTATTATTTAAAATAGTATTAATGATAATTAAATGTATAATATCTATCTAAATTCATTAACAATATATAGAATCTAGGGAACAAAAGTAATTGAGGAAGAAATAAAGAAACAACTAACTATTGCCTAGCTGGTTAGTGGATGTGCACATAGTGGGAGGTTGGAGATTCAAAACCTTTCATCATCAATAATTTTTTTTATATATTTGTTCAATCATTAATCTCATGAACCGGGCAGTTTAGTGAATTTTTAAATTCAAACCGGTCGATTTTGTGGGTTCGGTTCAATTGTGCATATTCGGTTAGAAGGTGGAATCGGACCGGTCATGATCCGGGTCCAAGTCAGACCGCATCGGTTCGATCCGGTTTTGATAACAGGCTCTGATAACAATGGGTATGCGTTCGAGTAACATTACAAGTAATGTCTTTTTTCCAATATTTAAATTTACAATGAATTAAGAAAGATGAAATTCCTAAAATAACCCTCCCTTGACAATCCTTCCCATATTTCTTCTTCCAGAAAAAGAGAAAAAAAAAAAAAAAAAGGAACATTGGCCTCACCTGAACTCGAAAGAAGTGGCAGCGACCTCCATAGTCACCCCCATGAACCTTCGTCGGAGCCACAAAAGCACAAAGAGGGCTCAAATCGAACCCTTGGTGGCTTCGATTGAAACAACAGGAGGCTCGATCGTGCCCTCTCTGCTTTGACCGATTGAGCCCGCTCTGGCTTCTTTGTGGCTTCGAGGTCGGTGGCGAAGGCGAAGGCTGATGAGGAAAGGGGGCGGCAGATGTGCCTGAAAAGTATGTGGAAGAGGAAGGGCGACTTTGGAATTTGAAGAATAAAAGATTACCACCTTGGCGGGAATCCACATACTCACTTGTGCGACAATGTGAATTACTATGGCTAAAGTAAAGTGGCCCAACCAGACGTGAAAATCTGGCGGCCCTTGTGAAAATAAATTAACATTCTTGAGAATAAGTCTCACGTACCAAACGCCCATAGAGGGACATCATTTTTTAACACAACGAGTTCTACAACAGGCAATTCCAGTCATCTTGATCCCAACTTGTTCTATAACAGGCAATTCCAGTCATCTTGATCCCATGAGCGCCTGCCGATGTAATTAGTTTGATTCTAATAAACCTTCTTAGACTAGTGAAAATTTTCCCGTGGGACGACGCTTGTATTTATAAACTGCGAAACTCTTATCCCAAAGATATCAAATTCACTCATTATAGAGCTCTAACAAAACACTCCAATAATTCACCTGATTACTGAATTCAATCTCGTAACATCCTCAGAGGGAGAATGTCTTTACTGACCAATCTCGGGTTCGCGAAAAAGATCAATGGCCTGAAATCGAGCAAGAAAAATAAAGCCAAAATCAGTTGCCACTCATCCACAATGACCGTAAATTCAGGCTTAACTTGTTACCATTTTCAATCAGAATGCACAATACCAACCCAAGTCAAAATCAACAATGAGCACCTTGCAGCTCAAACGAGGGCAAAACCTGCCTGACAAGCTAGCAAATAGCAGACACTTCAAGATGAAGTTGAATGCAAACATAAGATTCATCGTTGCTTACCTATTTTGAACCATAGCAGAGTTGAAAATCATCACAGGATGACATCTGAAATATTCCAACAGCAAAATCATAAAGTTCAATCATAATAAGAGAAGACAGAACTCAACCTTTCACCACTTTAATACCGAGACACACAGGTTCATTTGAAGCACTTCTCCAAATTATATAGCATATTGGCCATGCTTGGCACCTGGAAATAAAGAAGTCGTCCTGGAACCGAATCACTTTATGAAGTTGGATCTTTTATATTTCAATCCAATCAACCCTCTTTTATTCCTCCATAGAGAAGTCTCCAATTAATAAATGACTAGGTCAAGACACAGAATGCATCAAAAGCTAGACTTACAATACAAAAAGATATGAAAAATGTCATTATATAGTTCAAACGAGATAGATCACAAATTATCAAACAAAATCAAATGCAAAGACAAGAAACAATATGCAGTGGCAATATAGAAAGCCATTAGAGCTCCATATGACGATTCATATGAAAGAGTGGAAATTCGGATAGAATTTGATAAAAGCTTAAAGGAGATGGATAATGAATTATCAATTAAACTTCAAATGCCAATATGCTCAACATGAACTAGCAATATTGTAAGGCATTAGAGCTCCTTGAGCCAGTATCGTGTAAGAGTGGAAAAAAACAATAATTTGCTATCACCATCACTATGGCAAAAATTGAGAGGTAACAACCCTCGCATTTTTTAACTAACAACAAACCGATCGAAAATCAAACGAGCTCGACACCTCCAAGAGGAATTGTGCTCATTTGCAGGGTCCTCCCAGTCCCTGACCCAATGATCCTTACAGAAGGCAAAGAAGGATCAGTCACGGGCTCGATCTCAAGAAAGCTGAGATCCCAAGCACCAGATCGCTTCAAGCTTGAAATGAAGACAACTCCAGTCCAACACAACATCGAGATAGCCCAGTAGTTGTTCATCCCATGGATCAGGCCCCATGCGATGGAATATCCCACAATGATCCCCGATAGATGTCCCAAGAAGCTCGCCTGCGGGACGATGATCGAGGTGAAGATGAGGGACTCGAATGGAGCAAAACTGATGGGGAGTGACAGGACTCCAAAAAGGTCCAACTTTGAAGAGGGCTGCTTGACGGAAAGGATTGTCATCCACCCAAAGACAACACACGAGTAACCAACAGCTGTTACCCGACGAAAGTACTCGATCTTGAACCGTTGTATGAGGACATGGTACATTCCTAAAACCAGTAAGCCTGACAATAGGACCAGCACGAGAGTGTACTGCAAGTAATACGCAACTCCAAGGCCCAAGTGCCCGGACTGTTCAACCACACCAAGGCTCCAGAGTGCACTCATATTGAAAACCAGGTGAAGAATACTTATGTGCGAGAAGGCCGAAGTTATAATCCTCCAGAAGTGGCCATCAGCAGCAGTCTCATAGCTTAACCCGACTTGGGAATACCCAATGTTCTTCTTCTGAATGTAGAACCATATTGCAGAACAAATTGCTATGATACAGCTTGTTGCCGGTTTCTCCAAGATCTCGAAGAACAATGGCTTGCCCATCTAGACAAACCCCACTTGATTCCTATGCCCAACTCTTGAGATGCCAGAATGAGTACATCAAATAAGATGCCCCCACATAGGGAGAGATATTTCGATCAATTACAGATCATCGAAGATACAGATGGCGCGAATAGCAACAGGACTACCACTACTTCAAGGATGGAAAACGGAGGCCTCCTAAGCTATAGCTAACGTATCGGAAAGGACCAAGACTGTTTCCTTTGGCCGACTAATCACAAACAATTGAACAAGGACAGCACAGTTATCATTCACCGGGCAATTGCAGAGCTGATCGAAAGTCACCAGATCTGCTTCAGTGCCAACCTCCAATGAACAAGAAACCTACACCATATAGCCGGTCGGAAGCCGGGAAAAATCAAAACTTTCCTTCGATATTCTTCACCAACTTGACCACTACCTCAACTCAAGAAACCCCAGATCAGAAACCTACCATCGACGATTCAACTGCTGACATAACCATTACCCAGAAAGCGAAAAATCCAATTGGGCGCTGCGGAGGATCAGCCACTCGGCACTTCACTTCTCAGAGGACTGCCCAAAATACGGATGGATGGAAACTGATTCCAATGGGTGTTTACACGGCAAAACCTTGGATGAATCAGAGGGTTACGGAGGAGGAGGGGGAGCACTTTCTGACCTTTGACAGGAACAGATTTATGGGTTTCTGTCTTTCTATGGTTTCCTCGTCGGTTCTAAGATTTTCTGGGACCTTCCTTGGCTACGTCGTCGATGCTCGGAGGGACCTTTGCGTGCTTCAGACTATCAGTAGAGGATGATGATGATTGGGATCGCGTTCTTTGGCGACTTATGAGAATTTGCACCACAAAATTTACCTCATTTCCAATAAGAACCCTTAAGTTATGTAAATATCTATTTGTACCATGAAACTTTGTGTTTGATCCGGCCTGGCCCCTGAGGTTTACGTACCAAAACTGCCCCGCCATGGCTTGCTTTCAGCTCCTTTCCTTCAATAACTCATGAGTCAATTCTTCAATTCATACAACCGTCCATCGCAGATAACATCTCATTGACCTCGTCAATCTGTCGAGACATAGGATGCCCTTAAAGTGCCATGAATCTCAAATATCCCGAAGCCATTTGTCTTGCGTTCGGTAGGTAAGACACAACAAAATATAGTATGAGAGGTAGGATAGGAATTAATGTTCCCATTGCAATTTTACAATTAGTTGTTTGATTCATGTCCAAGAATAGCATTGAGATATGAAAGTAGAATTATCTTGACGTCTTTAAATAAATATTGCTTTTCAAACCAAAAATTTCTTATCATATAATAATATTTTTATTAATTGGTAAGGAAGTTCAGCATCAAACATCTTATACACTGTGACCTAGCACTCTTCAATTAGTCTCTGCAATTTACTCCTTTAGAGAGTCTCCGAAGTGAAGTTTAATCCATGGAATTAACTTTCATTGGGAGACTCCTTAAAAGGAGCAAACTACAGAGTCCAATTAAAGAGCATTACGTCACCGCGTGCTGGATCATTGTCAGTGGAATTCTTTTTTAAATAATAAGAGTCTTATTATTTAACATAAAACTCATTATATGTGAAAATAGTAAATCACTAATGAAAATAAATGAGTTGAATCATTATTTTGTAATAAACTTATTATTTTGAATATTTTTATTAAATAATAAATTTCTTATTTAAAAAATAAGAATAAACTTATCATTTCTGATGACTACAAGTTAAAGGATGTTTCTAATAGCAGACACTATGTGAAATAGGCATGAAACTGACATTCATGTAACTTTTGTCTCCCTTATGAGATTAATTACGTTTGGTCATCCTTATTAATATAAATAATTTCTAACAAGACAAGCAATATCTTTTACTCACTGTGTGAAGAGAAAACATTTAATTTGATTCTCGAAAGATTAGTTTGCCAATCATTTGGTCATTCAATGAATTTTGTTAATAATTTAGTCCTCCAAAGATTAGTTAGTCAACAATTTGGTTCTCGAAAGATTAATTTTGCCATCAATGAATTTTGTCAATAATTTGGTTCTCGAAAGATTAGTTAGTCAACAATTTGGTCTTCGAAAGATTAATTTTCCCAACAATTTAGTCTCAACGATGTCATATCATGTGTGGGGACTAAAAAAATAATTTTTCAATTGTCGTTACCTAAGGAATTGTCGTCATGGCGTCGATGGTCAGTTAACGTCAGGACTAAATTATCTGCCGAAACGGTCTTTCGAGAACCAAATTGTTGGCCAACTAATTTTTCAAGGATCAAATTGTTGGCAAAATTTATTGAGAGACCAAATTGTTAGCAAAATTAAACTTTCGAGGACCAAATTGTTGGTCAATTAATCTTTTGAGGACTAAATTGTTAGCAAAATTCATTGAAGTATCAAATTATTGACAAACTGATCTTTCGTGGCCGAAATTGAATATTTTCTTCTGTATGCAACATTTCCTTGAGAATTACTAAATTTATTATGTCAAAGCTACGTCATTCATATTACTTGCTGATAGGGAAAGCATCAAAATTAATCTACGGCGCCTTTTTGGGTGCAACCGAAGTCACCAACTCCTCAAACACAGTTTCCCTCGTGGTTTAACAACTGATTGAGCCCAATCAATTACTGCAAAATCCTGTTAAATTTGATATTATATTGCCTATAAATACATATATATAGAACTTCACATTCCATTCCCTAGGGAAATATAGCGTTAACACGCATGGAAACGTAACATAGAGTGTAGATAGCCATGAGGAACACAAAGGTCTGCCCCATCGCCATGTCGAACTGGATAGATTCTCGGCAAGATGATGGTATATTCATTCAGCTGTCTGAAGAAAATGAGGATAACGAGTTCAGCGACACACGTAACGACAACGACTATTGGATTGATCAGCTGCCTCGAGGACAAGAGTATTGGCATGCCAGGCGAGCATTTCTGAGCAGCTACCACTTCTCGGAAGATCGAACCAGGTTTGCAGGGAAGCTGAAGAGGTCCGTGAAGGGCATGAACAAGGCCGCCATGGGTGTTGTGCTGGAGGTTCGTCAAGAGTTGTCCAAAAGAAGATTTGTGATCAGGGTTTTCCGGGTGAAGCTCATCTTTCCCTCGATGGTTCATATTTGCGTGAAATGCTTTGTCCCGTCATTTAGGAAAGTCGAAAAGCTGAGCCACTGATCAACATATGTGATACATATATTGTCTCCATGAAGATTTGTAAATAACAGCATGGAAGTCAGCATGGCTATATCTCCAGTGTATTTGTGTGTTTTGTGGATTTACAAATACTGTCAATGTAGTTCCTTGTCATATATATGTGTACCCATATATCTACATCTTTCTATCTATCTATCTATCTATCGGTTGAGCAAAATATATATATATACATATATTTATGTATGTACATATATATTTATATCTATATATCTTTATCAATATATCTATCTATATCTATATATCCATCTATATCAATCTATATACGTTCCATATATTTTCAAGTTCCGTGACTGAATTTTCAGTCACAGTCTAAGTACAAAACCCTTACTCTTGCAATAAAAGAGTTTTGGTATTTGTACAAATAGTTTTTGTACAAGAATTTTGATTTTGTACTTGATCATGACTGAAAATTCAGTCACGGAACCCAAGAAATTGCCATTAAGCTAAATGAGAGTTCCCCTTTAACTCTCAAGAAGAACTCTCATTTAGTCATGTGTCATTTTAAGGTCATTTCTATTAAAGTATTTAAAACTTCAAACTCATTTCTTAATTATTAAAACAGAAAAACAAATGGTAAGATGGTACGGTTTATATAATAAACATATAGATTACATTGTAGGGCCTTTATGGGGGTCAAGTTCTCATTCTTTCTGCGTTTATATCATATTCATATCAATAAAATCATATTATATTTATATCAATAACATTATCATACTTTCAATAATACAGACACTTGAAGTAGTATTTTTCACTATAAATTTTCCAAAAAATAATATTTTATTTTTATTTTTATTTCTTGAAGGATCATATAGTACTTATAAAAGAATATGTATTATTTGCTTAATTTTATTCGGATTATATTATATTTTTAGTTTTCAAAATTTCACAATCTTCTACAAGGAATCGTTTTATATAGAACTATCATATATATTATTAGATATGTTTTCTAAATCAAACACGTAATACGCATTTATATTCTCATTAATTACTGAAAGATTTTTTGAAAACATTACTATATCCTTAAATGTATATGTGACATTAATATTAATGAATAAAATCTAAAAATTGTTGTTTAAAGGCTTTAGACCTATGTATCGCATATCTAAAGCAGAGTTCTGAGTTAATTAACTTAATTTACATATATTTATATATTAAGCTAACGGAGAGTTCCAAGTTCTTTTAATCACGTGTCACTCCATGAAGCATTGTTACAAAAAAGTTTTTTTAAAATTCTTCTCCTTTTGCTTCACACTAAAAGAAAAAAAGGAACTTGCTTAAAAGGAAATTTTTTGAGGTCGACACTCTACTTAATGAGAAGGTCTTGTGTGTAACAGATTTATCACGTAGGATTATGTCACGAGATATATAGAAAATATTACTTTTGGCAATAATAAATTATTTTTGTCAATAATGAATTTTTCTTATTTTTGTTTACATACTAAAAATCAAAATGATAGACCCTTATTGGCTCTGGTAATATTGCCACGTAATACCTCTATTATATACAAGACTTTCTCCTCCTTAACTTAGTACTCAAGCATTAGATGGCATTTCAAGGAATCAACCCCTTTTTTAAAAAAAAAAATTAACCAAATAATCTTTACATGGTTATTTTATTATCTTTTTTTATTATCAAATCATTCTTTTTACGATTGTTGCTCGAATAATCATCAAGAGAATGTAACATGAAATTGTGAATTTGCTAAATGAAAAAAATAGGTTGCTAAAATGAAAAGAAAATTCCTTCAATAAATTAAGCTAAAGTTACTTAAGTACATGTGAAATTAGACATGACATAAGACTGTAACATTTTGTCAAACAAATCCTTAGTTTTATCCAAACACGATAAGAACTAACATAAATGCTCCCTATGTTTGTGTTTTCCTTAAGTTTGTATCTCGGTATTGCTGTGTCATTATTTAACTTTTAGTTTATAACCATTTTTTTATAAATATTTAATTAATTTAAAATTATTATTCTCAAATATTATGGTGTAATTCTCAAATTTATTAAGAAATATCGAAAATTAGTGAAGATCATATCTCCTAAATAAGAAGATATAAAAAAATTTAACAAAATTGCAGTAATTTTGAAACTTATATAACATTACTCCTGCTACAGCATGCGAACTTTTTCTATATATATATATATATTATGTGCAAGTGTCTACTAAAGGCATATGCAATTAGTGTGGATTTTCAGTGACTTGGATGTCCATCTATTTTAAAGGCGAGATGAGCATCCACTAGTGGGAAAAAAAAAAAGAGGAATAGTTTTGCAGTTTAACATCAAAACCATCACGGTTTTCTGAAGATGATGGGCCTAATATTCATGAAGAAAGGCAATACTAGGTGGTATCTCAGCTGAAAAATATTCTGATCACCCGAGGTTGTGATTGAAGTAGTAAGGTTATGCCCCTTCAAATGGGATATCAGAAGTTCAAATCTTCCCGCCTTTAGTGATTCGACAGTCGCTTAACGGATAAAAGTTACTCTAGGGATAACATGTTGATCTTCCCCAAGAGTTCACATCGATGGAAAGGTTTGGCACCTCGATGTCAGCTCTTCGCCACCTAGGGTTGTAGAGTATATGTTCCAAGGATTGGGCTGTTCACCTATTAAAGCAGCACGTGAGCTCGATTCATAACATTGTGAGACAATTCGGTGGCATCAAAGGGTGCCTACAGATGAACCACGCTCAATGCAGCACAAACTAAAGCCCAGGATTACACTACTCATGTTGCTCTTCCCATTTTTCTTGGCTGAAGGTGTTGCTCTTCCCATAGCTGAATACAGGTTAGGCTCATTGGCTCTTGACAGTGCCTCTGAGAAGAAGAAAACGTTAAGTCGTTTTTTTTTTTTTGGATAAAGTGGGCGTTTCTTTCATTAAAAGTAAATTACATAACAGAGTTCAAGTTAGCCCAAAGGCTTGACATACGAATACGGGTAGTCCCTACAATCATCATACAAAATGTTGTTAATAGCAACAGGAGGTTCCATAAACCGGACAGAATGTTCGTGTAATGCAGTCCCAATCCTAGCTAAAGCATCCGCACAAAAGTTAGCCTCCCGATAAATATGTCTTGCTTCCAACTGATTGAATCTACTGCTCAAGAGCCTGCAATCAATGACAACCGAGTTAAGAAAAATGTTAACTGCAACGTCACCCACACCATGTCATAAACAGTTTCTGTGTCTAGCTCGACTTGAAGATTTTCGATCCCCAAGTCAAGAGCTAGTCGAAGTCCATCTCAGAGTGCCCACAGTTCAGCATTGGCACTCGAGGCTACTTCAAGTTTCTGGAAAATCCTCTTCACCACCTGCCATTTGAATCCTGAATGACACCTCTTGCACCTGCCTTACCGGGATCGCTAATAGGCAAACCATCAGTGTTAAGTTTAAACCATCCCGGTCTCGGAGGCGATCAGGCTACAATAAATTCAGTTCGAACTTTCCTACCACAGAGAGATTTGCTCGAGAAGAACTCAGCTGCTCTTTCAAGCATGAATCGAGGTCCTTGTGAAGAGGATGACCTCTGAACAACATGGAGTTTCTATTCAACCATAAATGCCAAACAGCAAAAGGAAAAATAATGGAACATAGAATAGACAGAGTATGAGTTTTCGTTAGCTTGACAATTCACATGAAGCCAAGAAGTAGAAGGGATACTGAAGGTGGCATGCTTAGTACGAGAACATCCCAGATTGTTCCAAAATGTTCTTGTCTTGGAACAATCACGAAGGATGTGAAGGATAGTTTCCGGTTCAAGCTGACACTGTTTACACAGAGGATTTAATGAAAGACCACGTTTGGAGAGAGTGTCAGCCATGGCTAACTTATTGTGTTCGCACTGGCACAGGAAGGTTTGGATTTTATGGAGGCCATGAGTTTTTCAAATCCACTCCCGCTCGTGATTGTGAGTACGAGTTGGGTCCCAACCCATAGCAATGTCATAAGCTGAGTTGAGGTTAAAATCACCCTTCTAAGAGAATTTCCAGGCCACCGAGATCCTGGACTTGGCAAGATTGATTTTCTGTCCAGACTAGTAGCAAAATTTGTCAAGGGTCTCGAGAATGCACGCAAAAGTATTGGAATCTGTGTTAGCGAAGAGCAGGAGATCGTCAGTGAAGAAAGGACGGGAAATAATGGGGCCATATCAGATCTTGATGCTTTAACACCTTTCCATTGCCCCGACCCTGTGCCCTCGTTAATGAGGGCACTTAGAAATTCCATACAGAGGATGAACAAGATGGTGAAATCTGGTCCCCTTGTCTGATGCCTTTAGTAGGCGATAATGGCGCGACTTGTCCACCGTCAAGAAGAATAGAGTCACGGGAGATGAGACACAGTTCATGATGATTTTGATCCAAGAGTCAGGGGAACTGAAAGTGGGTGAGCGCTTCCCGGATGAAAGGGCCATTCAAGCCGGTCATAAGCTTTCTCCAGATCGATTTTGATCACCATGATCCCAGAATTGCCACTTTTCTTCTTCGTAGAATGAAGATTTTCTCTAAGGACCACAACATTATCAGTAGCCCGTCGGCTTAGAACGAAACTGCACTGACATGGGGATATAATTCGATCCAAATGTGGACGAATTCGATTCACAAGGACTTCTGAAAATGATTTTACAGGCAGTGTTACGGAAACCGATGGGGGTGATATTGAGAAATCAATTCAGGAGCACGGCAATTGGGGCGATATTGACTTGTTATCGTACATCGTTATGGATTTATAAGAGATTGTGAGCTAAATTTATTAGATTGAGTTTTTGAATGGAAGATGGTCTAAATTATTTTTAGACCCAACGGAAAATCTATATCTATATCTATATAATATATTAAAAGTCGATACGACTCACCTTGCAATGTCACGTAGGACAGAAGAGAGTTTTCCTTGTGTGACTATTCGTATGACCGCTAATAGTAATTTTACAAATGGCATAGTATCGCAATACCACATCACTTTTTGAAACCGAAACACCTGCACTCATGGAACATGTAAAGATGAAAGCTATATTGAATTATTTTAGAAAAATAGCTCTCTGTAGATGAGCTTGTTTCTTCCAGGCGAAAGGGTTGTTGAGGAGATAAATTTAAGGACAAAGACCAATTTTTTATTGAATTATACTGCTTTTTTTTTTGTTTGGATTCCATTGATTTACTATTGTTTCTCTTTCATAGAGGGGCAGATGCGCTGATTGCAAATACTGGATTGGGAAAGTAACCACATCATATTGTAAGCAAGCATGTGTACGTACTACTTACAAGTGTTTCATCATTCACGATATTAACGGATCATAATTTACATTAGCATTTTTAGTAAATATTAAAAAAAGAAAATTGTTCGGCTCAATAACTCTAGCCCGAGGATACGTGCGGGTGCGTTGTCTAATTTAATTAAAAAAGAGAAGGAAAAGGTTTTAGGAGATGGGGAGTTTATTTTAATGCTATGACTTGCATCACATCGGCTCTCATTTTTCTTTTCTTTCAGAGAAAAAAAAGGGAGGAATATTCTCCTTTTCTTCGGTAGACTGGGAAACTGGCAAGATCATTTGAGAATCACAATCCAAAGACTGATTTCTTATTAGCTTTTGACCACATAAATTCGACAAGCCTGCTTGATCATACAGCAGATATATTTCTTCTTCGGACTATATTGATTTCATAGGACCCATCTTGTCTTGTCATTTTCACGTTTTGTCTCAGTAGTTTCGTTTCCTATCGCACAATAAATTTCAATACACGTCAAGCACCACTAATCTCAGTGCGTACCCAAAATATAACTAAATTTTCTTATAATTTTTGAAACTATATTGATTGAACTGCACCTGTGTGGCATGATTTGCAACCATACTTTCTAATAGAAATGGAATTTTCTATAAAATATATATAACGTGACCGAAAAGAATTAATAAAGTTTAATCATCACACAATTTATTCACATGTTTGCTGTACTTACTTTTCACAAGTCAAGAGGAAATGAGACGGTAGTATGTGTATCTCATTTTTCTTATATATATATATATATATAATACCAGCACTTTTTTATGCACTATGTTATCGCAAATATGCAGCAAAGAGAATAACACGTACAAGGTTTTCCTGTGGTCTTGGATGGTCCGTCTCGTGGACCATCTTTTCCCCTTAAAATTCTCTTTAAATATGGCGGACTGATCGGACGGCCTAATGACACGGACCACAGAACTATAGCACCTCGTTCCTATCCGTTACACACAATACTTTTTTTCACGTCTCCTAAAGTATCCGGACTGAAAACTTGCAACATGACATAATATAGGTGAGGTGATGGTGAGGATCCCCCACGGTGCCCCAGTTGGCTCCATCAGATGCCTTGATTTTGATCCCGCAGGATCTTTCCTCCAGCAGGGAGCAGCTCTTATCTTCATTTGCTCCATCTCTGACCATTCACTTTTAGCTTCTTCGTGTCCCTCACTGTCTGTCTGTCTGTCTTGTCTGTCTGTGTCCTCCTCACACCCACGTTTCTTGATTTTCTGTGCCATAGTTTTCCATTTCCAAATCCTACAAAAACCCAGAAACCACACTGCCTCTCATTTCCTTTTCCTCTTACCCTCCTAGTCCCATCCCATCATTCTTGTTTCTGGGCTCTCTGCTCACTTTGCAGGGACAACTAGGAAGAAGGGAAAGAAACCAAAGGGAGTTTGTTGAGGGGTGGTTGTTACCGGAGTGACTGAGATAGAGGAAAGTGGTGGTGGGGGGGGATGAAGATACAGTGCGATGTGTGCGAGAGGGCTCCGGCGACGGTGATATGCTGCGCCGACGAGGCGGCTCTCTGCTCCAAGTGCGACTTCGAAGTCCACACCGCCAACAAGCTCGCGAGCAAGCACCAGCGCCTCCTCCTTCAGTGCCTCTCCAATTACAAGCTCCCCCGCTGTGATATCTGCCAAGTAAATATTACTCCACGTCTCCTGCTCGGTCGCCTGAATTTCACTGTGTCTTGGATGATGACAGTAATAAATTTGGTTTAGTGTTTTCTTTGGTTGCTTTTGGCCTTTTCCACCTTTGATGTAGAGCTACAGTTGATGAAATAAGGTAAGGCTGTTAAATATGAAATTTTGAAATTTTGAGCGACACAACTGTTTAATTTGAAAGATTAATCTTGTTAAATATGACGCAGTATAGTTATTTGTTACTTAATAAAACCACAAATCCATCGCCTAAAAGTGCTAGGCCAATTCGGCATTATAGCTTGTTACGAGGTTGATGTGAAGTCAAATTGAGTAAAAATTATCTCCTTTTGGGTGCTCGTATTGTTCTCTTCTAGGCCGTCGGTCATGGGTCCAGCAGATGATTCTCTGGTGATGCTGCTTCATTAGTAGCAACGGACCATAATATGGGGTATGACTTTAGCTGCGGTGTCGCATCTGTAAACACCACCGTGCCGATCGTACTCGCAGAGCAGTTCAGTGATAGTTGAAGTCTTGAAGAAGTATTAGACCTTACAATTAGCATAAATTATGTCTGACTTCGGGTTATACCAGTCTCCCCTTTTAAATCCCGTGGTCTTCGCACTTTTGGGCCTCCGGCATCGTTGGCAGCCTCCAGAAATAGTACGCTCCCAGAGTCCTCACAAGCTTGTTCCCAGTCTATCATGACCTGTAAAAGCATGGCTCCTCATCTAAAATGGTGCTCACCGATCGGCTTCACAGATGAGCCAATGAATTTCCCTATTGTGGGATAGCAACAATCATGTTAGCCTAGTTCTGCTGGCTAGTATTCCACATTATCCAGGTTAAGAGAGAAGTTGCCATCAGTCGGAACCTCTTGCTGTAACAGTGCCTGTATCTCAGCCCCATGGGTGGGCTCTGGAACAGAGCTAACTCACAGGCTATGGTGTTGTGTCCTACCTGTTGCGCCGAATAGTTAACATGCATGCTTTGACATGTGTGATTAAGAATTTTTTCCGAAACAAAGACATGAACACTGGATCGGCATAGTGTGAATCTATATTGAATATGGATATACCTCAAAGCAGTGATCTTCAGTCTCTTTGTTTTCAGTTTTTCCTTATAGTTTGCATGTTTTTGAAACTTGCAAATCGGGAAGGTGCTTTAGCAGCATACTTCTCCAGGATACAATCGTCCGCTCTGGTAGTTAAGTCCTGACTTGCAGAAATTTTGTTGTACAGGAGAAGGCAGCTCTCATTTTCTGCGTAGAGGATAGAGCACTCTTCTGTCAAGACTGTGATGAATCGATTCATTCGGCTCATAGCCTTTCGGCCAACCACCAGAGGTTTCTTGCCACTGGAATCCGGGTGGCTTTAAGCTCCAAGTGCACAAGTGGCAGCCAGAAGGGTCCCTTCGAGCCACCAAGCCAGAATACCCCACAAAACCCGATGAAAACCCCAAAACCACAACAGGCTTCTCTGTCAACAGGATGGAGCGTCGATGAACTGTTGCAGTTATCAGAGCTCGAGTCCTCTGAGAAGGTTAGATGACAAACCCATCGATGCATATCCACATAAACGGGCACCAACTTATATTGACGCACACTTTTATTCTGTTCTTTTCTGGGTGCCATACACTTGTTTTAGGGCTATAATTCGAGAACTTATGCTCTGGTCATTCTCTGGAACCGAAAAAAATACGGGATACGAACATCTGCATTTCCTCTAGAAGAGCTTCATAGATTCAATCTCTTGTTAAGGCAATCCTATGCATTTCTGCTGTTTATCTTTTAAGATGAAGAAGGAAAAAGATAGTTTCTGGAATCAAACAAAGCAATATCTTCACTTGCAATTACGATTGATTTGGTACCGGAAACACAGTTTCTATAACAAGTTGGATGCTCTTCAGCATACCATAAGCATTTAGTAGTTTACCGAAAACTGGCACTTACTACAGATTTTTGAACACGCAGAGAAATCGTCTTTTATTATATATTGGATGGGCAATTTGCATCTGTGTTTTATAACCGAATGTCAGATGAATAGAGTCAGCCGATTTAAATCAAACTTTTCCTTGTTTCTATTTAGATTTTGAATATGAACTTATGAACTTGTGAAATTACGTATTGCCTTAGTATTTCGAACATCCCCTTACAACTTAGAACAGATTCTCCATCATATGAAAACATGGTTATGCTAACTGTGTTTGATTTTCTTGAATGCTGCAGAAGGATCAGCTTGGGTTCGGAGAGCTAGAGTGGCTAGCTGACGTGGGGCTCTTCGGAGAACAGAGCACTCATCATCAGGAAACCCTTACTGCAGCTGAGGTTCCTCAGCTCCCAGTTTCACAGCCGAGCAGCTTTCCTGCCCCTAACTGCCGGACCAACAAATTCACCGTCTCTGCACAGAAGAAGCCGAGGATTGACATTGCAGAAGATGATGATGATGATGATGAGCACTTCACTGTCCCCGACCTCGGCTTGGATTGAAAACCTATGTTCCCTTACTCTATCTCGCATTGGTGGAGAGGTACAGATTTGGTAGTTTATCTGGCTAGCTAGCTTAATTACGATAATATATATCTATATATATATGATCTACTGATGATTTCATACGCTTAGTGAGGTCGATATTATTAGCAGAATTTATACATAGATATAATCGGTACTCGTATAATATTGGAAGATATTATGTGTCCTTCCTGATTGAGCATTGTATCCCAAAGAACGTGTTCCGACACATAAAGTATGTAGACGGTTGTAATACCTGCTTTCTCACGTAGTTTGGAAACTGGATCAAGCCGGCTGGTCAGACCGGTGGACAGGACACTAAACTGCTACCTGTTTGGGGAATTCGGTAAGGATCGAATCTGCAACTATGTATGAAGCTAGTTTTTTGTTGAGCAATTATTTTTCTTACCACATCAATATTACTTCTTTATACAAACCTGGTTGGCATATGAAACCCGGTCGAGCCCATAGACCCATGTATAACTAAACAGTACATATATCGAAGCCGAACAAACTGTTCGATTTATTAATTTTGAAATGTTGGTAGGTGCCTTCCTGCATTTCAATCAAAGGGATTTTCAGGTGAAGACTTTAAAATTAAAGTCTTAGATGCTTGAGATTGACAGCATGCAGATATTTAGCCGTGAGTTTATATAAAGAAAGAACTTTATTGATCGTTTAACATGTCATTGGGAGAATTAACCGTTGAACAATTTCTCGTGAAACTTCAAACATATGCAAATTATCAGTGCCAATATCAAAACCAGTTAAATTATCCGTGCCTCTTTATAACTATTAGATTTTCTATTTCGTTATACAGTTCAGTCGTCGTCGAAAGGCAGTAGAAAAATCCAATAAGTTTGGTACTTAAAGAGAATTGACTTCTTCGGAGAAGTTCAAAGTTTAAGTTATCCTGGAACCCATACAAAATAATACTCTCATATGGGAACACTTACACGGCCTGTTGAGCGAATCCCGAACATCCAACGATAAGAGAGGAGTTTTCAGGAACACGATGATAGACGCGAGGTGAGGCAATCTCCAGCAAAAGGAAGAGGGGTAAATACTTGATCAATTTCAAATCTTCACTTCCTTTTCCAAGCAAATTTTATTAGATAATAATACCTTGAAGCATTGGGGAAGTCTTCCAATCATTACATGCAAAGAAAAAAAAGAGAGGAGAGCCTCAATGAGAAGACCAAAAGAAGAAAGCCTCGTCGAATTTGATGAGCAAACTCCCTACTGAAGAAGAAAGAAACGAAAGAAAAACTAAGGGGAGAATGACAAGGAAAAGGAATTTGCAAAGTTTCAAGTTCATTTGGAGCCCTTCATGAGGCTCAGGACTTCATCCGCAGTTGGAAGGGCCGGGATTGCTCCCTTCTTGGTGGTTGTGATGGCTCCACATGCGTTCGCAAACTTCAGCGCCTCCCTCAGCCTCGATTCGTCCTGCATTCCCATCAAAATCAATGTCACATGTTAACACCAACATTGTCAGGATCCGGTCTTTTAGATGGGTTGAAAGCAGAAGGCAGTGAAAAAGAAAATCGGTCCAAGTTTGTTGTCTGCAGCACATTTTGCAATAAGACTGCAGTGGCTACAATAATAATAAGCTGTCGAAGAGGTCAACTTCTTTCTAAAAAAACTCAATCCGTCACACAGATTGTAGGGGCAAAGGCCCCCGAGTTTATGATCGATTGAGATTGACAAGGATGTAAGAGTCATTTTCAGTGGTACATTAGATGAGAAGATCACCGGAAACATACTCTTTTATGCCATTCACTAAAGCACAAAAAAATGAAGGCCGTGTTACCTCGATTAGGGAGTGGTCGTCAACGATCTTGCAGAGAAGAGCTCCCACAAATGAATCGCCAGCACCAGTGGTATCCACTGCATTTACATGGTAAGCCTCGACATGGCCGCAGAAATTCTGTATACGAGGGGGGAAAAAAGAGCAAATTTTAGCTTAAGTTAGCATGAACAGTTAGAAGCCAGTGGCCTATACATAATTCTAAAAATGGACGAGTAGAACACAGAGGGAAAGCAGACATGTATTATCAAAAAGTAAAACTGTCCAATAACAACATTAAGAAAGATCAAATAAGTTCAGGATACTCTCCCACCAACTCCATGATGGAGAAAGCCAAACCAAAATTGAATTTCAAATTAATATATCTAAGTGGCTATTTGTCATTTTTAAATATCTTAGTGTAATCAGGTGGGTGGCGACAAAACCCTTTCTTATTACTTTGATTGGCCGCTAGCCGTTTAGTCCCATACTAGTATGTACGTTTAATCCTACCACTACACGATACAATGCAGATAAATATTTTTAAAGTGAATCTTCACTGTGTGCATCAGTTTGTCAGACATAGAACTCTGACAATGACTGTGGAGCTAAACGGAGACATCATATATCCATAATGTATTACATTTTTTGTTTTCTTGCTAATGGGGAAAGGGAAAGGTGCTGCGAGATATGGCTATAAAGAATGATAATTACTTGATATCAGCATCAAGACCTTGCAAGTCGATGACCACATTAAGAAAAATATCTCGATGATATGACACTATCAGCTGTTCTATCCTTTGTGTGTTTCATAACACAAAATGGCAAATCCTCGTTATACCCTTATATAGTGCTTTATTTGTTTCCCAGAAAAAGCATCAAGACAGCATCCAACTAATGTGTGCATGTTACTAATGCTATGCACTAAGATGCAAAAAGAAAGGGTCATGCGATCAAAACATAGAAACTGCGATCGCAGCATCAGATTATTTGAACATTGGAAAGAAAAGCAGACACTGACACAATAGAAAATGAGAACCCAATGATCCCACTCACCTTGGTGTAGTATCTGCAGCCCTTTTCGCCCAGGGTGACGAGGAGGAGCTTGAGGTTAGGGTGCCATAGAGACATTGCAGAGGCATCGTCAATCTTGTCACTTCCAGTAAGGAACTCCAGCTCCACATCGCTGATCTTGATCAAGTCCGCCTTTTCCCAGATGCTCATGATCTGCTCACGGGCATCCTCGGCCGATGGCCACAGAGGGAGCCTGAGGTTGGGGTCATAGGAGAGGAGGGCCCCAGCGTCCCGGGCCACTTGCATGGCCTTCAGATGGGCTGATCTGCATGGCTCAACGATCAAGCTGATCGAGCCATAATGGAACACTTTGGCCTGCAACAATGACACAAAAGATCTTTAGGACATCTCTTATTCCCCAGCAACTTCAACTGCTTAGGTCATGAATAAAGCATTACAACTATGGCCAAGTTGAATGTATGAAGGTCAAAACCGAACTAAACCGCAATGCCACCAAATAGTCCAAACTTAGCCTCATTGAAGAAAAGATAATATCTCATCAGGGCATTTACTCCCCGCTGTTCTATTTGGACCCCATGAACAGCATAAAAGCTAACCTACCCCATTGTCCTTGCAGTTCTAAGGGCGCATCTATACTTCCAAGATCAAACAAAGTGCACTGTCCTGACAAGGCCGACATGAAATAGCAGCTATTAAAACACTCAGCTGTAACCCAACTGAAAAGCCCACCAAAAACCAAGATCTCAAGCCCCAACCAGACTGAACGTTGCTCCGCAATTATCCCGAATAACTCAGGTTACATAAAATTTCCCAATATTGAGCAGTTGTTAAAAAGAAAGAATTTTTTTATTCACCTTAAAAAAAAAGGAGTTTCTAACAAATTCCTGTAAAGGGCAGCTTCTATCGCCTGAGGTTCCAATTCCCGCGGGCGGCGCGCGGGTTTGGTCAAAAGTAATTTGGCGCCTCCATGGATTAGCAAATGGCCAGCCAAAAGTCAAAGCTATTGACCAAAAACAGTGCCCTTCGGAGCATGTGGGCATTCAATTACCTGCCCATCCAGCCTCTAGCACGCCATATTTACTATAATAATTAAAAAAATTATATGGTACATAGGTATATATCACGCGCTATTATTTTTAAATTAAACTAATAATTGGATTAAATTGACACTAAAAATTATTTAAACCGCATTATCCGCCTGCTATTGCCATTCGCTATCCATCATCACCGGAATACGGCCTGTCAGCAACAGGCGGTAAAATCAAGCTCCAAAAGATCTGGCCGGACGCCTTAAAAAATCTCCCTTTTTTGGCTTCGGTAAGCCGGAAAGATCTCCCGAGCAAGGACGGAAAATCAATCCGTTCTCCCCTGAGGAAAATCCACCCCAGGTGGGTCCCACATTCACAAGCCGTCACACTCACGTGAGACCGACCCTCTCTCCTCGCTCTTGATTAGATTCCCTTCACATTTCGCCCGTTCGATGAAAGTCAAATTCAATAAATCAGATTACACCCCAAATAAAAGGGGAAATTTTCGTAATTTCGTGGAAGTTTGTCAAAATTTTCAAAAATAAAAATAAAAATGAAAATATGGTAATGTGAATTGCGACGGTGCAGAGGATAAACTAGTAATTTCAAATCGGATGGAGGAAAGGAATGGCGGAATCCCACGGCGGGAGAGACGAGTCAGCTGCAGCTTATTGGTAGGATCTGCGGTATAGACCACCAGCGGGGCCCACAGGATCCCACGTGGCCGAATCAGGGAGGCCGCCTGGCGAGACCGCCGGGTCAGATTAGCAGAGAGGAGAGGGACCGGACTGTGACAGTCTTCGCCTCAATGATCGCAGAGTAAAACTGGGGAGAGAGAGCACAGTCGAACACGGAGAGAGAGAGAGAGTGCTTACGGATCTGATGAGCTCGAGGTTGAGCTCCTCGGGCTTGAGCAGCATGTCGGCGCTGGGGTTCCGGTAGAACATGAACTCGCGCTCGCCGTCGGCGCGGAGGGTGACGAAGGCGAGGGCGGTCCTGGCGCCCTGGTCGAAGTTGATCCCCTCGGCTTTCACGCCGTACTGCTTCAGGATCCCGGCGAGCATGTGCCCGAACTCGTCGTCGCCGAGCTTGCCGACGAACGCTGACTTCCCGCCCAGCCTGGTGACGGCGATCGCCACGTTGGCCGGGGCGCCCCCAGGGGCCTTGACGAACCCCGGCGCCTCGGCGAGGGACACGCCGGAGACGGTGGGGACGAAGTCGATCAGCATCTCGCCGAAGCTCACGATCAGGCCGCTGGAGCTGCCGTTGGACGCCATTGCAAAGGTTTCAGATTCAGGAAGAGGGGAGAGAGAGAGAGAGAGAGAGAGAGAGAGAGAGAGGATTATATGAAGAAGGCTAGAGAGAGAGAGTGGGGGAGGAGACGAAGAAGAGAGTCTCGGGGCTTATTTATAGAGACGAGGTTGTTGGAGATGGATATTAGAGGATTTTGAAGTAGCAGAAATATATCTTTGTATTTCATTTATTAATTTCATCTTTTACCAAATAGAGATTTATTTATCACACCAAAAATTAAAGAAAAAAATATTTTCTTTTAATTTATTTGCATAATAATAAGGTCGAATATCACTAGCCATCTATCGGAAATCTAGATATTTTGATTTGATTACCATCAGCTAGACTTTTTCTGTAATCCAAAATGGATCTCCCCGTTGAATATTGATTGATAAGATCTCTTGACATTCAAAATTGAAATAGATCAAATCTAACTCGAGATTCCGAATGGATCAAGATATTTAAACAAACAATCAAAAATGTTGTTATGTTAATCTGAACTCTTATCTAAACTTATTCGGTTTCGGTAAGTGGGAGATCGAGCGACATTCAACAGATATAGACGTTTGTGTTTAGACGAGCCGATCTCGTGACGATGAATTTCGAATGTTAAATTTTGAGAGAGAATTTGTGGGTAAGATCTAATCGACAATGGTTCCTCTTGAAGGAACCGGCAATTCCTTTTCCAACAAGCAAAACAGAAAATTTTGTTTTCCTCCTTTGGTTGGGTGGGGCAAGCATCATAACCATAAAATAATGATGTAGTCGCCTATGTGAACACGTATTAATAGATTTTAGAATATTATATTATATATTTAGTAGGAAAAAAATAGTACTCAAGGTTGCGTGGGTCAAAAAATTCATTTAAAAGATATTACAAACCAATATATATATGATTTTAATTAAATCAAAACCGTTTATTTTAAATATTTATGCACGAACATATTCGTCGATCAACATACATAAAATTTTATTAGTGAATATTGAATAATATCATATAACTTCTTATTATTTAAAGAAAAAAGGATAAAGGTTTTTATTCCTTTCTATCTCTTTCAAGTTTATTAATTGTGTAATAAAACCCATCTACAAATCAGATTATACCCTTTTGCTCACTATCATCCTTTGATTTTTCACCTCACCTCTTGTATATATTTTTCATGTTTGTACCCTCTCTTAGTCTAGTTAATCCTTGTGAACTTGACAATGCTAGACCTCTTATCATGATGCTAAATTTGTTCTTACAGAACGGCTACTATGTTTGTTCCTCTTTAATCATATTCCATATCATTTTGTTGAGATATATTGTTCCTTACGGAAAAATTAAAAGAGAAACCATAAGCATATATGAGGCTTAGATTCAATAATATATCAGTTTAAGATTTTGGGTTGCAGATGAACTCAAATCCGTGTAGATCCAAGTGAGAGTTTTACATGGTATCAAAGGGGGTTATGCTTTCACGCATATGTGTGCTCACACCACACCAGATTTGGTTTCGAGGTGGCCAAAAATGTACATTAGTCAGGTCCGAGAGTGGCCTGGTGCAATCCCGAGATAACTAAAGATGCACCTCTAGTTAGAATCGAGTGTGGAGCTTGAGGTTATTTGGTGTTTGTCCCCCTCGTCCGAGCACGAAAAAGGATGCGTGGCTCGTGGTTAGTTGTTGAAGTCGATTATTTCAAGGCCCGTGACACGTGCTAAACCATACGTTGCTATGTGAGGGCCGATATTAAGATATGTTGTCCAACACGGAAAAATTGAGAAAAAACCACAAGCATATATGAGGCTTGAGGTTTGAGTTCAGCAGACTATCAGCTTAAGTTTTTTGTTTGTAAATTGGCTCAAGTTCGTGTAGGTTTAAGTGAAAATTTTACACATTTTCACAACTTTATAATAATTATCGAAAGAGTTGAGCCGATGGACAATAAAATCTCACCTAATTATTCTTATTAATCTCGATTCTCCACTCCCGTGTTGTTGCAATGTCAGCTTTTTGCGCTCAAGCTCTTTTCTTCCTATAGAGAAGTAGTCCATCCACATCATACTCGCATGTATTGATTATATACTGATGCAATTGCAATCAAAACTATGTATAATATTATTAAAATGAACGTATGCAAAAGACAGAAGCATAATAATATAAAATATGAATCGAATAAGGTTTGAATTGAACAGAGTAAAAAGCTAATGACGGAATCATGGAAATGGAGAAAGGTATCGGACCAAATTGACTTAGCTAAGGAGGTTTGGTGTAGTGATATCTCGGATTAGATCCTCATTAGAGCGAATCTCGTGCCTCTTTATTAATTAGTTTTTACTATTTTTGTATACAAAGAGCTTTTTCTTATAATGAGAATAAAAAAACTAAATTTAGTTAAATTAAATTTGTGCCATATCAATATTTGAGTGAATGAGAGGGAAAAAGAGGGAAGAGAGAATAAGCTGGATGAATCTAATTTAGTTGCTTTGGCGGAAAAAAAGAAGAATCTAACTTCAATCAAATGTATACTATATACATTTATGTGGAAAAGTGAGGCAAAAGATATTGTTTTTATATATATATAAGAAATATACAGAATTCAGAATTGTCCTATTGCCACTCAGGGTGTTCGACAAATTAATTTAACATGATGTATAGATAGAAATAATCACTTTTTATATATATTATATATATTTATGATGTGAGTTTAGAGATTTAAGGTATCATATTTATTGAAAATTTAAGAAAATAAATTAGGAGGAAGAGGAGAGAGAGCATAAAGAGAGGAAAGGAAAGAAGTTAGAGAAGTGGTGGATAAATGGTCAAATTAATTATATTATTTTATTATTGTTGATATTAAAATAAAAACGAATGTTTTTTATTAGGTCCATAAAATTAGGGGGCTTTTGGATTCTAAGGTAAAAAAAAAATTACTTTTTTATGAATAAAAAAAAAGTAGGTCACGCCAAACTTTTTTTTCCCAATTCATTCTAGACAACAGATGTATTGACGAATAAGAAATTCTCCAGTCTTTTTCTTTTTTGGCCAAAGAAAAAAAGAAATTCTCCGGTCACTTAATTCCATCTTGAAAGAATAAAAAACAGAGATTCGAATTCGATTTTTTATCTAAAAGTACGAATAGAATCTATACATCCATTCCAAGTTCACACGATACAAACTCCTCCCGTGTAGCAATCTCAGCACATTTGAACAAATTGTCGTTTCAAAATTTTGATATATCTCAATATTATTATCATCTTTTTCTTCTTTTGTCGTATGTTTTCAAATTGGGAAAATATTCTTCAATATTTGTGGATGCATATAGTACATGCCACCTTTTAATTAAACAGGTCACTTCCCCTGATTTAGAAAAATGGCATCTCAAGCACACTGTTTTGTTTCTTAATTCAGTAAGAAGAGGTATAGGCCTTCTTTTATTCCCGTTTAAGAATTATTTAGCTTTCGCTATGAGTAGTTTTAGTAAAAATTATAAATAAAAAGTTCTTTGATATTAAGATCGACATATCAATAGACCAGAAAATATTATACTAATTATATCAATTATGTAAAAAAGAATTGTCCAAAAAAATTCAAGTCTAAAAACTGTGATGAAGAATAATTTTATTGGACCACCTACATGGTCTGTGACTAGACTGACCTATCCATTCGACTTATGGCAAGTGCGTGAAAACATTCTCAAGATCATTTCTATTATTTTTTCATGAATATGTAGATTTTCTTAATTTTTAAGAAAAAATGATATTTACTTTTTTGACCTCAAATAATTAGTATTTGTTTGTGAATTACTTTATTTCACTTTATAGTATCATGATTTAACAATACTTTTAACTCACCGAACAGCCAAAGAGACAATAGCAGCTGAGATTTTCAAGAAAATAATAATGATGATGATGATAGCCCCATATTACATCGAATTTTTTCTAAGAAAAAAGAGAAAAATCCTCTTGTGATTTAGGATTGAGACAAATCGCACAATATTTTTTGTTTGGAACAATTAACTTTCTTGTGGTTTGCTCCGTTAGACATAGGGAATTATCGCGTTAATTTTTTCCTTTTTCAGTCCTCAATCTTTAGCATTTTAATCATTTTAATTCTAAATCTTTTTCTTTTATTATTCATATCCTCAACTTTTTATTTTATTTCATTTTACTCCTATAAAGAAAATCGAAAGGGAATGAGGGGTCGAGGCCGCCAATCAGTGACCCCGACCCCTCCATCGAGGTCGTCGGTACCCGCAGAGGACGTTGACGACCTCAATGGAGAGGTCGAGGTCGCCGATTGGCGGTCCCAACCTCGAATCGACTGAGGACTCCGAGTCGGAGGTCACAAATCGGGGACCCCAACCCCTCTACCGAGGTTGCCGGGACCGGGGTTGGGACCGCCAATCGGCGATCCCAACCCCTCCACTAAGGTCATCAGCGTCCTCCGTGGGTACCGACGGAGAGTCCTCGGTCGATTCGGGGTTGAGGTCACCAATCGGTGACCCCGACCTCTCCACCGAGGTCGCTGGTGTCCTCTGTGGGTATCGGCCACCTCGGTGGAGGGATCGGAGTTGCCGATTGGTGGCCCCAACCTCTCCTTCTCTTTCAATTTTCTTTAGGGATAATAGCGTCATATAGCCTAACGTTTGAAGGAATTCTTAGTTCTAACCCAAACTTGATTTTTTACCTGAGATATCCCAACGTTGATGTATTGATTTCAAATCTATCCCGACGCTAACTTATGTCCAAAATTGACGAAATTGCACACGTGGCACATTAATTTTGTAACAAGTGTCGGGATAAATGTGAAATTAACGTGTCATGTGTGCAATTCCGTCAATTTTGGACGGAAAGTTAGCGTCGGGATAGATTTGAAACCAACATGTCAACGTTGGGATATCTTAGATAAAAAATCAAGTTTGGGCTAGAACTAAGAATTCATTCAAACGTTAGGTTATATGGCGCTATTAACCCTTTTCTTTATAGGACTAAAATGAAACAAAATAAAAAGTTGAGGATATGAATGATAAAAGAAAAGATTTAGAACTAAAATGATGAAAATATTAAAGATTGAGACTGAAAATGAAAAAAATTAACACTGTAACCCCCTATGTCTAACGGAGCAAATAACATGGGGGCTAATTGTTACAAACAAAATAACATTGTGTGATTTGTCCCGATCTCAAACCACAAGAAGGATTTTTGTCTTTTTCCCTTTTTTTCTATGTCATCAACACGCCCCGGTATGAATTTCCAAGAGGACATTAACACGGCATAAGTTATCGAAAGGTGGTACCTCCCTTGCCCATTGCAGGAGGGGCTGTAACCTGTGGGTACCATTCTGGAAATTATTTTGTCTGTATTTCTTGAAACACGGTGCTCTATTGGCTTATTTCAAAATAGGAGCTCCGCCAGTCTTCTTTGATAAAACCTATAAGCGCCTACCTTGAAATTACTTTTCGATCGGATCACAAAATATTCTCAATCTATTAACCTAAAATAAATCATTAACCTAAAATAAATCATGTTCGTGCATTAGATTGGCTCTCATTACGAGGCCGAATGCACTAAGAAAGGCACAATTTTGCATGGAAATTCACGAGAAATGCTGCCTAGTTGTTCTCCCCAACATGTTAAAAATTGTTCAATTTTCTTGAGATTAAGCGAACAAATGAGAAATCAGTACCATTTAATGATTAATTTATTTTTTGTGAGGACCGCAGAGTTCAATAAATTAATTTTATTTGGGTCAAATTAATTAATTAATTTAGAGAAGAGGCCATAATTTAACAAAATTTATGGTGGGCCGTGAACTGAAGGGTGAGGGAGAGGGCCCACGGTTTTCTATCATCGCCCGGTACTCACTCAATTCGACAAGTTGGTGGACGTAATAATTTAACCCGAATTTCTCATCTAACTTTCTCAATTGTTTATTCATTATTCTTAAAATTTTAAATTAAATAGATCGACCAAAGAAAAAGGAGAAAAATAAAATGTTGATATTCTCTTAGATTAGGTCCATCTAAGGTCCATCTAGATAATATTTTCCTACCAAATAATGACCAGCTTTCAGAAATTTGAAACGTACCTATCAAACAAAAAAGACCTAAAACATGATTTCTCGGGTTGTGATCAATGTTTAAAACCTGGCTCGGGTGTTAAAACCGGACTCTTCACTGGGTCGAGGGTAAACTAGTTCAACCACTGGCTTGATTTTTTTTCAATAAATTATAAAAACTTATTGGATTATTAGAAGAAACATAAAAAAATATGAAAAAAATTTAAAATTGACGAACTTAGCCATAAAAGTATTTCTATAGCTTTCTCACCTTTTTTTTAAAATGTTACAATTAAAAAGAATAGTCACAAGCAACAACATATAAAGTTGAAAATCAATATACGAATATTCAAGATTTAAACTTTAAAAAATTATGTATGTACAAGATCAATTTGCAAAATACACTTAAATTAAAAAAGAAATCTTGTATCTTATACCTCTTATCTTATATCTGATCTTATCTTATGTCTTATACTATTATTTAAGCGAAAGTTTTGTATTGTAACCGCTTTTATTTTATTTTATAGTTTGATCTTATTTCTCCCATTTATTCTCCTATTTCTACGGGACAAAAAATCCTAAAAATTGGTCCATTTACCTTCAATTAAGAAAACTCCCTACCTTTTTTTTTTCTTAGTCCTGTCGGGCATTCTCAGTCCTCACTCTACCTTTATTTAATTAGTTACAACTATCAAATATCTACAAAGATAGATCATCATTCCCAAAAATCTAACAATTTTCTATGAATATCAAAATCAAGATTATATAATAAAAATAGGAAAGCGATTGCATACGCGAGTAGCGTGTGCGTGTGCGTGTGCGTGATAGCTAATATCTATATATATATATATTAATTTGTATATTGCATTTACAATACAAAATTTCTTCTGATAATTTTTTTAGACAAAATTGGGGAAAGAAAAGATATGAAATAATTGGTCTATAACGGATGGGGCATTTGGGTTGACGGGTTAAAATAGGTTTTTGGCTGAGTTATTTATCTAATTGGATTTTTGTTAAAATCAGCCCTGACAAGGCATCATATTGCCACTTAACTATCGCCGGGTTGTGAATTGTCGTGAGAACGATGGATGAGCTTTACAATTATAATTAAAACTAGAATATTCTGTTTAGGAAATTAGCCATACCTTCGACTTGAATCCAATGCTATTCCCTCTTTAAATCTAAAAGTTCATTTTTTTCCCCCAACATGTGCGTAATTTGTATAGGTTGAATTATACTTCCAAAAGGAAGCTATGCTCAACAACCATGATTAGTGATAATTGTTAAATCACTTCAACCAGGCTCTTCGTGAAAACAACAAAAGCCAAATAATTAAACAACAAAATAGGTAAAATGTAGTTATTTTGATAATTTAAAATAGGATTACCCAAATCGTTTAAACATGAATATAAAAGTTCAATATTTTAATTTATTAAATATTTATATTATTTATTATCTAGATATATTGTCAATATTGTTTATAAAATATAAAATTTTAGTTAAAAAAGAAATAAAATATACATAAATATCGTCGTAATTCTTATATTAAGTGAATCACTCAAAAGAGAGTTTCTTTTACAAATAATATTTTGAAAATATCATATTTATCAAGCAACCATAATTTATCCGAAATAAAACAATTAAAATATCTATAATAAGATTACATTTGTCTTCTATTTAGTCTATGTAAATTTTTATTATATATATAAATACACACAAACAAGAAAAATGAAAAATGAAGATAATAAAGGAATGAATATATATATATATATATATAAACATACAAGAACATGGAAGAAAATGAATATATATATATATACACGTATATAAACATACAAGAACATGCAAAAATAAAAATGAATATGAAAATGAAAATGAAAAAAAAACATGGGTTTGACATGTGGTTTGAATGAAACAAGAGTTTTAGATGTATTAACTATTGAGAAGCACCCGCACAATGCTAGCGAGAAGATATGGAATTGTTATTGTGGATGTTATAATTTGTTTTAAGTAGATTAAATTTTATATTAATTCATATATCTACCATGTAAAAAAATGTCATTAGATATCACGAAATATATATGGTCTATTCATACTTCTGATACCATCTTTATATTTGATATATATATATATATATTTGCAAAAAAATATCATAACATATCATTGTGTCAAGAACATGTAAAGTGTTTTATTGAAACTATATGTTCTAGAGTTTAACTCATCATTTTGCTCATACTATTCAGCTTCCTTTTTTTTTAGATGTGAAACAATATTCAGAAGATGACATGAATGAAAAATATTAGCAATAATGTCGAATAAAAAAACACACACCCTTAACATGGTTATTTTAGCATTAATTTATCCATTAAAAAGAAAATATAAGAACTCCTATATATAAAAGGAGTAACCTATGCATATCTTTCAATTATCTAATTATTTAAACTTACATGTTTATCCTAAAGAAGGACTTGCTTTTCTAATTGATATTATATTGTGAAAACGCGTAAAAAATGCATAGTAGTTTGAGGACTTGTTGTGAAATCAATTAAAAGATATGTGGATCGATATAGTTTTGTGGATTGTTCGTTAAAAGTATTTATATATAAATATCGTCGTTAAAAGTATTTCATAAATATCATCACCATCACCACAATACAAATTGAAAGAAATCTTACCACCAAGCCATCCTCTTCTCTTTTGTCTCGTTTGGCACAGTAAATTTAATAAACAATGATTTTAGTTTTAATCATAATGAAAAAGGAAAAAATTTAATAACTTCACCGATGTCCCACTGAACAATAATTTTAGTTTTATTTTATGATAGATAGATATTATTTATTTGATTATTTGTATTTTACCAACCATAGAAAGCATTCGCTATATATTAATATGATTGTATTAAATCCGAAAGAAAAGTATATATTTCAATTGCATACTTATATAATAAATTTATGCAATAATGAATGAATCAAGCGTGTACAAATTATAAAACATTTTAAAAATTCTTTTACAAGTATAAAAAAAATACAATTTAAATATGAAATATTTTTAAAAAATAGTTTTGAATTTTAAAAGACAATTCATATCGAAATCCCGAATAATGCATGGGTAAAACACTAGTTATAATTAAAACTAGAATTTTTTGTTTAGGAAATTAGTCAAACCTCCAACTTGAGTGCAATGTTATTCCCTCTGTAAATGTAAAAGTTATTTTTCTCGAGCATGTGCAGTTCTAAATTGTCTAGGTTTATGCTTCCAAAATGAAGCAACGCTCAACAAATATAATCGCGGACAATTGTGAAATCACTTCAATTAGAGTCTTCATGAAAATAACAAAAGCCTTTTCTTTAACTATATGATTTAATACAAGAATTTCGCCTCATAGGCGAAAATTTTGGATGGAAAGCTCTATCCTAATATTTGGACGAATGATTCCGTCAAAAAAGGCATCCACATACAAAGAGAGAAACATTCAAACTGGAATATTCGTCTGTATAAATAGAGATGAAAATTTAAGACTGTATAGTCCGTTTTAAAAAATTGGATGGACCGAGACATATATTTCCGTCCCTATCATAGAGATGAAATTGAGACGAAAATTTCTATCCTAGTATAGAGACGAAATTGATATGGAAAGTTTCGTCCCTAGGGAAAATCCCGTCCCAATTCGGTCTATACCTATTAGAGATGGATCATAGACGAAACTCCTGTCTCAATGGCTTAGAGACGGAAAAGAGCAGGAATATTTTGTCTCAATATTAGGAAACAAATTAGAGATGGAAATATTAGTTTCTATGGCTTAGGCATGGTTTGACAAACACGAGCATCCGTCTCAACTTATTAAAGTCGAATTAGAGGCGGAACTTCCATTTCTACTTTGCAGAGAGAGATCATAGACTGAATTTTCCATCTCAAACACAGTGGAGGAACAATCTGTCCACATCAAATATTATTATAAAAAATATCTTTTTGTTAATAGAGAGAGAAAATTGGATGTTAATCTAAAAATAAAATGCTTCAATTTGTATTATGAATATATTTAATTGTATAAAAAAGGTAAAAGTTGGAGCATAACATAGTGGTAAGGTGCCGAAGGCACATTATCAAATCTCGTCCAGTGCCAATTGGAGGTGTGGGTACACTATGCTCCCGTGTGCTGAGGGCCCGCTTAGTTGTGCTGGCCTTGGCCTCCTGATAGCTATTCCAATTATTTATATTTTTTAAAACTGAAAAAAATTAAAAAAAATTTGAATTTTGAGGGACTTTTGTCAAACAAAAATTTTCGCCTTTATAGCCCTTTTGAGACGGATATGTAGACAAAAATCTCAATGTCATAGAGACGGAAAATTCCGTCCATATTTCATTTATCGTAGACGGAAAGTTCCATCCCAATTCCATCTCAATGAGACCAAATAGTGATGGAAAAATCTGTCTTAATACATCGAGACAAAATTACCCACCTCAATTAATTTGCAACGCTAAAATTACCTACGATGCAAAATCCGTCTCTATTCCGTCCTTATGGGTGGAATAAAGATGAAATAGAGAGATTTTGCCGTCTATATTTCACAGATTTCTTGTAGAGTAGTTGATTCAACAAATGAACATCAACCTCTCCTCTATAATAGAAAGTATTAATACAATCCCAACCTAAGGTAGATGGAATTCTTCCCATAATCGTGAAGAAAAACCTCAACTTAGATGTGCAGTATGATCCCACCGGCTTCATTGAAGCCCAACATGAAAGTAACTACGTCAACTATGCTCAGTATGACAATATTACTTATTTCTCTTGGAAGGAAGATTTTAATGTCAAATGGTAATTTATATATACTTTAAAAAAAAAAACTGACCTTGATTCCCACATAATCAAAACCAGAACGGACTCAAATATTCTTCACAAGTCATCCGATTGAGATGTATAAGAAACAAAAAGGGGGAAAAAAAGATCCAATATGGTGGACTTGATATGATTAAATAACGCAAAATCAAGAGATTCCAAGTTCAACTCTCGTTAATAGTAATGTGTCTTTTATTAGCTATTAGGATTTACATTTCATTGTACTAAATCCATGGTCATGTGCCTCCCATGAAACCGCAAAAAAAAAAAGATGCAATTTGCTTGATAAAGAATTAAGTTTAAATTATCGTGAAATCTTACAAGAGAATATGCTTCATATCGCGTCTCCTACACAATTTGACCAGCCTTACCTATTTCATGGGCATTTTTAGTGTTCACGTGAGACATCCCTTGTGATCCAAAATTACAATCAAAATCTCTTTCATTGTACTAGGCCTATGCCTCCTTTGTAACGAAAAAAAAAAAAACAGTAAGACTTTCTGAGGTTGGGGGTGTTCTGCCCTCGTCTTGGATCAATGAGTATTATTATCAAAATTAAACTAACCCAGACCGAAAACTTGCAGATATATTAATTAGTTAATCAAAAAGGCACGAAGCTCAATATAGATCCTTAACATTAGGGAAAAATCATGACCAAGGGAACTAATAATTAGTATATATATATTTCCCTTAGCTTTGAAGGAAAGGTCAAATGCACGATCATGTTCCCTTGTCTTCCACACGGCATATCTTGACCATGTCGGATAATATCTCAAGATAATTTCTTTCCAATATCACATATAATTTATCTAAATCTCTATTGCATTACCATTACATACTAGAACAAGATAGTGGCCGCGACAAGGATCTTATATTATGAAATAACTAATCTCGGCAGCCCGTCCCCTCTTCTTTTCTAAATAATTTTTTTAATTAATATTTTTAATTATTATTTAATTTAAGTATACGACTCTCTTTTTTCCCGTATGTACCACTTAATATTCGGAAGTTCACTTGAAAGTGAATTGAGATTATTTATGCAATATCTTGGTATTCAATTTTCGTGGTAAATTTCACGTCGGTAAATACGAGAGTATTCAAAGTGAATTCTTATAAGGAAATACGAGAGTTTTATTATTAGAAAAGATTTCATATTTAGAAAGTCTAAAGTGGAAACCTATGTCGGGGTGTAAAAGTCTTTCTTTCTTGAAGTTTTGGTCATAAGATGACTTATATGTGTAACGGTAACAGCAATAAATTAATTAATTGTGAATTGATTAATTAATTGGAAATCAATTTCAAAAGTCATTTGACTCATTATGTAAAATATATATGGATATGTTTTATATATTAATGTGGGGCATTAAATACACACACAAAACCGAAAGAGAGAGAGATCAGAGAGGCACACAGCTAATTAAGAAAATTATAAGCCTACTGCCTTTTGTTTTTGGAGCTGCCGATTAAAACTGTGTTTCTTTTTCGGCCGCCAAGAAGGACGTCCGAGACTGCCTCGTAATTCCTTAGAGACAAACAGCCCGTGTGAACGAGGCTAGAGGCTGCACGTTTGATCGGCTTCAATCATCTACAATGATACGTTCTTGATAGGTGTATTTCGATAACCCTTGTAGAAATAATTATAGAGTTGCTTTGTTTAATTTGAATAAAAGGCTATACCATACCCGGAATACGATTCTAGCTCATGATACGATATTCATATGATGAAAATTTTTTAATTATCTGCGTTTAATTCGATTTTCCTTTCAACGCGCAGCATAACCATTCGTATGCAATCGATCGTGAGCAGCAAGCCATGAGAATTGACGAATTCTCTGTGGCCGTGGCCACTTCCAGATCGCTCTCCAAACCGGTTTCTGAGTTCCCCACGAGTTAGAGGCTCAAAGCCTAGGCCGAATGCGCTGGCAATGCCTCTGCCCCAGTGCTTGCAGCATCCTGAGCCAACAAATCCTTCTCCACGATGGATAGCGTTAGAAGAAGTAAGCTGTGGTAGCAATCCCCTGTGTAGTAGTCAACAAAATATCAGTGCCTTTGTCTCCTTCACCTGGTTTTGGATCTGGACCTAATGGCGCTACGTTCTCCACAACATCTTCCATCTTGTCATCCGGTTCGGCTGCCATTGATGACGTTAAGGGATTCAAAGGAACCAGATTTTCCAGGGAGACTTCAGGAGCAGCAGGCGAGTCTGGAACAATACTGTTGGATTTCAAACCGCCCTTACTCGTTTTATCTGAAGTCATTATCTCCTCCCCACTTCCAGGCTCTTCAGAGTCCTTGCATTGTTTCTTATGGCCAAAACGACCACAGTCAACACAGATCATATCGAGCCCCTCATCCTCCACATTATAGACTCTGTACCAAGTACCTGAACAGTGGGTTTCAAGGGCTCATTCAAGTCTAATTCCACGCAGATACATGCGAAGTTCCCTCTTGAGGCGTCTCCTGTATTATCGTCGATCTTAATCATTTTGCCTAAGCCAGAAACCCAGCCTTCGTAGCAAGACATTGTTCTGGTATTCCATGGGTAAGTTCAGGATTCTAACCCAAGCAGCCGTTTTATCGATCTTCGCATCTTGCCAGTGGAATTCCGGTACCCATTCCTGAACCGTAAGTTGTGACCTTGAACAATCCAAGGACCAGAGGAAAGGGCGCGATCCCTATCATCACGGACAGAAAACTTTGCGTTATAGAACTTGTTGGCTGGGTCTGTTTGATGGAGCTCCCCCTTCGGATTCCATATTTGTTGCAGACGCCTTCGAAGAGCAACGTAGCCAAACTTCTTCCCTAAAACCTTTAGTATGAGGGCATCTCTCCACGGTGTGCGGAAACCAACAAGCTCTACTGTCCTGGCTATCCATTGCAGCTTCCTCCTCCTCTTCCATAGGACTCCCATCCTCATTCCTACGGTCCCCTGTCAAGGCCTCTTGGAAGCCAACTTCCTCTGTCCTGGAAGGAAGGGTTTATCAGACGACAACCCCTCCTGTTCTCGACAGAGAGCAATCTTTTTCGTTCTCTTCGTGCTCCGGTCGAGGAGATCTCCCTCTTCCGATGACCGTTCGTCACCACCTCCAGCTGCGCTTTCCTCTCTCATTTTCTCTCTCTTTCACCTTCTGGTTTTACGGTTTGCTGCCTCAGACTTCCTCTGTTTTGCAGAATTTCCAGTTGTTACTTACCAAATATATCCAACCTCTTTCTTTCTGATAAGAGTACTGCCATAAATTACAGAGGTTTGTTGTTCTTCTGGCTTGTGGCACTGTCTTCACTCGGTTTCAATCATCGACTTTCTTTCACAACCAATTATACGCATCTGGATCACAAGCTAGATGGGCAGCCGTGTGTTCGAAATTGACTTGATAAGGGTCCTTAGTCAATCTTATATATAGTCATTCTATCCAAGACAGAATATTGAAACCAACACGAGAAGCTATTGGAAGGAAATCCACCAAACATGGAATCATTCAGCCTGGCGTTCCCATGATCATTAACTTTGGCATCAAAAGTTTCATTTCAAATTTAACATCTTCGAAACAAAGGCACCAATATTTTATCTAAGAATATAAAATCGATTTTATAATGGCTTAGTTACAGAATCAAACCTTTCACTAGACTTCTCACCGGCACTTAGGCCAATTCTACGGAACGGGATCTCAAGCAAGCGCATTCAACTACCTGTGGATTCCTCGGGTAGGTGCGGTTGCAAGGTCAGTGACCTCATTTAGTGCATATGGGCCAATCTTCGGAGGGGCTAGTTTCTTGGAAGAGGTTATGGGCAACGGAAATAGAATCAAAGGTTAAGACGTTAGTGAAGGGGAACTAATCATTCTTTGAATGGTAATAACTTGAAACATTTTTCAATACCAATTTCATTCCATCTCAGCCAAAATCCCCGGCATTCTTTGTTTTCGTTTATCATCAGTCTCAGAATCCCATCTATTGAAATAACTCTCTTCACTTTCTTCATCAGAACCAGACTCACTCTCATACTCACAACCCGAACCATCAGTCCTCATGGATTTACCACTTCCATCATCGCTCCCGGTCTCCCACGTTTCCTGGTCTGAGAATCGGTCTTCTTCAGTCTCTGAGAGACATGTGAAAGACACATCATCTTTACTATCAGTTAAATTTCCCGATCCCCCACTTCCAGGAGCATCCAAGATTTTGACGGGATCCCGACTATTTGGGTCACCATAAAGAGCAATATGCCTGTAATAAAGCTCTAATTCCTTCTCTGCAATAGCAATAAAGCGCTGAACAGATTCGAGTGATTGCTCATACTTTGATTTCTCAAGAGCCTGCAATGATGATTAGAGACGATACTAAGCAACGTATTTATATCAGAAAAATGGTTAAAGATTCTTGGAAACATTTAAAAAGAAAATGTGCAAAGAACAGATGGGTACAGTCAATGACGGATTAATTGCCAATTACAGCGCAAAACATGGATGTTGGTACGACACACAGAAACAGTTATTTCAGTTCATACTGTACTTCTACAACCTGATTGGCCATGTTCATGATGCAACACTAGTCTGAATCTGATTCGAAATATTTAACAAATCCAATCACCCATGTTATAGTGGTTCTTATAATTGGCACCCGAAAAAGATCTTGGGAAAAAAAAAAGTGCTTGACCAGAATTCATATATCAACGAGATTAATTTCCAAAACTTAATGGATCAGCATGAAGTTACATCTTTGTCGCCGTAATGGCATAAAGGGAGATCTGACCAACCAGCACAGCTAAGATCCAAAACCATGAGTCCCAGCATTTACTACAATATTCAGCTCACAGATATGATGAGGACCCACCTGTGATACTTGATCTTGGGTTTGTCCTTAAACCTGATCATTATCATACCGACTTCTACTACCAACTACACTATTCAAACCAGTCATTCAGTTTCTAGACCTTCGTGTCACATTTAATCCTAGAGAACAGATATAGGACCTTTGAATAAAATCATCGTGTAAAAAGCGACCATTCTATATGGAGATTCCTTTCATTATTTTATTATCCTTTCATGTCAAAACATAAAAAGCATGGAATCACATCTTATAATGTAAGAAATAAGGAAAAATATCAGAAGCAAGTGTTGCACCTTTTTCTTGGACAGAGTATCTATAGGTGACATGACTTCAGGCTGCGCATAATTCTTTCCCCGATAAAATATTATCTTGTCATCTCCAATAAAATGAATTGGGATCCCACCGCTCAGTCTCGCAATTTCTTGGGCATACTCGTGCACCTGCCCTGGCTTACAGGGCTTGCATATGACCTTGACTGTCTCATGCTTTTTCCAATGCATGTGCATGTTGAGAATAACTCCTCCAAACACTCCTCTTCTGCCAACAGGCACGTAATTGGATTTCTTCTGTGAAATCTTTTTCAAATAGAACCGTTCCTCACCTGTGAGATTATCGGGTTTAATTACGGGACCTTGGACTTTTGGGACCTCGTAGCGCTTGAGTTTTTCAAGTAGCAAGGCTTCCTTAATTCTTGCCTGTGGTTATAGTAATGAATTAGGAAGATCTGAACAGAGTTTCAACGCTCCTATCTAAGCAATTGCAAGAATGCAGGCAAGCTTCTTTGTACTACTATTAATAGACAGACCAATTTAGAGTATTTCGACAAAATAGATAGGCAAAGCTCCCGTTGGCAGGACAAATAAGAGAACTAGTAGGTAACATTAGCCTTTATAAATTAAATGGACAGGCTTAGATGTGAATTAGATGGGAATCTTTTCCACCACTATCCATGCATTCCCAATTTAATTAGACAAGATCTAACTCTAAATGAACAAAGAGCAACCTGATCACTGTCAAAAAACCAAATCTAAGATTAAATTATTCTTGTAGTTATTGCTAGCTCTGTAGTTACCTAAAAGATACAAAGATAAGCTAGAGACAGGCTACTGAAGTTAGGGATACCAATCCGTGATGTGTCAGGTTGAATGATTTGCACTGAAAGTTGCAGTGCTAATCAAATAATACTAGACACAATAATTTCTCCTTTGCCTCGATTGCATATGTACCAGCCTAAAGACAAACTCAGCTACAGAAGGCACGTCGAGAGAAAAACCCGTTGACATTATCGCCTGGTCTATGCGGAGGGAAAAAAAATTAACACAGGAGGGCTCACCTTCTCAAGCTTGTATTTGATCCTCTGTTCGGCATTTGCAAATTTCTGCTTCTTCTTTCTGGTTATCCCAAGCTTTCTCGGGTCCTTCCTGTTAGCAGCTTTCCGCTTCTCCTTCTCTCTCTTCTTCTGCATCTTGAACCTCTTCTTGTTCTTCCACTTGTCCTTCTTCGGAGGGTCGACTTCTTGTACCTCGAACTTGGGTTTGCCTTGAGATAACACGAGGTTTACAGTACCATAGCTCAAGTTTCTAAAACCCCACAAAGGATTGACTGAGTTCAGCCCAACAGATTGTGTGGATGAAGCGAAAATTGACCTCTGGGGTTGCAGGATCATCAACCTTAAAAGGGTAAAGAAAATTGCTGGAAATGTGAGAACTAGATACTTCAATCTCATAATCCTCAAGCATCAACATTACAATGTAAAGTACTCATTGAGGCTATCAACAAGATCACTTCTCCAAAATGAAAAGATATAGCAAGCAAAGATCAAATCCCTTAAACGAGAAAGCGAACCATTAAATCAGAATCTGATCAATTGCCACAAGTATAAGTTTACATTTCAGCAACGAATAATTTTTGTGCATGTGTACCCAGGATCCTAAGCTAAGATTGAAACTAACAAAATAAATCAGTGTCCGAATCTCCCACTAATTGCAGGGGAGAAGAACATCATTTCCTGGGGATGTCAGACTGAGCCGAAATGCTCGAGCCGAGCAGACTCAAGGATCCCGTCAAATTTCAGTTCAATGCTGCGATGCAATAGTGGTTACCAGTGGAAAGCAGAGCTCGGATGCAAATAAATAGATTTCATGTCAAAAGTGGAAGAGAACATCAGCAATCACAATAACAAAACAACTATCTTTATCTTAGCTTTTCACTTCAATCAATCAAAACAATCAAGTTCCCTAGGAAGGAAGAGAATTTTCGAGAGAGAGAGAGGGAGGGAGGGAACCTGCGACAGGAAGGGACGGCGGGCGAAGGTTTCAGAAGTGAAGAAGCTCCGAGGAGATTCCGCAACAAATACAAAGGTTTTCTGCCCATCATTCCGCAAACAAGGGGCTTGCGATAGCTTCCACAGTATCAGTGCCCGACCACCATTGCTGCTGCTAGGCATAATTGATGACACTACACCATTGCTGACACTCCCTATTTCTCTATCCTCAAGAAAACCGAAAAAGCACGGTGATTGAACAATCCCTGCACTCAATTGATTTTCGCCCTAGAATATGAACAGCACAAGACAGGGAAAAAAGAGAGAGGGAACCCACAACCCCTAACTTACCATTCAAGCGTGAAACTGACACAGCCGAAGCTCAAAAGACGCACTTTTGAATCCAAATTTGAGGACCGGAACTCACTGGGCGCTGTCATATGGGAGTAGGAGGTGGGAGGGATGAGGATGGGGTTAGGGGCTGGGGGTTTTAGCATTTAGCCGCCCGGTGGTTGTCGGAAAATCGTAGTACGAACCGAACCGAGCCCCGTACTTTTTGGTTTGGTTTCGGTCAGCGTCCAATTCCGAGCTGTAAAGGTCTAAGGAAAAAAAAAAAATATATATATATATATATATATATATATATATATTGGGTAAATTATTCAAAAAGTTTTAATAATATATGAGGTTGGTTCAAAAAGTTTTTTTTATTTAATGGTATAAAATGTTTCAAAGTTGTAAAATAATTATATAAACCGTCATCTCGCCATTGACACCGTTATCTCGCCATTGACGCTGTCAAACCGTCATTTACAAAACTATAAATTTTAGACCATCATGTAACTTACATAAAATATTTTGTACTATTAAGTTATAACTTCAAAATATTTTGCATCATCATGTAACGTCCCATAAAAATCGATTTTGCACCATCAGTTTCGGCTTGACAGCGTCAATGGCGAGATGACGGTTTGTACTATCATGTTACAACTTTGAAACATTTTATACCATGAAGAAGCAAAAAAACTTTTTGGACCAACTTGAAACATTATTAAAACTTTTTGAACTACCAGTGTAATTTACCTATATATATTAATTGAGTATTACTTATTCACTTAAATATGTAACACCTAATTAAGGTGTTAGAAGGTAAAAAACTGACCCACAGTAAACACACAAATTTTCACTTAAAAATATTTTGATTGTTTATTACTCATTCACTTATACTCATTAAATATTTAGTAATAACCAACTGTTTCAAATCAGTTCTCATGCATTGGGTTAACTGGTTAACAGCTTTTATGAAAAATTAGGGTGCAATTTCCACGAGTTGCCGAGGATCAGAAAAATTTTTCATCATTTTTGTAGTTGATAATATATAATAACTTATGTGATAATCAATGTAAAATATGACTGAAAATAATGACAAAATCAGTTATACAAAAAAACGATGATGACATAAATATATAATATTATACCTAATAAGTGCACGATACTATACTTACAATAAGCACCGATATTGTCATATAAAGTACCAAATGTAATCTATGAACAAAATTTAGTTGAGTTCTATTAGTTAAAATATATACTTACCAAAAAAGGAATTAGCTCATTTTATTATATCACATATATTAATTTTCTAATATTGATCAGTTGAGAATTTATAAATTTCTTAATTATGATTTATGTCGTTTTTTTAAAAATATATATAGAGAGAGAGAATGATTTAATAATAATAATGTTTTGCCTAAATGAAGAAAAAGGAGATAAACGAAAGATTTGACAGGTCCGTTAAAATCGGAGACATCATAATGAATAAATATTCTAAATCCTAAGAGCACTCATTCATCATTATTTTTCAAAAAAATTATAGAGATAAAAGTTACGTGTGATATTATTTTGAGAAAGAAAATGCATGTGAGTATTAAAATGACACCGTACTTCACTTTTTTATTATGTGACTTATTTTAGTTAATTAATTAATATATAGATAGTTAAGACATGTTAATTTTGAAATTGTTTTGGATGATGTAAGAAGAAATCAATAGAATGGACAAAAACGAGAAACAATAAAAAAATTTGACTAAATTTGAAAAAAAAAAAAAAGAAGAAAGTGTTAAAATAGAAAAATATGAAGGATGCATGTCCTCGTATTATTAAAAAGCCTCAACAACCGTTTTAGTATATAGTGTATATTTGTCGATTTGATATTTCATTATTTTATTTCTTACATAAAATTATTTTAAAAAATTGGTTCGGTTATTCACGGTTAACCGAACCACATATATTAAGTAAATAATCGAACAGAAACGATTCCCAAACCTTTAATAACCAGTTATATGATTCAGTTATTTTCGGTTTGGTTTGCAATACAATTCGTTCTTCCCATGCCTAGGTAGCAGGGTGGGAAAGTGCAGGATGGGTTGGGGATGCTCGTTTCAGGGGGCCGAGAGAGGGGGGGAGAAGGAGGCGAGGGGTTCACGTTATGAGTTAAGGACGCAATTGTGCTGTTATGTGGGAAAAATTATATCAAAGATACAAGAAGTGAAATCCTTGAAAACTGCAGGAATGTTATGCGTATATATCATTGGATTTTCTCGTGTAAGAATCTGCCATTGCAGAGCTCTTCGAGCTTCCACCTAGATTCTTGCAGCCTATATCTCATCGGCGGTGTGAGATGGGACCAAGACGACTACACATCAAGCCTCACGTGCAAAGACCGACCGAAAGAGGTCAGTCAAAAGGTCTCCGTCGCAGGTTCACTAGTGGTGACGACGGTAGCTGAAGCTCATTTTTCAAACGATTAAAACATTTTCAATTATTTTAATATTTATTTTTTATTAGCGGTATTTGGGACTCTCAGTGTTCCATTCCAAATTTATTCCGACAACCAACCAAACAAACAAAAAAATATACATTTGAAATCTCAATTCTAATCCCTCTAATTTCAATTCTCTCTTTATTCTAAATTCTGATTCTCTCTTTATTCTAAAGCCCTTTTGTTCCTATCTAGTGAATCAAACGTCCCATTGGGGTTCTTTATAAAATGTCTCGTTTGGATTCCCTTGCTTGGTTATTCTGACTTTTATTCCCTATCTTGATTTGTTAATTATCTATACTATCTATTTAGGGGAGAGTTGTATTTTCTAATCACCACTCATGAAAATACAAAAAATAAATATTACAAAATTACTCGATCACTCATTTAAAAAATAACCACCCAATTAGAAAGAAACTTATTTTAATCATTATACAAAATATTTTCTCTCATTTTCTTTCACAATTTCTCCCAGTCCCCACATTTTTTTCATACTATGTCCCTTTTCGCATCTCTCTCGCTAAATTTATTTTCTTTCTCCTCTCATAACTTAAAAATCACTTTTTTTTTTTTTTCCCCTAATTTTCGGTATTATTGCAATAAATCGGTTATAAAAATTCGTGAGTGAGGCACATGCAAATTAGTTACTCATGAAACTGAAATTAATTTATTGAACATCTCACCTAGGTGGCTAAGATTTTACAAATAAAATTATCTTTTGTAGTTCGAGTCATGCTCTAAGTAGATGAGAACTATAGAAAACCCTATCGCTTGATTTGGAGAAACCAATCTATGCTTAATAACACCTCTACAAATACTCAGCAAAAAAACACCTCGACAAGTTCTCATCAATTACATAATTTGAATGACATAAAATATTTCATTGCTATCCTCGGGTCCTTTTTGTTATTGTTACTATCTTGTCAACCTGAAATTTGCTCCAGGGGATATGGTTATACCTCTTTGAATCTCATAACAATAATTCAATTCTGATTTGGATATGCCTTTAAAATGTTGCTATGCTTTCCGTTCATCGTTGTTACCCACGAGACTTAGCATACTGTTTTCAATACTAATCATTTACGTAGATTGATCAGTATACTTGATATCTTTAGATGAGAAATTCATGCTGATAGTCATGTAGTTGGTGTTAGTGTGTGGATTTAGTTGATCCCTCTCGCCCTCAAGAATGTGTGGTGTCAATAAGGAGTTCTTATTGACATCACGTATTGACTATTTAATTTGTGAGTCTGAGATAGCAGATCAAATAAACTCATGAGCTTGTAAGTTTAATTTGTGAAATGGAACTACATATTGATTGTTGCTGATTTTCTTTCTTAATGAGAAGATACTCAATTTTGATTTGGTTTGATTTATGACTATGAAATGTTTGACGGTATCATGTTATCTGATCACTTATTTGAACTCGATACTTGTTAGTAGAAAGAATTTTGGAAAAACTATACTTTTATGCCACTACCTTTGAACGCTTTATTATTTCAATCCACTTTTGTTTTATTCATTTATATCGATCCGATGGTTGTGCTTACTTTTTTTTTGTTTTTCTCTGTTTGCATCTTTTGATTTAATTTCTAGTAGAGAAAATCCATGATTTGATCCTTAACATTAATAACTTTTTCAATTTTGTCATAATTATCTTTTTCTTCAATTCCATTCTTGCATTACTCATTATATTCGCCATATTCTTCTTCTTTAATTTTTTTCAATCATAAGTGCCAAACATGAAACTTTTTGAAATAAAAAAATATTCATTTTTTTAAAACAAAAGATGACCGAAGCTGTAGGGGGAATGAGGGGTTACGGGGGCGTTCTCGGATATCTACCGTAGTGCAGGCCAAGTATGTCTCTCTTCTTTGTGAAAAAAAAAAATTCAAATACTTAAAGTAGATTATATACAAGAGCTACAGAGAAGGGACTGGGGCTCAACACCTACAACCCCATTCAGTGCGAGGTTGTCGGGAGCTCACCTTTGACATTGCTTGTAACTAGCCCCGACCCTAAAAGAGAGGAATAAATGTGAGAACAACCATGATGGTGAGGGCCTATGGCGACATTACCCAAGTAATCGTGGACGATTTTAGGCCCCATCGCTTTGATCCCCCTTCACTATCTCTCTTTAAGAGAGAAGGGGCACAAAACAGAAGGTCATGAACGACCTCACCTGCACATTGGTGTTGGACATTTGCCCTTAATCGATCACTTTTGACCTTGTAATCTCCCTCCTTTTATTTTTTTATTTTTTGTTTTTAATATTATTTTTTTGAAAATATCTTTTATCATAAAAAATATCATATTACATTTTTTTGTGGGAGCAGTTAAACACTATATGACTAAAGAACAAAGTATTTAATATCGAGGGCAAAATTTGAAAAAAAAAAAAAAGGAGGCAGAGAGTTAGAACAAACTACGAAGTTATAAAAGTTGCGGACCAAAACTTACATAATCCCTAATAGATAATTTGATTTATGCATTAAAAAAAAGTACAAAAGGTATCAGATGAATACGGACAAGAAAAAGGAAAAAAGGATTAAGATAGAAAAGCAAGCAAAAATGTTGGATGTAAACAAATAAAAGATAAAGTGGACCAAAATAGAAAGGTGTTCAAAGGTAGTGAGATAAAATTATGAGGTGATGTTTGGTAATAGAATGGAGTTCTTAAACTAGTCTTACTTGCGAGCCTTTTATTTTATATATTTTAATTAATATTTTGTGAATATATTTTAGAAATACAATCAATAGTTTTTTAGTTGATACTTGTTAAATTATATTTATGAACTTACTATTACTGATGGAGAGTAAGTAATATGTGAGAAAATTAAGAATACGTTTAAATTAGTATGGTAGATCATATGATAGGCCTTACTTCTTTTTCTGTTATATTTTATGTATAGTTAATTAGTTATAAATATATAATAATACTATCACACTTATCAGATAACATAATATTATATGTTATATAAAGGTATATAGAGATTTTTAAATAGTTGTATTGCAAATCCAAATTCATGAATATCTCTCTAAGAGAGGTAAAACCCACAAGCATAACATTTATTTCAAATATTATATATGTTGATTATTTGAATCTTTGCATATCTCTATATGTAATCTTACTAATGGTGAAAATATGAATAGACTATCCATAACATGTTGAGGATTTATAAAGGCATAACTTCTGTATATGTTCCTATTAGTTTACTTCAAAGTATTTTATGTATCAAAAGAACCGTGTATGCGTATAATTTTTATATCTATATTTTATTAAATTTCACTTGTTTATACTTATGCGTTTCTTTTAATTAAAGACATTGTCACCGAAAAAAATTAGTACTTGAATGATGACGTGCTTTCTCATTGCAGGTAGGGATGAACCGCGAGGGCTGGGGTGGCAGTTGCCCTCTAAAATTTTGACGTTATATGTAAAATGACAAAATTTTCTTCCATTTTTAGTAAATTACTTATATCCGCCCCTCCTCTGGGACAAAGTCGCTTTCCCTTTTGCACCCCCTAAAGGCTCGCCTCCCTCAACCAAAATCCTAAGGTCCATCCTTGATTGCAGGAGGCTGAACTAATATACAGAGATAGAAATGGGTTGGAAAAAAATTTAATAAGATTGTTTGATTTTCAATAATTTTGATAAAAATTTATGTAGGCATTCAATAAGGAGAATAGAAGAGACAATCAACCATGGAGCAATAATTCACCCAAGACGCTTATGTGGCATGCACTCATTAAACGAATGGAAATCTCCCATCGCACTATGCCTAGGAGTCTAAATTAAATACCTATAATATATGTTAATGTATATATTTAAGTGAGGTTGTGATGATGGTTAAAAAAAGTATGTGTCAGAATTTATTATTAAATAGGAGAAAAAGATAAAAATGTAATGATTGTGTTATTGAATTAATGGAGCAATGGAGTGGAGTGGAAGAATTTATTATTAAAAATTGACTGTAATAATGGTTAGGAAAATATTGAGAAAATTTATTATTAAATATGAGAAAAATACAAAATAGTGATGATTATGTTGTTGAATTTGGAAAATTTTGAGGGGAGTGGAGTTGTAATGGAGTTAAAAGGAAATGATGATTGCGTTATTTATGACTCGTAACTATTAAGGACATATTACAAAGAAGTTACATGGAATATGACGATACCCCGCATATATGTTCCTAATATAACCCTAAGAGTAACCTTGTCTCATCCAGTAACTAAGCCCGTGTTTAGCAATCACGCCACCACATCGTGATCAATTATTTAGGATTAGACTCGGAGTGTGATTTAGTATACAATTATATGGTCAATTATCTGATGGATCATAATTGCCGGGAAAGGAATGTCAAATGTCCATTTGCCGGTTGCCTTCTATTGAGACGACGAGTCGAAAGTTTTATGGATTTTCGAAGAGGGTTTTGTATATTTTTATTTCAACTCTTTGATGTTTCTCTGTCGTATATATAGATTAGAGTATTAATTTTCTAATTATATATTTGTCATGTAGGAGGAATACTAGTTCAATGAGTGGATAGATGGAGAGACTCCTCGGACTAATTAGATTGATTATTAGAAACTTATCGTTGGAAGGGGTATGTAGTAGAACATTATGGAAAAAAGCATGCAGAAAAGGAACGGTATGCTACAGGAAAAGAGACCTTTGCCAACCCTTTTTTGGACCTGTGGCAACCTTGCGGTCGGGAAAAGGTTCTTGATCCATTTCCCGACCCTTTCAGAAGGGTAGGGAGTGGCCCGGTTGGGATAGGCCTGTCCATTTTTAAAAGGGTTGTCACATATCCCACCTATGCCGATCTATCTTTTTGGGTCGGGAAAAAAAAGTCAAGAAAGGCCTCTCCGTGCTGACCGACATGTGGATCGGTCCAAACCACTTTGTGGCGATTGCCAAAGGTAGTCTTGTGGGTCGGCCCAGCATAACCCACACCGACCCTTTTGTGACGGTCGGCATTGCCTAGTCTTTCCCAACCCACAGAAAAGGATCGGTAATGGTCAATACTTGGCCGACCTTAATGAGGGTCGGCCTAAGAATAACCTGTGATGACCCTTTCTATGGAGTCGGCATAGGCATGTCATTCCCAACCATTGTGAGAGTTGGCTCAAACATATTTAAGGCAGCAAATGAAATCTAGGTCCTTTTTGACAACTAGTTATTAACCGGTAATCAATAAGTGAGGCAAATAAACTGGAACCTTCTGACAACTAGTTATTAGCTTGTTATCAGATTACGAGAAGACAAATCAGCATTCGCTAGCTCTGATTATGCTTGAAGCAATTGACAACCGCATAAACAAATATATTTTCCCAAAGTAATATTACATAATTTAATTAAGAATCCATCCATATTACATTACACGACAAATGCCGATCCCTGACGTCTTAAGTTTAAACAGCAAGATAGGCATATTAATCCCAACATGGTCGAACAACGACGTAATGAAAGACAAGCAATTATTGGGTGGTGTCATCATTCGAACCTCTGCGTCCATGCCCATTCAGCTGTGACACTGGTTTAACTTGCGAGCTGTCCACTGCATAAAGATGCACTTAGGGACGTAAAAATCTTGTCCAACTAAGAAAGATTGGAAAACTAATGAAATATAGTAACGTTTCACTTACGGAACTTCCCAGCCTTCAAAAAATCAAAAAATAAGGTATCATATTTCCTCTTCAGTATCTCCTCGGAAGCCTTAAGCACCTTAGTTGCTAAAGCATCTGCCTCCTGGCGAAATTTATCTTCAAGTTTAGCTCGAAGTTCTACTTCACATCGGTGTTGTTCTGCTCGAATGGCTTCCTGATTCCGTTGTTGTTCAGCCCGGATTGCTTCCTCATGCCATTCTTGTTTAGCCTGAAGCGATTCTTCACATTGAACTTGTTCTTCTCGAATTGTTTCCAAATGTTGCTCGTGTTGTTCCCAAAAACCTCTTTCAACTCTCTTTCCAGAGCTGGGCTTGATTAGGTTGTTTGACTTATCGAAGCACCACGCAACCTCGATTGCGTCATCCCACGCCCAAATCCAGTTACCCTTCCATGGTTGTCCGGGCAGAACACTTCTGCGTACACCTCATTTTCCACAGTGACTTTATCAACCATATGCCAGCTGCTTGTGTTTCAGAGAGACGATCCTCGACCCACTTTTTGGCTTGAGTCTGCAATTATAACATGAATGTCAAAGCAAATGAATAATGAAACAAAAGATGTCATAGAGGAAACGATATGTACAAGGATTTGTTCATCATCCTCATTGATTAATGACCCATCGGGATGCTTATGTTGGTATTTGAACCGCTCCAGCCTTGAAGGAGCTCGACCCTCTCTGATTTTTCCTATCAAAATTTAAGCAATCAGAAAATTTATTTCTAAATATAGTTAATCTATATAAAATAAATTGATGATAAAATGTAAAATAGCTAAGAGATTACTTACAAATCTGCGTGCAGGAGTGGAAAAACTCGTAGATCCGGTGGTGTGATGATGCCGCATCTTGCCTCGTAATGCCTTCCCGTGTTTCGATTTCCTCTGTTAACAAATTAATCGGAAACATTATACGATGTTAACAATCTTGGCCGTGATTAAAGTAACAGCCAAACAATATATATGTCATTTTTCCACATACATCTGCCCCTGGGGTTCGGCAATAGTCCACAAATTTCTTCCTCTGAACTTCAGCAACACCAGGGGGCACTCTGATTGAATTTCCTCGATCGAACATCTTTTCTCGACCTTTGGGAGGTATACCGTACTTTTCAAATCATTTCGCTTACGAATCTTGGAACCTGCTCAAGATCTCTTTATCTTCTATATGACATTAGAACTCAAATTTCTCCTGCGAAAAAAAGAATGTCGAATTAGTAAAATTACCATATGAAGCATGAGATGATGTTGTCCAATAACCAAGACAAGATATCATAACCTCCGACGTTACACGAATGATCTTCAAAATGTTGTCCTTTATACATTTTGGGACTTTTCCCCAATGTTCGGTATCCACAGGGCACAAATTTCCATTCTGGACTATCGTCCTAATGAACTTTGCCAGCAATGAAGCTTCCCTCTCAACAGGATGGCCATACTCATCGAGTTCAACAATTATACGTTCGCCCGGAGGAAGATTCCAAATATCTCCCACACTCGTTTTTCCTCGTTTTCTCACTTGTGGATCTGCACGCATAACTATAGAAGTTTTTTTTTTTTGGATAAATAATAAAAGGGTTTTTCAATTGCATACTAATATATTGTGAACATAAGTATATCCATATGTGTAATTACATAATGAATGAAAATTGAAGAATCATACGTACCGGTTGGAGTCTCTGGTACTTCTTCCTCGTATGAATCCAGCGGTTGAGTTTCGATATCATCAATGGGCACATTCCTTGACGCGTTTGAGCCGGTGGAAGCTTCAATCGCGGAAGTAAGGCGTGATCCTCGTAGAGTTCGTCTTTTCTTCATATAGAAAATGCAAGCACTAGTGTACGAGCTGAGCTACAATAAAGAAATATGAATTTACACGGCATTATCTATATACTCCAACAATACAAAACTAATAAATAACTAATAGACACTCAGCTGATAACTTGCTGCAAGACCGGTAATTCAATCCAATTCAATAACACATAAAAAGAAACCAACCTAACATATAAACCGATAATATTTACAAGTCCGACATGCCTAATTAATTAGGTGAAAATTGGCACCCAAATATTTACATCGGCTCTTCGATCTTGTTTTTATTTTTTTATTTTGTTAAATAGACAAATAATTTAATGAAAAAATAATAATGTAATTAACTTTAAAAAAAGTGATTATAAATAATGTCATTAATCTAAAAAATAGAAAAAAGAGTTTGGGGAGAGAGTGCAAAAAAATTAATTTAATTGATTAAATTTAAATTTAAATGATAAAAATAAAAGAATTTTTTTATTTAGGTGAAAGAGCCATTGCAATTTCGTTAATGTAATTACAATTGATTATTTATGATTTATACTATATAAATACATAATTATTCATATATATAATTTAAATAATGTGTGGCTCAACTGGCACTCAAAGTGGGCGCCAACCATTAAAGTGTATTTTCAGGTGACTTTTTTAATATTAGTGCCATGTATTTTGACATGATGCCAATATGGCATGTGTGGAGCCCGAAATAACACAAAAAAGAGTGCCTCCCATTGGATTTGTCCTAGGACCCCCTTTCTCATGAAATCTTTTTGGTCACGTAAGAAATGAAAGCCAGCAGCATTGTCTTGGGACAAGGAGATTGGGGAGAGAGTACAACAACAAATTATCACTACACAAAAGCGATTGTACTGTTTTTTATTTTTATTTTTCGGTAAGCAATATATTTTCGTACGAAAGGAATTGATATGTCATCCAATTCATTGATGACAACCTAGTCAGTGACGAATTATTTGTTTAGTAAAGAAAAAAAGGGTTTCTGAGAATGAAATAGATACTTGAGTGAAATGGCTATAATGATTATTATGGATAGCATTGTTATACTATCTGACCTTGACGAAAACATTGACCATCGGAGATGTGGAGACACCTCCAGCGATCGGGTTTGGCGTGCGAGCCGACCGGCTGAACTCCCCTCAACCTTTCCCAGACTTTACAAATGGAGTTTTTTGGTATGGAAATACATAGTAGGAGGAGGATCTAACTGTAAGATAAGGAGTTTCAAAACGAAGAGTGCCCAAAAATCTGCCTGAAATTGCATATATTGCTTATATTTGCTTCCCTTGGTCCCATAAGAAGATGCTGAAGACCAGAGAAATATCAAGAGCTTGGTAGATCTGCATCGTGTAAATTTTTCACTTAAATCTACACGGACTTAAGGTTGTGATGACTCACTCCGAGCCCCTATAAACATAAGGGCAACCGAGACAAAACTTTTTAAGCCGATCTGCAACTCATAAGTTTAAGCTGATAGATTGCTGGATATAAGCCCGTGGTTTCTTTCTCAATTTTTTTGTGTGGGACAACATATCTCAACACCCGTCCTCACGTGCCAATGTGTGGTCCAGCATGTGCCACGTATTCTTAAACACCCGCCCTCAACAATTGACCCCGAGCCAGACATCATCTTTCGTGCTCGGGCGAGGGGGACAAACACCAAACTAATCTCAAGCTCCACACTCAGGCCTAACTAGAGATGCACCTTTAACTGCATCGGAATTGGATTGGGCTACTCTCAGGCCTAACTAATATGAGGCGCATTCTTGACTGCCTCGAAACTGAAGCTAGCGCGATGTGAGCCCACATGTGTGCACAAAAGCATAATTCGCTCTGATACCATGTAAAATTCTCACTTGGACTTAACGGACTTAAGCCCATCTATAATCCAAAAATTTAAGCTGATAGGTTGCTAGATCCAAACCTCATATAAGCTTGTGATTTCTTTCTTAATTTCCTTCCTTCCTTCCTTTTCTCCGTCCTGTAGGAGGAGGAAGCATATACTGGGACTCCTCATTCGACCCAATAATGATTGCTCTGGAGGAATTGTCTTTGACCGTACAGAAAATTGGAGAACAAGTAACAAGATTTAGTCCAATCCAAGGCAAAATTATACCCATTTGGAACTTGATCAACTGAAATTACCTATGATCATGCAGAAGTGGCAATACGAGTCATGGGGCGGAGCCTCTTATACTTTAATAGTACCGTTAGCACAATCCAAAGCCTCGAACGTCATATAGTGAATGAGAAGACTACAACGTTCAGAATTCGACTTCAAAGATCAGGGACGGCTCAAAATACTTAAGCTTAAGTTGTTGGTAATCCCATAGATGAGTCTTTATTAATCACTTTACAAACTCTTCTCCCAGCAATGTAGGATTTTAGGGGTTTATAATATCCCCCACTCAAAGACTTGAAGTCCTCATCAAGCTAGTCAAACAAATCATATCTAGAACCAAGACATTTTACAAGGCATGTGTGGTTCTAGAGGTGGCTCCTACGTTTCAAGAGGTGGCTCTCACCCAATTCATCGGGTGTAGCACTTTATCTGCATAGCATTTAGTTCCCACAATTCTGGCCGGTGCACTGTTTTGATACCATTTGCAACCACCAGACCCAATCTACGGGACTGGCTCAGCAACTTGTCAATGAGCCTAACCATCAGCCCAAAATGCTTAAGCCTAAGTTGCTGGTAATTTCATATGCGGCTCTTTATTAACCATTTTACTAACTTTTCTCCTATCAATGTGAGATTTTAGGGTATTGCAATAATCCCAGCCAATTTTTTTATTAAACAACCAAAGATATATCTAGCTGTAGAACTAGATTCGTTTGTGTTACTATTCAACAATGCAAAATAGTCGAGGTAACGACGATTCAAATGTTAGGACCAAGTATGAACAACTAGTCAATTCAAACGAATGAACGGATCACAGCGTACTAAATGCCAACCTAGGGGAAGTCACCGTAGCCTATAGATCCATCAACGTCTCTCTTTGTAATCACAACTACCATTGCACTTTGAGACATCATTGCTTGCATCAATAGTCACCATGTCCTTACTTAATATATCACGACTAATCTCACCAGCATAGTTGGTGGCTATTGAGTCTCAATCGGCCATATATTTCCTATGTTTTCCATTTCTTTGCCCGCATATTTGAGTACTAATGCTTCCAAAGCAAATTGCCACTGCTCCTGCTAAGATTTTCCATAGCCAAAATGCTCACCCCCACGCATTCTCCCGAGGAGGTTCATGATTTTCCTTTTATTATTTTAATTTATAAATTTAAAAATAATTTTTGTTTCAAAATCACAACATTTTCATGGAGAATTGAGCGGTAGAATTATAAGAAATGTTTAATATTAAGGAAATTTTTTTAAAAAGGAATTAGGATGAGAAAAGTAGTTACAAAAAGGTTTAGGACCCAAATTAAAAATTTTCCTAAGAAAAAAGTTGAAAAAGGATGATAATATAAAAGTTTTCAAAGATATTGGATGAACATAAACCCAAAAGAGGAATTGAAACATAAAATTTCTTATAACTATAGGATGTAAATGATAAAAAAAATTAGAAATTCGATTAAACAGAAATGCAGCCAAATCTAAAGAACCAAAAGTACAGTTTTCCTTCTTTTACATTACCGATGTCCTTTGACATTGACCTTGTCGATCCCTCTGCGGGATATTCATTGGAAGAGTTTGAGACGGCTAAATTCTTCAAAATCCAAACCATTTAAAAAAAGGGGTTGGCTTCCAAACCCTTTCTAAACCCATTAAGAAATTTAAAGAAAATTCTCAAGCCCTTCCTTCTAATTTAATGGGTTCCCACTGAGAACGCTTCTTTTACCCTCTAATGCACTCGTAGCCTTTATAAGAAACCTAAATAACAGAGACCAGGAATGAATATTTAACCACAATAGTTTCATGAATAAAAGCATCAATTAAATTAATGCGAAAGAGTTTCATCTCATTGAGTTTCTACAACACAATCCATAATAAGTTAAAATAATTCACTTAATTAAACACGTAAAACTCCTTAACCCTTCTCTACAAGCTCTAATATTTTCATCGACATATTCTTTCGACGCATCGAAAACACCATACATTCCACCACAACCAGCGCCTATGCAAAAAGAGAGAGACATTCAAAGAATGAACTGAATTAACTATACAAATTTCATATTTTAAAGAAGTTCATAGCTTACCTCCTAATTGAAGGTTAATTTGTAAAATTAAAAAATGAATGGGATATTTTAATAATTTTTGCTTTAACGGGTTTGAGATGGGTTTTAGAGCGAAATACCGGATCCATCCCACGACAGGGTTTTAAAGAAAAATCTACACATTATTCCCATGTCCCAATAGTCAAAACCATTTTATTGCCTGTCGGGTCTTGAAAAGATCAAAACATGTTTACGCACAATGGTGTCGGAGTAAAACCCGAATGGGCCCGACCCGCGAGAAGGGGAAATCCTGAGAGCACGAGACCACGTGATAACACACGTGTCTAATTTTAAAAAGTTGGCCCAAGATTTTGACTTCTTCTTGTTGCCACAGACCAATGATACGCCGCCACGTAACACTCCAATTGCGTCCCCATATTCATAACCTGAACCTCGCCCCTCTCTCTCTCTTTCTCTCCATCTCTCTCCCCGCCACCACCACCCCCCCTCTCTGACCCTCATCGGGCCGTCGACAGCAATCGCCGTCGATTATGTTCGCGGCCATCATATAGCCCGGAATCTGAGATCAAATATCAGTACCCAGTGAGTTCCTATCCTCTAATTTGATCAAAGTCGATGTTTTTCGAGCTTCGGCTTTGTCAATTTCGCGCTTGAATTGAAATTTAGGGTTGTGGGTTCTCTCTCCTCTTTCTCGTTGTTTAAAGATATATAAAGCTGAGACAATTTTGGGTTTGTCTTGTTCTGTTCATATTCTACTGCAAAGATTTGATCTTGAGTCCAAGGTTCTGCTGTTGCCATGCTTTTTGGTTTCCTTGAGGTTAGGAGAATAGGCAGAGTGTCAGCAATGGTGAAGTGTTTTATGTATGAGGACTGGGAGCAGTGGTGGTTGGGGATTGACATTGTCGAGGAAAGGGAAGTAAATCCCTGGAAGCTATTCCAAGCCTTTGCCCTGTGGTAATCGCATTGTGGAGTGAGGCATTGCAGATGATTCGGGTGCTTAACGATGCTTGTGACACAAGTCAATCTTTGCCCAAAACAAAGCAAAAGACAAAGAGAGATAGTTGTGGTTTTTCACAAAAAATAAATGAGATGAATTTATTTTACTTGTTGGCACAATCTCTATAGTTGAGAGGAATGCTGGAGCAGAATTGATCATCACGTCTTAATTTGCAGTACCTAGTTTAGATGGTGCAAGTGGTATTTGTGCCTTCTCTTTACTATATTTCTTGGGATTTCTTAAGATAGTTACTTTAACAATGAATATATGTTCATGAATGATCTGATTCTTGCGGCAGTGGATCTTGCGGGTGACTTTAATCAAGAAGTGATGGTGGATGTGGAGAATTGCAGTAGAGAAGCTGACGCAAATGGAATTGGTGGAAGTTCGATAGAAGGAGGAGAGTATCGGGGGGTAGTGGATGTAAAGATCGATGAAGATTCTCTAGAACGAGATGAAATGCCTGAGGCAGTCCCTGCGGCAACTGCAGGGCCCTCTGGAGACGAACCCTTCATCGGGCAGGAGTTTGACTCAGAAGCAGCAGCCCACGCATTCTACAACACATATGCTACTCGGGTAGGGTTCATTGTCCGGGTCAGCAAGCTCTCAAGATCAAGGCGAGATGGGTCCGCCATTGGGCGAGCCTTCGTATGCAACAGAGAAGGCTTCAGGATGCCTGACAAACGGGAGAAGATTGTGAGGCAGAGGGCAGAGACGAGGGTTGGCTGCAGGGCAATGATACTGGTGAGGAAGGTCGAGTCAGGGAAGTGGGTTGTTACCAAGTTTGTGAAGGAGCACACCCATCAGTTAACGCCTGGGAAAGGCCGGAGAGACTGCATTTACGATCAATACCCGGTGAGCTTATATACTTCTTATTCTTCATTGTCAGTGATTGTTGTGTTATGGCTCATTAAGAACGCTTGTACTGGCATTTAAAAAGATTGCAGTTCCATAATGATGCGATTCCCGCAAAAAATGACGAGACCCGACAGCAAATTGAAATGAAAATGATAGGATAAACCTGATTTGGAGCTTGATGCTCTGATACCAAATGATGATATATTCTCTTGATCTTCAACAAATATTCTAGAAACTTCTAGAAAATGACATTATAATGGGATTAATTCTCTGCATCATAGACTTGGCTGGAATCTTCTAGAACTTGAATCATGTTGATGCATCTTTGTTGATCAAGTGGTTCATGTCCAATGGGCCTCCACGAATTTGCTTGAGTCCAAACCTCTTGAATCAGGCTGTTGAGTTATCTTTAAATTTATTTGTTCGTGCTCTTGTAACCGGTCCAATTGGAACTTGAACTAAATCCCTTGAAGTCGTGCTACGATTTACATGACATGACACTATTATTCCCGTGTTATGTCCATTCCTGTGTACTTGTCAACAATCTTGGTATGAACTGCGCTATAATGGTTCATATGCTTCCCATGATTAGCAATTTTTCTATAAGTTGAAGGTAAAACAACTTGAGCTTGACTTGAAGTTACCAACTGGACCACCCTGACTTTCCAATCCAACATGAAGGTGAACATTTTAAATTAAAATCACCACCACCATATGATCTGTTTTACCTATGAAAGAATTATATTTATGTTGATGGACATTTTGTTGTGCTTGGCTTCAGTCCAAATTTTGGCAGATTTGGCTTGGTAACATGATTAATGGCCAAAGATGAAGTCTGGAGTTATCCGGTTATAAGTAACTTAGTGAATCCCTTACTCATAATTGCGCCGTTTTGAGTGTAGATGCTTTTGGCTATGTTTACGTTTCTTTGAACAGCTGTTATATAAATGTTTAGTGGGAGAACTTACACAAATCATTTTGAAGTGGAACTTCACAATGGCAATCTCTCTATTCACATGCTTCAGTTATTTTCTTACTTAACTGAGCTGTGTAAGAATAATTTTACAAATGGTTGACAACTTTAATATATGCGTATACATGCAAATTCTTCTTCCTCTTCGTGCACATATCGTTCGGATGTGTCTTAAGATTTCATTTTACTGAGTTTGTTTTTCACTGCTTGGATACATTCTAGAAATGTTAAACTCAGATCAGTTGTTTCTTTTTGTTAAATATCCAAAAGAAATTTGCTTTGTGTTATTATCCTTATCACAGGTGGCAGTGAGAGTTCATATTAACTGTGTCAGACCTGTATTGTGATCCATGGCACTTCCGGTCGATGCCAAATAAGTCATATTTTTGCCAATGCATGGGACAACTAATTAATCTTTAGAAGAGATCGAATCATGTTGGTTGTGAATCAAATGTGCCTGTGCTGTATTGCCATCATTTCCTTATAGCAAGTTCATGTTAGTTTCAAGTGGCGGCGTAATGCTGCATTAGAAACTGCCAAGCCTGGTTCAAACTATTTGAGGAATGACCATCACGGGAAAGTCTCTCTTTTATTGCGATGAAGAGCTTTACATTAATCCTTTGATAACAATATTTTTTTTTTTTTATTCTTCCGATCGTGCAGAATGAGCATGACAAGATACGTGAGCTATCCCAGCAGTTGGCGATTGAGAAGAAGCGGGCGGCCACGTACAAGAGACACCTTGAGCTTCTCTTCGAGCACATAGAGGGCCACAACGAGAGCCTTGCGAAGAGGATCCAGCACATAGTTGAGAACGTGAGAGAAATCGAAACTAAAGATCATCAGCAACAGCAGCAGCAGCAGCAGAGTCTTAGATGATGATGATGATGATGATGGTGATGATTGGAGATATACCTCCTTTTGAATTTGTACAATCAGTGAACCATTTGGGGTTCTCTTTCTTTTTTTACTTTTTCTCTTTTTATTTTTTTTTAGGATTTTCTCTGATTTTCCTTTGCCCCCCCCCCCCTTTTTGTGTAGGAAATAATATATTGTCCACAATTGTAGCTTTGGAAGGTTTTTATTCTTCTTTTTTTTTTTCAATTTTTTTCCTTTATTTACTTTTTTTTCTTTTTATATATGTACATAATTTTTAGTTTGGGAAACTGTTCATATTAAGATTGTCCTTCTGCTAGTCATACAAGGATCCTTAAAATTCGATGACATCCGATGTGCTCTCAGTACAACTTGCTCTCTCCCCCTCTTTGACACTTGAACTCTAGAGCCGAACCGATAATTGTATCGGTATTTCCAGTGGCTGCTGGCCCCTACCCAACAGCATTTGCGAACTGCACATCTTAATTGTTAAGTATTGAATTGATATATTTGGTATGTCTCATGGTGGCAACGGGGATTGCAATACTATACGCCGTACTATGGACTGTTAAGAAATAGAAGTACATTTTAATTATTTGTGTCGAATAATGTTTAACTCGTCACTGTATTATCGTTCTGATTATGCAGCAAGGTGAAATGAAAACACAAACCTAGCGAAGTCAGCTAACGCAATCAGGGAATGATGCAGCCTTAGTGACAAGTCTTGATGTGTACACAAATTTATCGAGTCCGGATCATGGATTTTTAGCAACAACCTATCTCGCCAACAATCTATCGCGCCAACAAATCACTAACATGTCATAGACCGGGTTACTTGGCTGCCCCTTATTATCATAAACTAGATGGACAAATTGCCTAGTCAGTGGATAAAACGTCTATGCATACACATATAAGGAAGAGCCATGCATGCATGGCCTGTCAATCAATCAAATGTTGTTTTATCCAATAATACTTAAACCGGAAAAGGCCCTAGAGGTGTGTAACGTGTAACATTTAATTTCCAGAAATGTCGTTCAAAAAATAAAATAAAAAAAAACATGAACCACTAAATTATAGGTACTATCGTAATTTCATGTCATAACTATCCTATTACTTCTCCCCCTCCGACAACTCTCTCCATCTCTCACCTCTCTTTTCATGCCATGAACGTAACTCTCTTTCTCGCCCTCTCTTTTCTCTCCTCACCAATACAATTCAACATCATCAAAAAAATAATAATTAATTATATATTTCACCAGAATTTATATTTTAATATATAAAATATAAATAAAAAGTATTTTATAATACGATGCATGTAGAGCGGATATATAAATTACAAAATAAAATTACATATATTTCGTGTATAACATGGGTCAAGCTTTTGTTTATCTATACTACAACAAAAGGAAAAAGAAAGTTAGTTTGTCTAACTTTCTATTTTCAGAAATGCCCATTGAAAATATGCGTGAAAAATTATCATTCATTATATAAGAAGAAGTTTAAGGGTAACTATATAAATTTATTTTTTCACTATCCACTGTCTAACTCCTCCTATAATTCTCTCTTCGCTCTTTCCTTTCTTTCTTTCCAAGTTAACCATCCATTCCCTCTTCTTTCTTTATTCTCACCACACCAATTAATGTATAATAATCTTTTTCTTAAATATATTTTTACAGTAGAACTTCGGAATCTTTAATATAGAAAATGTTGATATATGTTGTTTTATATGATAAAGTAATTTCTTTAAAACACAAAACAATTTGGGAAAATGTTGAACTTAATTAGTGTGGGCATAATTTTTTAACTAAAATTTCATTTGATTCCACGTGTAACACGGGTCACGCTCTAATTGTAAATTATGCGATGAACAACTTAATGCATGCAAATTACTATACCAATTTATGTAATAATATATAGTTAAATTAATTTCTCACTTTACATGAGGCATGAATCTAACTTTCCAAAATGAGATATTACGTATAGGGTGGATGCTATATCTTTTCGAACGTAACTAAGGAATATAATTGTGATTAAGAAGGTTAGTGTAGTGTCGCACGTTTTCGCTTGATAACCAAAAGATTATAAGTTTGATGCTCGTGGTTAGATTTCCTATGACTCTTTATTAGCTATTAAGATTTTTATTTGATATTAATAATCCCATGAGCCTCCTTGTAACAAAAAAAATGTGGAAAAAATGAAAATGAAAAAAAGAAACTTGGCATTGAGATGATGGCTTGATCAGGAAAGAGATAAGGAGAGGAACAAAGAACAAACATAGGGGTGGGTAATGATTTTTCATACAAATACAACGATAACCTTAGTTTTGTGATTCATATTAATAAGAGATAATATTATATTAAAAATATTTTTCAAAAGGAATATTATGAATTATATTTTAGGAAATGAAAAGTGATGTCAATAGAGTCCATCCTGTCATGTACTGGAAGTTCTCTCTATATATATATTCCCTTCATTTTTTCTTTCACTGATATAAGTAAAAAAACATTCTAACATTACTTACGGTCTGATCCATCTGTCATTTTTTTAATTGAGTCTCAAATGGTTACATTATCATTGAAGTTTTTTTTTTGTAGATAGGGTGTTCGAGTTTCTCCCAACTAATACCACGGTCCACGTGATTGCCCTGTAAGTTCACAGGACAGATTAGTCCGACTACAAGCCGTGTAGGTGACCCGATAGGGAGTATTTTTTTGCATGGTTGATGGGTGACTTGTATATGAGATTTGCGCAAAGAAGTCAACATTCAAGTTATTTATTATTAACATTTTGCTATTTTTCTTTTTGCTCCTACCTTGAAAAGACAATAGGTTTAGATCAATCTATACATATTTGTAAAGCTTTCTTTAGACCAATCGGTTAACTTTAATGTGGTTCTAATTGTTTTTGAAGAATTATTTCAAAATTTAAAATAAATGATGCCTAAGCTAAGGTTCCTCAAGGACTAGAAAAATAGTTGGACTGTAGATATAGGTCGAGAGATGGGGTAATTGCGGTCTTGCAACTGCCTTGTGTTGGTGAGATCTGTCCTTTAAAGTCAAAAAAGAAAATGAGATCTGTCCTTTTTTTTGTAGTCTTTGTTTTCCTTCTTTCTTCCCAGTGATGGGTTTTAGGGCTTACACAGTATATGATCATTCCTCTTGCACAAACAAGGAGGATAAGCACAAACAGATCTACTATTATTTGGCCGGACAATTTGTATTCCAATAAACCAATTAAAAGCTGAATTTGTTTGGTCAACCAACTCTTAGGTCGCATTTGGTATGCGAGAATAGAGTGAAAAGGAATAAAATGGACGAAGTGGAATTGAATGGAATTAAAATATAGATAAGATGATCAAAAGAGGGTGTATTGATGTGGGAAAAATTTTCTGGATTAGAATCCTCTTCCCATCACGAAGGATCCTCAGGTCCTCTTTTTTGTCTGACTGCTGCTCTATGACTTGCAAAAAAAGGGTCTCAAGTTGTTACCCGAGAGCCCTCTCCGATACTCAAGTTAGGGGTGTATTTGGAGAGTATATTCGAGAGAGAGAGTCTAGGGGGAATGAGCTTTTATTTAGTATACCTTGTGGACCAGTACTTATGGAAGAATCAGAAAGGCAACTTGGGCCTGGGCCGACCATGGGCCAACGTGACGAGATTGGGTCGAAGCCCGTTTAGTCACTTCTAGGGGTTTAAGACAGCGGCATGTTGGGGCTGCCTAAGAGCAGAAGGCTCGCCAAGATTCCGGAAGGGAGATTCGGCGGCCCAGGTTTGACGCACTATGTTTGACGGGCTAGGGTGGATAGGGTCTTTGAGTCTCCTAGGTTGTGTGGGAGCACCCTGTTTGGGTTGGGGGGGGGGTGTTTCTGAGCTTGGGGCGATAGTTCCCCAAGTCTCCTCCGCTTTGGGAGGTTCGTTAGGTCTTCTTCCTATTGGGAGGTTCGCTGAGTCCTACCCCTACGGGAGAGGTTCGTTAGGTCTCCCCTTTGGGGGAACAAAGAGTTTTGTCGAGTCTCCTCCATGTAGGGAGGTTCGCTAGCCCCCCCCCCCCCCCCGACGAGGAGAAGTTCATTGGGTCTCCCTTTGGGAAGGAGATTCGTCGGGTCTCCCTCATGTAGGGAGGTTCACTAGGTCTCCCCTTGGGTGGAGGTTTATTGGGACTCCTCGATGTTTATAAGGACAAGAATGATGCTTAAAGTTTTTATGGAACTAGCAAGCTCGTTAAGGTTGAGCAATTACGGGCTAAGAAATCAGGTGGCTGTGTGAACTTCACCTCTAAGGGGAGATTTGGCAAACCTCCCTCCCCAAGCGGAGACCCGGCAAACCTCCCAATGTGGAGGTGACTCAGTGAACCTCCTCCCATAAGGGGAGGACCCAACGAAACTCCCCACATGGATGAGATTCGACGAACCTCTCCACATGAAAGAGACCCGACGAATCTCCCCCCAAGGGGAGACACGGTGAACCTCCCCTTATAGGAGGAGGACATAGCGAACCCCCCACCCCCCACCCACCATAAGGGGAAACCCACTGAACCTCCCTTTGTAGTAGGAGGACTTGGCGAACTTCCCAACGTGGAATAGACTTGGTGAACCATTGCCCTAAGCTTAAAAAACCTCCCCCTATATGAGGAGGACTTGGCAAGCCTCCCAGGCTTGGTGAGCCCCTTCCCAAACGGGGGGTTCTCACATAACTAGGGAGACTCAAAGAGCCCATTGACCTTGGTCCATCAAATGTAATGCGTGGAACTTGGGCTGTCAAATCTCCCTTCCACACAGTCTTGGCAAGCCTCATGCTCACGGGCAGACCCCGACATGCCCCTATCTTAAACCCCAAGAAGCATGATTAAACGAGCTTCAATATAATCCCATCACGCCAGCCCATGCCCGAGTTGCCTTTCCAATTCCTTTATAAATACTAGTCCGCCAGGTATACTAAAAAAAAGCTATTTCCCCCTAGACTCTTTATCTCTCGAATATACTCTTCAAATACACCTCTAACTTGAGCATTGGAAAGGGCTCTCGAGTAACAACCTGAGAACCCTTTTTTGCAGGTCACTGAGCGGCAGTTGGACAAAAAGGAAGACTCGAGGATCATTCGTGATGGTGATATGATTCCGATCAAGAACATTTTTCCCACATCACTAGCACCGTCTGTGGGAACCGACACAAAAAGCCATGCTTTGTCGTTCCCTAAATGCATCAATCCCACCGCCCTCGTGATGAACTCAAAAAATTCATCTCTAGTCCCGAACCATCTTCAACACACAAAAGGGCAAGCACCATGAATTGACCAGATCTTTCGCGTTTCAGAAGGACTTTCATTAGAGCAACGAAAACATAAAAGATAGGAAAAAAAACCCTTCGAGAAAGCAAGGTGGAAGCAGTAATAGACACCGATAGCGAGGTCTGCGGCCGGTCATCAGTTATTAGTGGATATCCAATGTCCGTCGACCATAATCTCTGACAACCTCCTATCGGCAAAGCTTCTTCGAAAACTCTCAGTCTCAGCATTCACCAACTGCTTCCTCTTTCTCAACTTTGTCACCTCCACCCAGTCCACCCACCTCGAACCTCCTCCTTGCTTCATCTTCTCCGATAACTAGCAGTGACTCCATCAAGCTTTGTACATCTGCTCATCAGTCCTCCTCCTTAAGCTCCAGCAACCCAACTTCTCTAGCTCGCCAATTGCTTAACCTCAACAAGCTTGCTAGTTCCATAAAAACTTTAGCATCCTTCTTGTCCTTATAAACATGACCACCAAGAGAGATTGGTACATTTTCCTTCACCACAAAGAGCTAATCTACTGTAAAGCCATCGCTGCCAGCATCATCATCGCAAACAAAATTTGCTAGCGCACTTCACAAGAAATGCTAATTAGACTTATGAGTATAGCGGTACCAGTAAGTTGGATTATCAGAATCAAATGATGCAAGTAAGGCAACATCAAGACAATATTTATCAGAAAAATAGGCCATGTCAAGCAAGCGATAAAATCATCCCTTGCGAGCTCATCATCAAGTAGCTTCAGTTGGAGAAGAGATGATAGTAGCGAAAGCAAACCTTGAGGCCAAGGCTGAGGTTGAGCTATAAAAGGCTTCCCAAGTGGGCATGGGCTGTCTTCTTGTAGCTCTAGGAGAATAGGGTTTGCTTCGGCAAAAAAATTTGATGCAAAGGAAAGCAACAGCAAGTAAGGCTTCCAAACCTAACCATTTGGGAGCAATCTCTGTCCAGTGCAGTTTGTTCTACAATTACATAATGGTTCTCCACCAAAGAAACAAGATTCATTTGCTTCATGTCGTCACTAGCTACCTGACGAATAGTTTGCAGAACAACATGAGACTGTTGAGTGACAAACTCGTCATAGCTAGAAACAGAAGTAGTTGTACCATTGGGATTGGGTCCATCAACATCAACATGAGCATCGACATCAACATCAAGCGGAGGAATAGATGCAGCAATCTTCTTATAATGGTGTTGATCTGATTGACTCCACAAAGTTAGGAGCCCAGGTGTGTCAACCACGCAAACCTTTACACCATGAATAATCCTGAGGGCATCCAGAACCTTCTTAGTGCCCGTGTAAAAAAATCAGTGCAAAACTTCTTTTGACCAAGTTTCGAGTTAATTGTTGCACTCTTCCAACTCCTGTCTTCCGTAGGACCATGATAATACAAGAAAAATTAAGAGGTATCTTGAATCTTGAAGCCTCGAGTTGCTCAACCATGGCAATTTCATGGTCAAAACTGAAAGCACCAACTGGACCCCCTCCCCATTTCCTACTCTGATAAGTTGTCTCACTTTGACTATTAGTGCATTGTTGTAGGGGATGATTATGTCTAACCCCAAAATTGTGGGCGAGCATTAAGAACTTCAGATAAATGTGGAGCTTTTCATGAGTCTCATCATCATGATCTCGATCTGCCTCATCGTTAGCAACTTCCTCAATCTCTTGGGCCTATAGCATATGGGAAACAACTCCATTAAAACGGGGCGACCGTTGCTGGGCTATTGCCGCCCAACTAAGTATAGGGTCTTGAAGTAGAACAGTAGTACTCTTGACAAATATTAGCTAAAGCATGATAAGTACTCTCTCCCTCGTTTTCATGGGCATTATTTCCATTAGTAATTGGAGGCTGAGATCCAACACGTTCCTCCATAACATTGGCTTTGGCTACTCTAATAGGGTACACCATTATTGGGTCAAATTGAGTCACGTGATCCAAAATTCGTAAGCCTTCAACGAAGGCATTGGACCCCATGCCACTGAAACCTAACGAAACTCCCAACATGGAGGAGACTCGGCAAACAATCGCTCCAAGCTCGAAAAACCTTCCATCGTAGGGGGAGGACCCCGCAAACTTCCCCACAAGGGAAGACCTGGCTAACCTTCCAACGTGGAGTAAACTCAGCTAACTTCCCCCCATAGGGGAAGGACCCGGCGAACCTTCCCACATGGAGGAGACCCGATGAACCTCACCCCTAAGGGTAGACTCAGTAAACCTCCCCACATGGAGGAGAGCCGATAAACCTTCCCACAAGGGGAGACTAGGCAAACCTCCCAACATGGAGGTGACTCCGCGAACCTCCTCCCCATAGGAGGACCTGGCGAAATTCCCAACATGGAAAAGATCCGGCAAACTTCTTCTTCAAGAGGAGACCCGCAAATATCTCCCCGAAGGAGGAGGATCAGGCGAATCTCCCCCCTTAAGGAGAGGCGACCAGGCGAACCTTCCCCCGAGAGGAGACCCGACGAACCTCTCCCTATAGGAGGAGGACCTGATGAGCCTCCCCACATGGAAGAGACCCGGCGAACCCCCCTTCAAACCTCCTCCATAGGGGGAGGACCCAGTTAGCCTCCTAGGCTCAGTGAACCCCTCCCCAAACGGGGCTCTAACACAACCTGAGAGACTCAAAGAGCCCATCACCCTAGCTCATTGAACAAGTGGGTCGAACCTGGGACGTCAAATCTCTATTCACCTAATCTTGGCGAGCCTCTTGCTTGCGGTGAGAATTGACATGCCCCTGTCTTAAACCCTGAGAAGCATTATTAAACAAGCTTCAGCCCAACCCCGTCACGTCGGCCCTGGCCCAAGTTATCTCTCTAATTCCTCTATAAACACTGGTCCTCAAGGTATACAAAAAAAAAAGCTCATTCCCCCTAGACGCTCTCTCTCCCGAATATACTCTCTAAATACACTTTTAATTTGAGCATCAGAGAGGGCCCTCGGGTAATAACCTGAGACCCCTTTTTTACAGTTCACGGAGTAGTGGTCGGACAAAAAAGATGACCCAAGGATCGTTCGTGATGGGGAGAGGATTCCAATCAGGAACATTTTTCTCACATCAGTATTGGTTGACGCCTTCGCCTGTTGACCTAGAGGTCGAATGGTCGATACCTAATGGGACTACCTCTAATAAGATGTAACGTAGGGGGTTTGATACCTAGGGTGTAGCGTAATGGTTCGATACCTGTTGACCTAGTAGAGCAATCCTCCCCCAAAGTTTTCTAACTTCTATCATTGTTTCGAGTCTCGACTTATATACTGGCTATGATGAAATCCCTATTTTCCACCCCTGAAACTAAAGATATTAAGCTCCTATTTGCTCCGTGCCGCCCTAACCAAACTCAAATTATCCATTTATCCTTGCCGCCCTTCCCCCAAAAAACAATGCATCGTAACCAATTTCCTTGATATCTTGCTGCTTTCTTCTAAGATGTTGAACTCCAATTCTTCTCCTTTCCAAGTTTTCTCTCAAAATTTGATTTCAAATTGTCGCAACTATATATCTTTTCCCATGATAAAGGGAGCAAACTCTTCTACATCACCTTCACTTTCTTGAAAAGTAAGAACCACTAGATGAAACAAGAAATTGTAAAATGCGTAACATATAATTATACACTTATTGCGTCTTCTTGCTCTCTCGCCCCGCTCTCTTCTCCTCTCCCTATCTCTATCCCCTCTCTCACGGGTTCATCCAACCATCATAGCCATCCCCTCACTCCCTCTTCATGTCCCTTTTCCTCCAGGATTGTACTTCTCAATTACCTTTCCACGCATAACGCAGAATATAATTCATTCATTTAGTATAAAAAAAAAAATTCGTAGTTTTCCCATCTTAATCTAAAATTGACTAAAAGCAACTACGATTTTCAGTTTGCATGTCATCCTTCTATGCTCATCGTCGTCAATCACCGAGGAAGCTAATAAAATCATGATGCAATGAATGACAACAAGGAACAAGTGAGATCTAACAAATCCTTTGCAAATAGAACTCTCTTTTAAACGCGTTCCAAACAAGATTATTCAATTCATTCAGTTAGATTTATTAATTTTCAAAAACACCACAATTCGTTCACAATTGAATTGAATCGAACAGAAGCAAGCTAAATTGAGATAATTTCTTACAAGATCTGATTCCAAACGGAGGGTAAGACATTCATAGATGAGAGAATTTGATAAAGGTTTTATAAATGGGCCGTAAGACGGACAAGACAGGGCCTACAAAACAATTTGGGCTTCTATCCGTAAGACGGACAAGACAGGTTCGTCTTCTTCTTCTTCCTCCCTCAGCTAGTGAGTGTCGAAGGGTTAATATTGCTGCTGCTGTTTCTTCTTCTTCTTATCATCATTCGTTTGACGTCTGGTCTGGCGGTGGTGGATGCGAAGCCTCTGCTTCTGCTGCCTTCCTTCTCGGTTGGTGGAAGTTCTTCCGCTTCTTCTGCATCCGCTCGCCTCTATCTTTCCCCACAGCTGGAGTACACAACTTGAAGAGGCAGAGCAACGGGGCAAAGCAAGCAGAGCAACCACCCATATCCCTCCGCTGCCTGCCACCCTCGCCCCTCTGACCCAAGTAGCATAAAGGGTATTTTGCTTTAGGTTTCGCAATGGCAGAAGAGATGAAGAGGATGATAGCCCTGGGCTTCGAGGGCTCGGCGAACAAGATCGGCGTCGGCGTCGTGACGCTCGACGGCACCATCCTCTCCAACCCTCGCCACACTTATATCACTCCGCCGGGCCAAGGGTTTCTCCCCCGCGAGACCGCCCAGCACCATCTCCAGCACGTCCTACCCCTCGTCAAGGAAGCCCTCAAGACCGCCCGAGTGACACCGGACGACCTTGACTGTCTCTGCTACACCAAGGGCCCCGGCATGGGTGCTCCATTGCAGGTCCGCTGAGCTTGCTTGCTACTAGGTCTTTTGGATTAATTTCATCCTTTCTGTAATCTGTAGTAGTCGCTATGTCAAGGTCGTGTTATGAACTGGGTCGTGCCGGTAAATTGCAGGTTGCTGCCATAGTCGTTAGGGTTCTTTCTCAGCTATGGAAAAAGCCGATTGTTGCGGTGAACCACTGTGTGGCTCATATTGAGATGGGGAGGATTGTCACTGGTGCTATTGATCCTGTAGTTTTGTATGTGAGTGGTGGAAACACGCAGGTGATCGCGTACAGTGAGGGGAAATATAGGATCTTCGGGGAGACCATTGATATTGCTGTCGGAAATTGCCTCGATAGATTTGCCCGAGTCTTGACTCTGTCCAATGATCCTAGCCCTGGATACAATATTGAGCAGGTGCGGTATTTTGGCCCTGGTTCTGTGGTTTTCTTTTATTTCATTTTGACTTTGTTTCATGCTGGTCGCTTATTTTCCTTACGAGGATTGGCAGTTAAAGTTGAGAGAGATATATGACCTCACATATGCTTTAGGTTGGATGAATTTGGGTTACGGGTGAAAGAACATGCCGATCATCCACCAGGATGTTCATGGTGGCATGAGGAAATTTAGAGCAAAATCATAAGGGCACATTTAGCTGAAAAGAGTCGGCGAATTTAGTTGTCGGTCCTTTGGGTATGTGGTCGGCATCACCGTTGTATATACCTTATTGATTTATAAATAGAAACGCCACTTATTCAAAAAAAGTGGAGGGAAAAAAGAAAGAATAGAGTCAGCGGAAAGTTGCCTGTCAGTGATGGAAATGTGATGTGTTAAAAAATTTGCTTCGGTGAGGTCTAAATCGGCCTTTGGCTGATGGTTGTTGGGATTCTGATGGGACTATCCAATTGGTTTGCTTGAGTTTTAGTTGTTAACTTATTTTATCTCACAGTATATGAAATACGACGCTGTCTGGTTTAGGTTAATTTGTCCGGGGCAGTTCCTTACTTCTTATTGCCCTTGCATGGCTTTTTCTTCTTCATCAGGTCGCGAAGAAAGGTGAGAAGTTCATCGATCTTCCTTATGTTGTCAAAGGAATGGATGTCTCCTTCAGTGGAATATTAAGCTTCATTGAAGCGACTGCTGAAGAAAAACTTAAAAATAATGAGTGCACCCCTGCAGACTTGTGCTACTCCCTTCAGGTAAGACCAATTTCACCGTTGGATAACACTCTAGCAGAAAACTTTTGGAGGAATTTTCATTCGTTTGGAAGTGTTTCCTAAAACTTGATTTTAGATTAACAGCCTGTTACTTATCCGAAAATAAATAAATAAATAAATAAATAAAAGTTTGTTTCTGTGTTAAGCGATTATGGTATGACAAAAATCTTATGTGGAATCAGAATTGATGTTTTCCATGAGAAACATTTTTCTGAGAAGGGCCATTCTTAAATTTGATTTTAGCAATGCTGATGCACAACGGGTGCCTGTTTTGGACCATGTAGGGGACCGATTGAAGCAACATTATTATCCAAGGTTTGATGGTCCAAGCTGCTTATTCTGATAATTTTGGCAAAGATAAAAGTTTTAAAACTTTGCTTACACTTGTCCAGTTTATGTGCCGCTCAGAGAATGAACTCGCTTGTCTAGACAAATTTTTTTGGATGAAGTCGTCATATCTGTCCATTGCCAAGATCAGATTGCACATATTGGGTTTGGTCTAAACTGGATAACTGTGTTTGTCTAGTTATTGAAATGGAGAAGACCTTTTGAAAACCTCTTCGAGATGGTTTTTTCCTTTCTTTATCTGGTGGATGAGGAGTCATGATATGCTTTGATTGGATGTGATGCCAAATGTAACTGGATGGCTATTGAATGTAGTTGGACTATTTATTCATCTTTGCACCAACCTGCTTTTGTTCCAGAACGTTACATAGCTTTGATGACTGTAATATCAGGAGACGCTATTTGCAATGCTCGTGGAGATCACAGAGCGAGCAATGGCCCACTGCGACAAGCGGGACGTCCTCATCGTGGGTGGGGTGGGCTGCAACGAGCAGCTGCAGGAGATGATGAGGATAATGTGCTCAGAGCGAGGCGGGAACTTGTACGCTACTGATGATCGGTATTGTATTGATAACGGGGCGATGATTGCCTACACGGGCCTCCTCGCCTTCGCCCATGGGACAACAACCCCCCTCGAGGAATCGATCTTCACTCAGAGGTTTAGAACCGATGAGGTGCATGCAATTTGGAGAGAGAAGGAGGCGACTGAAAAGAAGGCTAACTAGTGCCACTGAGGTAGATAAATCTGTAGACTTGTATTATGTGTCTTTACACTCCAGGTTTTTATTAAGAAGTTTGATAATTTTTAGGCCATTAATATCGGCACGTGAGCTACCATTTGAATCTTTTCTGAAATGTATTCCGATTGTATTTGGGGCGGGATATAAAAATTCAGCTAGCATGATTTGTATTTTACATTTAAAATTCCTCCTGTTGGAGGTTTACATTGAGTCCACTCTACTCGTCAATATGCATTACTGGCCACTTTATAGATTAGATCTTTCATGGGCAAAATGGGTTGAACAACTTCAACCTAAGGATGGGGCTGGCCATCGAGCAGTCTGAATAATGGTCGGGTCCTGCTATGCAAACTGTGTTTCCTAAGGTGTTAAAGGTAATATGATTCTTCTGAATTGCTCATTTAAATGTTATCTACTGAATGAAAATTTGGGCTGAAATGACCTTCCGGTTCCGAAAAGTGCTTGCTTTCATTTTTTCTGATGGAGCTTTTAGTTTGCAGGTGATCAGAATTAAGTCATTGGTTGGTTAACTACTTGTGATTTTGAGTTTATTTTACAAAGGTCTTTCGATCTAATTGTTTCTGATTGTGGTTTGCCTTAGGACGTCGAAATTTTCCATTAAGGTTGTTTTTAGTTTCTCATGAATGATAGAATCCATATTCCTTGTTGAAGAGAAAATAAATAAATAAATAGAGAATTAGACGAAAACAAATAGTACAACCTACGTCAATGGTTCAAAATTTTAAAGATCGAAGAATATGAATATGCATAGATCGTTTAACCCCATAACGAAGAGTATAGGAGATGACGCAAATGCGGACAGATAATTTCATTATTTTTTTTAGAGATTACGTTAGTTCTTTTTTGTTAATTCTAGAGTGCCTCAGAGTCATTAATCACCTTATTAATTAGTAAATCTATTTCTAAGGACATTATTAAGGTGTCGTGTAGCCGTAAAAAGTCTTTATTGCAGGTTTCTTTTGGAAGCCCTAAATCCACGTATATATGCCTAGGGTGTGCACGGATATCGAATATATCCGGAATCGGTGGGAATCTACCTGTTAGGGTAAGGAATCGGAACCGATACCAGGACCTGGATAATAATTTTCCCCATTATATATATATATAGTTATATTTAGATATTCCTATATTTAAAAAATAGTCACTAATTTAAAAAGAAAATCTAAATCAATGTCGACATTATGTTTTGCGTAATTACTGATCATGGATGAGATACTTTCGATTTTATTTAGCATGACAAAAAAATTTTATAAGTGCTAACAGGGTACCCGAAACCTGTTATATAATACAAGTTTCGGGTAAGTTTCAGTTTCGGGACTTAACAGGGTAGGGTCAGGTTCCAAAATTTTGGAACTTGCCCCTTACAGAGTAGGGTCCGAATATCGTAAAAAAAAAGATACCGGGATCTGTACACCCCTATATATGCCCATCTCTCTCCCCTTATTTTGATTTTACTTTTTTCTTTATTTTATTAGTCTTAATTTAACATTAATTTTCGACGAATATGGTATTAGTTCAGGTTATATATATAATAAATTTATGTCAAAATTGATGAAACAAAATTACAATTCATTGTAGGAAATGAAAACGAAACAAAAAATAGTTTTATGAAATCCACGCATAGTGCGGGTCAAGGGTCTATTGTGTGTATGTGTATATATATATGTACACACACACTAGATTTTTTGCCGTGGTTGCACGGGAATTTTGCTATATGTATTTGTATTGATTTTTTTAGTATATTATTGAATTATTTTTTTGGTGGAAATGGGTATGTTGGTTTTTACTTCTCTTTTTATCAATAATATAATTTATTTGCTTTAGAATAAGGATATATGGAATAAGCATAGAAATTCTTTTTCCATTATAATTATTTTCCAAAATTGAACTGTACATTGTTATCCGAAATGTTCAAGTAGTGTGTGCAGAATGCACGACACATTCCATATTGAAACATATGTGCATATAGCGTTAGTCAACACATAGAATCTCCAATTTCTAAGCACATGATTGATTGTATAGTAGTAGGGATCATAATGGAGAAGCTGTGGACTCTTCGGAATAATCATCGTTCGGACTTCTGCATTTCATCTTCTATTGATTGGTTGTATAGTTATTTCAGGATTGTGAATCTGCAAAAACAATGATTTGTTAGGGTGCCCGAGGGTTTTGAGGCGATAACCCTCCGATTCTTAAAGACATAATGAATTTACAAAAGAAAGTGAATAAAAAATAAATAAATATTTAATTTGAAAGAAATTTACGTACCTATTATCTTCTATAATTTATCAGTGATTTCACAAATACATCGAAACAAATCATGATACTTAAGAAATTCTATCATTTTGGTTCGTATAGTAATTTCCAAATTGTGAATCTGCAAGCACAATGAATCGTTAGGGTGCCCCGAGGGTTTTATGATGCTGAAGTTAGAATCAAATTGAAGTATAATAAAAGTATGTGGGTATTTATTTCATTTGAAAAAAAAAATTATACGTACCTGTTCTCTTCTGCAACTCACCTGTAATGTTAAAACATACGAAAATAAATCATGATATATGTTTGGTGTATGGTTTAGAATAGTTTTATAGTGGATCGGGCAATGAATATCACTTTATAATTATAATATTTAGAAAGAGAAAGAGAAAGAGAATGCTAACTTGTCTGTCCTTTTCTCCTTTAATGTGCTTTTATTTGACATGCTCTGTACTCTTGCTAATAATAATATACTTGGATTTGTATTGCAATGATATAATAATAATAATATACTGAAAAATCACAATGATATTTTGTATTTGAAAGCTTATTTCGTACATCACATGCTGGTGATCTTGGGAAGATTATTATATACTTAGTTGTACACAACATTCTTCCTGTAACCTTGATTTGTTGATCCTCTTCTTCTATTAATATCTCGAGGCCTTGAGGTGAGCTTACTCAAGATAATGCTACGTACAACTGACCATGACTGAAAAACTGACTGCCCCACGTAGTTTAGTGATTGGCCTCGGTTTTATATATTGTCATCGCGTAACATATTTTGATTGGAAATTGCCTTAGCTTCATTATAAACGGCCATTTAGATGGTTGCGAGGTCAAGGCTATTCGAGGAATGAGTATCTTTTCACCTGTCTTGCCTCCAGTTATTATATTCCCTTCGAGTAACATATCGCCTAAGTTCGTGAGCAGCAGCCTTATTCCATTGCACAATCCTAAGCTTGGGTTAATATTTCTCAAAAATTTTATTGTGTAGACCCTTCCCTCCATTAGCATATCTCGGAACTGCGATGACAAATACTTGCCAACCATAACGTGAATACAATTTTTCTGTATGGAAAAGAAAATTGAAATCAATGAGAAATGCGTAACTAATAACAGATGAATAAAAAAAATTGATGAACGAACACGAAAAATATGATATAACTTCTCATCAATGACCACCATATCCGTATCCAAAAATTCGTTTTTTTTTCCGAAAATTGAAAACGTCCCACATTGTACAAACTCGAACTTTGATTTTGTAATCATCCTTATCCAACGTAAGTTGGTCCCACAGAACATGCTTTTCATTATTTGCAGCATAATTATCCTTCTTCGAGATAGATGACTTTCTGAATTGAAACAAAACGTATGGTAAATGAAAAGAATATATATATATATATATATATATATATATAGAGCAGTGAAAAACAAGGAACAAATTGGATCACCTCATTATTGCCAAGGTTGTTTGTGCACAGTTTTGGAATTTTTTGAATATCCCATGCATAAATCAGATAGTAAAAATGACAGGAGGCTTTTCAATTCATACAAAACCTTCTTTTATCGGCAGCCCAGCCTTTGATCGACATTTATATAAAACTTTTGATCATTACTTGGTATTTATGTGTGATTGATCTAATTTAGCGAAGGAGAAAAAGGAATTAAATTGTCTGCCGAATAAAAAGGGGAGCTAAATCAACACATTAATTCTCGAATAAAAATCAACACATCAATTCGCCTTTGTCTAGGGGATTTCTATATATCCAATCGGAGAATACATCGATAGTTTTATGAGATATTATGTTATGTGTAATGTCTATGTACTTGTTATTTGTTATCAAATATTATGCACAAATTACTATATTCTAATAGAAATTTTCTACAGTCTCAATAAATACCCCTCCATGTACGCTCAAACCTCACAAGTTCAATCTTCTTCCTTTCTTTTACACACTCTAATTTAAGCATTGGAAAGAAAATTGAGATTCCCTCTCGATGTACCCTTTTCGCAGGTCGATCGTGCTGATTTCGCAGTGGTTCGAGGTTCATGAGACGTATGAGGGAGGCATGCATCCAAGACCAGATATTTTTGGAACTCAGTAGAATCATCATCTTGAGATCCCCCCACTGTCTGACCCTAAACAGTATAGACATCTTGTTGGTCTCATATATTTGACCATCATAAACCTGAGATTAGCTATTTTTTCACTCTTTCCCAGTTCATTCAAGACCCTCGTCAGGACTATTGGGATGCTTCCATGTGTATAGGGATATCCTATGCAGTCTCCTCGTGAAGGCATTTTTTTTCTACCAAATTCGTTGAACTTTAAGCTTATTGCGATTCGAATTGGGCCAGTTGTCCCATGACTCAACGATTTGTTACAAGGATATTTTGTCACATCAGAAGTCCCATTTCCCGGAAGACTAAGAAGCAGACCACAGTCTCCTGCTCTTCTACAAAAGCAAAATATCGTGCTATGGCTTATGCCGTCAGCGAGATTACCTGGCTTCGTAATTTGTTGTCATTGCTTGGTGTAACTATGACTCTGCTTATGCCATCATTTTGTGACAACCAATCTGCGCTCAACATTACTGCGAATCTAGTCTTCCATGAACGTACAAAGCACATTGGGATAGACTACCATTTCATACGGGATCACATCAAGACTAACGTCATCTCCACCACCAAAGTGTCGACTTAATTACAACTAGCAGATATCTTTACTGGAGCTTTCTATCGGGATAGATTCCACTTTCTCTTTGGCAAGTTGGGCATGCTTGCGAAGCGCTGGTTTTGGCCCCCATAACTCTTCTCCGCGTCACAGCGACGCCCCTTCTTGCCTGCCTGATTTCCAAACTCCTTAATTCCACCCCAAAACTTTTTAAATTGATGCAAGTTCTTATGTTTGAGTATGCTCCATGACTGATGAAGTGCATGGAGGTTGTTTTTTGTCGGTGATCGAGCCGGGGCCAAAAAGGGATACTTACAACTACCTAAAATGCAAGAAGAATATTATTTTGATTTTAAATAAGTAAATTAAGGATAAATTCTATATGCTAAATTTCTGATGGAATCTTTATGTCCCAACTTGAAGGGGAGAATTACGGGATATTTTGTATATATATGTAAAGTAGATTATCCTGATTCTGTACAATAGGTAGTTTTGTATTCTGATAGGTGTTTTCCTAATTTTGTGGGGTATTTTCAATGTTTAGATTACGTTTTGGTCCTATTTATATTCGCACGTCATTCTTAATGAAATAGACTGATTGTCCACAAATCATATTTGCTGTCGCAATCAACTGAGATGTAATAAGCTGAACTCCGATGGCTAAGTGGTATGCAAGTCAAAACTCTCTGTTTTGATAAGTGATTGTATACAATTTCTTTTATCGATAATGATTTGATTAATTATTTAAATATGATTTTAAATGCTCGAATTTTCTTTGGAAGTAATTGTCAAGAACTATGAAATGTCTAAGTATTATCACAGTGGAGAGTTTCGGTTCCATTCCTTTACCAATTGGTCGATTAAGCTGCAAGAGCTTGTGTAATCCTCCTTATGTGACCAGCAAAATATATTATTAAGTAAAAAATTCGAGATTTTAGCTACAGTTGTTACGAGGGCTTGCATATTCCTCCTTAAGTTTCCAAATCACTCGACCCAAATTTTGATGTTTGATGAGCTTTTAATATGCTATCTCACGTGCCCAGTAGAATGAATCATGCTCCCATGTCGTTGGCTGAACTTAATTATTCAGCTCGAGTTGAGTTCGGCCCATGAGATGGTGTTTCACTTTGTGTGAACTTATTGAACTACCTATTGATTGATGTTATGTATAATACTGTTGAATTATGTTGTTTTGCACTAATAATTGGTGCATTTAGTTGAGCTGTGATGCAGTAGCCTCCGCGAAATTTCAATAAGTCGATTGCCTGTTCTTTAATTCTTTTGAGCATTTGTTTAGTTCTATTATTATTCTTGAACTGAACGCAAAATTTTGAACTTTTTAGAATTCTAGCATTTTAACTTGAAAAATCATAGCTCGAAAATGCAGGAAGTTGTTATTGTTACAAAGAAATGGGTTGACAGTGCTCTTATTACAACTCATGGCTCGAGTAATAATTTACAATACTATTATCATCTGTTTTCGGTTTTTTTATATAACGATAGTATTCGGGTTTCGTCCGATTAATCCCACAGTTCACATGAACACCCTATAAGCCCACGGAACAAGTAAGGTTGGTCACGGGCCGTGCAAGTGGCTCAATATGAAGTATTCTTCTGCATGGCTCGATAGGGACATGATTTAAATACTTTCCCTTTGTCGTCACATCCTTTAACTACCAGGCCAACCCTATTGAGTTATTTTTTGGATAGAGGATATTTTGTGTACAATTTAATTTTTCAAAAATCTCTCATAATATACCTAAATCAAGCTGGTATTTTTATTCAATATACTTGGCAAACAAAAATTCGAAATTGAGGAAAGTCAAATATATTATGTTGTTTCGCCTAAATGTTCCGCGAACACTATTCGGCTTCCACGTGGCGAGTCTAGTAGTCAGGTTTGCTTGGGCACAATATCAGGAGTATATGAGGTGAAACAACCTCAAACTGGATCTTCCTGAGTTCGAGGTTGCTGGTCTTTGAGTCAATGCAACTTCGAACTCAGGAAGATCCGTGATTGTGTCAATCTCGGCTAGGTATGACCGAGAGAGAGCGTGCTCGAGCCTGGAACTGGGTATATGAGGTGAAACAACCTCAAACTGGATCTTCCTGAGTTCGAGGTTGCTGGTCTTTGGGTCAATGCAACCTCGAACTCAGGAAGATCCGTGATTGTGTGAATCTCGGCTAGGTATGACCGAGAGAGAGCGCGCTCGAGCCTGGAAGCCTAACTTCGGATGGAGTCCCATTCGTTGCCTGGAAGCTCAGATCAAGGTAGAGGGATAAGGCCGAATGGTTCGGCTGGTGCATGAATCAAAAGAGCGGGAAATGAAATGCGATAAAATGCAAGGACAGTAAAATATACCCAAAAGTAAAGATGTCTATCGTTGCATTTATTGGTTACGGCCTACGATAGCCTACAATGGCAATAGTATCGATCTTATTGCTCAAGACGAGGAAAATAAACAACTACAGAAACCTACACTAATGGCACCACTTATTTTGGTCATCCTAGCATAAGGAAATTAAATTAAATCCTAATAACAATGAGGAAATTGTCAGTCAATCAATTATTCTTGCCAACTAAAGAAGTGTCCGCATTCATCCTTGCCTTGGAAATAATCCACAATTTCCATCTTTGAGCCACCAACCCCTCAATGGCTGTCCGAGTCAGGTATTGCCTCGAGTTCGAGGTTCAGCCATCCCTCGGGCTTCGATCATGGGCCGTTCCTTGCATAGGCCTTTACTTGCTCGAACCAATTCCTCCATGAACATGAGCTGCCCTCCTTGAGTCGTGTCAACCAGCTACCGCCCATTTGCATCACGTAGAGCTCGTCTTGTCAGTCATGAGCTTGGATTCCGCAATTATCATGTTGAGGAGTAAAATGGGATAAATCCCACATCGGAAAAGAAAAGGAAAATCCATGGGTTAATATATGGCTTGGGTACCACCACTTATCAGTTTGAGCTTTTAAGTGGATATGAGCCCGAGCCCGTATAAGCCCAATAGAAATTTAATATATCACGAGGTGCAGAAATCGGGTGTAGACATATCTATATTTACTTTGTGTTATATCCAAGTTATTGTTGTTCTTCACCTCGTAAAGAATGGCACGCGAGTATGAACTAGACAATCTCAACAACAATGCTCAAGATGTTACGGAGAGAGCTGGTTGTTAGACTTGAGAACTTGATTATGAATAGAAACTCGTGCACAAACCTGCAGAAATTATGTACGCTCTACATTGACTGATGCACGAAGGGCAAGCTGGGCTTTCCGCTGATGATAAGGGCGCTCTTGCTTCTCATATGGTGTTTTTATGTTTTGGCAAATAATAATTTTCTCATTGCGACTTCAACTAATCCACCTGCTGGTGTAGTTGCTCCACCCAATGCTTTCATCATGAAGTTGGACTTCAAGATTTAAGAGGTAATAGAAGTTTGATTCTCCTTAACTTTTATTAGTGGACATAACGTCTACTTTGATTAGTTTTTGTGCAACCTCCTGATTTGGTTTTCTCCGAAACAAATTATTGCAGTCAATGTCTCAATCCGTGCCTAGTGAGAGGAATTGATGCTGCATAGGGAGTAATCGAAAGTAATTGAAAATGAACCATTACTACTGGAACTTCAGGTAAAACAATTTCCAACATTCAAATCTTCAATTTATAATTTACTTTAAGCTCCTTATAAGCACACCGATTGAAATAAACGAGAAAGAAATGAAGTTTTTATAGCTAATAAGAAACAATAACAAAATGGAAGTTGAGGCGTAGGAAATATTCTGAAATTGGAAGAGAATCCTCTCAAAGACCAACAATTAAAGCTCAAAAGCATAATAGAAAAGAGAAATCAGACCTGCTGAGAACGCCACTAGTCAAGGACGAGGGGCTAAGGCTTGCAGCTTTGGGGAGGGAGGCGCGAGCATGGCAGCACGATCAAGTGGGTTGGGAATGGGGGGACGGGCAGCGTCGAAGTTGGGAGGCTCGGCCCAGAGAGTAAGTAGCCGAGCGTGCACTCTGGTTCTTTTTAAATAGCTCGAGTGTTATAGTACAAATTTAAAAGATCAGGGGGTGTTTTGCCAATAGCCCAAAGGTTGGGGGAAAACTGTATTTTACTTAAATATATGCGGCTGAAAACGTAATATATATATGTATGTGTGTAAGGAATATTAATGTTAAATCAATATTGATAAGTGTACGGACGAGATTTATTAATTGAAATTCAACGATTGAAATATAATCAACTATCAAAATTGTTTTTACAGTAAAGTAACATAGGACCATCCATTTTCTTTAGCTTATTTTGGCCAAATATCGACAAGGCTTATTAAAATTATAGTAATATTACCTATGGTAGGTCTCGTTTTTAGGCAAGTAAGACCAATCACCTAAACCTCATTAACGAGAAGATAATGATTGTATCAAGTGGTATATGTAGATTTTTCTCAAGAATCATGTAATTTATTCATGATGTCCATAAGTATGAATTCTTTAAAATCCGTGTAATTTATTTCAATTTGAAGTAATATATTACGAATTTAAGTGATTTAATCCAATTAATTTCTTAAAGTATGGGCAATTTACTTGAAATATGTGTATTTTTTTTTGAGAAATAGTAATTTATTTAATATTGAGTTATTACTCTATTACTCTTTTAAGTAATTTACTTGACAGGCACGATACAAACACTGTTGGACCCTTCCGCAGACACATTCGTTCCCACAACTTTGTGGTCGGGGCAAGAAGCCAGGAGGATCGGCGCCCTTACTTGTTCCACTGTTCTGTTCCTTTTTTTTTTGCAGGCAATTAATTATTGAAGAAACAATTTTGTCCTTTCTAATATGACACTTGAGTGGAATGTGTCCTCTTTTGGCCGGAATTTTGATCGAAATTTAATTGAGATTACACCTTACTTATTTTTTGATAAGGTCAGGGGATTCTTTGAAAAAAATTGAAAATCAGAGGGTAAACTCAAACTCACGTCATAAGTCGAGGGGTCCAGTGAATTTAGGGTTTTTTTTCCCTCCTTTGCAATAAGGTGACGATCTAATCACGGACTAAGCAACTGCTTGGTTTGAATTTTGATGGATCTGGATGGGCTCATTATAGAGATCTGATCCTAGTCAAGGGTAAAAGATTGATTTCAGTTTTTTTTTTGGTGCGTACGTTAGTATCATTAAATCTAGTGGATTCCAACTAATTAAGTTCGAGGTGAGTCGGCCTATTAAAGAAATAAAGTTATCGACAAGAATTTCTTCCTTTATAAAACTCAGAATCTCAAACTTTATCTAAAGAGAATAAGTATTAAATCGATTTAACCGGTCAACAGTGATAGTTTTGTCTTATTAATAAGTGGTTTTTGCCTTTTTGGGTTTCAGAAATGCATTGAATAGTATAACTTCACAGTTGCATTTCATGTTTTCATTAAATTGATCAATGGACCATCTCGATAGAATTTAACTATTCCACGAAAAGCTCATGCGTCTCATTTTCCAGTTAAATAGGTATAAATTCAAAATTTTTCGCGAATTTTAATATAGAAAGAAAAACTAGATCATAATTTTTCCACCTTCAAAGATCGTAAAGTGAACTCATGAATTATAACGAGAACTATGACATGAATACGACGCGATAACTCGAACTTTGCGGGCCTAATCGGAGAGCCACCAGCGGTGGGAAGCAAAAAATTCCCCCGCCCAATTTAAAAGTTTTTGGGGTCCAAATTTACTTTATAGATAGACGCAGAAAAGGAAAGCGCTCTATTAGCGCCAACAGGGACCGTCTCTTGTTGCTTCCACAAATTCCTGAAAATTCGCCCCCAAATTCACCCATTTTACGGAACTGCCATCTCCCTCGACCTTCTTTCTCGCTCTATGTCTGAACGGAGAACCCGCTCATGGTCAAAACCCGAGGCTCCCAGCTCTCTCTCTCTCTCGGCGGATTTTCCGGGAGAGCTTCCGGGGCGGTGAGGAAACTCCTTCTCCGATCAGGTACGGCCCAGCTCCGTCAATCCTGAATCGCTCTATGCTTCGTTCTCCTCTTTTGACGCGTGAAATGAGGCTCTGGAGCCTAATCCATACAGTTTCCATCAGTCCCTCCTGGGGCTACTTTAGTACAACAGAGTTGAATGTCGGGAGCAGGTTCTCTCTAATTTGACTCCCGAGCTCGGGGCGACCCGGAGAGCTCATCTGAAGCACGCTGCTTCATGAGGAGTTGTCCAACTTTCGTATAACCGAAGGGGCTTATTCAAGTTTGAGTCGCCATTTTGTGTATCGCGGTTTCGTGTTGATGTTTTCATGGTAGAAATGAATGAGCAATAACGGGAGTTGATCTCTTTATTCATGAACAAGGTAATCTGTGAGAAGCGGAACGATTTGTGTTGTCCCTGTACTGTAGTTTTCTTCCCCATATGTTATGTCCTTTTGTAGATTATTAATGTCTGAGATGATTATGGGAGAAGTTAGTTTGGCTGCAGTTTCCCTGTACCGACAAAACCGGTTGGTTTTTGAACCGTTCGACGGTTATATTGGCATTGCTGACAAATACCTGTGTGACCATATATGGAAAGAGAATCATTAAGTCTTTTTGTCAATCCTTGGCTGATTTTGCGGTTTCTCTCGACAAGTTGCAAGTTTTAACATCCTCTGAAAAACGTTTACGATTCTTTAGTTTTGAAAAATTGCGCCGGATGGCAGTTGTACTCGCATCTGCCAAACCAAGCATGAGTTATGTAAGTGGTGTGTGAGTAACTTGGCTCGTTCTTATTCGTTGCGGGATATATTCGAAAGTCGTGAGTTTATGCCTGGTCAATTAATATTAACGCTTTCCTGTAATGGCAAAAGCAAAGATTTACTTTTCGAAAAATATGAAGTGTTCTGGTGACTACCATATTTTTACTGAAACTTGTATGGAACAAGGAATTGGAATTAAATGCTATATTTTCGTCACTTCTTCGAAGTTATCTACCGTTTACAGCTCAGTGAAGGACTTGCATCTTGTTTTGATTGTTCTTTCTGATTTTGAGTTTCTCATTACAAATTCTCCTCTTATATGATTCAGATGGTGAACAAGAAGAGAGCGAATTCCTTACTGACGCTCCCAAAGAAAGAACTGCAGACACTGTGCCGGAAGTATGGGATGCCATCATATAAACCGAAGCCCTATCTGGCAGAGGCGTTGGCTGCTTTATTGCCGGTAACATTTCGATCCTTCAAATTTCCTTTGATTATATTAGTAGCAAAGTAAAGCTTGTGTTTGCTACTTTCCTGTCTTGTAGATCTTAATTGCTTGATTTCTGACTTGCCCATGCCCCCAAAGGAAAATGTTTTCCTGCTCTCCTTTTACCACCATTTGGAATTATTGCAACTCCATTATAGTGTCAATTCATTTTCCTTCATTGAAGCAACTGCTCAAGTATACAATTGAATTGTCAACTGAGACATCGTATTTTCTCTTACAGTGAGAATGACAATGCTTATTTCAATATGTGCAAGTGCTAAGCAATTTTTTGGCCTATATAATTGCATACAAAGTTTTCTTCTGTGGTGATGATGGCGAAAAGCTTGTATAGGTGCAAAAGAAATTGTATGAAATCAAATCATTTTATATTAGCTTCTTGGTAGAGCTCGATAGAGGTATTCTGAGTGCACTTACAGGATTGTGCTTGAATGTAATGCTCAAGATTTCTATGCAATGTTGGCAAATGCAGGACAACTTTGATCTCAAAGCCCTGAAACGTAAGTGCGCTAATACATCCTGCTCCCAATCTGTTGAACATGATCCCAGCAGCCTTGATCTTAATGTATTACCAAGAATAACTGGTAAAAAGTACTTGGGCAAAATGGTGAATGCTGCCAGCAAATTACCTGCAGAGAGTGCCTATATTGAGTCTGTGAGAAGCGTGGAAGTTAGTACCCCTTCCTTCGAGTTTCACGTTAGGTCAGAAGGGGGAATAAATCTTTATGTTGATCTGAACTCAACCCTATCTGAATGGGCTGAAAGTTTGAAAAAGAATATTTGTATTACTGAGAACAGCAACTGCAGAAAATCTCAACGGTTGCATGAGGAACTTGGGCGCTTTGGAGAGAGTACAAGTCCTTCGAAAGGTTCCATTGCAGTCACTGCCAATGAAACTGATGTTGAGCATTTGCTATCTGGAACAGCTGCAAATTCAGAAAACAAACAAAACAGTTGTAAAGAGTTTGATTGTTTAGATAGAGTTGATGGTTCCTTGACGTCTTCTATCGAGGTATCGCACACAATGGATGAAGGATTATCAAAGCCTATAGAAAAAATAGTATTTTCATCTCACCCAAATCTAGTTCCTCTACACAAAACCAGATACCTGTTTCTACATCATCTGATGACCAGAAGATAGATATTATTGGCGATTCTCTCTCAAATTCCATATCAGATGGTGCAGTAAGTTTCCTTACATCAGAGCAACCTCTGAAGGTGATTACTGAACAACGTCGGACTTCTCCTGTGAGATACGACTCCTGCTCTTATTTGGGTTCAACCATGCATGGCTGCTCAGCTTTTGCTTCTGTAGAGAAGCAGCTGTCTGAAGCTGCTGGTTTTCAGAAAGATAAATCATCGCAGTGCAAAGGTAGTGGAGATGGTTTGGTTGATCATAACTGCATCGTGGCATCAGAACAGGGTGAATCAGCCAACTCGAGTGAGGTAGATCACGGTTCTGAGAGGAGCCAACTCCTGATATGTCCAGAGAAAGAGGTAATATAAAATTCTCTTCCTGTATCTGGCTTATGTAGTGTGTACACCTTTTCTTTAAGTACTTGAATATAATCTTCTCTGGTTTTATTCTTTCCACAAAGATATTCAGGATGGGAATGTTACATTTTAACTGAAAAAACTTAAAAAAAAGGTTAGTGGTTTTTGGCATTTTGCATTAAGCGTTCAGTTTATTTTGAACTGAACCACTGCTCTTATTTCTGTTCATATAAAATTTGAAACTGCTAGAGATTTTGAAGTTTTGGTGGATATATGAAACAATCTGAGGCAATCTTTTGAGAAATTTAGCTTAGAGATGATTGGAGGATGTGAACACAGCATTTAGGATTACATTTTGATTGCGTTAGGAGGTTTTTTTTTTTTTTTGAATAATCAAGTAACTTTGATCCAAAATCAGCAAAATCAGTTTGATAATATAGCCTTATCCTTTTGTTCTTCAGGCGCGGAGCAGCACCGCTAGTGAAATGGAGATTTTAAAGTAATCTCACTTGAACTGAATGAAACTATTTTTTGCATGTTTTATTTTCTGTACTCTAGTCTTATAATGTGTCTTCTCCTTTCAGATGTTCCCAGTTTGAGAAGTCGTTCAAGAGAAATTCTTTGATATTTGATGACTTTGTCTCAAGTAGTAACTTTCCCAAGAGACAAAGCACAAATGGCGGAGAAGGAAATGGTTCTAGTAATCCGGAGGTCAGGAATTTGAGAAGACATCTCTCTGGGGAAGTCCTTCCTAGACAATCTATGCGGTTGGTCTCCAAGGTCTTGTCTGTCAGTATCCTTTTGGCCATAATATGCATGCATAAAATGACTCGGTCAAATTGAAAATGAGTTGGTCCTTTTGATCAGGACAGTAAGTCGTTCTTTCATTAGTTTGAGATCATAATTATGAAGCGGGAAATAAGATTAATTAAATATGTTCCTGGGCTATTTGATTGCATTAGAAGGCTACAAGATGCGTGCATTAGTAGATTTAGTTGGCCACTTGGAACTTTTTGGACTAGTGCTCTTGAAGTACCTGAACTACATTGTGTCCTAACTCCTTAAATTAATTACAGCCTGTATGCACACCAGTTGTTTTTTCATCGTAACGTCAGTAGATGCAGAGCTTAATTGAGAACTCAGCATCATGCATACAAGCTAACCACAAATCATGGTGTTTGATATGCATACGATAGTGCTAATGTCATTCAGTTTTCTCATGCAGTGAATTGATAAGCTGTGCCCAGACAACATAGAAAGCTTAGTCTCGTGTTCATGCTGGCGAAAAAAACTAATGTCTGAGGGTATGGAGCTTTTCTGAATCTCTTTTTCAGATATTCTGTAAGTATCTAATAACAAACTACAAAGATTACGCAGAAAACACGTGTTTGTTTGTTTGTTTAATGAACAATGATAAAGATGAGTCTTCGTGTAGTACTGTACTTCATATAGTACAGTGGTATAGAAGTTTACATGGAGTTAGGCTTCATCAATAATCGCATAAACTTTGTGATTATCGTCATAAGTTTCTGTGTTAGTTTGGAAAATGCTGTTATTTCTTGTATATGTTTTCTCTGACCATAGGGTAGTCTCTGTAGAAAATGTAATGCGGGTTAATCAAAAGAGAGTTCTAGTCCTAAAGTCTACGATCACTTAAAGATTTTAGCAATGCCATGCAGGTCATGAAATTGTTTGCGGAAATCTTTTGGAGCCCTGGTGGCGGTGCGTCCCCCCAAACTTTGGGCGAGACGCAAAAAACAAATTATTGTAGAAAGGAGGGAAAAGGTAAAAGAATAGTCAAACATATTTGTTTTGTCAATGATGCTATCTATCGCCATGTATTGACGCCATAAACTTGTGAAACAGGTGAGCTTATTATGTGTATACATGTTGTATTCTTTTTTTGCCTGGTATATGCATGTTGAGTTTGTCTTTCGAATTGTCATTTGATGATGCCGTTCATTATACTAAGACAATGAAGATTCTATTGCTTTATTACCCTTCCTGTCAACGTCTTGAAGTAAACCAGTTTCATGTTGTTCTTGCCGTCTGTTTTAGGACTTAATATTCCCCAAATTACACTTGTTCTTGCCGTCTGTTTCTACGAAGTTGTTGGCATTTCCCATAAATGCAATCCACTTCCGATTGACTATAAATCAGGATATCATCTAAATAAAATACAACGAACTTGCCACTAAAAGTGATATATCATCTAGATAAACTTGCCACTAAAAGGCCTCAATATGTGATTCAAGAACCGCTTAGAAGTGCTAGGGCGTTGGTTAGCCTGAATGGCATCACAAATACAAGCCTTCCTTTGTTTTGAAAGTCGTCTTCCACTCATCCCCGAGCTTGAGCCGAATTTGGTGGTACCCGCTAGAAAGATTGATCTTCGGCAACGTCTTATCATGCACCGTGCAGTCTATTAAGCATATCATATAGCTTAGTGATTGGAAATCAGGTCCCACATTAACTTTATTGATGCCTCGACTATCTAGTCACAATATTCTTCAACTCTCATCTTTTTTTGGTGTTAATAAGGCTGGAAAAACCCATGGGCTTATGCTTTCTCGCATATGTCCCCATTGTGGCAATTCCTTCACCTTCTCCTTCAAGGATCTTGCTCTCCTTTGGGCTCATCCAATAATGAGGCAAATTCGGCAATATAGCACCAAGAATCAAGTTAATGTGGTGATGTGTAAAATGAATTTGCTACCGCCCCTCTTGAATTTATATGTATTCTCTCTTACATCATGTCAGGCTGCAGCATCAAACTTCCAAAAGTCTGCCAAATAACAAGTGACGAGCATTTATATTAAAACATTGAAATATACCTCATCTTTAAATCTCCTCTCCCGCTTTTGTCTAACCAATATTATATGGGCTGGGGTGCTTCTTGGTCTTAGACCCCAAACTATGCTTACAACGTCCTTGCCAAACTATTGATAACAACATCGCATAATCGACTAGCGATAGCGCTCCTGCCCGTTTGGAATTGTTGATGTCGCTAACTGTGATCCTCTTGTTTCAGTGACAACATCATCCTTCTAACAGCATGATTCTATCCATCACCATGGGTCTCTTCATCATACTCATTGTCTTCTCCATCTGGAACACAACTTCTCATCCGCCTCCTCTCGATCACCATGCTCTCTGTCTTCTCGATCCACCACGTTGATTGCATGTCAGAGAGGGCAGTCACTGGATTGTTGGCTAGAATGGTTACATATAAAGCACTTTCTAGGAACTGGCTTGGCATAAGGATTTGCAGTGTTAGCTGCTTTCTGGACTCAACTAGCTTCGGTCTCTGATCCTCGTTCATGTCATTACTTGAAGGGGCATTGTTAGCAAACTTGCTCTTGTCGTTAGGTGGACGGGAACCATCCCTAACATAATTTCTATCTACAAGAATATTCGGGTTTGGTCTTCTCCTGCAAGATCAACTCAGCGGCGACTGAGGTGAAGAAGCCCAACCTCTCCCGATATATCATCAATTAACCGACGCCAATCAAACCAGGTTGCCGTCCGCAACACCTTCTATATTGAGTTCAGCCCAGCTGCTCCTGGGTTTACTCAACCCTCGCAGCTTCCACCCTTCATTTCTTGAGGTTCCTGTGCTATCTTCTTCCGTCAATGCCCTACCAGAATTTAAGCAACAAATAATTGTTTCTGCACCATACTATGCGGCCAAGAAAATTCAGAGCTAAATATGCTATATCATTTCCAAACCATCCCAGCAGCCCACTGCGAAAATCATAATAAAACTTTCTTCTAACAAATGAAGGTGTACTATCCATTTTCTTTTTCGGTGTGCAGCACCTGATATAGGGAAGTTTGATAGGACCACAGGTTCCGAGCTCGAATCCATTAAGGCGTAAAGCTCACCTAGTTGTGGATTTTCTCCCTTCAAGACGCGAACCATATGATCCAACCAGGGCCGGCATAAATTATCTATTTAATAGAAAAGTACTATTGAAGAGACATTATTGGCGAAGATATATTAATCGATACACATTTCACAAAAAGACATTTTCCAAGGAAGAATTTAAACTAGTCTGCTGATTTGCTCATTTAGCGAGGCTTTCATATTTATAAATTTTAATTAATATTTCACCTAAAATAAATTAGAAATATAATAAATTGATAACTTGTAGCAAGTTTATTCCGTTGTTCGAGAAGACTATTCGGATATTGGAGAAATGGAGACTACAATATAAAATCATTTAATAAGGTCTATCCATAGATTAATAACGGACATGAACCAGTGATCAACTAACCACGAGCTGAGGGATTGTTTCTTGAAACTCCTCATCGCTCGAATTGGAGGCTTTTTGAAGCTCCTTATCATGTACTCAAATATGAGGCTGTCCTGAAAGTACTTTAAATTATTATATATAGATATAGATATAGCTTCTATGAGGAAAATAAGATTCAAAATATTTGTCCAAGCTTTTCAATAGTTTTCAGCCATATGCTCAAGATAATTGCACGTTCTCCAGTTATACATATAGACATAAGTCATCAATAAGTTCATGAATGCCCTTTTCTTTTTTTTTTCTTGTCTATATAAACCGTCCTTTAATAATTTTCCTAGATGCAACTTTGAGCGTTGTGATCATTACGCCCTCGAAATATATTTTTCCATGAGCTCATATGTAAATAACAACTGTGAGATTGACATACTTTTTATTATGCAAGGACGGCCAATACATTACGAGCAGTAATGGCGCATAGTCCGATAGGAACAAAACCAATAAATAGAGCAGATTCTGGACCAAGAGTTGCTCTACTGAGCAGAATCCTTTCCATATTTCGATTTTATTCAAACACACATAAAAGAACTTCACAATGAGAACTGGGCCACGGTCGTATTAAGGCTCCGTAAACGGATAAATTTCATATCTTATTCTACAATCCGCAAGTTGAATTTGAAGTCCTATAGTTTGCTGGGGACAGTCTTCTGCGTTTTTATAACTTACAGCTGCAGATAAGCAAGACTGACATTCGTCGTGTGAAAGTCGTCCGTGGCATTTACCGTGCCCGTAGATGCCATCGTTCGACCAAGGAGTCTTGTAAAAGTAGTTGTAATAATTGTACGGTGTATTTTCGATTAAATGTTCGAGCACAATTTCGGCACTCACCTGGTAATTACTGGGCGTATAGAATGTTCTTCCGTTACAGATTTTGTATACTAACCTTAAATCTGGATCGGCATAACACTGCACGCTCGCGTAAACACAAAACAACAATAGTGCAAAGGGCACAACTTTTACGAAAGTAGCCATGCCAAGAATGTTTTGGTACGGTCCCTGGTTGGGCACCTTCGATTTGTCACTCTGAAATCCTCTGTCACCGCAGGCTTGGTTTTATAGACGAAGGGAATAATCATATCACATAGGTTTTATCTTATCCATTGCATATATTCTAATTCTTTTATTTGTTGTATTTATGTTGTTGGAGTTTTATGCTTAGCTCTTTTTGTCAAGAGACCGGCTAATTTAATGTACGTTTATGAAATAGTCTAATGGCAAAATAGCAGGGACGTGAATGCTGTGGACATCTATGCTCCCATGTGTATTGTAATATCGATTTGCTTATCATTCTTCGGTATCCATTGGGTATGTTAGGCTTTCATTGGACAACCAGGAATTGGTTGGGAAAGAAAACGACTAGCAATTACTGCCTGGCATCGTCACTTATTGATCAAATGCCCAGCAAAAGCTGTACTAAAAGAAATTTTTTTAAATATGCGGGTAGTTTCTTTAGATTATCTCAATTAACTCTTTATGGCAAACACCATACTGAGGAATTAAAAAGTTCTAAATTCTTGTTAGCGAGACTTCTCAACTTCTGCAGGCATCTTGTGTTGTCATCAAAGATGGACTGAGGGGGAGTTGAGGGGAAGTTGTCCTCCTTAAAATTTTAACGTTTAAAGGAAATAGTATGTTTGGTTTTAGAGTTGAGTAGAGTTGAATTTTGATTTTAATTGAGTTGTAATGATTGTGTTGAATTATGAGAAAAAAGTGTAAAAAAATAATGAATAGTTGAGAAAATTTAGTATTAAAAATTGAATTGAGTATAATGAAATTGTTTGTGAATTTATGTATGGGGCCACCTTTTTTACTTTGAAGAGTTGATTTTTGTTGTGTAGTGAATAGAGTTAAAGTTAAAATTAAAATCCGATTGTGTAGTGAATATGATTCAACTTTGATGAAACTCCTTATATTTGCCCTCAAACTCGGGAAAAATGCCGTCCTACTCGTCTCTTCAAGGAGCTCGCCTCCCCTTATTTCAAATCCTGGGTTCGTCCCTTTCATGCCGCCAAGGCTAAATAGAGTATTCTAACGGCTCCACGTGATCGAAACTCTTCTTAGGATTAATGTTGGAATTATTTTTTTCTAAATATCTTCTCATCTTATATTAACTTATATAATATATTCATAATATTATTTCGATATAATGTTAAATAGATTTTACTAAATATCTATATAAATTGTAAAAGAAGAGCGACTCTTTGGACACAATACCATACATATGTAGGTAGCCCATGATTGAAACACTCTTGGAGTGTTCACTAATCGCAGCAAAACAAATGGCGTGGTATTATGGTACACATTACTCGTACAACTCGAAATGTTCTTCAACTATAGAAGTCGAAAATTATTATGTAAAAGAAAATTAAGAACCTCATAACTCGTGGTTAGACTCCCCAATATTTTTACAAGAACAAAGCAAGAATTCTCCACTCTATGAACTGCATTCTTGTCAAGCTTGAAAATGGATATTCATATTTTTTTTGTGCCTAACAATAAATACAAAGAAATTTTACTGAAATTCAATATTATTATAAGAAATGATTTTTTAAAAAAATACGCAGTAAAACAAAGATAATTGAAACTAACTTCGTCATGTAGAGATCTTAGTCGCGGGTGAAATTTTATGTTACCTACAGATGCTTGATCCAATACTGATTAATGGTCCTTTGGACTTCTGATAACTCTAATATTCGCGTGTATGCGCAAGTCTTTTTATCTACTATAAGATAGTTTATAGAAATATATATGATGTTAAGGCACATACAATGTTTTTGGACTTTTGTACTCATGAATAAACATTGAATGATAGTTTCTTAAAAATTAATTAACTTTTTTAATGTTTAAACATTAGATATTATGCAGATCTGCATAATTAAAACACCTTGGAGTCGGGGCGGCCATCACCTCCGAATTGCGAGGTGGTGGCCGCCAGCAAGATCCCACCTTCCCCTTTTCTTCTCCTCAATCGGATATGAATTCAATTTTTCTAAGCTTTTTTTCTTTTTTTAATAATTTTATATAAAAAATCAATTTTTTGGATGAAAAAATAACGTTTTTTTTTTTATGGAAAGTAAACCATAGAACTAAAACCGACACTGTTAGTGAAGGTTAAGGACAAATTTTAGCTAAAAAAGATTTAGAATGAAAAAACAAAAAAAGTTCCAAAAGTCGAGGACTAAAGGAATATTTTACCTTGAATTTTCGATACTTCAAAATAACGCTGAACTAGTTGATATCTGCGCATAACATAATGATATTTTATCAATTTTTATATAACTGAACGTAAATAATTGAAACATATATCATGAATAAATATAGATACAAATAATGTACGTATCGAGTAGATATCAATAAAAATTGTGAATGCGATTAAAAAAGTGAATTATGAAAAACAAACAACTACTTACTTTAGTCTTATAAATATGCAATTAACATAATATAATATATATTGAGAAATTCAACTTGTAAAATATATATAGATATGTAACCGAAAAATATGTATGGAGATATCATATGGCTTCGGGGAATAGGAAACTAAAACAAATAGAATCATTATGCACAAAATGAATTTACATTTCATCAAGAAGACTCATAATTATATATAAATGCTTACAAATAATTTGGACCAATATAGAAATTCACTGAATATAGTACTAATAAAATACAATAAAAATTCGTTTAACTGAAAATGAAAGGTTTATTAACGTGAAGCTGAGGGTTTTATGATATGGTTATAGGCAAACCTACACAATTAGGCCCTATATGGACATTGTTGTAGTTTATTCGGATCATTGGGTCTAGGCAAAATACAATTAAGTTGTTTTTAAGTTTAAATAGTTTAGTTGCATTAATCTTTCGTGCCTTTGGACTACCCCAGGTAGCCGATCTTATTCGGGACTTTTTATGTGAGCAAGATATGCAGAGACCCTAACAATGCGGTAGATGAATTAAAATATAACTACCATATACAAGTCGAGCATCATGGCGATCGAAAACACTTGATCGTAATAGGACTCTTGAACCAGGAATTTCAATTCCGATATAACATGACCTTAAAGAGCCTAGAAGATATCATATCTTTCAAATCCTAAGCCTACTGGCCTTAAAAAAAAAAAAGACAAACTATCGACTCCCTTGCCCATGCATTCATGCGCTCTCCCATAAGCCTAATTTTTTTCGATTACAAGGGAGACCCATGAGTCTAGTACATTGAAATATAAATCCTAAATATCTAATAAATGGGGCACGGGTAGTCCCACTGGATATCGAACCTGAGACCTCTTGGTCACCAGGTGAGAGGTGCACCACTGTGTTATTCCCTCTCTTGATCCCATACGCCTAATTCGTGCCGTGACCATATACGGGTCCGCATAGCTTCCATTTATATTGATTTTAGTACTACAAGGTTGTTTATATCGAACCTCTTAATGACATATCCTATTGAAGCAACTCTGATTTTGATTTATATTTCTCAGTGTTATACCATGAATCGGAGTTCGCATCAACAAGGGTCTGCCCCTTTGAGAGCGGCATGGAGCTGGGCAGTGAAGTTCTGCCCCGAGAAATTGGCTTAGTCAACAAGAAGGGCATGGCTACACGCCCAATATCGGCTTTGCGTTCAAATATGGAACCCTGCTAAGTTACCCCTAGACGACTTGGGTGTTTGTTTTTTGAAAATTTTTTAACTCAACTCAACTCAATTATATTTATTTTCAATTCAACATCATAATCATTACTTTTTTTATTTTTTAAACTTTTTAACCATTCAATTCAATTTTTAATATTAAATTCTCTCAATTATTCATTACTTTTTTACAATTCAACAACACAATCATTACTTAATCATTACTTTCTCTCAATTATTTATTACTTTTTCACACTTTCCCTCATAATTCAACAATATAATCATTACAAACCAATTAAAACCAAAATTCAACTCAACTCAACTATAAATTCAAACGCACTCTAAGCAGCTTAGGACTCGACACTAGCCTCTTCTGAGGACCTAGATCTCAAGACAAATTAGAAATCTCAATATATCAACCAAGGGATGCGACCTTATTCACCTAAGCTTTTACCGGTCAATGTATGAAAAAAGATATAGGTTTGGGGTTCCATTATGTTTTAAAACCCCTAAATCGGTACCCGTATTCATATTTAAAGTTGTCATCTTTTATCAGATCGTTGTGAGGTTTTTCTTGGTTTTCCTATTCCTCATGTCTCCTCTTTTCCTAATCTCTTGCTCGACAATGACATGCAATAAAATAAGACCGCTACTTGCCATGAACGGAACAAAACGCTATAGTTCCCGAAGTGTGATAATTAAACTAGTGATTCGATAGACAAGTATGGCATTGAAAGATCATTATTATGAATCTGAAAGCAAGCCAGACATACTAAGGATATAGGCAGACACATCTTAACAAAACTCGTGTAGGCATCATATAACAAAGACACAGAAAACAATTCCATGACCCGACCATTAATTTAAAGCCTCGAAAGTGACCGCATTATCGATATAGACATGAATGCATCAAATCTTGGTCAGACCTTGAAACTCCTTCGAATTGTCGTTTGAAATCAACAATCTTTATGCGCCAACATGTAATCCTTCCAAATCAATTAACAAGAATGCCATATCCAACTCGCACTCTGAACACATTCCAAACCCTATCCAAGATTAATCACAAAGACAAAAACATTTGACGTAACAAAGCTAAGTATTCAAGCTAAAAAATAGCTCTCATCCACTCACGGTATCAGAGGACACATGCTAAACACTTAATGATGAAAACCCAATGGACATATTCTCCCTAAACTTCAACAAATGTTCGAATTATGCATACAGATTTCAATCCAAAGCGAAACACTTATTGTAGGAAACAGATGAATCTTCTAAGCATATATCTTACTAAGTAATGGCGATCGATCTTTGGGGACAACATATAGTGCATAAGAAGAAAAAAAGGCAAGAAATGTACACTCTGTCATTCGGCCGGCTAAGGCTGGAAAAGAACCGAGGTGGGGGTGATTTGAAGTTCAATCGAAGCTCATAGCCGGAGAAAAGCTGTCCTCAAATTGGGGAGTAAGCTGAACCATCTCCTTACGAGAAGAGGCTGAAGAGCACGCAGGGGCTTGGGTGAGGCTTTTATTTAGTGCAGATGATGGTCGAAAATAAGAGAAAGCCACTACACTGAGTCGCCGGAGAGGAGGGGAAAGAGAGGGTTTCGGTTGTGATGTGATGAGGAAGATGAACAGCTTTTGGGAAAGGAGGAGAGTGGTAATGAGGAAGACGAACAACTAAAAGGGAATGGAATGCTGCGGGAATTGTGAAATTTGAAATTTTGTAATTTCACCGTGGTGGCAGTATGCATTGTTCCGAGGGAGAATCTTTATTTGTTAATCGAAAGTACACAACAAATATAACGGCGGCAAAGTTTTCGATCCAGCGGTTCGGTGTTTTTGTTCCTCTTAATTAAAGTTTCGGATTCAAGTTTTATGAATGAAAAAAATTAACGCTAAGAGAGTTTTACTCCTTAGTAAGTTGACCTGACTCAACTAAATTAATTGAAGTCCAATTGAACTTTTGAATACCATGGTGCACACTAAAAAAAAAAGGGAAAAGTACAAAAATCAGCTTTGCGGTTGGGACAAATAACACCTTGTTCTTCTCCAAGAGACATATAACACCATGTCCTTTACTCCGTCAGACATAAGGGGTAACACCATTAAATTTCTTTTCAATAGACCATTTTGCCCTCAATACATCTTTAAGCCATTTTTCAATTAATTTTTTTTCCTTTCATTTTCCAATATGAGAACCAATTTTAGGGTAAATATCGGGGGAAAACTTCGACTGCTGAAATGAGGGCAAAGCTTCTCCTACTCAACGATTCGGAAGGGAATGGGAAAGCTACCTCTGAAAGGACTCGACGAGGCTGTCGTGAAGGTTTATGACAAGGAGAGGTTCCCCAATCAAGAATCGGTGGACTTCGGCACAGTGAATTTTGGTGGAGGTAATTTCACTTGAATCCGAACTTGATATCTCTAATCACATTATGCTTAATCGAACTAAGAATGCTACTGAGCTAATCTCGGTTTTACAAGTTGAGTTATATATGTTACTGAGCTGATCTTGATGGAGGTGAGGAAGAGGAAGAAGGGAAAGACCATTGACCCATGATGTCTCTCCCTCTTGGTGGTTGTGTTGTTCTTGTCGTTGTATGATACTTTTGTTGTTCTCTTGATTTTTGTTTTTTCTTTGTGGATGTTTCTTATGTGCTTGACTGTGTAATAATCGATAAGTAAGTTGTTGTTCATTGCAAGTTACAACAATTTGTTTTGGTAAGAATGTTGTTGTTCATGGAACTCAAGTGAAGTTTGTGTTTCGATTTTCTGTCATCTGTTGATGCCTTTTCATTGAGCTTTCGAAGGAAAATCATATGTTGATGTGGAAAACAGTACATTGTTATTTCCAAAAACTAAATATTGTCTGCAGCACATAAATGTTGCTGATGCGAGATCGGCTGTTGTAACACCAATAACATGAATGCGCACTAAACCTTGATCCCAGCTATATGGAATCTGTGCGAGACATTAAACTGCTGAATTTCGGGCATCAGAAGTCCTTTGCTTGGTTTCTTGATCAGAATAGTTCTCGGCCAGTCTTTAAGTTCTTTTTTACTGATGGCAAAGACATGATAATTTCAAAGGAAATTTCATCTCGTATTGAAGTTTCATAAATTGGGACAGGAGTATCGAGCAATGAATACATTCAAAGTCGAAGCTTTCAGATCACTCTATTGTGAAACTTTCACCATTAACTTACTCTTATGTAGGCGGTACTTTTGCTCTGTACTCGTTATTGTGCAGGCACACGAAAGTTAGCCTCCTGCCCTACGATAGGAGTGCTGATGAAGTTATGCATTTGGATGAGACCCTAGAGAAAAAGAGCAAGAGGGATTCAAGAACTTGAAGGGCCCTTCAAAAGTATAAGAGCAGTCACTTCTTGATGTTGTTCTTGGCTTTGTTCGGTGCTTGTATGATAATCAACGATGGGGTCTTCACATCTCCCCATTGTTATTTTGTGTTGGGACAAATTGCATCATATGATGGTAATTTTGAAATTTGGAAATATTTTATTTTTAAAAAAAAGCAAGTTTTTGACGGTAAAACTAACGGAAGTACCATCTATGTCTGACGGAGCAAAGAACTGGATGTTATATGTTCATGGGAAAAGAATATGGTGCTATTTGTCTCAATCACAAAGCATAATGAGAGTTTTTGTACTTTTTCCAAAAAAAAAAAAGTCTAGCTTTCTCGCCCCATCAGGTCTTCGGTTGTAATCAATCTCCATCAGTTCCGAGCTGTTCGCGTTCTGATTTGAAGGGCAGCACTGTATGATCGTGATATAACATTTTTTTTTCAACGGTTCTCTGTAGATGTTTAATCATGACTGGATGATTCTCTTTCTTTTATTCAAAATAATGTCTGTTGTTATCTTGTTGATTTCAAATTTCAATAGCTCAGGATTGATTTGCGGCGCATTTTTCGATCTTCTATGGCCCAATTGATAATATCGACCCCTGCCCCTTGGGCCACATGTGATCCAAGCATCCTAACCAAGAAAGTTATCCTGAAATGTTATTTTCCAAAAAAGAATTATGTAAAACTAGCCGATTATGTCTGGATAAACTAAAAGCTCTACGATATCTATGTCTACTTGAGCCCACATAAATTTGAAGAACAAAATCACAAGTATTTGCCGATTTTGATAAACTAGAGAAAGCATGTTCCAATTTTCAATTTTCTAGAGAACTTTTTTCCGATTCAAACCCTATGAATTCTTTTAGGTAATACCTTGCGTACAAGGATTTCGTGATAATAGAGAGAAACACACCAAAATGAATTACGATATTTAATAACGATATGAAAATTACAGTTAGAATATTAAAATATAACAAACTCGAAACAAAGTTATAGAGGATGACTTACTCTGTTTTCCATCGACAAAGGTAGTTTAGGCTCTAAAAAACCTTGACTCAAGCTTGCCCAGGTTCAATAATTTGGCAGAATCATAACCACGTTGAGATGCTCGGAAACAAATGCCGTGGAATGGTGAAAACCTTCCCGAACAAGGATTGATGGAGTCGTAACCGTGTCGTTGAGGAATACTCTTACTGTCACAGACTTTGAACCTGAATTGTTAAGAGGTAAGTTATGTCGCTACAAGTTCGGTTATCTAAATTACCCTACACCTAAGATGAGAGGAGGATGCTCCCGAACTCAGTTAAGCTGCAATATGTCGATAGTTGTGTGTTGAGTTTTTGTTGTTGTTGTTGCCCAGGAGATCAACTAGTATTTATAGGCCTCAAAGCTCCCCCGGTTGTTATGCTGGTCGCTTTGAGGAGGAGATCGTGGGCAAAGTGGCTGAAGCAATCTTCTTTGCTGATTAAGAAAAGTCTTTCATGCTCCCACCTCCAAGTAAATCCGTTAGTAACCGTCTGGATCGTGTCTTCCACGTGATCTTATCCTTGAGGGTCGTGTATTCGCTTTTATCCATGCGAAATTCTCGCCAAACCATTCTTCTCATTCTCAGAATGATTCGGCCGAATGTGCCATTCGATCATTTTTCACTCGTGAGTGATTCGACCGAGAATATCATTCGGTCTATATTCGAAAACGCAGTGTATCATCTTTCTACGTTGGATGACATGGGGAATTCAAGTCATGAACTTATTAGTTATTGTAAACAAGTCCCTGAACTTTATCTATTTACGCCAGTGACCCTGAATGTATTGATCCAGTGTTGGCCCTTTAGATTCATGCCACGTGGTATGAGTAGGAAAACTAATTTTGTACTGGCAACAACAAGAGAAGAATATTTCATTTCCATAGATAGTAATTATTATTTTTGCTGAATACATAGGATAGTAATAAAATGGTCATTGATATTCAAACAAAGAAACAAAATAATAATAATAATAATGATGATTATAATAATGATGATGATAATAATAATAATAATAATAATAATAATAATAATAATTAATCATCATCATCATCATTAATTATTATTATTATTATTTTAGGGTTGAGTTGAGAATTAGCAACAGACAAAATCTCCCTATTTTCATGTCATCGTGTTCCTCGACATTCGATAACTGAATAAACTCAATAAATCCAAAATCCCACAAGATTTTCTGGGTTATGTCTGAAAATCAATGTCCAATACAAACTTAACGAGCTGATTATTTCATATTTATTTGTCTGTTCTTGGCTCCACAACATCTTGTTTCCTATAGATGATGATTTTTTTTCCCCTTTAGATGATGATTAATTGTTGAGAGCTCCTCTTTTGCAGTTGAGGAGCAGCTGACGCAATTGTCTCATTGATTTGTTTCTGGCAAGAGCTGTTTGTTGTAAACAACAGAATACGAGCGTGTCATTATCCTGACTCCTCAACTATGAAGAACCTTAGTCAATTAGCATGAATTTTTCGATACGACTGTTATTCTTTCGGTCCTCTCTGGCATGTGTTTAACAGTGCCTTGAAAACGATAAGCTGTAAATTTTCAAATTGAGGGGGAAGCCGCAGTAAATATTTGATAAGATATAGAGTTAGCGGTATATATGAGTCATCTACTTCAAGAGATTATTCATTGAGGTTTGCCTAATCCTCCTAAAAGTGTTAGGACTGAGGAGGATTTTATAGATGTACCTTTTGCAGAATTAAGTACCATTATAATTTAATATCTTAGCTAAAAATTGCTGTCGTATGTCGCGTCAACTAAAATAATAGAGACAAAATGAAAGAGGATTGAAAAGATTAAGGACTAATTTGAGCTAATTGAAATTAAGATTACCATCTATCTATACACATATGAAGTTGTATCCCAATAATAAATAGGAGTAGAAAGATAATTTGCTAAATAGTATAAGGTTATAAATATAAATGTTTAAATAATATTCAAGAATAAAAAATACTATCTTAAAAAATAAGTATTATCTTAATGATATAAAAAATACTATCTTAAAGGTAATTCACTTTAATTAAATAATTATCAAAAAATAAATTATTGTCTATAGATCTACATATTTATAGATAACATATAATTATATTTATATACTTCACTCTCGCTCTGTTTAATTAGGCTAAAATGGAAAATTTTATATTGATTATGAGTTTATTTCTCAAAACGTTTAATAATTTAATCAATATACATATCTATAGAATTAAAAAATAATATTTGATATTATAACTGTCACTTTAAATTATCCTTAATTTGTTATTACTAGCATTTCAATAGTTTTACTTTAGAAATAAACATTTTAATTGGGATGTCAAATTTTTAAAAAATTATAATTAAAAATAAACTCCCTAGCTAAAACCCGTGCATTGTACGGGTAAAAACTAGTATTAACTAAAAGATTGACTTATTTTAATGGATTAAGTAAAAAGCTCCTAATCATAAGTGACTGGAGACCCAATTTTTTTTATTTAAAAAAAAGCTAATTCGGTCAGCCAGGATATACTTTTGCTGATTTATAGTATAGCCCCAAACTTTTATGTATTCAAAAGTTAGTCTTTTTTTCCTCACCAATAGAGAGGGAGGGAGGGGGAGAGAAAGAGAGAGAGAGAAAAAAAATAACGCACTTGAGAGGGTAGAGATGTGATCGAGGTTGTTGCAGACCACAATCGACAGATGAGATTGTTGATGGCAATTTTGCTGCCTAGTGATCTCATTTGCATTGTTGGTGGCTCCCCCTCCGACCACCATCAAGGTAGATGAGGTCGCTTATGAACGCTTTGGTCACTAGGATAGCCCGAAATTTGACCCCCAATAGAGAGAGAGAGGGGTCAAATTGCGAAATGTGGTGACTCGTTACCGAATATCACTACTGCAGATGAGGTCTTTGACGGCCTCTACCCTCAACAGCGATTTCATTAACCTCGGTGGTTTCCATTATTTTTTAACTTTAAAAATAATAAATAAACATGATAGGAGTGAAAGTTAAAAGTAACCAAAATGTTTTATGATAGTTATGAATAAAAATATGGGCAAATTACAAAAAAAAAAACCTAAATTTTGTAAAAATTGTCAGTTTTGCCTAAATTTTACTTTGTAACAAAAAAAACCACATATTTTGATAATAGGATCGGATTTAGCCTCCGTTACTATTCCGTTAAGATTTTCGTTTATTTGCCCATGTGGACTTTATGGGACCCACCAAATTTGCACATTATTTGATCATCTTTTCTTTTCTTTACAAAAATAACTTAAGTTTTCATAAAAGTGTCTATTTTGTTTTAGATTTTGATTTGTAATTTTTAAAAAATACATGTCAACACTTCGTTTTGGTCTACCGGCTCTAGGAGAGAACATCAACAGCATTCCTGACTATAACCCAAAAACTATTACAGAAGAAGACCCAACAAATCCCGGGTTACTATTTATAGCCAGGTCAGCTATGTCAACCGGACGGCCCCGAGAGTGATGCACGGAGGATCGCAGAATGAGGAAAATTCGAAATCGACAACCTAGCATGATCACAAGGAAGTGGGGTAAAATCGTCATTTCTGTCATCCATCGGCAGGAAGTAACCCGGCTGTGAATAGTAACCTGGGGTTTACTGGGTCTTATCCTATAATAGTTTCCGGGCTATAGTCAAAAACACTGTTTATATTCTATCTTGGAGCCGGTGGACCAAAACGAAGTGCTGACATGTATTTTTTTAAAATTACAAATCAAAATCAACTGAGAATTTTATAAAAATTTAAGTTTTTTTTGAGAAAAGAGAAGATGATCAAATGATGTGCAAATTTGGTAGGTCCCATAAAATTCACGTAGACAAATAGACGGAAATCTTAACGAAATAGTAACTGAAACCAAATCCGAGACGATTATTAAAACATGTTATTTTTTTTGTTACAAAGTAAAATTTAGAACAAAAATAATAATTTTTACAAAATTTAGGTTTTTTTTTAAATTTTCCCTAAAAAAATCAAACAATCAAGTTTTTAATACTTATAATTTTTTTCTCATCAAACAAAAAAAAACTTTTGGCATACTCATCAAACAAAATTAATTTATATTATTTATCACTTATCTCATTCAAAAGTTAGTTAATTTAGATATTTATTTTTAAATATTTAAAAATTAAGTCTAATCAAACACTTAGTATCAGTTGGATAGGCCTATCCAAAAAAAAAAAAAGAGTATAAGTTGAATAGGTTTAGAGTTCATCGTATCTCTCCAATAAATACAAAAACACTGATAAGGACATAGAAGCCCAAGAACTCCTTTGCTTATTAGCTTCTAGAATCCTGGATCATATTGTATAATGAAATCTGTGAGGCATTCAACTTGGAACACACATACCCAAAATTAAATTTACTGAAGAACAATTAAATAGTGGTTGAGTTAATCTATGTTAACCATTAATAATTAATTCAGACATTAGTTAATTAGGTTTGTGGGGCTCTAAGTTATTTTAGATATTCTATTACCATACTACTGGGAAATAGTATCCTCGAACCATTTTCGGCAGTACAACTTGTATCCAAAGTTCGACAAAATTTCATGAATTTATGGCCGAAGTTCCATTTTTTTTCTTTAGTTTATTTAACATTCTTTTTCCTCATTCCCGGGATATACCTCTTAATCATAAAAGATAATTTCCGTCTAATCGACAGGTCCTAGTACGTCCAGCACACCACAGTCACTACACTCGTTCCTTTTAAAACAAAGCTAAAGCCCGAATAAATTTAGGACCGAAAAACTATAATATTATTCTTAATGAATCCTTCTTTACATTTATGGTACCTCAACTAACATCATTTAGAAAATCATAATTAGTTAATCACATAAAAGCCCCATGTTTGGGATCTTATTTTTTTTTGTAACGATATTAATTGAATAAGCTCATCCGAACTCACTGCCGTGGAAATGTTTAACTCTCGCGTCAGAGGTGATTTGTTCTTCTTCAAATTTTTCCTTTTAGAGTTTCAATACAGGAATCTCTGTGGGGAAATTTCCGTGCTTGAATTCCGCAACGTGGAGCTTAAATTTACTTGATTATCAACTTAATAGTCGCACACATGACCACGGTATATATATTAATACTTGCAAATGTAATATATCTCTTCAGCATGTATAGTTATTGTTCGAAATATAGATTGCAAATTGATTGGGTTTATAATTGGTGAATTACTTAGTGTAATTCATACACACTTTGATAAAATCAAGGTTTCGGTGTAGGTGTAGATGTGATTTCATATCATGTTCGGAGAAATTGCTCGAACAATAGCTGTGACTTGTGCGAACAAATAAGTTCTAGATCACAATCTGAGAGCGAGAGTGACAGCTATTCCCTTGTGGAACTAATTTTAACAGGAAGGATGCGTCCTAAACAAAAAGAAACAAATAATAGACACTTTGTCGGTGCCTATTGATCAATATAAATTAAAGGCTCTTGTGCAAAAAGTTATGACTGAAACCAGTCGAAACAATTCCAAATATTGAGTGAGAGAATTAGCGAGTTTCTTGAGTTTGCTAATCGATGAACTCATAAGGCTTCTTTGTATCTTGGGAGAATCTTTGCCTTAACCCTCTACCAACTTCATGTGGGGGAGAATAGTTCTCTTTGGATAGAGTCATCAACGCTTGGAAGTCCATCATCAAAGTTTGTGTTTGTGTTCTTCAAACGTCTTTTGGTGTGTTTGATTTTAGAGTTAAGTAGAGTTGAGTTTTGATTTTAATTGGGTTGCAATAATTATATTGTTGAATTATGAGAAAAAGTATGAAAAAGTAATGAATAGTTAAGAGAAAGTGATGATTGTGTTGCTCAATTGTTAAAAAAATAATAAATAGCTGAGAGAAATTTAGTATATTGGAGTTGTATGTAGGTTTATATATGGGGCCCACCTTTTTGAATTGGAAGAGTTTATTTTTGTTGTGTGGTGAGTAGAGTTAAAATCTTAAAATCAAATTGCAAAACCAAATGGGGTCAAATTTCATCTTCATCGATTCCGAACTCAGTTTCCTGTTGTCTCTGAATCGATTCGAGGCATCATCCCTAACAATCAAAGAGAACTATTCTTGAGATGGCAACGAAAGCCACCACCGCATACAAAGTGATGAATCAAGAGTTCGTGAAAATCGACTGGTTCGACAGCAGCAACTTCAACCGATGGAAGGACAAGATGCTTTTTCTTCTCACCGTCCTGAATGTTGCATGTGTTCTGGACTGATGTGCTTAAGATTGCAGTCCAACTAGTATTCGAATTTGCGGGTCCAAACGCGTATTCTAGATGACTCCAGAACAAGAATTTAGCTTAATTAGATATTAAGCTTCCGATATTACTATAATATAGCTTATCTAAATTAGATATCATTTTCTATGTTAGCTTGAGTCAGTAGTCTTAAGTTTCCTATTTCAGATTATTACCTTACTCTATTTTAGGAAAGTAATCTAGAGGAGATTAGATATCAGTTTCCTATTTTACAGTCAATGGGGTGTCTTCCCTCTATATAAATATGCACCTATTGTAAGAGAAGAGGACAGAGACGAATTTGATGAATATTTGAATGAAATTGCCTAGAGCGTTTCCTCTATTTTTTCTTGTCTAAACAAGTCCATTGTTTAGTGACGAAAACTCCGATTCTTATTGTTCATCCTTGAGCGTGGCGAATCAACCCGACTTTTCTTACTCGTGGCGAGTCATCTTATCGAGCGAGTTTTGTTGGTTCTACCATCCACCATTCTTTCTTACCCAGTTCTGGTTTGTGAGCTTATCATTTGGTATCAAAGCGAAGGTTCTATTCTTGTTGGCCGATTGAAACACATGACGGAGTGTAAACATGAGTGTTTAGTGAGGAATTATTCTGAGAAACGCAATGGATGAGGAAAATGTCCATGAGGTTTCGAGGGGACTCACACTTGACCAAGTGCAATTCCTTGGGTTCCAGCAGGGGCAAGACGAACTTTCTGCACGGCTCGATCAACTGACCCAAGTTGTTGAGCGAATGGTCTTGGCGTGTGCTGCTCTAACACGTGCACATCGAGTTTCCAGACGGAATGTTCAAGTGGAAGATGAAGTTGACCGGGAGGATGAACTTCCTGAAGAAGAAGAGCAGCCGGTTCCACGACGGGAGCAAATGAGCGTCGGTAACAACCTCAAGCTGAAGATTCAGCAATTCAAAGGCACGAGTTCCCCTGAAGAGTACCTCGAGTAGGTCCTGCGTGTCGATAAAGTGTTCGAATACTGTGAGTACTCCGAAGCCCAAAAGTGTAAGCTTACTGCCCTCGAGTTCACCGATTATGCGAATCTCTGGTGGGAAAACATAAAAGCACAACGAAGGAGAGATGGCGAGAATGAGATTCGTAGTTGGTGGGAGATGAAGAGACTTATGCATAGAAGATTTGTGCCTGAGTACTACAAGCAATAGCTTTATCTTCAATTGCAAAGTATTAGGCAGTGTGGTATGTCCGTAGGAGATTATGTTAAAAAATTCAAGCTGCTGACCATGAGATGTGAGCTGCGTGAGTCTCAAGAGACCACCATTGCGCATTTCTTAGGAGGTCTGAACAAAGGGATTGCGGATATGATAGAACGGCAGCTTTTTGTGTCCCTAGAGGATGTAATAAAGCTGGCCATTAAGGTACGAAGGCAGCGGAAACATGGCCAACTAACTACGCCAAGAGTGTTCAACATGAAGCCGATGATTACTGGATCCACACCCCAAGGGTCAGCCTCAAGGTGGAACGAGCCACGAAAGGAAGGTGAAGGCTCGCTCAAGTCTCAAGTTGAGTCGGTCAAGGTGAAGGAGCAGGAGGCCGATCCACAACCCCCTGTTCAGTGTCGAGACATTAAGTGCCTTGAATTTCATGGATTCGGACACTTTACCTCCGAATTCCCCAATTGGCGAGAGGTGACCATCCCTTACTCTCACGCGGTCGAAAGTGAAGTTGAAGAGGCCGTTGAAGATGTTTGTGGAGTTACGAGTAAAGAGAAAGTGTAATATGTGGATGAGGGTGAGAAGCTCAAGGCTAAGCAAGTTGTGAGTTCGGAATCAAAGTTGGAAGAACAGCGGGAGTGCTTGGAGAACATTCTGAAGGTACTGATTTCAAACTCTCCAAAGCAAGTTCTGAAGGAACCCATTTTAAGCTCAGCCCAAGAGGAACTTCAGGAAGAATTTGCTATTGAAGATCTATCGATGGTGTTTTATCAAATGAAACTCGAGCTACCTAAAGCGCACATGACTCCACTGAGGAAGGGGCAATCCAGCCAGAGAGTTGATTGGTGAGGAAGAACAAAGAATCTAATCTATGAGGAATTACAAAAAAGTTGGTCATTAAGTGGCAAGCTAAAAAGAACCGAAACGCACACATTAAGACTAACAGAAGATTGACGAAGACTCGAGGACATGTCTTTTTCCAACCGAGAGGGGATGATGTGCTTCAGATTGCAGGCCCACTCGTATTTGAATTTGCGGGTCCAAACGCGTATTCTAGATGACTCCAGCACAAGAATTTAGCTTAATTAGATATTAAGTTTCTAATATTACTATAATATAGTTTATCTTAATTAGATATTATTTCCTATGTTAGCTTAAGTCAGTAGTCTTAAGTTTTCTATTTCAGATTATTACCTTACTCTATTTTAGGAAAGTAATCTAGAGGAGATTAGATATCAGTTTCCTATTTTAGAGTCAAGGGGGGTGTCTTCCCTCTATATAAATATGCACCTATTGTAGGAGAATAAGACATAGACGAATCTGATGAATATTTGAATGAAATTACCTAAAGCGTTTCCTCTATTTTTTCTTATCTAAACAAGTCCATTGTTTAGTGGCGAAAACCCCAATTCTTATCGTTCATCCTTGAACGTGGCGATTCAACCCGACTTTTCTTACTCGTGGCGAGTCATCTTATCGAGCGAGTTTTGTTGGTTCTACCATCCACCATTCTTTCTTACCCAGTTCTGGTTTGTGAGCCTATCATGGACCCTACAACCCATGAATGAACATGCTGGTGAGGCCACCCGAGGAGAAAGAAAAAGTGGCTGAACTTAAAAAGAAGCGTGAGGAAGACGAGTTCACTTGACGTGGACGCATCCTCAACACTTCGTCCGATCATTTATACAATCTCTACATGTCAACCAAATCTCCGATGGAAATTTGGAAAGCTCTTGAGGAGAAATACAACACTGTGTGTCAAGGTATGGATAAATTCCTAATGATGAAGTACTTCGAATTCAAGTTGATCAACGGTGTTCCCATCATGGATCAAGTTCATGAGTTGCAAATCCAAGTTCAAAGACTTCGTGACATTAAGATCGTGATTTCCGAGGCATTACAAGTAGGGGCCATTATCTCAAAATTACTATCCACTTGGAACGAGTATAGGAAGAAATTATTGCACATGGCGGATGACTTCTCCATGGAGAAGATCCAAAGGCATATACGTATAGGGGAAGAGTCTAGAAAGCGTGATGCAATTAACCTTCCAAAAGTTCTATGGTGAACAATGTGGAATCTAAGATTACTTGGAAGGGCAAGAGAAATGCCTCTTCTGAGACCGAGGAGGAATAAGACAACAAAAGGAGATCTCGCAAGTGCTTCTATTGTGGTAAGAAGGGACACTATGTGAAAGAATGTAGACTACTCAAGAAAGAAAAGGAGGCCTCAGATTTCCAGGCCAATGTGCTCAAAGACATTGACCTAGTGGTGATGGTTTTAGGCGGAGTCGAAGGTCTTAGTGTGAGTAAGTCTAAGTAGTTGTCCTGTATTGAACAACAATAGCGATGTGTTCATTAGAGAGAATTTTGTAATAACATATGCGTTTGTGTGATGTTATTGATAAATTATTGTTTGGCTATGTTGTTGAATTGTGTATATTTAGATATGCTTACCAAGTGCTTCAATACTAAAATTCTTTGATACATACAAACAATCAATATTAATCACATTTGTGTAAATGATATAATGAATAATATTGTTTAGTTTAGCTAAGTTGTTAGGGAACTAACCAAAATAACGAGAGGGATATCAATCAGTACTTTATCACTTCAATGGAAGTTTCTCTAGATCAACTAGAGTGTGTACCTTGAGAAATTCAATCGAGGGTTTATATTAATAGTATAAAACCGAAAGTGAATATTTGTATGGTATAAAATCAAAGTGCCTCATCATAAATGTGCTAGTGATGAAGTTGGTCATAGGCTTTTACCGAATGCGATGACTATGTGTGGTTCGCATGTGATCTTTACCATACACATGTAACAAAAAGTTTATGTGAAAAATAGAATAAATGTGTCTTATCAGACGAGACTAATTCGTAGTTATTGATTATGTATTGTTTCCATTATTGGAAGTCATTATTGAATCTCAATTATCTCCATATGTGTGGTATAGTAGAGAATCCGATTTGGAATATTTCAAAGTGTCGGGGTGCTTGGTCTCACATCATGTTCCCGATGAACGGAGAACCAAGTTGGGATTGAGAGCCTATAAGCACCTTGTTCCGGTTGTTCCTGGGCCGATGTACAAGAATGAGGGTACTACCATTGCTCCGTTCCCAGCTATCCAAACATATCATTTGGAAAGCTGGCGTCCTCCGGATCACTCAAATTTTTAAAAGAATTTTCGTTTTGACCCACAAGCTTCAGTATTTGCAAATTAAACCCTAACTGCCTTTTGTCTATAAATAGAGGTGAATTTTATGAAGATAGAACCTTTTGGCCAACTTCATGCGCTGAAATTTTGGGAAAATGCCCCAAAATCCATTAATGACACCTTAGTTTACATACATATAGTTGGATTTGGCGAGCATTAAACCCGAATTCGATGATGCCGAGCTCTGTGATCTAAAACTTGCCCAAACTAAGGTAGGAAAGGTATAGCATGCCTTTGGTCCAAACGGAAACAGAGCTATTTAGCTTGTGTTATAGCTCAGCTTTGGTCGACGTGTGCTTATTTCATGCTTTACTCAATAGATTAGACTAATAGGTTGCTAATTGTGTGTGATTAGTGCCCAATTTATGATTAATTGAGTAGTATCATGCCAATAGAACCTAAACTCAGCTAAATTCATCCTAATTGCCTTCGGGATCTTGCTGGTCATGAGGTATCTGAGTTTAGTTAGAGGCTAATTAGGTTGAATAAGGTTCTAAATACATGTATTTGGACTAGTTAGTGTACGGCCACGTTAGGATTAGTGTTAACTTGGTTAATTTCGTCAATTTGAGCATGAAATTGGACCTCTTAATACTCTGTAACATTCTGGTCGCAATGATTAAATAGGCTTAGGTAGGTCGATTTGATGAATTTTGGCTTAATTAGGCTAGATTATGCATGGTTAGTGAAAATTAGCCTCTAATTGTTTGTAGTTAAGCTTAATTAGACTCAATTGCCTCATGATTGTGCTTTAAATTGTTGAATGTTGCCTCTGGAGGTCTCAGGCATGAATACGAGTGGGGTTAGTGAGTAATTAGGGTCAATTTTGCTTGAAACATATAGGATACGTCCTAAACAAAAAGAAACAAAGAATAGACACTTTGTTGGTGCCCATTGATCAATATAAATTAAAGGCTCTTGTGCCAAAAGTTATGATCGAAATCATTCGAAACAATTTCAGAATGTTGAGTGAGAGAATGAGGGAGTTCTTTGAGTTTGCTAATTATGAACTCATAAAGTTTCGTTGTATTTTGGAAAACCTTTGCATTTACCCTCTAGCAACATCATGTGGGGGCAAATAGTTCACTTTGGATAGTATCATCTATACCTCAAAGTCCATCATCTAAGTTTGTATTTGTGTTCTTTTTCAAACGTCTTCAGAGTTCATCTTCACCAATTCTAAACCCGTTTTCCCATCGTCTCCGAATTAATCGTCCTGAGGTATCATCCCCAACAGTTAACCAATTTAAAAGGCACTGAGCATCCTCAAGATAAGAAGACAATAGTCTACCAAGAAATTAATCTTTTAATAAATTTATAAAAAAAAAGCAAGTTTAGACAGTAATTTCAATAATAAATAACTAAATCTGCACTTGTGCCTCAAATTAGATGAGAACAATGTGTGGAAGCATTAATTGCATCTCGAAAAAGGGGTTTAACATCATATATCCCATGATTTGCCCATTTTATTCAATTTATGTTACGATTTAGAAATTATCCAAAAAGACCCATGATTTGCATGTTGTTCTAAATTTGTTCCAGTATCAACTCTATGTCTTCCACACAACTAAACCTCAACATTTCATTCAAAGAAAGGAAAGGATACCTGAATGTCTATGTCTTCCATACAATTGATGTCTTCCACACTCTTCCCCTTATCCATTCACTTATCCACGGAATTTTCTACTTCGAATTTTTGTTTTGAGAGAGGGAGTTGGACGAGAAGAAGAAGAACCCAGATGATTGGGATGTGAATGGAAAGGGCAAGTTTTTCTCTTATAGGGTTGGCCAGATGGAATGGGGAGGGAAATGAGAGTGAGTTCTATTACCCGACAACATAAATATGGGGGTTAATTTCACCAAAAAACATAAATTTTCACCACTAACGCTCTTTTTTTCCCACATCTAGCACTAACGTTAGTCCAAATCTAACATTCATCCCCAAATCCATCAATTTTTCTAACATGACAAGGTAACGACGGTGACGTAGCTAATGGACTCTTACGTGGCCGTGGCAGAGCTTTTTCCTTTAGTTGTAGGTCCCACCAAAAGCAAAAAGATATTTTTAACCATAAACTTTCTTCTTTATGTCATTTAATCGAGGGGTAATAACGTAAATTTGCCATAATCCTTCCACTGTCTCCTCCTATGACATTTTTCCATAGCACCAACAACTGCACTCATCGCCTTCAACTATAACTAACGCTCCCCGGTCCTCGTGTAACTCTCCCCACACTTAGACTGAACCTGACGTAGCTGTCTCTAACTTCTTGGAAGGCGAAGGCAATGAAGAAGACGAGTCTTCCAGGCCCATCCCAAAGACACAGAATAATGAAAATGCGTCGCTTTTCGAACATCGCCACCATTGGGTTGGCAGTCCTGCGAAGGAGATTAGTCTCAAACCAAAGAGGAGACATCGTCAAAGCCATGGGTATTTTGCCCAAATGGCATAGAGGAGCGTGAGGTCATGGACTACGATGATCTCGGGCCCCTCTCCCTATTTTTTTTAATTGAAAATAAAGGATGGTTTGAGGAGAAGGAGCGTCACGTAGCAGCTTAGCTAGTAAAGGAAGAGCTCCGGAAAAGTAGCGGGATGGAGTCTGTGTCTGTTGTCCAAAGAGGAAGGAGGCAACAGAGAGTGTGAGCTCAGTGTCCCCTTCTGTGTGTCTGTCTCCTTTTTTTAGCTGAAGCCCCCTCTCTCCTCTTGTCCTCAGGTCATAAGAAGAAAAAGCAAGAAGAGGAAGATGGAAAGGGTAACGTGTGCAAGGGTTTGAGAAGATGGAGCTGAGTTGATGGTTGGTGATTGTGGTATACCGCGAAGGACGAGGGAAGCCAAGGAGATGTCATGAAGAAAGGAGAGGGATGAGGGAGTGATGGTGATATAATGAAGATGGGAGATACCCAGGGATGCATGAAGAACAGAGAAGGAACAAAAAGGAAGAATGGGGAAAAGGGTGATGGAATTGACAGGAAGGGGAGGAAGTAGCCATTGCTGCCTGTCTGTAGGCTGTGGAGGAGAGAGAGATGGCAGGAACTAGTAGGAGGGCAAGGCCCTAGCCCGGTTGGATTTTGGTAAATGAAATATCTCTGTTAGTGCCATGTCGGATTCTGTTAGCCACGCCACCGTTGTTACCTTGCCACATCGGTAAAATTGATGGACTTGGGGACGGATGTTAGATTTGGGCTAATGTTGGTAAATTGATGCTAGAAGATGAGGCGGGTGGGGTTAGGAAAATGGGGAAAGTTCATGATTTTTGGTGAAATTAACCCTAAGTATGGGCATAAGTTTTCTTTTTTGGATAGATCTTGGAGTGGATCTTGCTAAGATGAAGCCATGTAAAAGGAACACAAAACCCTAGCCGGTAACAATGGAGAACGGAAGAGAAGATGTTATAATCTATATGTGTATATATATATACTTGATTACGAGATAATAAATATGAATATAGTTGTAAATATAATTATAAATACACTTTTTTATAAAGAAAATTCATAAAATATATAAAATATATAAAATATCTATTATTAACAAATTATATTTAAGATACATACATCTAGAATTGTGAATACATATACAATTATTAAATTTGGAATTAGAAAAATTAGATATAGTAATTAAAAATAAATGTATGATGACAAAGAAATTAAAATAACAATATGATGTATATATATAAACTTGACTCCCACCTCATTTAAAGGTTAAGAATTATAAATAGTAAGCTAACTTCATATAAATTTTTTAAAAAATACTATTCGTAAATAAAATGAATTAAGTGAAAGGGGGATCTTATCATTTAATACATTTTTTTATTAGTCATATGCAAAAATAACATAGATTAATTGTTACGGAGAAAATTTAAAAATTGCATATTATAAATCCATATAAGTTTGCATATTGTATAATATTGGTGATATGATAAGATAAACCTATGTTACTATCGAGGGATAATTATTCGGCAATACGATATCAAGGAATAGTTATTCTTGAGAAGACCATGGGTTCGAGCCCACATAGCCTCGAGGTTACCAAGGTGGAACCCATGGATGGGCACCTCCGAATCACAGTGGCAACGAGAGCTCGGGGGCCCCGACGGCTTGAGACCTTTCGAAGCTCGTAGGACTTGGAGGCTTGAAGCCTTCGAAGGCTCAAGGCCATCGAGGGCTTGAGCTACTCGAACCTAGAAGGGTCGAGCCCCTCGACGGTTTGATGGCCTCGAAGGCCCACTGGCCTCGAGGGTGAAGGAGCCTTGCAAGCTAGACAACCTTGGGGGCTAGCGGCCTCGAAGGCCCGAAGGCCGCGAAGGTTTGATGACCTCGAAGGCTAGAATGATGCGGGTCCCATCAATAGGGTCAAAGGTCTTGATGGTCCTAACCTCCACTTGTGTCGACTATCTCGATCCTCGGACCAAAACCTTGACCCATGCACGGTGTGTTTCCTGAACCACCGAACGTTAATGGGTTTCTTTGGCAACCGATATGGGCCTTGGGCCGCATAAGGTCGAAAAAGACTCATGTAAAGGAAAAAAGCCAAAACAATGGCCCATCCATGGGAAGAATGTCGTATAAATAGAGTATCCATTCACTGTTCAAGGTAAGTGCACATTTCCCGAAAAAGATTCCTACTGATTTGACAGAAGTTCTCAACTGAGTGTTGGAGGGGCTTCTTGAATCAACCTCGAGCCCCACTAACGTTTGTTTATGTGGGACCTGGTGTTTGATTAATCAATGAGAAACACGAGAGATTAGAGGGAGAACTAGTTGAAGATCTGGGGATTAGGGAACATGAATAGATGATCAAGCCTTGATAATTTTGTTTCACATCAACTGGTCCTCCTTTAATTAATAGAGTTTATTCGTAAATAAGTAAAAAGAAAAAGCTCTAATTCCAAGTCATTTAACAATAATGTGATGATTAAAAACAAAAAGGTAAATTACCAAAAAAAAACCAAAACTTTGCCCTTTGTATCAATTTTAGTAATTTTAGCATAACATTAAATTTTTCTTCTATTTTGATGGATTTGCCAATGTGGATGCCACGTGGCTCATAGTAGATGACTGAGTGGGCCCGAAAAGATTTTTAATAAAATTTTATGGAAAATAAAAGGAAAGAAAAAGAAAAAAAATGAAAACCCTAATCGTGGTTTCTAATGGAGGGAGTAGCAATTGCGGAGCATTGGCCGCTCTACTAATCTTGAACAACGAGGGCTTCTTCCCGCCCCGTTGCGCAGTCCCGTCACAGTTATGATCGGGTGAATCAATTGGGCTCAATATCTAACGGAGTCGAATCTTCTCTCAGCAATAAGGGCTCTCTTCTCTATAGTTTCAACACTGTTGCCGCCCTCTCCGCTGCCTTCAGTCCCAGCCTCTTTGATCTCGACAACCCTATTGCTTCGGAAATGGGTTGCTTCTTCTTCTTCTTCTTCTTCTTCTTCTGGAAGAGAACTTAGTTTCAATTCAAAATTTTCATGGACCACCAATGATTTGGAAGAGCGAGTTCAAGATGAAGGAGAGACCAGTGGAGGAATTGCATTGAAGGTAGCTCATACTCGGCAAAAGAGAATTTTTTTTTATTTTTTTTCAAACTTGAGCGACTGGGGTCTCACCAACGGCACCACCTCCCCATTGGGGTCGTCGGCGACCATTGAGGTTGCCAGCGACCCGATTGGGGGGACGATGGCTGCCCACTAGCTCCCCGTTTTCTTCCTCCATTTAAATCCGATTAAGCTTTTAATTTTTTCTTTTTCTTTATTTGTAGAATTTTATTAAAGACCTTTGGGGCCCACTCCTCATTGACCGTGAGCCGTGTGGCGTTCACGTCAATAAATCCGTCAAAATTGACTGAAAAATTAACTGTGTGCTAAAAATTGATACCAAGAGTTGGTAAATTTTCGTGATAAAAAAAAGTTTGTGTTAAAATTGATATAAAATGCAAAGTTTGGATTTTTTTTTGTTGATTTACCCAAAACAAAACGGTTAAGGACTCTAAATAAATGATAAATCAAACTTACTTAAAATCAATCTAATGCTAGAATTAGCGTGCCACATTATCTTAAAATAGAATATCTAATGCAATTTGAAGGATAACAAACGTATTAACAAAGAATGTTTTTGTAACTGACATACTCAAAGGCACTAATATTTCTCAAATTTTTCCATAATTAGTGGCGATTATACAAACATCTTTTTTTGGCTTTGCAATTTCAAGTCTAGATAGAGTGGTAGCCAAGTTTTCACTCTCCAATTCTCTAATATATCATTGTTTTCTCTTCAACTCTTAGATGATATCAAATTTTTATTGTTCAACAAGAGCAATGCAATGAAGAAGCGTGAGCTCAACAATACAAAAAAGAAAAGACTAATTATCAAGTAAGTTATTGCATCTAATTGCGTAATTTGCTTTTGGAGATGTAGCTGTACTTATTTCTGAAATTGTATTTCGTTCATATATTCACAAAATAAGCATGGATGAAAGAAGTTTGTTAACATATTCAATGAACAATACGTATTACGGAAAATTTACTTTTAATTCTTTCCCAAGTGAATTTTTCAATGAACACGCAATCAATTGAAAAATCAAAACTAAGTTGGATATCACAAAAATTATCTAATTAAATTTTAAATTTATAAATAAATTAATATACCTAATAAAATTTTCTCAAGTCAACCTCTTCCAATTGATGTTTACATTACTATTATAATTATAGATATGTAATTTTTTTTATTAAGTATAAAGATACTTGCCAAAAATTATAGTTGATATTCATATAATCTTCTCCATATGTAAATTTGCTACTGAATTACTAATTTTTAAAATTTTGTAAAATGAGAATAAGGACAAAATCAAATAAACTATACTTAAAAATTTTTTTATTACATTATTGATGTAAAAACTATATATATAAAACATATATTCTTGTAGTAATATTAATAAGAGAAAAAACTACATACAATAGTTCTTGAAAATATTTTAGAGAATCAAATTGTATTAAAAATTTATATTTATTTGGTGAATAAAAACTCCAAGATCTTTTTATTAAATTATTTCTTAGAGAATTACATTAAAATTGATTAATTTTCTACAGAAAATAAAATTATTTATTTATATTAAAGCCTTTATTTAATGCATAATAAATGCACAATTTTACTTTACATTATGTGTTACAGATTAAGCTAGAATAGACGAGATCAATGCAACGCACAAACCTTGTGTATATTATCATATGCAACTCATTTATCACCAAATGAAGGTCACCGCCACATGCCAAAAATCTAATATGATGTCCAAAAATCTAACATCATTCTGAATTTATTTCCTTCATTTATATAAGTAACAACCCAGAGTTAATTGGTACTGGTTAAGGAGAACTGCTAATAAAGAACACGAGTTGTGGTAAACGGGTGATCGAGTGCAGAAAAGTACCAATCTATATCTATATCTATATCTAAAAAAAAAAAGCAAAAAGCTTATATATAAAATTTACTTTAAATAATTTTTATTTAAGTTATTATGAGGTAGAAATTGTATTTGAGACATTTTCTCAGAAAGAATATTACAATTTAATAAATTTTTGTTCAAAATAATATTAATTACATGTACTAATATATTTAGTGTATAATAAATGCACCAATTCTCTTTTACTATATGTACTAGCTTTTTACCCCGTGTGATGCACTAGTTATTATTTAGAGTGATTAATTTTAGATGAATTTTTAGAAATTTTGAAATTACAATTGAAATTTTCATTAAGATATATATATATATATATATATATATATATATATTCTTAAATTGAAAGCATTCAAATATTAGTGCATAACAATAAAAATTTAGAATATGCATGAAAAAAATTATATTACTTAGAAAACATGTTACATTTTTTAAATATTACATTCTAAAAAATTGTAATAGATGACCTCCAAGTCTTTTGTAACAAAAAAAGAAGAGAAAATCATCTATTTTTAATAATTTTTGAATACATTTATTTATTACTATTTCAAAAGCATTCAATATAGTAGATTTCTCTTTTGTTTACTAATTATGTCGAAAATTTTCTATAACTATTATATTTTTTATAAATAAATTTTAAATCAAGAATATGCTTGTATAATAAAATTATTGAGTATTTAATGATTTATATGCATTTACTAATTTAGTCCTAATTATATATACGCTTATAATTGTTTATTTTGACATTTACCTTTTGACTTTATACTATTATTTTGTAAACTCTATTGGTTATGGGAGATACAACAGTTTATATATATATATATGATAGTTTTACGTAATTAACCTTTTATAAGATTAGCCATAATGCTTACATTTTTTAAATTTATTTGAAGTTTATATAAATATATATGATATATATTTTCTTAAATGAATAATATGTGTATTTGTTAATGATATAATAATAAGTGATTGAAATAAATTTTCATATATTTCTAAATTTTCTTTATAATATATAGCATATTAACATATAAATTAGTAAGGATTTTATCACTTTACCCTTATATTATTTTGACATTTTCCTTTCCAACCCTATTGAATGCATTGGTTACAACTTTATATATATATATGTGTGTGTGTGTCTGTGAGTTAATTGTATAGAAATTACTAATTTTAATCAATATTAGGTGAGAGTGACATATTTTTCCTAATTTTGTTAGTAGCTTTTGTTTCGAATAACTTCTTTATCATATAGAAATTTATATATGTACATTATGGTTGTTAATATCTAAATAGCATACTAATTTAAAAAAAAATATTACTATTCTACCCATTTTTATTAGGGTAGAGTTAAGTTTCATACGTTAATTTAATTTAATTTTTAAATTAACCTTAATATAATATGTAGTCAAATTTATAGATAAAACATTATAAATGTCAGTATCTATGTAGATTACTAATTTATGAAAATATTTACTACTACACATTTTTATTAGGGTGGAGTTAAGCTTCATACGATATTTTTAATTTAATTTGTAAATTAACCTTAATATAATATGTAGTCAAAATTACAAATAAAACTAGTGCTCTCTCGCGTGCGTTGCACGGGTTGATTTTCATATATCAACTATCATGTTATTTTAATAAATCACACATTTAGAAATATTTATTTTCTTATTTAGAATAATAATATATTTTATTATTAAATGCAATTTTAACAATAATTTTCAATCGAGTAGAATAATTTTCGTGTAAAAATCAGATTAATTTTAATTACAATTAGAATAAGTTTACGATTCAACTATATTTTTGCAACTAAATGTCTTGTGTTTTGCACGTGCTTATTTTAATTATAGATATGTATTTCTTATTATATTTAAGCTTTAATAATGTTAAGAATAATAAATTATATATAATTTATTTTAATATTTGAACATGATCATCAATTTCGTATACAAAATGTGAATATTATTCTAATAGAATTAAGAATGTCCAATGAAGTTTTATTCATAGATTTAGTTTCTTAAAATTATATGCTTTTTTTGTAAAATTTTAAAATTTTCATTGACTTTAGTGCATTAGTTTTGCTTACTTTTGATAAAAAAAAATGTATTTGTATTTTCTGTTAGTCTTTCAACATTTTCAAATTATGTTATTTTTCATAATTTCAAAATAATATTTATTTTTTTCAAATGCATTAATTGAAGTACATTTAATAGGATTCAAGTTAATTTTACTATATATATGGATTATAGAACATAGATTCTTAATAATGTATTTAATTCTTCATAACATTAAATAATGCTACTAAAGATAATTACATATTTTTGATAAATAAACAGTATCATATTTTATTCATAAGGTTGCGCAGGTATTCACCTAGTTAAGTTTCAACGCACAGACGATTGAGTGCAATTCATACAAGTAACGCCCTATAATTTTTGTTATTTATAGCAACTAATTTATTAGTTTCTACATTTTGTTATTTAAGATTTTCTCGAAGTAGCTAGTTAAGTATCCATGTCACGCAATGACTTGGTATTTGATAACTAACAAGAGCGCTCTTAATCCACTTCAATAAAAATAATAAGTGATCCAACTGATGTAACTAGTTATTTTATTGTACCAGTGCTTGAAAAACACATTATTTAATGATCCCATAAGCAAACCAGTTAAAAGGTACAAACTCTTTTTTTTCCCGATCCGTAGTACAAACTTATTAATCCTTGAACCCAACAATATTTTCCCCTTTTTTATTCTAATAAAAACGGTGTTAATATATCTTCCTAAAAATCAGTTTAAAAATTATTCTAATTCAAAATCACACTCATAATGACATGAGTTGTAATTTATACAATACCAAAGACTATTCAATCAATGTGTGAGTGAAATTTTATATTAGGAGAATTTTTTAGCATATTATTTAAAAGGATTTAGCATTTTTTTAGTTAGAAATGTGCTGATATAATAAAGCTAAGAACATGAGGAAACAATTCATTAAAAAAAAAAAAGAACATGAGGAAACATAGGTCGTGTGGACTGACTAGTGAACTATGCGCTCACTCTCTCAGTAGGAACTTATAGATTGAATCTTTGCCTCCTTGGCTTCACTTCTTATTATTTGGGGATGCTGAAGAGGCTGCCGCATCTTCTTTATGTTGTTTAATTTATTTTATTGGTAAATTGACTAAATTCGGACTCCGCCCCTATTTAAAAAAGAAAACGAGGAAACACTTACAAGAAAAATCAAAAAAAGAAACACACTATGGGAATTTTTTTCTTTTGGGTAATTTTTTTTTTGGTGTGTACTTCGGTATTTGGAAAACTAACGAGTCTCGACTAATCTTGTTCGAGTCAAGTTAACCCGCTGAGTAAAGTTCTTACAATAAAAATTTTCTCAATTTACAATACTCGAATCCAAGATTTTATTTAAAATAAACAATTACTGAACCGCTTCGAGGGATCCATGTTGGTTGGTTTTCTTTTTAATATAGGAGGAGGAGGAGGAGGATAGAAAGAGATTCCAATTTCCCCCCAAAAAGGCCAAGAGAAGGAGAAAAATTTAATATTTTAGAATAAATAAAATAAAATAAATGGAGAGAAATTGGGAATTGGTGGGCAGAGGCAAAAGACAGAGCGCAAAGGCGGACGCAGGGCATGCATGAGCCAAAGAAAAGCAGAGGAGTTTCAATATTTTTGGGAGAGGAGAGCATTAACTCCTCCTCCTCATTTAATGCCTTCACCTACACCTTGGCTCATCTTGAGAAGCTCACTTCCATTCCATTTATTATTGCCCTCTACTCCACCTCCCTCTCTCTCTCCCCCTCCCTCTATACACATTCTTTCTTTGCCCAGATTTCTTCTCATCAAACCCACTTCTCATATTCCTCATTAACACCAACACTCTCCGAAGCAGAGAACAGAGACCCACCCCGGTTGAGCCTCTTGGTGTGTTTCTGAAGAAGAAGAAGAAGCTGTTTGCGGAGGAGCAGTGAACAATGGAGGCTGCACTTGGTGGGTTCTTCGTGGTAAGTTGAGTTCTTTGAGAAGAGATTGCTCTCTGGCTTTCGCAGAACAAGTATAGAACGATAATGGGTTCATGAAAAATCCGGAAAAGATGAAACTGTTCGACATTTGGGTCCCGAAAAGTTAGAATAATCTTTGTTCAATGGATTTGGTGCAAAATTCTGCATGGCGTAGTTCTTGGCTTTTGGAGTATTATAGATTACAGATCGACCAGACAAACTTATCGTAGCACTAAGGACTCAGCAGAGGACAGTAGTGGCAGTCAACACTCTGTTCTGTTGTCGGTCTTTGGCGTGTCGGATCTTTTCTTAAAATGGAAAGGAGGAGGAGGGGAAGCGGCTTTCAGTTGCTTCTTCCCCTTGAGCTCTTTCTTCGGCTTGCTTTGGTGCTGAACTTGTGGAGCTCTGCCTCGGCCTTAGGCTCGATGTCCTCAATTGCCATCTCATATGGTGAAAACGGCCCGGTCTTTTGTGGTCTCAGCTCAGATGGTTCCCACCTCGTGAACTGTTACGGGTCGAACTCGGCAATAATCTATGGACTTCCCACCCATTTGCCGTTTCTCGGGTTAACTGCCGGTGATGGGTTTGTCTGCGGGCTTCTGATGGCCACGAGTCAGCCTTACTGCTGGGGAAGCAGCAGCTACATTCAGATGGGCGTCCCTCAACCCATCACAAAAGGGGCTGAGTACAGCGAGATCAGCGCTGGGGATTACCACTTGTGTGGGCTGAGAAAGCCTGTGATCAAGCGCAGGGGTGGGAATTTCTCGTTAGTCGATTGCTGGGGATATAATATGACTGCAACCTATGTCTTTAACGGACCTGTGGGGTTGATATCAGCGGGCTCTGGCTTCAACTGCGGGCTTTTCTCGATTAATAAGACAGTATTCTGTTGGGGCGACCAGACGAGCAGTGGGGTCATTAGCTTGGTCCCCAAGCAACTCAGGTTCCAAAAGATAGCAGCGGGTGGGTACCATGTCTGTGGGATCCAAGAAGGCGAGAATTCTCGGGTTTTCTGTTGGGGGAGGAGTCTCAACATCGAGGAGGAAATCTCAGTGGGATATTCTTCGTATTCACGTCAGGTGAGTCCAATGCCGAGAGACCCAATGGTCTCTATTGTTGGGGGAAAATTTCATGCTTGCGGGATCAAAGCATCCAACCACACTGTAACCTGCTGGGGCTTTATGATGAAAAGTAGTACTCCTGCCCCGAGCAATGCTAGAGTTCTCGAAATTGCAGCAGGAAATTACTTCACTTGTGGGGTCCTCGCCGAGAAATCTCTGATGCCCGTCTGTTGGGGCGTTGGCTTCCCGACTTCACTCCCCATAGCTGTGTCTCCTGGGCTCTGCAAGTTGACTCCCTGTTCTCCTGGTTCGTATGAGTTTAGCCCCCATGGTGGTAATGCTCCGTGTAGCTCCCCGGGTTCGAGGGTTTGCTTGCCTTGCAGCAGTCCATGCCCTAACGAGATGTATGAGAGAGAGAAGTGCTCTCTGAGGTCTGATCGGAAATGCTGGTACAACTGTTCAGGTTGCTTCTCATCTGAATGCTTCTCGAACTGTTCAAATTCGGGCAATGGGAAGAGGGATGATCGAAATGATAGATTCTGGGCTCTTCAGTTGCCTGTCATTGTTGCAGAGATTGTATTTGCTATATTTGTGGTAATAGTCGTGTCAATAACTGCTGTTCTATATGTCCGCTACAAGTTGCGAAATTGCGAATGCTCGGGAGGAAAATTGAGCGTCAAGAAAGGGAATAAACTGCATGCGGTGAATTCTCCTAATGATAATGTTGTGATCGGATCTGACTTCGATGAGCTCAAGATCAGGAGGGCTCGAATGTTTACTTATGAAGAGCTTGAGCGGGCAACCGACGGTTTTAAGGAAGAATCCCAGGTGGGGAAAGGAAGCTTTTCTTGCGTGTTCAAAGGGGTACTGAAGGATGGGACGGTGGTAGCGGTGAAGAGGGCTATAATGTCCTCGTCTACTGATAACAAGCAGAAAAACTCAAAGGAATTCCGGACAGAGTTGGACCTCTTATCAAGATTGAACCATGCCCACTTGCTCAATTTGCTCGGGTACTGCGAAGGAGGAGAGAGGCTCTTAGTGTATGAGTTCATGGCCCATGGATCGCTGCACCAGCACCTCCATGGGAAAGATCGGGCCCTAAAGGAGCAGTTGGACTGGGTGCGACGGGTCACAATTGCAGTCCAGGCAGCTCGAGGAATCGAATACTTGCATGGGTATGCCTGCCCACCTGTTATTCACCGGGACATTAAGTCCTCGAACATCCTCATTGACGAAGAGCACAATGCCCGAGTGGCTGATTTCGGGCTCTCCCTGCTGGGTCCTGCAGACAGTGGGTCCCCGCTGGCAGAACTGCCAGCTGGGACACTCGGCTACCTGGATCCCGAGTATTACAGGCTCCACTACCTAACCACCAAGTCAGATGTGTACAGCTTCGGGGTCCTGCTGCTGGAGATCCTTAGTGGTCGCAAAGCGATTGATATGCAGTATGAGGAGGGCAACATAGTCGAGTGGGCAGTCCCTTTGATAAAAACTGGGGATGTGTCCAGGATCCTGGACCCTGACCTGAAGGCCCCAAGCGATCTTGAAGCATTGAAACGGATTGCAAATGCGGCATGTAAGTGCGTAAGGATGAGGGGCAAAGATCGGCCCTCGATGGATAAGGTGACAACAGCTTTAGAACGGGCTCTAGCACAGTTGATGGGAAGCCCGTGCACGGACCAGCCCATTTTACCGACCGAGGTTGTGCTCGGGAGCAGTCGGCTCCACAAGAAGTCATCCCAGCGGTCCTCAAACCAGTCGATCTCTGAGGCTGACATGGTGGAACCCGAGGACCAGAGGATTGAGTTCAGGGCTCCCTCATGGATTACCTTCCCAAGTGTGACCTCATCCCAGAGACGGAAGTCATCAGTCTCAGAGGCTGATATCGAAGGCAAGAACTTGGAGCCGAGAAATACGGGACGTGTAGGAAGTGGACTCGGGGATGGGCTGAGGTGCCTGGAGGAAGAGATCGGGCCCGCTTCCCCACACGAGAACTTGTTTTTGCAGCACAACTTCTAATGTGAACTCGAATGAGAAGCAAGGCTGCTAATGCTACCTTGTCATCACTGATTGCTCTGGCTCTGGACTATCACTGGCGCTACAGTGGGAACTTGGTTAACAGCTTCTTGATAGACGCGGTTGGGCTTGGATCCTTCCGCTGCCAATCTTTCGTTTTTGATTCAATGTGTGCAACCGAGTGTAGTAACTTTCTGACGATTCGGGTGGGTCTTTAGATTTCTAGAGAAGTCCTCACTGTACTTAAGAAATTATTTGCCATCACCTTCTTGATTGATCTCTTCTCTGAGGGTAACTGCATTGTAATTTTTTCTGTTATAGATAATTATGTATTGGTGGGGCTGCCTGCCATGCCAGTTTTGGCTATTGAACAGCAGTTTGTACCTATCTATCTATTGCTGTAATGCAATGTGATGTAATGAGAGTTGTAATTCCGTGGCAAGAGCTAATTCAATTTGCTTTCGACGCATAGCTTTCCGAGAGTTTTCTTAATGTTGGGATGATGAAAAACTAACTCGGATGGTGTCGGACTATTAATTGTGCTAAAATTACGTGATTTTATGAGAATCATGAATCTAAATAATTAAAATTTGTGAGATCACACTGATTTAGATAATAGTGACAATTTATGAGAGCGAATAAATATGCTCATGAAATTTTGACACTCAATTTTGGTAGCTGATTTCTTCAATTTTGACAACTTCAATTTTTCTTTGCCCTATACCTTCACCTTATATTCCGTTATATTATATCTATAAATATAAATAAAATATAAAGGGGTAAAAGGGAAAATAATTCAAAATGCCCCCACGCAGGATCGAACTACGGACCTTCAGTTTACAAGACTGACGCTCTACCACTGAGCTATAGGGGCCTCTGTTTGAATGAGCCGATCACTTAATAGTTCTACTTCCAAGTTTTTATCGATACCAAAGAACTTATTTTGATACCATATAAAAATTATTAATTTCTCTTTTTTTATTTAAATTTCGTTGTCCATTGATGAGAGCAAAAAAGGGAATAAGGAAAGGTAATATGCTCGATAATAAAAATCTAACCCAGGAAAGAAAAATGGGTTTGACTCATGTAATTAAGTAATTAATTTTTTCACCTTGTTTGATTTAATTTTGGAGAGCTACCAGCTTTAAGACTAATTTTTGGATTCTAACTAAAGTATTTTGGAGGGAAAAGAGGTGATTATAATAAATAAATAGCTAAATAGGAGAATAATATTATCAAGTAGATTGATTAATTGTTTGTCCGGGTCGCGAGCTATATAAGAAGATTGCCCGGCCTCGTTGATTTTCACCAGTTCAATTCAGGGACTCCAACTGCTCCCGGCTCCCGACGTATATACATCGTATAACCCTTCGAGCGAAGAAAATGTCGACGAAAGTTATAGTCCTTCTTTTTGTTCTTCTCGTGGCCTGCAGTGGTAAGTCCTCTTTTAATTTTTAATGTTTTCTCCTAGTATATATAAGAAAAATGCTTTTATTGTTGTCCTTACATTACCATTACATTTAGTAACAAAGCTAAGTTTTATTTAATTTGATTTTAAGAGATAAATACAAAAGTAGTTGAGAAAAGTATGTAAGAGAATTTGAAGAAAAAGATAAAAAAAAGAAGAAGTAATAATTGTGTTGTTGAATTGAAACAAAAGTGTTGAAATTAAGAAAAAAAAATGTGGAATAGTTAAAAAGAATTTAATGTTAAAAAATAATTTTAATAATAGATAAGAAAAATTATAAAAGAGAATTCGAAGAAAAAGATTTTAAAAAAAAGTAATGATTGTTTTAAATTGAGGGAAAAATTAAGTTAAGTTTTTTTATCTAACAAAGAAGTACGTCAGATTTTCAATCGAATACTAACCTACAATTCTCTGCTCCTTTTAATGAAGAAACCGAGAGGAAGATAGCCCAAGCTCAGTGTATTGAGGCTTTACCGATTCATGGCCCAGCCTGTGTTGCCACAGCCTGCGACGCGGACTGCAAGAAGAAGCACGGAACGACTGCTGTAGGAGAATGTTTCTTCACTCGCAAACCTGATGATACTTGTAAATGCATGTGGTCTTGTTAGAGACCCCGACCGACGATGTCGAGTATAATAATGATAACAATGAGTTGATGAAAATTTTCTTCTTAATAATGCATTTGGCAGTTTTAGCTGAGATTTGTTCTGCAGTCCGAAGCTCCATCCTTTTCAATTACTTGCTAGCTATGTGATCAATTACAATTCAAAGCATCGCATCATCTTCCCTTTTCATCAGGATGAATATACAAAGGAAAAGAAGGTGACACGAATGGTTCAAATGCTAAATCAATTGACGATTGGCTTCGTGAAGTAGGTCCTTTCAGAGGCTGGTACAGAAATGGAACATATATACTGCTGTTTGCGGGCTTTTACTAATCTGACAAGGCGAATGTGAATCGATGGAGGACATGTTGGGGTTAGGGATGTACTCAACCAAACAATAACGCAGCGATTAATCTTCCTCCCCTTCTAGTGTAATCGAGATAGGAACTAATCAAATCAACCAACAAGCAGTAAAGTAAAACAACACCAAGAATTTTACGTGGAAAACCCCAATGTGGGGAAAACCACGGGACCAACTCCGAATCAACGATCCACTATGAAGATTATACAATGTCTTTCATCAAGGGTAAACCCTTGGATCACAAACTCAAGAGAAACACTCTCTTGGATCACCCAAATACTAAATTCGTCACCCACACCGGGTGGTTCACAAATCATCAGCTGAAACAGCACCTACAGAGCTCGAATAGAATTCTGACCGTTCAGAAGTTAGCCCCACGTGTTGTGAAGCTGCTGTCAAAATTTCGTCCCAATCGGAGTTCGTTTGATGTCCCGATCGAGGTTTGATCTCCAGCTGCGCGCTGCCCCTGTTGAGCAGAATTCGGCTCTGCTCTTCCTTTGTTCTTTGTGCTGTTTTGCTGCTTGCAGCTCCTCTGCCGCTGCTGTCTACCCTCTGATGCTACTGCAGTCTGCTGCTGCTTTTATACCTCAGCTGATTTGCTGAAACAAAAACCCTAATAAAATGGGTTCTTGGGCTTATTAAGGCCCGATAGAAGCCCAATACAATTTGAGCCCAACTTCCTCCAAATTGGAGGGATACCCAACAAACTCCCCCTCCCGACTATTTGGAGGCTTCAAGCATACCGGCTATACTTCGGCAAACATGAAGTTTCTCCCTAGCGAGAGGTTTTGTCATCATATCAGCTCCATTCTCATCAGTGTGCACTTTGTCTAGCTTCACCAGCTTGGACTCCAACACATCTCTAATCCAATGAAACTTGATATCGATATGCTTCGACCTCGAATGGAAAGTGGGATTCTTGCAAAGATGAATGGCGCTTTGACTATCACAGTGTAGAACATACCTTTCTTGCTTCAAGCTCAACTCCTGCAAAAACTTTTGCAACCACAACATCTCCTTGCAACCTTCGGTCACCGCAATGTATTCGGCTTCCGTTGTAGACAAAGCGATGCACTTTTGAAGCCTTGACTGCCATGAGATAGCTCCCCCTGCAAAAGTCATCAAGTATCCCGAAGTGGATTTCCGGGAATCAATATCTCCTGCCATATCCGCATCCGTATAGCCCACTAACTCCAGCTTACCAGTGCCAAAGTGTAAACACACCTTGGATGTTCCTCTGAGATACCTCAGAATCCACTTAACTGCATTCCAATGCTCTTTCCCCCGGATTGGAGAGAAAACGACTAACCACACCAACAGAATGAGCGATATCTGGTCTTGTACAGACCATGGCATACATCAAACTTCCTACAGCTGATGAGTAAGGAACTTTCTTCATCTCTTCTTTCTCCTTCTCACTTGTAGGACATTGCTTCGAGTTAAGTTTGAAATGAGAAGCAAGTGGTGATGAAACTGGTTTAGCATTACCCATGTTGAACCGATCCAAAATCTTCTCGATGTACTTCTCTTGAGAAAGCCAAAGTTTTCCACTTGATCTGTCACGAGAAATATGCATCCCAAGGATCTGCTTTGCCGGTCCCAATCCTTCATGGCAAAGGACTTGCTGAGCTCTTTCTTCAACTCTGCAATCTTGCTCATATCATGACCGACAAGCAACATATCATCCACATATAACAGTAAAATGATAAATCACCACCCGAGAATTGTTTCACGAACACACAATGATCTGAAGTTGTCCGTGTGTAGCCATGGCTCAACATGAAAGAGTCAAACTTTTTGTACCACTGCTGCGAGGTGCTGCTTAAGCCCATACAAGCTCTTTCTCAGCCTGCACACCAATGCTCCTTACCTTTACTCGGAATCCTTCAGGCTGCTCCATATATATTTCTTCCTCCAAGTCACCATGCAGGAAAGCTTTTTTACATCGAGCTGCTCGATCTCCAAATTTAGACTAGCTGCCAGTGCGAGAACAACTCGGATCGATGACATCTTGACAACGGGCGAGAAGATCTCCTCGAAGTCAACTCCTTTCTTCTGGTTGAAACCTTTCACTACCAGTCGAGCTTTGTATCGAGGTCGCGAGTTCTCTGTCTTCAACCTGTAGACCCATTTGTTCTTCAATGCTCTCTTACCTTGCGGTAGCTTCACTAGGTCATACGTGTGATTTTCAGACAAGGAGTTCATCTCCTCATTCATCGCCTTCAACCAGTGCTCCTTGTGCTCATGTGCCACAGCTTCATCATAGCACTCAGGTTCTCCCCCGTCAGTCAGTAGCACATATTCATGAGGCGGATATCTTGTAGATGATCGTCTTATTCTATCAGATTGTCTAGGTAGATCTGCAGGCTCTAACTGTAACTGCGAGCCTGTATCATCCGTAGTCACATCATCATCTACCTGAGGAATCTCACCCCCAGTCGTGGTTTCTTCATACTCACCAGGTACCTCTTCCATTGGATGCTCTACATCAACCGGTACAGGAATAGAGATCTCGTGAGGATTACCTACACTGGCCTTCTCTAACCTTTGCAAATCCTCGATTGTCTGGTCCTCAAAGAAGACAACATCCCTGCTCCTGATGATCTTCTTGCTATCAGGGTCCCAAAGCCTGTACCCGAACTCTTCATGTGCATAACCCAAAGAAATGCACTGTTTTGCCTTGGCATCAAGTTTTGATCTTTCATCTCGAGGAATGTGAACAGATGCCCTGCACCCGAATACTCTGAGATGCTTGTATGATACTTTCTTGCCGGTCCACACCTGCTGGGGTACATCTCCATCAAGTGCAACTGACGGTGTAAGATTAATAAGATCAACCGCTGACCTCATTGCCTCGCCCCAGAAAGGCTTAGACAGTTTCGCTTGAGAAAGCATACAACGAACTCTCTCAACAATTGTGCGGTTCATCCTCTCTGCAAGCCCGTTCTGTTGTGGTGTCTTCGGTACCGTCTTCTCAAGTTTGATACCGTGAGTCCTGCAATAGTTCTCGAAAGGACCTCTATACTCACCACCATTATCAGCTCTGACACATTTCAGCTTCATGCCTGTTTCTCTTTCCACTGCTACATGGAAGTTCTTGAAAATCTCAGTCACCTGATCTTTAGTTCTCATAGGGTAAGCCCAAACTTTCCTGGTGTGATCATCTATAAATGTCACAAAATAGAGAGCACCACCAAGAGATCTATCCGACATAAAACAAACATCTGTATGCACAAGATCAAGTATATGATGGCATCTAGAGGGACGACTTCTAACAAAAGAAACTCTCCTCTGCTTACCAGCTAAACAGTGATCACAAGTGCTCAAGTGCATACCTTTAACGGGCAAAGACTGCTTTCTAGCAAGAATTTGAATACCTTTCTCGCTGATATGCCCAAGTCTCCTATGCCATAGCTCGATAGGATAATCCTCAGCAACATTAATTTGACCGGAATTGTGTCTGGCACGCAGCCTGTAGAGAGTGTCGGTCTTCTGACCCCGTGCCACAATCAACGAACCCTTGGAGAGCTTCCATCTCCCATTGCTAAATTCGTACTGTAGCCTTCATCATCAAGCTGACCGTCGAGATTAGGTTAAGGCGAAATTTCTGGAACATGCCTCACCTTCTTCGAAGCAACTTGCAGCCAAGCTCGGTCTCTAGACAGACATCACCAGTACCGACAATCTTGCATGACTGTCCATTTCCATTCTCACATAACCATAGTCCCCGGTAGTGTAAGATGAGAAGAAATCCCGATGAGGAGTGACATGAAACGAGGCACCTGTATCTGCAACCCAGGTAGAGTCTTGACATGTGAAATTCACATAAGCTTCATCCAAATGATGTAGTCTCTCCATCACATGCCACTGCTGTAGTGCCTTCTTCCTTCTTGCTCTCACCGTTGCCATTCTGATTTTTCTTCAGAGCTCTACACTCCCTTTTGTAGTGTCCCTCTTTTCCACAGTGATAGCAAGCAAGTGACCACTTTCCTCGTCTTCGACTTTGATCTGCCCTCGATTTGCCACGTGAGTTACTATGCTTGGAAGAGAAATTTCTGCTTTGACTTCTCCCCCGTTGTTCAGTAACCAAAGCTTCAGACTGAATGGAAATCCCCGAGCCTTTCCTTCTAGTCTCCTCATTAAATAAACTGTCTGTCACCGTGACCAACGATAGCTTCCCGTTTGGCGCAGAATTGCTTAATGCAACACAAGTGTGTCCCAATTATCCGGTAGAGTCCCTAAAAGTAGACAAGCCTGCAACTCATCGGGTAATATTATCTCCAGGTTCGTCAACTGGTTAATAATATCCTGGAAATTACTCATGTGCGCAACCATATCACCTCCATCCAAAACGAAGATGAACAGCTTCTTCACGAGGAATGCTTTATTTTGCGGTGTCTTCCTCGCATAGAGATTTGTCAATTTATCCCACAAGCTTTTGCATTTGTCTCCTGAGCAACATGATGATAAATACTATTGTCTATCCACTGCCGAATCAAACCAATAGTCTTCCGATTGTGCGTTCCCAAGCCTTGTCATCCTTATCTTTGGGTTTCGCGGAATCCCCTTCAATAGGATACTACAAATCCCTGCAAAATAGAAGATCCTCCATCCGAGACTTCCATATAGAGGTTGGTTTGCATTCAACTTGAACATAGATCCTGTAGACTCCTCCATCTCGAAAACACCGAAAAACTCAAATTCTCTAACCGGAAGCTCTGATACCACTTGTTGTTGGGTTAGGGATGTACTCACCAAACAATAACGCAGCGATTATCTTCCTCCCCTTCTAGTGTAATCGAGATAGGAACTAATCAAATCAACAACAAGCAATAAAGTAAAACAACACCAGAATTTTACGTGGAAACCCCAATGTGGGGAAAAACCACGGGACCAACTCCGAATCAACGATCCACTATGAAGATTATACAATGTCTTTCATCAAGGGTAACCCTTGGATCACCAAACTCAAGAGAAACACTCTCTGGATCACCCAAATACTAAATTCGTCACCCACACCGGGGTGGTTCACAAAATCAGCTGAAACAGCACCTACAGAGCTCGAATAGAAATTCTGACCGTTCAGAAGTTAGCCCCACGTGTTGTGAAGCTGCTGTCAAAATTTCGTCCCAATCGGAGTTCGTTTGATGTCCCGATCGAGGTTTGATCTCCAGCTGCGCGCTGCCCCTGTTGAGCAGAATTCGGCTCTGCTCTTCCTTTGTTCTTTGTGCTGTTTTGCTGCTTGCAGCTCCTCTGCCGCTGCTGTCTACCCTCTGATGCTACTGCAGTCTGCTGCTGCTTTTATACCTCAGCTGATTGCTGAAACACAAAACCCTAATAAAATGGGTTCTTGGGCTTATTAAGGCCCGATAGAAGCCCAATACAATTTGAGCCCAACTTCCTCCAAATTGGAGGGATACCCAACAGGACAGTAGTGATGTAAAATGAAAATCAATTGGATTTCTCCAATTGAAAAACCATTGTACCAGAAAAAAAAAATATATGAACAAGATTGATGTGTTAAGGTTAATTTCCTGTGGTTAAAAATGAAGGCACCCGATTGGGATCGGACTCAGACCCTTTACAATGTTCACGGGGTCAAAGGTTATACGACTTGATGATTTCCGGGAATTAACTTGAAACAACTCAACCCACTCTACGGAACTGGCCTAGCAACTTATTAAGCCCAATCACCGACCCAAAATGCTCAAGTCCAAGTTGCTAGTAATCCCATAGGTCGTCTTGACCCAAAATCACTTCACTAACTCCTTCTCTTATCAATGTAGCATTTCGGGATATTACAATATCCCCTACTCAAAAGCTTGACGTTCACGTCAAGCTATTCAAACAAATCATATCTAGGCTCGGGACGCTTTACCAGGCATGTGAGATTTTGGAAGTGTCTCTCCATAGTTTGAGAGGTGGCTTCCACCCAGTTCGTCGGGTGCAACACTTTGTCTGCATAACACTTAGTTCTCACACTTCCGGTTGGTGCACTATTATGATAGCACTTGTAACGACTCGACCCAATCAACGGGACTGGCAACTTATTAAGCCCAACCACCAGTCCAAAATACTTAAGCCCAAGTTGCTAGTAATTTCATAGGTCGGTTCTTATTAACGACTCACTAATGTCTTCTACCATCAATGTGGGACTGGGTTGGGACGTTACATAACTAACCTTTCTTGCAGATGTTTACCTGCAGCTATGATAATTTCCTTTGACTGATGGATGTCCTGAAAGAGGTTTTCAGTCTGTCTTGATCTGTGAACATATGGTTGGTTATGAAGACAGACAGGGAAGGGAAGTCCTCAGCCCCGTAAAAACATGATCAACACCGATGATTCTAACCCAAAAATGCCTCCCACCCATCGCATTTACACCCGATCGATATTGGCTCGATTAAACTGAGTTGTGGACCAAAACATAAGAAAGCCATATGCTCTGCATCCACCTCCTTCCCTGCATCCATAGCAATGCATTTGCAAATATGCTCCGTTCATTGCGAGTCCTACTAAAAGGGTAGACTATACCGAGGATACAAACTTTATTAAAAATGTAATGCTTTGGTACAAACTTTAAGAATTGTAACATTCAAGTACGAAACTATTTCAAAATATAATAAAGTTGTGCATTCCGTTAATTTAGACATGTCGACATAAACTTTTTATGACGTGACTGCCTACACATCAATGTTACAATGACATGGTCGCCTACCTCTTTTTTCTTTTGCTGACGAGGCTGAGATGAGTGGGAAAGTAGTTCATATATTATTAAAAAATCAAATAGGAAAACATTAAGAGGAAACGAAGAGACAGAGCAGAGGTTGTCTTCCCCATTTTTCAAACTCCCCCGCTCGAAATCTAGGGTTCATCGATCGCAAAATCTAGGGTTTATTGGAGAAAAATCTGGTCGTCTAAGGAGAAATTACGTGCAATATGATAGCAAAAGAATCATGAGGGGTCACCATTTAAGAGAGAGAGAGCTGATGGATGAGTCATAAAGGTTAAGGTCTGCGAAGATTGCTCTTCTGTTCAGAAGGCCATTTGACAATCCTCCCGTGCATGGCAAGTTAACTCCATCTCATTCACTATCTGAGTTTACGTGCAAGTGGGAATGTCATTTGGGAGTTTTGTATGCCTTTCTTCGACATTTGATGGGGTTGATGAGTCTGCTCATCGTGTTGTGTCTTGGCAGATGATGGTTCTGATAACTTCAGCATTGAGTACCATTATGGTGGGAAAGTAAGATTTGGGCGCATTGTTTCATATTGGTGGGGGGGGGGGGGGGGGGGGGGGTACAATATCATAATGATTTAGATGTGTTGGAGATGGCAAATGCTGCAGTGGAGAATGGTGGGTATGTGCATATGTACCTTCCACAAGTCAAGAAAGGGAGGTTGAAGAAGATAAGAAGCAACTAGAGAAGAGTTATTAGTGTTCTTCAGTTGTGATTGGGGAGTTGGAGTGGATATTGTGCGCACTCGAATTTCATCTCGTCGGGGTATGCGTGCGCGCGCCTAATGCAATGCGGCTTGGGAGTGTCCACATTTTCGAGGACGCGCGACGGACGCACGTGAGAAGGAGTCGCCACTTGCTATTTTACGACCTGAAAATCGAAGGCCGGCAAGTTAGTCTAAGGGTACGGGGTACACCTAATTGCTAAGGCATATGGTCTGCGAAATCCGAAGTTCCGAATTCGGGGGTTCTGTTACATGCGAGCCTATATCTCGCACGTCCTATCGGTACTCTAGCTTGTCTAGGCTTTCCATTTTAATTTAATTACTGCTTAATTAAGTTCTGCTCATCTTACGCGTTTTGACACCATAAATTCGAAGGAACACTCCGATCGTCCACTCTCCGATCGGGATTCTTACATGAATAAATGTACAACATAAATCCTTACATTGTCCTCTCAAATAAATAAAATACAAATTACAACAACTGAATCCCGGTCGAATTGCGTTCGGTTATTATTCCACCCGTGCTCACCGTGTGGTTTGAAAAGACTGGAATTGAAATTAAGATGCGCGCTCAGTGTTAGGGGGTTAGACCCCGTGATCTACGGTTGGGGCGTTGGACCCCCTATGGATCGTATCCTAAGGGATCGGGCTTATCCGCATAACAAAACAAGTGTAAGAATGTAACAAAACGGACATAAATAAACAAACGATGGGGTTTTGTTATTGTCAAATTTACGTGAATTAACCGATTATTAACCGGGGTATCTTGGCATGCAAATCCTACCCTAAATAGACAAAGTGGGTACAAGGTGTGAATCGATCAAGGATCGCCTCGGGAAGGTATTTCGCACTTGGCATTATTTTTCGAGGACTTGATGTACATCAAATCTTGTGTTTGTGAGTTTCTTTTAGAATTGTTCTATGTTGTGACCCTATGGTTGTTACAAGTTATTACTGAGCATTGATTCCGCCCGTAAATCCTAGAACCTAGTGCCTATCCTGCTATTGCCTGCTTTCGTCTTAAGCAAGTACACAATTAGTCTAGTATTTGTATTTTGAGCCCATCCACCTGAACTAACTACCCGAGACTATGCTAGAATAATAAAAACTCATCGATCGGATAGAGCGGGCTATGCGGATGAACCTACGCCTAGATAGGTAGCCCATCCCTACCCTGATACCGTAATGTTTCTCTTATTCTAACCCTAGGGGGTGTCGCTAAGTTGCAAATAGACGATTTTGCCCTTGAGGTAAAATTATTTTCGGGAAAGAGAGATTACGCGGTGCGGGCCACCTCGGCCTGTGACCGGCGCTAACCGATCCCTTGAACCTTCCAGGGTTGTCAAGAACCCTAACAGAGCCAAAAGATCGGTTAATCTATTCGGAAGTGATCTAAGAAAAACTTCCACGTCCCGACCTGAGTTTCTTGAAATCAGGTGAGGCCTCAAGTCAAGACGCGCAAGTCCTTCCTAGACATCCATGTCACATCGAGCCACGTGTCTCGGTTTTGATAAAATTTAGAAGTTTTAAAAAGGGCACCAACGCATGTTTGCAACCTATTGACGCGTGTTACCGATTTATTACCAATTCGTATAAAATTATTAGGACCAAGTGAATTAATTAATCGCATGAACATCCCAATTACCTCCGTTAGTGAAATTATTGGTTAAATTAATTAATATTTTGCAAAATACTCTAAATATTCGGGTTTCAGACTGTCGAGCCGATCATTGATGGACCGTCCAATGCGAATTCTAATTCCCGATCACCTTAGGATTTAAAAATTAATTTTAGGTCGAGTTTGCATGATTAATCCGATTCATATGAGGTTTCGATTAAAACGAGAAAATAAAGCGTTTAAACACTGATCAATAACACATTATCACGTCAAGCACGACAAACATACTTACACATGATATTAACCGAATCGACAAAATGGCACCGATTCATGGAAGCGAAAAATTATGCAAAGAGTACGTATTTTCATGTTGTATACGTATGATTACAGAAAACAAACTCTTCAAACGGGGCACACGTGTTATCGGTCGGGGATCCAAGTAGGAAAGGGTTGGGTATCTTTAAAAAATGTCCAGGGACTGATTTGAATAATTTTAAAAGAACAGGGACTGATTTGAAAATTCTGAAAAATTGGGGACTGTGTAAGAATTACTAAAAATATCCCAGGACTCCTTTGAAACGAATTTGAAAGTTCGGGCTGATCTGAAAAGTGAAAAAATGCCCCAAGGACTGAACTGAAACGACATGAAAAGTTTTCGGAACTGGTATAGAAATCCTGAAAAATTCAGGGACTAATTGGAAAATGATATAAATGGCTGGGACTCGGCTGAAACGAATTTTAAAGTTCGGGGTAGATCTCAAAAGGGCGGAAAATAGCCCCGGGACTAAACTGAAACAACTTGAAAAGTTATTTGGAGTGGTTGGAAATTTCTGGAAAATTCAAGGACTGATTGGAAAATGATAAAAATGGCTGGGACTTGACTGAAAGAAATTTAAAATTCGGGAAAGATCTGAAAAATATAAAAATGCATCTTCAGGACTGAAATGAGACAAAATAGAAAGTTCATAAAATCGAGTTCGGGACAAATTCGATCGCCCACGCAACCCAATAACTCTCATTTCACATCATATCCATTCAAGCAAATATTAATATTCAGAAACAGAGCCCTAAGCATGTCACTAAGTCGGGAATTTACCTAGTTCAGGAAATTGAGGGGTGATTCTGTAAATAAAAAAATTTAAAAAATTTAAAAATTTCGCCGGGGAGTTGGGCTGCTGAGGAAGGATTGGGCCGGACTGGACCTTTGAGATCCGGACTTGGCCGAGAGGGTTGTTGGGCCAAGTTGGGCCGCGGCAGTGGGCTGGGCCGCGGCAGTGGGCTGGGCCGCTGCTTGATGGCTGCCGCTGGGCTGCTGGACGTGGGTCGAGCCACTGCTGACCACGGGCTGGGCTTCTGTACTTTTTGGATGCTGGACCGGGCTGAGCCGCTGGAGAAACCCAAAAAAAAAATCGACCCGGTTAGCGTCGAACAGGGAATCAAGTGCGAAAGGGGATGACTCGGGCGGCCGAGCGTCGGGCAGGGAGCTGAGGGCAGAACGAGAGCTGCGGGTCTCGAGTGAGAGGTCGAGCTGCGGGTCTCGGACGTGAGGTCGAGCTCTCGGCCGCGGTTTGTGAAGACGAGCTGAAGAAGAAGAAGAAAAAAAAAACGAGCTGCGGTTTCGGCGAGGGAGAGCGTGAGGGTGAGAGGAGGAAGAGAGAGCCGGAGCTGAGGGAGTTTCAGAGCTGGGGGCCGTGTCTGTGGACGAGCTGAAGGAAAATGAATCGATCGAGCTGTGGGCGAAAAAAACCAGCGTTCGAGCTGAGGGACGCGACCCGGCATTCCGGAACTCGAGCTGAGAGAATCCCCAAAAATCGAGCCGAGGTTTTTTCGAGAGAATGGGCTTCCGGTCTTTTTTTTTTTCGAATTCGTGGACTGCCGTCCTTTTTTCGTGTGAGCCCCGGCTTTTTGTTTAAAAAACCGAGAGAGAGAGGGGAGAGAGAGAGAGAGAGAGAGAGAGAGTCGGCGTGCACGAAATCCGTTGGCGTGTGCAGAGGTTAGCGTGTGGCAGGCTCGGGTCAAAAGGTGCGGCAGCGGTCACGGGCTCGATCGTCCCTGCAAGGAGGAAGAAGAAGAAGAAAAAAAAGAAAAGAAAACTGAGAGGAAATGAGGAAGAAGAAGAACAGGGGCGGTCAGAAGTCAGCAGTTTGACTTCTGACTGGATTTTTTTTTCAACGCGCGTACAAATTGAAAATTTTGGCTTCTTGATCAAACGTCGAAAAAATAATTTGAGACCGTCATCGTGCTCAGAAAAATTCGTTGATCGATATTATGTGATAAATTTATTTTCAAATCTCGAATTTTGTCCCGAATTTTGAGAGTTGACGTCGATGTACGTGAAAATTCGAAAACGTCTCAAATAGTATTATTTTTTGAAAAAATCATAAAATAAGTGTTAAATTAAGAAAATTCGCTATTTCAAAAAAGTCGTGAATACTCAAGTAATTAATTGGAAATACTTCCCTTACGAACGGTAAAATAACGAATTTGCCCCTCTGGAGCCGGTGAATCAAAATTGGGTGCTGACAGATATCCCTACCAACATTCTTCTTTTCAACAAAGAAGTCCGAAGAGGAAGAGAAAGCTAAGGACTCGAGGCTAAAGATGATTCAAAATCAACCAAGGAAGCCAAGGAAACTGGGGTGGCAGCGAATGCGAAATTGGAAGAAGAGAAAGTAAAAAGAGAATGGTGTCCTCGACGAGATTCGTTTGTATTATTGTTTTCTTTCTATTTCTACTTATAATGGTTGTGACCGTTTCAAAATTTCATGACATTTCATGGAATTCAAAAACTTCAGAAATTTGTGGCATTTCCGTACCTCGTGTATCTTAACATGGCTTTCCGAGAAATTGTTCCCTTCCCTGCGAGCGCATCGTTCCTCCTCCACATGTCACAGATACAAGTCACGACACACAAATCATAAAGCTCTCATGATTGATTATCAGTGTATACAAATTCTCCATGTTAGGGTGGTTGTCGGCGTCTAAATCAACTTTTAATATGCGCGCAATCTATACCCAACCGAACAATTCTTACGTATTAATACCATTCCACTTTGATGTCCATACTCTCAGTTTTTCTACGTCCATGTAGACCATCTTGTCTACGGGCAATCGAATATGACCAGACAAGGATCAACGCTCTTTCCTGGAAACTCTCTACTCCCCAAGAAAGGTCGGTCGTCTAAAATGAAAGAATCCTCGCAAAGCCTTGCGGTTGATTCAAGAGATTCTACAGAGGGGCTCGAAGGCAATGATGGCCTCAACGGCAGTTCGAGCTTGATCAGGCATATGCATATATATATATATATATATATATATATTATATCTCCATTTAAAGAGAGATTTCTTCCCACTATCACGAACATGTGGTCCCCGATGACCTCAAGTCTTAGACCGTGTCAGGAGGGCAGACATATTTTCATTTTTTTTTGGGTGAATCTTAATATTCAAAAGGCTCAATTGGCTTCGATTATTCCAATCGAGCCCGATTAAATAAAGAGTAAAACTCTCTCGGTATAAATTTTTATATTTATAAGAACTCGAACTCGAAATTTTATTTAAATGAAATAAGGGTTGTACCGCTTAAATCACCCCTCGCGGGGCATACATATTTTTATTATCACTTGCTCGGAATCTTTTTCTTAAGCACGTGTTGAGGCTAATGCATTATTCTCGACTCTTCAGGGATGGAAATGCTATGGAAGACTTCGTCCAATTTAATAATACTACGACGTCATTGGTCCGACATGCTTTCTTCAAGTTAACCTCTTATGGTCGTGATTCCTATTACGTTATCATTGGTCCTATAAATAAACCAGAAATAAAAATATCTCGAAGCAGTCTTTGTCCCATTGGATAATACTAGCGGCCAATTTATATCCCAATAATTGTCTGCCTCAAACTGCAATTAAGAAAGACCGACAACTCAATTGCAATTTAAAGACCCATAATTTTGTAACCAGAAAAAAAAAACGACAATCTAATCTATTATAACTAAATAAATACCCGTGTATTACGTGAGAATTGATAAATAAATCTTTTAACTATTTCCACTCTTCCTCTCTTTAAAAAAAAATTGTATATTTAATATACTCATTTAACTTCATCTTTTACCTCATTTAAGTTCGTATATATTTCATTGAAGAAAAATGTTGCATATAGAGAGTTCAATATCAATTAAATAATTAAGTAGATGAATTTTCTCTTAAATTCGATTTTCTTACCCCGTGTATATGATACCACTTAATCTAATTTTTTATTTTTATTTTTATGCAAATTATTTTTCAACTATTGACATACTTAAGTAGAAAATATATCCTCACATAAACATCTCAATTCTCAACTACATATATTCATATATTCAAAAATAAAATTGATACAATTAAGAAGAAGATACATGCTTACATAAACATCTCTCAACTATATATTTTCACAGCAAATTCAATGGAAAGGAAAGGTCACGCTTACCTCTGCTCACTTATAGTTCTCCTCTAAAAGATCGACACACTATGCCTTATATATATATACACATACACACTATTATTGAGGATATATTGATTCAGATTAAAATCGGGAAACTGTATACATGCACGTGGATATATAAACTTCATACATGAACACGCATATAAATTGAAATGGCAACTTATTGTATGGAAATTATGAGATACTAATCTCATTACTTTATATTAATTTCTACCTAGATAGTTTCTTTGTAATTTATAATAATGTTCCTTTACTCGGACTCTTAGAATATTTAGATTTCATACGTGTAGATTTGTTCTTGAGTAGCAGCTAATCCATTTATAATATATAGTCGACTGCATATTTTGTTTCCATGTATATATTATGTTGTGCTATATGAATATAATCTATATATTAATTAATGATAAAAGAATATAAAAAATTTCCTTAATCCATTAGTGATAATGTGGCGACGTGAGAATTCAGCTCGAGACTACATTTTTTTTTGATGATACGATAGGGTGAAAATTTAATTTGAGTCTTTATATATAAGCTTATATGCAAGACATGAAAACTCTATTTGATAACCCTTAGTTCGTGGTTGAATGTAGCGCGAGTTTGGAAGCTTCAATTGCTAACCCTCAACTTATCTTCTTGACTTTGAATATTTGAATATTTAAAATTTGATACGATCGTGACAATTAATTTTATATTAAAAATCGCGAATAAATATTATAAGATTTTCTAAAAGTTAGATGGATATTAAAATTATTTTCTATAAAAATAAATAGGATCTCAAGAATTATATTATATATTAAATAATTTATGTTATTAATTTTTTTAAAGTACCTACGTAGCGCGCGGTACTGTACCTAGTTTATGCTAATTTTCATGATAGTCTCGTTCTGAATACCGATATCTAAGGTGATCAACATTTTACTATCCTATTATCTCAAAGAAAGGAGAATACATATGCATAGAAAATAAAAGAGAATTTAGCATGTGGCAGTAGGCAGGACAATCCCAATTAACAATATCTCCAAAAAGAAAAGCTTATGCAGCCCGGGGGAAGGCGATAACAATACAGCCTCGTCGAAGGCCAAAATAAATAAATAAATAAAAAATAAAAATCATGACTTGATGAGTACGCCAGTAGACTTTTGATTGGTTGTCTTATTGCTTGCTTGTCCTTCTCCTCTATATATGGAGCACGCAGTAGAAGGGCAAATGCCTCGGATAACTTTGAAGTTACTAATCTCGACTATTTCACATCGCCTGGAGGAAAGATGATCATGCGAGACCTCTTAATGCACTTGAGCTCCGCGGTCGGGGGTCTGATGATAATCGTGACCCTCTTCCGAGACCATTTCCCCCCTCATCTTCGTGACCTTCTCGAGAAATACACCAGCAAACTCGTTAGATTGTTGTATCCCTACATCCAGATCACTTTCCCCGAGTACACCGGGGAGCGGCTCAAGAAGAGCGACGTCTACACCGCCATCCAGAACTACCTGACCGAGAAGGCAACCACGGGAGCTAAGAAGCTTAAGGCCGATACCCTCAAAGACAGCCAATCCTTAATCCTAAGTATGGACGACAACGAGGAGGTCACAGACGAGTTCCAAGGCGCCAAGCTCTGGTGGTTCTCCAACAAGATAGTTCCCAAGAGCATGTCCATGTCGTTCTATCCCGCAACGGAAGAGAGGAGGTTCTACAGGCTCGTGTTCCATAAGCACCACCGGGACTTGATCACAGGTACGTATATCAAGCACGTCATGAACGAGGGAAAGGCAATTGCCCTGAAGAATCGGCAGAGGAAGCTCTTCACCAACAACCCAAGCAACAACTGGTAGTGGTGCAAATTTTAATATATCATTATATATATAGTCCGGCCAAAAGCTAATATAGAGGTTTTTGATTAAGAAAATTGATCACTTACAGGTATGGTTACAAGTCGACCAAGTGGAGCCATGTGGTTTTCGAGCACCCCGCGACGTTCGATACCCTGGCAATGGAGCCGAAGAAGAAGCAGGAGATCATGAGCGACCTCAAGAAGTTCAGTGAAGGGAAGGAGTACTACAAGAAGATTGGGAAGGCCTGGAAACGAGGGTACCTCCTCTATGGCCCACCTGGGACAGGCAAGTCCACAATGATCGCTGCCATGGCGAATTTCATGAATTACGACGTGTATGATTTGGAGCTGACGACAGTGAAGGACAACTCGGAGTTGAGGAAGCTGCTGATTGATACTTCGACCAAGTCCATAATTGTGATCGAGGACATTGACTGCTCACTCGACCTCACAGGACAGAGGAAGAAGGCAAAGAAGAAGAAAGAGGATGACGAGGATGAGGAAGGTAAGGGCGATCCTGCTAAAAAGATGAAGGAGGAAGAGGAGACCAAAGCGAGCAAGGTCACTCTATCGGGTCTTTTGAACTTCATCGATGGGATCTGGTCAGGCTGTGGGGGGGAGAGGATCATTATCTTCACAACTAATTTCATCGATAAGCTTGACCCGGCACTTATCAGGAGAGGTAGGATGGACAAGCACATCGAGATGTCCTACTGCTGCTTCGAAGCTTTCAAGGTGCTCGCGAACAACTACTTGGATGTGGAGTCTCATCCTCTGTTCGGGATGATAGAGGCGAAGATGAAGGAGACAAACATGACTCCGGCTGATGTGGCGGAGAACTTGATGCCCAAGTCGAGCACAGAAACTCGAGAGACTTGCTTGAGGAGCTTGATCAAAGCTCTCGAGGAGGCGAAGGAGGAAGCAGCGAAGAAGATGGCCGAGGAGGAAGAGGAAGCGAAGGAATCGGAGGCTAAAGATGCTGCAAATTCGATCGAGGAAGCCAAGGAAAATGGGGTGGTAGCAAATGGGAAATTGGAAGAAGAGAAATTAAATGTGTAAGAGAACAGTGTCACAAACTAAACAGAAGTAATAGTTGTTATGAATAATTGCGTTAGATATTCATAAAATAAAATAAAATAATAATAATAATAATAATAATAATAATAATAATAATAAAAAGAATAATTGCGTTAGATTGGGGAAGGACATTAATGGAGAAACATTGTGTTAGTGGATTTGGTTGCTGTCTGTTTGATTCCTATGATGAACTTTGTATGGAGCAAATTTCATTGTCTTCCTTTGACATGTCATAGAAAGTTTCAATTCCATGAACTTTTGTATGATGGACTTGGTATGGAGCAAATTTCATTGCTGCATAGAGGTCATCTCTTAATATGGGAAAATTCTATGACACATTGAATGTATATAGTACATAAATGTAATCAATGGCTGAGATTTAATCCTGAAATTTTAAAAATAAATGTATGGTACATATACCTCCAATTGCATGAATTGCAGACCAATCGCTTACTCTGTCTTTTACTTATCAACTTAGAATTTATGAAGAGTCAAGTTCGTCGATGCTCCAATTAAATTAAAAATTTCTAGGGAGCATCTAACGTTCTTTTCCCAAGAAAACAGGTAGGGACAAATTGAAATTCTTCGTTTATGTATTGGGTCGGTAATGGTCGGTCTATGAACAAGTCAAGATCCGTTGCATTGACGCATTGACTTGTCCGATCTTTAGAATTAAAGAAAGTGTAAAAGACGAATAATGGTTGAATTCCTCGCTTGTTGTGTGAGGTGACTTTCATTATAATATGTAATCATATACAATCTTCTATGTGTGAAAATTATCTATACATGACTAAAATACGTAACATATACAAGATAAGTTATAATGACAAGCATTCCTAAAATACAAGATATGCTAAGATTTCGTATAATCTTCTCTATTACTCCCCCACAAGCTGAACGAGGACTTCTTCACGTGAAGCTTGGACCGAATGTCAGCAAAGCGAGAAGAAAGATAAGTCCTTGGTAAGTACATCAGCTACCTGATCATTAGAGTTAATGAAGCGAACCAAAAGTTACTTACTCATGAAACACTCCCGCACAAATTGATAATCAATCTCAATGTGTTTGGTTCAAGCATGAAAGATAGGATTCGCCGTGAGATAAATCGCAAAAATATTGTCACACCAAAGAGTCGGAGGATGACACTGCGAAATCTCAAGTTCCTGAAGTAGAGACCGGAGCCATAGAATCTCAATAGTGGTATTAGTAAGACTCTTGTACTCAAACTCAATACTCTACCGGGCAACTGTCCTCTGCCTTTTGGAGCTTCGAAAGACGGGACAGGAGCCAAGAAAAATAATAAAGCCACTAACAGAGCGATGATTATCGAGTTACTGGCCCAATCAGCGTAAGAGAAACCATGAATATATAGATGATATAGAACTTGGGCAAATATAAAGACCATATGTAATTGTACCATTGATATCATAGGATATGTTTCACCGCCATCCACCGAGTAATAGTTGGACAATGCATGAACTGACTGACCTGATTTACCGCATAGACAATGTTAGGTCTGGTGAGTGAGAGATACTGGAGACTGGCGACCACACTCATATAAAGAAAAGGATCCTAAAATAGATCCCATCATGCAGAGAAAGTCGGGATGATGATGAGACTGGAGAGCTGATAAGCTTGTACTCTAGTATAGAAGTGCAAGCTAGGATATCATGAATGTACTTGGACTGTGTGAGATAGAGTCCAGTATCATTAGTGCGAGCCTCCATCCCAAGAAAGAAGTAAAGAGGACCGACATCCTTCATAGCAAATTCCTGTTGTAAGGCAGTAATGATGGAATGAAAAGGTGCACCCGAGGTTCCCATCAGGATGATATCATCAACATAGACGAGAAGATGGACAAGATAATTAGGTCCCCAAACAACGGATCAGCTTTGGAATCCGAAAAGCCAAGTCTCTAAAGATAAGTATTGAGACATTGGAACTAGGCTCGGGGGGCTTGTTTGAGCCCATAGAGAGATCGGCGGAGTTGACAAACATAATCAGGACGAGAAGCATTGATAAAGCCAAGAGGTTGAGACATATAAACCTCCTCAGTAAGATGTCCATGAAAAAATGCATTCTTCACGTCCAGATGTCAAATCAGCCACTGGGATGAGACAACAATAGATAGAATTGCTTAAATAGTAACCGGCTTGATGACTGGATTAAACGTCTCTGAATAATTGACCCCTTCTCTCTGATTAAAACCCTTTGCCACTAGTCGAGCCTTATAGCGATCAATGGTACCATCAGCATTCTGTTTAATGAGGTAAACCCATTTGCAGCCAATAACATTCTACGCAAGAGATGATAGGACAAGATTCCAGGTATGATTATGGAGTAATGCCAGATATTCCTCCTCCATTGCTTCTCGACAGTTAGAGTGTTTACGAGCCTGAGTAAAGGTCCGAGGTTCCTGCAAAGCAGCAGAAATAGAGAAAGCAGAAGGATGGCGGGATATGATGAACCGACAAGGAGGTAGAGTACCATCCTTAGACCGCGTTGTCAGCATGTGAGTGTTTTGAGTGACAGGTGCAACATCATTACCCATAGTATCCTCTGCCGAAACTACAGAATCAGTGGACCGATCATGATTCTCAGGAGCAAACACATGCAACTCAATAGGTAAGGTAGCAGGACCACCAGACTCATGAAATAGTGTAGAAACAGACGAGAGAATAGGAATATAAGTGATGGTGATATTTGAAGAAGAGGGAGTTAAAATACCAATAGCAAGTGCGGGGCTAGAAGAGGACTGACCAGCAACCACCGAGATGGCGCACCTGTCCTGAAAGGGAAGGAATGATCATCGAAAACAACTTGAGTAGATAGGAAGATGCGACCAATAGTAGGATTCAGACATCGATATCCTTGATAGTAATAAGGATATCCAAGGAAGACACAGGATTGAGATCGAGATTCTAACTTATGGCACGTGTAAGGTCGTAAATAAGGATAGCAAAGACACCCAAATACACGTAAGTTAGAATTATCATGTGGACTACCATGAAGTAAGAATCCACCACAAAATTACCCAGGACAAACAATTCTTGACTTTGTCTCCCAGGAACAACAAAAAACAACCATGAAGAGCTTGCACCTTGTTTGGATTGGAAACTTTGTCCAACTCAACTCCATCCAAAGGCCTACCCGACAAAATTTGTCTGAAATTTCAATGTTGTAGGACCCAATAACACTGTCGGTGGGTCAAAGTGTTGGACAAACAATGAGAACTGCGCAGATGACCGTTCGATCGAAGAACCAAAGAAGCCGTGAAGCTCCCTCCTCCCAGCGTCAGTAGGGTTTTATATCATCAACGAAATTGGCTGCAATAATCTGAAATCGAGCGCGGAAGTACCCGATTGGTAAGTGGGTCTGTTAATTTCATCGATTACTCACCTCCATACTGTCAATTCCATCGATTTCTCACTTCCATTTCGTCAAATGCGTCGAATGCAGACACTGTTCGTCCGTGACAAGCAGAGGAGCTTCTTCACAGTGAAAGGGGACGAATCTTGTCAGGAATTATTTGTTTTTCTTCTGTGCTCCGGCACGCTTGTCTAAAATCTCGCGAATCTTGCAAAGTTGTAGGGGGCCCTCCAAGTGCTCTGTTCTCGGCTGAATTTGCCGATTTAAGCAGTGGTAGACGAGAATCCCGGAAGAAGCATTGTGCAGTTTAGGTATGTTCGATCGCATCTATCTCCAAGTGCTTTGTTCTCGTCGTTCTTCGTTGACAGACCCAGCGTGGGCTGAGATGCATGACGTTGAATATTGTTGCTGATGTTTGTTAGCCCATTGTTGAGATGCACTTGTTTCACGATTGTTGTTGATGTTTGTTAGCCCATTGAATTCTATTCAGTTTGAAAGCTTCAACTCACAACTGTGATTGATGTTTCTCTCTGCACTTATAACTTGCTCACCGACTGTGCCATGTTGATGTGGTTATTTTGTTGGGAAAAAAACTAGAGAAGCTGAGAAATTGTCTGAGAACTTACTGGTGCTCAGTGAAATTTGAGTTTGAAAGCGTTAGTGTGAGGACTTTGATTGCCTTTGTTCTCTGGAGTTATACAATTTGCTAAAATCGTGAGCTATTTGTGATTAATTTGTTGTGAAAAACACCATAGAAGTTCGGATCTTGACTGATACCCTACTGCTGCGCATTCATTTTTTTTTCCAAACATAGGCTTATGGATTTACGAGAGATGGCAATCGCTATTTGTTCATTTCTGCATTGTCTTTCTGCTGCAAACTTTTGTTTGTCTGTCATTCATTTTGTTTTTCCTGTTATTTGTGGAGGTTTTGCTACAGCAACTGCATGCATCATGGCTCAAGAAGGGGAAAATATCATCGAATGGAGTGATGAAATGGACTTAGCTTTCCTAAACGTAATGCTTGAGAAGATGAGAAGAATACACACTACAACATGGAAGACTAGCACTTGGAAAGAGATCACAGATGAAATGATCAACCTTTTTTCCCGATAAGCAACTGTTCTTGCAGAAGGTGAAGGACAAGTATCAAAGAATGAAGACAAATTTCACCCGATTTTCTGAAATAGTAAAGCATATAGGCGTCATATGGGATGCGGACACAAACACCATCACAGCCGACCCAGATGTTTGGGATATGTTTATAAAGGTGCATGCTGTTTTTTTGTTTGTTTGGCTTCTACTGTTGTTTTCAGCATATGTCACTGATCTCCTTCGATCATGTCGTTGTTCTTGGTACAGAAGAATAGGGCGTACAAGACTTTTCGGAGCAAGGGCTGCAAGCACTATGATTTGCAGAAGCAACTGTTTAGATCTTCCGTGGCCACCGGTGTTCTTCGCATATTCTCGACCGATCCACCACCAACTTTAGAAGAAGAACGCTGGTTAAATGCGGAATTCCTATCTAGGGGGGAGGGAAAGCAGAAACACCATGTCGATCTCGAAGAAGGCTCCGACGAGAGTGACGACCCCGTCCATGTTGCAGAGCCCATTTTAACCGAGTCTCGACGTCGAGTGCCGAAAAGATCTCAAAGCAAGAGCTCACAAATGCAAAAGTGCATGGACATATTCAGGGAGAGTTTCACGAAGAACCAACAGGACACCCCACCGTCGGCAAAGAAAAGCAAGTTGGTATCGAGCCCTGAGAAACCTGAGAAGAATAGCATCGAGAAAGCCCTCAATGAGTTGGCTAAATTGGAATCGAGAATCCCTCAATCCTTGTTTGTGAAAGCGGGCAAAGCACTCCTTGATCCGGGCTCCCAAAGGCTTTTCATGTGGTTCAAGGAAGAGTCACGAATGGAATGGATATTGCAGCTGGATCATCCTTGAAGCAACCGTGATCAGATCTTTCTTTTTTTTTTTTTGCGGCGCATCGAAAAACAACGTTTTTCTAATTTTTCTGACTGAACTCGTACTACTGATGTTTGTTATGTGTGTTTGCTTATGCTGATGAGTTTTTATTTTATGTGTGTGTTGCATGTTATTGTGTTATGATTATAATTGAGTTGTTTCACTGTTAACGATTTATTCATGAATTTATTTCCACAGTTATAGGCGATCATTTGGCAAACAATATGTCTCGTAATGGCACGTCTTCATCCAATGACAATAACCCTGGAGACAACGAGAATGAACGTAGGCAACGTATGTTCTACTCCTTGATGAGGCAATATGATCAGATGGAAGATCCCGTTCCACGGAACTTGCCGTGTAGAAATTCTGTACACATGTTTAGAAATCGATGCGACACATTGCGGTTGCGCTGTGGCATCACAGATACCAGAAAATGTATTACCGTAGAAGAGCAAGTCGGCATGTTCATGTTGGTTATTTCATATAGTATGAGATTTTCAATGGTGGCTTAAAGGTTTCAGCATTCGAAGGAAACGATTTCACGAGTTATCAAACAAATTGCACGTGGAATACAAGAATTATCTGCCGATTTTATAACACCGCGAAAATTTATTGTCCAGTCGGAAATTGAAAATGATGAAAGGTGGCGCTTCTTTAGGGTATGTTATCTGCTAATTTCATATTGTATAGAACTGTTTTCGGTATAATATGTGAGTTAGATATAATTATGCGTTTTTCATGCAGCATTGTATTGGAGCTATCGATAGAACCCATGTCGATGCATGCATGCCACATGCGAACAGAGTACCTTATCGCGATCGTAATGCCGATATATCACAAAATGTATTGACTGCTTGTTCACACGACATGATGTTCACATACATGATGACGAGTTTAGAGGGTTCCGCACACGATTCAAGAATATTTGCTGACGCTGCGTCACTTGAATGCTTTCCAGCACCGTGTGGTCGTAAGTATTTGCTTTTACCTTTTCAATTTTCTATGAAATTGCTAGCCGAAATTAGTTATCTTTAATTTTCCTTTTGTTCTTTGCAAGACAATATTATATTGTTGATGCATGGTTTTCAAATATATCGAGATATTTGGCTCCATATAAGGGAGAACGGTATCATCGGAGCGATTTCCCTCAGCATTATCTGCCAACATCGGAAAAAGAGCTATTCAACCAGCGCCATGCGTCAGTGCGTAATGTCATCGAACGTTGCTTCGGTATTTTGAAAAAGAGATTTGCCATACTGACTGTAATGACGAACTTCAAACCGTATACACAAGGACAACTTGTCCTTGCTTGTTTTGTTTTGCATAATTTTATAATAATTACCATGACAGATTATTTATGGAGTACGGCGATGCGTAAGCGGATTACGATGGATTTCGCAATCCACCACAGCAACACGGAATTAGAGTTGATGTGGACACGAGTAGCGCCGAAATGAATATTGTACGCGACCGTATCACTAATCGATTATGGCGTGCAGAGCGAGGAGGGCGATAACATACACTGAGGTGTTTGTATTTAAAATTAGTAATAATTATTGTTATGATTTGACATTGATTCATTTTGATTTTTGTATAAATAAAATTATTTTCGTGCATACAATTACTCCTTTGTTGCGGCACTTTCACCGGCAAAAAGGAAAAGGAAGATAAAGTCAAAAAAAAAATCCCTCAAAGGTCACGGCAATTGTGTATGCCGTGACCTTTTGAAAAACAAATAAAGCATTGTGCAAAAAACATGACTGTGGTCAACACAAGAGGAAGGGTTCATTGGAAGGAATTGTCATGGGGTATGGACCCCACCATATTCACTTATTTTAATCATGTTTTGTCCTTTTATGAAATAAATTGAGTTGAGTTGGACAAAATTTCCAATCCAAACACATCTTTAGCTATTTCCCTTCTAATTCCTCTCACTTGTTCAGCTACTAGAGGTTCCTCAGCCTTAGGTTACCTTCCTCAAATCGTCCCAGTAATACCCAAAATTCAAGCTTTCTACAAAATTTGCAATAGCTGACGAACCTCCTACCTAGGTTTCTTCCCTTTGATCGAGTTTTCAAAGTTGCAACGTCTCGACAATGCTACATTGGGATGAGGTGACTCCATCAGATTCCAATTGCACGCTCTGGGGTCGGGAAAAGGACGACGAAGAAAAGAAATGGAGGACGAGTCACCAAGATCTGAAATTTGGGACTTAGGGCTTTTTGAAGATACGGTGAAGAAAGGACAAGAAAAGGGAAGAAAATGGAACACATATTTGAGGTAGGCAGCCATGTCATCATTACATTAAGAAGTAGTCAGCCGGGTCATAAAAAGTTCACGGTATCGTATCTAAATTGACAGAATGCACAAACATTGTTATATTTTGAAATAATATTTTACTTAATTGTTATATTTTTTAAAATTTGTACCGAAGTGTTACATTTTTAATGAAGTTTGTACCCCCAATGTAATTACCTAAAATGCTAAGATGTTCGGTCATAATGTTCCATAACTCGACTTTCACACTTCGCTTTCGCAGTAGATGGCTGTAATTTGAGATTTTGATGTTTCTTATATGCATCTCTACCGACTTCCTACAAGGAAGAGCTTAACCTTCTCAAAGGTTTAGATAGTCTTCCTTTCCACCCTATTTCGATTGCTAATAATCATGGCATATTGGTTTGCAAATGATTTTACTCGGTAAAAGCAATGGAAGCTCGAGCCTACCGAGTCAAGAATTTAACTAATTTATTATCATTTTTTTCCCTATCCAGTCTAAGTTTAATTGGTATAATCTTATGATTGACTCAAAATTATAAAGCGTAAAACTTAAAAACTATGCAAATTAATTTAGAGGAATATAAGGAATATGGTGATGAACAAAAAAATTTGCTAGAGGTGAATCTGTCCAATCAATCAGGAGACTGTTGGGAGTTCAGACAATGAACACATGAGGCCTCAAGCATATAGAAAACATTCACTCAAAATTGGCTTGGCTATCGTCAATTTACTTGTCCCAATCACACAAAAATCTCGAATATTTACTGGTATACTATCATTTCTGTAGGGGTAACCTAGCAAAATTTGATCTACAAGAAACTGAAGCCCGCTGATGAGCTCCTTTTGTCAATCACCCAAGAAGATGGCCAATATTAAACCCTATAACCCCAAGGATTAGCGCAAGTGATTAGGACGTGCGTACGCTTTGTGAGTAGTTCACAATGTCGTAGGTTCGAATCCTCCCTTGCGCGCATAGCCCTTGGTGAGGCCACCTACACATGTACTTGCACATGGACTTACCTAGATCCATGGGCTTGAGGAGTTTTCATAGGCCTCGGGGAGAATAAACTCTTCGTTACAGCAAATGGCCAAAAGGATTGCTTGGCAGCAGGAAGATGGATCTGTAAAGGTTGATATCAGAACATGGCATCGACAGACGAAACAGATCTACGTATTCGGGTATGTTTCGAGAAAAGTTGGCAGCAACTAACATTATGTGTGAGTTCAGCACAACAGTTACCTGATGCTGAGTGTCAGGGAAATATTGAACTAATTACTCCAAATAGACGGGTTTCTAAACTGTGTTGCCATCGCTTCCAATAGGAACTTGATGAGTTTTTCTCTGTCGACCACCTTCTCCTTCTTGAGCTCAATATGACGGACCTAGAAATGCGAACTTTCCAGCTTAATGTTCATGAAGAACCATGATTATTTCCAGAAACATGAAAATGAAAAATGCAGACCGCCAAAACAACCGCAAACTTTGCTTTATATATTATTTCTTATACATCAAGCACCATAAAAAGTGGGTCCATACACTCAAAATTGGTAAAAGTCAAATTTTCTACAAAGTACAAACTAAAGAAACATAGGATTTTTTTCCCTTTTTTTTATAAAAAAAAAGGCCAGACAACTGCTAGGCCATATTTTGTATACCTTCGGATTCTAAAACCGAGGGGGCAGGACTGTTTCATTATTGAACTTTTAAGCACATCTTAAAACTTTTTGTTAGTTCATACATAATAAAAAAATGTAATACTGGAAAACTATTTCCAGAACTAATTTAGTGCACATGGGAAAGAGAAAATGAAGATACAAACTTGAGTCGACATGGAAGTGTTACCTTGACCGAATCTGATTGAGATACACTTGCATCAGTTAGAATGACAAGACACTTAATGTCATGCTCATTTGCATATTCATACTGCTCCGTAAGGCTTGGATCAGGTACCGGGACAATCTCGGCCTGTTGCATGTAAATAACAAAAAGGGGAAAAAGAAAGTGTGTGGTTTAGGCGAATAGAACCAAAGCAAATATGGACACAAATGCAATGATACATTCCTCTGCCAAACCTTAATGTTTTCTTCCCACAACTCAGCAGCAAGTTCCATGCGCTCCACCAACAGACCACCTCCTCCCCTCGAGCATACAAGGACACTTGTGCCTGCTTCATTTCTTTAAGGGAAAAGAATGGACAAAAGAGAATTTGGTAAAACCGGGGAAAATAACGATTGATGATTGAAAATTACCAGATAACTTTAAAGATCTAAGCCAGTGACAGCCCATAGGGCTACTTGTTAAAGAGTGTAATTTGCCTTTAGAGCAACAACCCATATTAATAAATATTTGCAATTTGCATCCTCACTGCACTGTCACACACCTATACATATATATGTATATAGATATACATTGGAACAAATTATCGGTCTTCATACAAGCTCACATTCAACAGATACCCTGATTGAGAAAGCGCATTACCTAAATGGCTTTATTTCAGCTGAAGAATGCTCGATTATGTTCTCAAGGGCTAGACTAGTTCCCACGGCACCTGGAGGATTCGTTTTCTGGACACAGGAAATGAAGCAATCAATAGTACACGACCAATGTGTCCAACAGAAGTACGCCCTCTTTCCTCCTGTGAAAAATTCGCGAGGGCCCAGGTAGTACAAGACTTCAAACAGAGGTCACTGTTTTACATCTTTAAAACATAAAGAACAGGAAACCTGTGTGTTCTACCTCCTGGGAGTGATCTAATAAAGAATTAGCAGAACTTTCATTTTTATCTACATGAATAGATAAAGAGAACCCATCATGAATTCTATTTTTATCACAATTAGAAAGATAAAGCACCCACACTAAACCATGTAAATGATCAGATCGGTCATCAAATTTTTACTAATAGAAGTAAAGGGCCAAAACTAGGAAGTTCACAGCTTACATTTTCATGCTCCCACAACTGATGGAGCAAGTAATCATAGCGCCCACCAATAGCAAGCAATGCGGCTTCTGAAATTGATCCACCGGTGTTCTCCCTCATTAAGTAAACCTGGGCAACAAACAGAAGATAATTCATTATATGAAGATCCCAAGCTCCAAATAAAGATACCAATTCTCTCTTTTTCTTTCAATTTTGTACTCTTAAAAGAAGGTATATATGAAAATGGGACATTATATACATGTTATATGCACAAGCCAAAACAACAATACATGAGATGAAATAGAGATATCTGAGAGAACAGTGCAAATCAGGATACAAGTCTCCGATACCTAACATTAATGTCCTCTTCTCTTCTCTCACCATGTATTTTCTAATTATTAAACAAATAGTGGGAGCACACATCAAATCAAGTTCCATAAAAAAGAAAGGCCCCACCGGGGGATCATTCAAATGGGAATTCCTTGCTAAAACTAAAAGTTCTTTTTCGTGTTCACTTCTTTTTTGCCAGGTTTCATTCATTCTTTTTTTTTTTTTCTCCCCCCCCTTTTGGGGCGTTTGCAATTGCTTATTATATGGGAGACATAAACTTGGATCTCTCTCTCTCTCTCTCTCTTTTGGCACTAATATTCTCATCCGAGTTACATCTTTCCTATGCTTGCTCATGTAAGTACTAACTATTAGTCTTTGGACATACAATTGAGAATCAGAAGCTCTCGATTTAGTTGCTCTGTTAGTAATACTATCCACGAATGGTTGAGCATTGTACAATTAAGGAGTAACGATTCCAAATATAAAAACTAGATTATATGTTTCACCTTTTGATCAAACAGTTCTTAAATGTATGAACGATTCACAATAACAATTCATGGAAAGGATGAAGCCAAACCAGACCTGAAAGAATAGATCCCGATGATAACCTTCTGATGGTGGCATCAGGGCATTGATATAAACATTTTCTTCAATCTTCCATACTCTTAAGTAACTAATGAGGTTCGACACTTCATCAAGTGCCTTGCGTGTAAATTTATCTGCCAGAAAAGGTATCCTTTGACAAAAATATTCCTCCCACAGAAACTAGATTAATATTCAGCATTGAAACTATACCAGCAGGCAGAGCACCCCTCAATCTGGGGAGAGCTTGATATGCAGCTCCACAGAATCTTGAACCCACTGTCTGCAATCTATTTACAACAGCTTCAGCTAGTTTAAGTTCCTGGAGAACAATGAATCGTGTAAGACAAAATGTGTTGAATTAAATATAGTAACATGTTAAACTGGGTTCAATTGCTATTTTAGGCAATCCTGTAAGTCTTTGGGGCCAACTTTTCTCAAACTATGTCCGAACCTTGTGGAAGAACCTTTTGGTTTAATATTTTCAATATTGGGAATTATGATACTTGAAAAGCTTTATACAATCTCAAATATATAATTGTTTGCGATAACGAAAAATGCTACATTGAGATTTGCTTATAGCATCTACTCCAAGATTTAGCAAATCCCATGAATAAAATGATATTTGCAATTTGATCAGGTCAACCAAAAAGTTTGCTTAGCTGACTGCAATTAAGCAGGGTGTTTCAAAATTATGCATACATACATACATATTACCAGAAAACAACTTTAAGAAACAGAGCAATATAATCAGGATGCAAATGTATTCCTCTGACCTGCAATAGTTGGCGCCTTATAACAACCCACTTTGATTTCCATTCAGGGGATTGTGGACGTAAAGAACTCATCAATGAGAGAAGCTACAAATTGAACAAGAATTTCGTTCAGCACAAGATTCCAATGATAATTAACACTGTGCATCTAAATCAACATACGCACCTCCGCTACTTTCTGTCTTTGTTCAGCCTTGATGCCTATCCAACACCATATAGAGTCTAATAGATCTCCATGATTAAGATGAATGCCACACGAGTCAGCAGGGAAAAATCGAGTTACAATGTCCATAGTCACCTGTTAAAATACCAAGAGAAGATAATTGTCCTACATGAAAAAGGATGAAAGACATTTTAGATTATGTCATCTCCAAAAGTTTATGAAACCCTGCCAGTTTTTAATGAAAATGTTAGATCTCACCATTCAAATTTAACTATAGATTCAAAAGAGAGAGCAATCCATACTCCAGAGCATGTCATAGGCAAAAATTTTGCAATAGAAAATTGACAAAGACGATGCAGCCATAGCCGCCCTTACATTCCTCCTAGTATATATTCTTGAGAAACACCACTCTTTCTCTTAACAGCAAAACTAAGAGCAATATTGATTTGTGAGTAGCTGTACCGCTGTTACTTTTGGGTGAACAGTTGTCAGTAAGCTCTCGTTTTTCAGTCTAATATTTCAACCTTTATCCAGCGCATTGCTCCTCATATGGTGATCCCTGTAAAGAAGGGAAAAGCAGACGCACCTTGATAATCTCTGCCTCCGTCAAGGCTGAAGTACCTCCAATTATGTCAAAATCACCCTGTTCGATGCATAACACCAACATAGAAACATTTTAAATTTTATTAATGGGTTAAAATGTTCTCATCTCATTCTAGGGAAAAAAAATCTTAATCAGCATACCTGAAGGTAACGATTTGGCGGGGAGTGACCGATTGCTCTTCTGTAGACATATGAGACTTCATATCGTTTAAATGATGATTTCTGCAATTTATAAACACTGGTTAGTTGAAACAATTCATGCCCCTAAGTGATAACGGTAAGCAGTGAGGTTTACTTCAGAATGAGTTGGGGATTAGACAAATGGTAAGGCATTATGTTCCAGGGCAGGGATAAGAAAGAGAGTGGAAGCACTAACTGGAGTAGTAAACTTAAAATGTAAACAGCCTAAAGCGAGAAATAATAGGATACAAGGAACAGTAAAGTTCAAAAAAGGAACCTATCTTAAACTAGATCTTGCTTCTACTATCACAGATAATCCAGCACAAGATTTCCCATTCTCCAATTTCTGATCATTGACATAGCAAAGGAGAATATAGCATAAAATAAGTGAATTCATAATAATGGAAACCAACTCTTTCAAGAGATCAAGCAGAATATTCGTAAAATATAGCAAGGGTTGCAAAGCAACAGAAAGCAGATCCAATAAGGTAGATCGGCATGTAGAATATGCTTAAAATGAGATCCCAATACATTTCTGATGGGAAATGGAAAAGTATGGCTTCATTATGCAACATCTCACCTGCCTAATAGTGATATTAGGCATGACCAGGCTGACCATAAGGAGCAACAAAGATAAGGCACTATACTAATGCTCATGTATGCATGGACAACCAGAGCAGTGCTTACATAGCAAGATTCCTCTAACAACTATGCTGGAGAAAAGGTTTCATCTAGATAATGCTTTATGCTTATAATAGAAGTTTCTGCCACCTAGAAGAAATGTACGCATTGAAATAGTCTAAACAACGAATTTGGCATAAACAGATAATAAGAATGCTATTAGTAGAACGTGAAAACATTATAGTCTGCTCAAGTTTTTGTTGGCATAGGGAGGTCCAATGCTGGGAACACTTCGGAAAATTGCTTACACAGAATGATAAGAACTTTTATAGCAAAAAGACAGTGCACTACCTCTTTTCTGACGGCCCAATTTGCAAATGGCAGACGCAGCTCATGACAAAGTTCAAGCATATCTCCACCATGTGTCAGAACTTTGACAGCGTTCCTTGTCATCAAAATCCAAAAGAAGTCAGCTATCAGAACATTCCCAAAAAAAAAAAATTAAAATTAAACATCAGGCCCATTCGGTTTTGAATGAAGAAAAGTAGGGAAATAATAATGACATGAACCTGATATAGTATGGACGATCATCCAACATGCACATTGAGATAAACTCTAAATGCTTCCCACAGTGCTGTCTGAAGACTTCAGTAGTGACATCAACCACATGATCACGCATTTCAGCGCCAAATTCTGTACAACTGATATAAGGATCAACATTGCCGTCCAACTTTAATCTATCAGCATCCTGCTCTTGGTCTTTCATCATTAATGCTTCTTCATCAAAGATGGCACTAACAACCTTGTCATACACCCTTGTATCCTCTGAAGTTCGCATTGTTCGAAGCATATCTAAAAGAGACAATGCATTATGTTGTGAGAGCTTGCAAAATGAAACGTGCATTTCAGCTTTCAAGTTTCAATGTTCTACAGAGTTGAATTCTGAGTGCAGAAAAATTAAAAGCTGACGCATTTGACATAGGAAAATGGAAAATCCTCTAAAGGTCGTTTTGTTCGAATATCCAAAAGCTGCATAACAATCAGTAAATCATAGACTCTGGGGAAAATCCCGTCTGCTGAGCTATTATTTCAAGGTACAAAGAAGCAAAGACTGATAAAAGTGAAATAGTAAGTCAATGACTGCAAAAAATCTATTCAGGGATTCTGGGAGAAATGGCAAGATGAATTTTCCCCAGAGATAATCTATTATATCAATTGAAGATGTGTCTGAACATCATTAGGATCTAAAGGACATTGCATTTAATGCATACCAGAATGCTTTTCTTTTCAAGGCAAAATGTAATGTCCTGCTATGCTCGTTGGTGTTTCCTACTGGATTTCAGCATTAACATGAAGATTCTCAACAAATCAAGAGTATGCATTGCCTAGTTCAAATTTTATGCCTTTCAATCCTCTAGTATCCAGTCACACAATGTGCAATCAATCTTCATATATATACTTATACAAAGTCGAGAGGAAGTTGGAACAGTTGTAGTAACTTACAAACTGGTTTCTAGACACAAATAAGACCAAACTTACTATCTAATAACTCATATTCCATTCTCGGTGGAAATGCATGCTGCAGAAGCTCCATGGCAGATGGGCGGTCAGATGGACTAGAAGACATCAACCGCCGCAATAAAGAAGCTTGCTCTGGAAATTCAGCAACCCAAGCAGAAGGTAGATTTCCTTTTAGCTTCAAATCAGACAATATAATCTGTCTCTCCATAGCAGTCCCAAATGGGTGCCATAGCTCAAAGAACACAACTCCCAAACTATACATGTCAGCCTGCATCACAACATTTCCAGGTAATTTACAAAATGTAGATAAGAAAAGACAATAAAGCAGATAGAATGATTATGCTGGAACTTAGATGAAATAAAACAGAAGAATCGGCAGCAAGTGTTCACCTTTTCATCTATCTTTGGCCAACCTTGCTCAATTTCGGGGGCAGTGTAGAAGTAGGTTCCAATTTGACCAGTACCATCCAATGATACTCCAGTTGCTTCAGTTGATAAAGTTGGATCCTGATCCAACTGCTCAAATTTTAAGAACTTAGCTGGAACAGGATATATTGCAAAAAGAATGTTAGAACACATATAGGGGCCCCCGAGGCTGGAAACAGATATTTACACTAATACCATGTCAAAGAACTGATCTGTAAAAGTTTTTGTTTCTAAATATGCTAAGCAATGAATATCGAGCCTCTGAGATATCTGTCTGCTACTTACCAAGACCAAAGTCCCCAATTTTGATGTCATTACGAGCATCAAAGAAAATGTTGCTAGGTGTTAAATCACGATGGATTATCCCTTGTCCATGAATATGTGCCAAGCCTTCTACAATTTGGCGAAACAGATGCCATGCCAGTTCTTTGTCAAACTGGTAAGATTCAAAGACTTGGCGAAGAGTCCTGCAAAACCCAAAATAAAACAACATTGGTACATAAGGAAACCAGAAAGGGATTGACTAAAAGACGACTGCCTTATAAACTAAAAGTCCCCACATATTCTTGATCAATTATAAAATTGAGGGTAAAACGCTCAATTGATCCTTTTAATAACTTGGAAGTCCTACCTCATGTCCACTCATAACATTCATTTGATCTTTTGAAAAACATATGATATAGGAAACAAAAAGGACACCAGCAGCAGTAGGATCACTACCTGTCAAATCTAGGAAAAGGCGAGGTTCAATGTAGTAATTATGATGACGGAAAATTGTACCATGAACTTTTGGAAGGCTAATTATGTCCAGCTACTCACGTATTGTTCTAAGCTAGTTCACGGAACATGCTGAAGTAATCATGAGATATATTGCCGCCTTATACAACAGTATTTGGAATTTACCTAGGACAATACTCCATTTGGATATATAGGTAAGTTGAATCAAGTTTGCTGTCTTGTCCAAAACCATCCGTGGAGCTCAAATTCCTATCGCTGAAAGTGGTACTTGCGGCTGTCATGGAACCCCAACCAGCATCACCATAAGAACCAGCAATTCCTGTTTCAAACCATGCCTGGAAGTATCACAAATTAACGCGGAAGCTCAAAGAGGGATGAACAGAAGTAACTCTATTCAGTGAAAAATCTGGATAATGAACCCAGTTAAGGATTGGTTAATGTTCTAGGCCTCTTGCCGAAACCGTATCTTCATTTAGAATGCTGTTTTTCAGTTTAGTTACATACTATTGGAGGTTTCAGAGAGCAGTTCTGGAATGAGGAGCCTTACAAGACATCACTATCGAAAAAATGAAGACTAGTTGGAAACATAGAAAAGAATTTTAAAAAATTGAGAAGTCCACGTTCGACGATGAAAACTTTTCCTTTTCCTTGATGATAGATTTTTAGAATGGTGCAATGTATATCGCCTAATGATAGGTTGTGACAATTAAAACAGAAATAATAGGTAATTACAGTGGAGAAACCGGGTCCTGTAATAACTTCCCCTGGTTCCTATGATGACAGCTCCCTAGTTCTACTTTCTTTCTCTTTTGCTTGAACTATGATTTTTTAGCCAAGATGTCCTTATTTTTCTGATAGCCCCTTACTTTTATCCGTGGTTACTCAAGAGGTCTTCTATTTTTACATAAATTTCATTTACCAATAGAGAGGAAAGAAGAAGCAATCTGAACTCTCACCTGGTAGTAGCGGACCACATGCTGATGCTGTAGACGAGATAGTGTGGCTACTTCCCTAGTTAACACAACATACTTTATGCATGAAAAAAGATCCAAAATTGTATATCACCCGAGAAGAATCGACTTTGCCTAGGGAAGAAGGCTAATATATAGATATAGATAGCAAAACCAAAAAAGCTCCAAAAGCTTTTAACTGAATATTTTAGAAAACATTATGAAGCCAAACCTACAAACTTTTTCTTGAAAATTGGCAATAAAATGTATCAACTCTCACTACAGTGCAGTACTAATACCCGATACAGCCATGTTGAGAGGCAACATATAAAACCAGTTGACTTAGATAGCAAATGTACATAATAATCCATGATCTTGTCACAGATATTCCCCTTAGATCTTTGTCCTTTCTCACTCTCCTGCCTTTCACTATTTTTTGCATAGTGCTTTCATAAGTGGATGAATAATGTAGAAATTATAGTTGAGTGATCATTCTCCTAGAAAAAAAAGACATCGAGTGGTCCTTTGTCACATACAAGACCATAATGGGAAATAACAAAGCCTTTTTTAAATCTCTGCCTCCATCTTGATGGTCAAAAAATCAAAAACATCATGTATATGAAGTTGAAGATAAGTGGTCCAATTGTAAAACCAACAGGAAAGTGGTCCAAACACAAATCACAACATAGCATCATTCATTTTGAAATAGAACAACTTTTTTCTAAATAATGGGAAACTGAAACTAACCTCAATATACGGTCGTTAAGGGGTAGGCTTTTGTCTTTTAGACGGATTTTCTTGACTGCATACTGCCTTCCATCCAGTTTATTCTTACATAGAACAACATGGCCAAAGCCACCATGACCTGTCCAATCATGAAACAGGATAATGTTGATGATGATTTGTGCCTTATCTGAAATTTCCGAATGCTCACTAGTCAATGAGAAGCAAAACATGCAAAAACTGAAAAAAAAAAAAAGGAGTAACCACTGAATTTAGCCATCCTGATTTGGACAAGACTTAGACTTTGCTCTGCAGGCTGAACGACTTATAAGTTTGCGGAATAAGTACGTTACTTCTTTTCTTGAATTTTTACAGGGTTATACTGTAATGCATCTGACAAGGACATGCAAAGAATGTACCAGGAATTTCTTGAAATTCTGGAACGCACGGAAACAGTGAAAGGTTTGAAAAGGTGCTGCTCAGACTTTCAAGTGGACCTCAAACATGCCATAGTCGCAGAATGTACTAGCTGAGGAAGCTTGCTTCCCAAGGTTGAAGGGTGAGTGTCATTCAAGCAATCTTTAAATGATAACCAAAATGATTTAGCTGATTCAAACTTTCCGGTTATACCACATCAACAACTTTGGGGGAGGATGATCAAACTAATTTCGCAGATATGCAAATGCATGATAACTCAAGAGATGTTGCAGATAGATTACTTTTTGTATGCTATGATAAAGTCTAAAATCTTCAGGGTACACAACTTAAGTGCTTATCTTCAGAAATAAAAAAGCTGACTTGACCATCTAACCTATAGGTACAAGAAACATCTTTACCAAGGGGCTTAAGCTCTTCGAAATCATTGAGATACCGAGAACTTGGAAGAGATGTATTAGGCTGTTCTGCGTCCTCCATTAGCTTCCAAAATTGAGAAGTTCTTGACGAAGCCTAGAATTATACAAAAGCATATTAAAATGAAGGATACAACAATCAGATTAGATAGACAGAGTTACATTAAAAACAAGGACGGCTAGATGCAGGAAACCTACCATATATTGTCGGAAAGCATGATCAAAAGTTTTTCTAAATGAGGATGGCTTTAAAGCTAAATCTTGTGCCTGCTGAGAAAGTATCTGAAATGATGGGGGAGAAGAATATATCAGTTTTATAATCATAAAATGAAGTTCTATGTAAAGATGCCGTGGCCGCATTACATACTCCAAGATTGTAGAGTTCCGAGGATATCTGCGGCAAAGTGTCTGCCAATGGCCCTTTTGAACCACAAACAAGGTGGAGGAGATGAACCTAAGCATGTGGAAGGCACTAATTAGATCAAAGATGTGATTTTTCAAAAGGAATGATAAAAAGACATTGCAGAAAGCCTCACTAGTATAAGATCTTTGCGAACATCTCCAGATGCTTGAAAATGACCCGTAGAAGCAGAAGAATGTGACTCTGATGGACAGTTGTCACTGTTATCACTGTCATCATCTGCGGTTGCACGATTCTCAACATACGCATCCTGCAAGAGCAAGGATATCATAGTGATTTCCAACCAAGACGGGGGTATAAAACTGAAATCTCATATGTCCAAGAGCTTTTATTTCTTTTTTCCTTTTTTGTGGTTAACTAATTAACTTCCTAAATCCTAGTTGATCAGATACTATCATCATGTGCTAACATCTTGACCGGATAACAATTAAAGATTCATGTTGAGTTGAGATTAATCCTACATCTGAATGTTAATAAGAAAAACCTGGGTATATAAGATGGTTGGATTCCAACACCTATCAACTTAGGGTGTGTTTGGGATTTGGATTTGGAGGCAGAGGAAGGGAGAGGATTTGGAAGGAGAGTGTCTCCCTTGTTTGGGAGATTTATTTGAGGGAGAGAGGAGGGAGGAAAGAGGGATTTGGAGGGAAATAGTCTCCCTCCATTGTTAAGAATTTCCTAACCTTCCAAATTGGAGGAATTTGGAGGAACTCATGTGTGATTTGCTACAACTCACTCTACACAACTCTCTTTACAATAGATTTTTTTAACTTTATACTACTGTTATTTATTAGTGTTTACATAAATAACCGTAATAGTGTATGTATATGCCACTGTTATAATATATACACAACAATACCTTTATGCTACTGTTAAATGTAAAGTGGCCTTTAATATAATTAAATATAAGTAAATAATGTAACTCAAAATAAATGAAGGTATAATTGTCTTATAATATACTTTTGTTTCATTAACTATCCTCTCCATTCCTCTCCCTCCATAAAATCTCCCAAACAAGATATGCATTCTCCCTCCATTTCCTCTCATCTCCTCTCCTCTCCCTCCCCTTTCCTCCCCTTTCCTCCCCTCTCCTCTCCTCTCCCTCCCTCCCCTTTTCTCCCCTCCCCTCTCCTCTCCTCTCTTCTCCCTCCCCTAAAAACTCCCATAATACAGTGTTAAGCTTTGGGTTGGTGATGAACCCTCTATATATAAGTCCATTTGGAAATTTAACAATCTACAACTCCTACATTATTGTTCTCGCCTACTTAACCCTAATGTGCACAGCCTGCCTAATCGTTGGAATGAATTTCACACGTCCTGATCTGATAAAAGGATTTTTATTTTTTATTTTTGTGTGTAGGCAAAAGGAACATTATATCTAGCATTGCAGTCTTTCCAAACAAGAAACCAATTTCATATCGTGCACGACAAAATTACTCTATAAATTACCACTGACCTGCCTGCTACACAATGAGTATGATAGAAAGAAGAGTCATAAAAGTAAAGGACATGAGATTATGAATCAGGATAGAAACACGTTCCCCCAACAGAGAGTCAAGCAACTGAGCTGCAACAACTTTTACAGCATAGGAACAAATTAAAATACATGAATACAACCACATTCTAAATACTTTACCTCTTCATCACCAGTGCAGTCACATCCTACTACTTCCTCCATCATGTTTCTACTTGACCCAGAACTACTACTGCTCTTATCTTCATCTTCACTCTCTTCCTGAAGCGTATCCAAGTTGGCTGTTTTGCTGGGCAATGGTACCTGCTTCTTATCTTGCATTCCCAAGGGCTTCCCAACCTCATCAAATTTCTTACCAGGAATCTCCGATATGGATTTTGTACCAACTTTTGCATGCAACTGTTGGAAAGAGTGCTTCTCAATGTTTTGATTCATCCCAAGACTCCAATTCCATGACTCTCCAGAAGCACTGAAGAGATCAATAAAACCGAATACAAAAGGTCCTCTTGATGCACCTTTGTATGATGAAATTGCTAACTCCTTCTGTAACATTGCTGTGCTTTCATTTACATTTGACAATGGAGCCTTTAAAACAGAACAAGTCATATGTTATGGAGGCAGCAATTTTAATTTAATCTAATCAAGATAATACATTATAACTCTGATTACCACGTGCATAGTTACTAGTGAAGATAGGAAGATCAAATTTCATCTCTCGGCAATTCCAAGGTGGGGAAAGGGGTCACCGATCCATGAAAATTATCTTTTCCGATAACATAATCAGCTGAGCAAAATTCAGTGATTTGACAGTTTAGAGAATACAAGCATACCAGCTTTCCTACTTGACCGACTGGTACTATTTCAGACAAGAATTCCTGTGCTGCCTCCACTAAATTGAAAATCATCACACGACCTTCGCGAGCATTAGAATTGCCCTGTAGACAATTTCAGAATAAAATCAGAAGGCCTTGCAATTGATGAACCAGCTCGAAAGATATGTATCATTGGACAGAATGCAATAGTTTGACAAAGACATTTATGGACGTTTACAGATATAAGAGGTATCAAATACGTTACGTGACACTTTTTCTGAACCCTTTTAAGTGCCTTTCAGGGATTGCTTTTCCCTTGCATTTATTGTACATACACATTTGAAGGGATGATATTTCAGCAACCAAGAAAAGTTACACTGCACTTGATACATGCTTGGGAATATTCAAGATTTAGTTACAATTAAAAATAAACAATTCTATCTTTATCTGTGGATATTTTTTTTTCATATTTATTTAATTGGAATTGGAAGCATTAATCCAATTAAAACAAAACTAATGTTTTACAATATATCTAATAATCTCATTGTCAATTTATATTTGACCCTCAGATACTATTCACAAGAATGCATATTCTTCCTTGAATCCCCCATTGTGAGGTAAAAGATATCGCTCCGTTTGGATTCAAAGTGAGATTTTAAAATCTTACTTTAAGTTAATTCTACCCACAACAAAACAAAATAACTCATACAAAGTCAAAGGGTGGGCTCCATTTATACCACTCTTTTTCAAAATCAAAATCACATAACTCATATAAAGTCAAAGGATGGACCCCATACATAACCATTTATACCATTCTTTTTCAAAATCAAAATCTGATTTTAAGATGTTACTTACAAACCAAATGCACCATTATATTTTTATGAAGTAAAGTTTCTATTCGCAATAGGAATCACACCGAGGGACCCCTTAACCATACATGCAAATCAAGAAGGACAAGTGCCATTAAAATCATATCTAGTGAAAAAAGCATTGTGAGGAACAACAGGATCTCCTTGATGTCATTAAATAATATAGGGAAAAGGACAAAAACCCCCACTTGTAGGTTGGGGTTGGGACAAATCGCACTATATTCTTTTGTTTGGGATAATTGGCCCCCCGTGGTTTGCTCCGTTAGACATAAGGGATTACGGCGTTAATTTTTTTTTCATTTTTAGTCCTCAATTTTTAGCCTTTTAATTATTTTGGTTTTAAATCTTTTTTCTTTTATCATTCATATCCTCAACTTTTCATTTTGGTCCTATAAAAAAATCGAAAGGGAAAGAGGGATAGGGACCGCCAATCGAACCCCTCCACCGATGTCGCCGGTACCCACAGAGGACACCAGCAACCTCGGTGGAGGGGTTGGGACTGCCAATCGGAGACCCCAACCCCTCCACGGAGATCGCCGATACCTACGGAGGACGCCGGAAGGGTCGGGGTTGCCGATTGGCAGCCCCAATCCCGAATCGACTGAGGACCTCGAGTCGGAGGTCCCTGGTCGATTCCGGGTTGGGGCCGCCAATCGGCAACCCCGACCCCTCCACCGAGGTCGCCGGCGTCCTCCGTGGGTACCGGCGACCTCCGTGGAGGGGTGGGGGTCGCCAACCCGAATCAACTAGGGACTTCTGACTCGGAGTCCTCGGTTGATTTATTGTTGGGGCCGCCGTCCACGGGTGGGGGTCGCCAATTGGGGTCGCCAACCCGAATCAACCAGGGACCTCCGACTCGAAGTCCTCGGTCGATTCGGGTTGGGGCCGCCAATCGGCGACCCCGACCCCTCCTTCCTTTCAATTTTCTTTATAGGACTAAAATGAAACAAAATGAAAAGTTGAGGATATGGATTATAAAAGAAAAAGATTTAGAACCAAAATGATTAAAAGGCTAAAGATTGAGAACTGAAAATGGAAAAGAAAAATTAACGTCGTAACCCCCTATGTCTGACCGAGAGGCCTAATTGTCCCAAACAAAAGACACGGTGCGATTTGTCCCGACCCCAAACCACAAGGGGATTTTTGTCTTTTTCCCAATAATATAAATTGACAGATAAGGGGTATAATAGCTGCCAATTTTTATCAAGAGGATTGCTACCAATAGCATTTGTCAACACTTTGCTATGAATTTGACTACTCATGTTGCATGATAAACAACTGAACTGGCCAACCTATTCAGTAATCGATAACCACATTCAAACAGGATGTTCTAGTCCCAAATCATCGACAAACCAACCCCACTACAGCGTTGTCTGAAAACCCCTTTGGCAGTAAACCACATAACCCCTCAAATAGTATATTTGTATCACAAATGATATAAAGAACCAAAAGTCAGGTTGCACCTGGTCATTGAGGAGAGAGAGAAGATTATCAGCATCAGCTTTTGATAGACCTTTCTCAGGAGTTATCTGCAACTTTGGGCACTTGTGAGGATAGCCAGGTAAGCACCTATTTGGAAAGACAATAGAAAAATTGTAAGTCCAAAGACATGGAATACCAATGTGTTATCACAGCACCACCAACCTGACAGAAAGAAGGGCCGAGACATCCACATCCTCAAAGCCCATATCCTTGGAGTAAGGCCTGCTTATATTCATAGTCAGTTAAGCATAACCAGAAAATTTTCATTACTTGAAGGATCATCTATTCAAATACAGACTAAACAAAACCTGAGCTTGATAATCATCCTGGGAGGAGACTCTGAGACAATTTTGCAGTCTTCCTGGAATATTGCGCACCTAGACATTGATCATAAGTTTTCTTGTTACCATCAACATTTAACGCATGCAAGGGAAAGGGAAAAGAGACAGGACAACTTATTCACAAGAAGGAACCAAAATTCATCCTGTAGTGAAAATATCAATCAACAGTTCATGTCATTGAATCAGGGATAAGTTTGTGTGGGTTCAGTGAACATAGATGGACAAGATACGATCAAAAAATTATGGAAGAATGGTAAAAGCACATCTGAGAGGAATACGAATGGTTAGCCTTACAAACAACATATGTACAAAATGGTCCGTTTGACTCGAAGGACAACTATTGAGTATATCAAGTCCTCCTGCCTGCCTCAACTTATGGTTGAAACCTATGTCAGTACTACACAATAATTTACTCGACACATTAGTCCAGCTGACACCAGGACACAATCTGAAACGGGAAGTGGTTTGCGCCTTAACGACAAGTCTCGTGTTTTGCCCATAAAGACCAGTTTTTCTACACAATTTGGAATTGAAATCAAACCGAGCAATTCAAGGTAGCACTTTGATTTCACTCCTCGCACAATAGTACAGAAGTATCAGCTGAATGCTAGAAAAAGTAATTGCAAACCGATACCAAGTGCATCGACTCAGTATTAAAAGCTCAACTCGGCTCCAAGCCCGCTCCAGCGATCGCCATTGACGAAGCATAACATGGAACAAGCTAAAGGCGCACTTACAGGGCGGTGATTTCCTCGGAAAGCAGATCATTGTCACCGTCCGATTGGGACGCCTTGTCCTTGGAAGCGCTCCTCCCCTTGCTTCTCTTGACACCCTTTTTCTTCTTCTTCGAGCCCTGCCCCATATCATCCGGATCGAGGACTCATCCGATTATCGCTCAGCTCACTTCAGCTGCAAAGTCTGACATCGCCAAACACCTCCTTGAAGGACTTATAGCTCGGAAGCAATCGAAGAGGAAGGAACTGCGGGCTGCTGGAGAAGATTCTAGCCAACTTCGAAAGCGCCGGAGATCAGGAGAACGAAGGAATGAACGAACACTGCAATGGGGGGTGGCGCTGAATGAATCTGTTTTTGAACACTGGAGAAGACAAACTCTCGGCTGCTCTGCTCTTGCCTTCGACTTCAAAGTCGTATTATTATTCTTCGTAAATTTACATAGTACGCCCTTCAACTATAATTTTGAAACATTTTGCCCCAAACTTTATTCTCAAAGTGTGGAGTCAATAATGTTGTCGTGAACTTCATATAGTCAAGACAAATATATCATCGACTTTCTGGTAACCTAAAAAATGGCTACTTTCCAACGGTATTACAGGTGAGTTTTATTTTAATTTGAAAAAGGAAGAGGATGTACATGTACCCTTCCCCACTTTCTTAAATATGACCAAAATACAAATGTTTAGTATAAAATTGTAACCGGTTGCCAATAAAATTTTTAGGAAATTTTTGATGGGTGATGGGAGGCAAAAATACATGTACTCTCAATATATCTTTTATCCAACACAAGATAAAATTTAAAAAATTGTGTAAAAGCTAAAAGTTCGGAAAAAGAAATGATTTTCTTTTTATATCACAAAATTTTTTAAATCTATTAATTGAGACTAATTATTGTACTGGCATGTTTATTTACTTCAATTCGTCCTCATGAGCTAAATTTTGAACCATTTTCTCATAATAGTCTATAAAGGGCCAACTACAAGACAATCTAAACTATTGGGAACATTTCACCAAAAATAAAAAATATTGGGAAAACGCAAAGAGAGAGTAAACTTGAGGGGGCAAACTCAAATAAACCCAAACTCGCTCGGAGTCAGAACCTGCTCGCCATTTATCGGAGGAAACGCCATTAACAATAGCAGAGAGAGGAAGGAAAGCAGCGGTCGCCATTGTCGACAGCTCTGGAAGAAGAACGACTCTGAACTCCTCTCGGAATCTCCGGTTCTTCCATCCTCCCGTTCTGCCAAGCCCCATCGTTCTCCTTCCTGTTCCTTCGCTTACTCGTTTCGGAAGGAAGGAGATCCGCGATTGAAGGGATTGAACCAGCCGCAAGCTGCCGCTACCGAGCCTTTGCTGGCACTCCCTGCTCTTTTAGGCGGTGAGCTGCTGCCTCCTCCTTCAGTGATTTTTCATTCTATTGTTGATTGCTTAACCGATTGAATCATTGATTAGCCGGTAATGTGGCTGTTGGCTAAGTTGATAGCTGATTGTAAGCATCATTCATTAGGTTTTGCGTGACTGTTGGTCGAATGTTCTATAGTTGCTGATTTGGGTTTGTATCGTAATCAGTGTAATCGATGTTCATACCATGTCTGCATTTTGATTTCATTGCGAAGACTATGTTCGTGTCGGATTAACGGACTCTGTGCAGGGCACGGCACTGGTATTAGAGGCCGGGCTGGTGTCATGGCCATCGCCTATTCATGCGTTCAGTTTTCTCATTCTGGCATTCGATATGGTTGGGAGTTTGGATTTCGAATAGTATTGTGGCTAATCTTTTACGTTGTATTTCAGAACGCATGGATTCAACTGCAGAGGAGTATGCTGCATTCATGGAGCGAGTGAAGAGGACTATCTATCTTGACAATCTCTCACCCCAGGTCAACGAATCCATCCTGAGAAAGGCATTGGATCAGTATGGAACGGTCAAGGGCGTGCAGTTCATTCCAAACTACACGGAATCGAAATTTACGGCTCGTTGTGCCTTGGTTGAAGTCGAGTCGCCGCAGCAGGCTCAGATGATCATAGAAGAGGTCATAGGCTCCTATCCTTTCATGATCTTGGGGATGCCAAGACCTGTGAGGGCTCGTCCTGCAGAAGTGGAGATGTTCGATGATCGCCCCGTAAAGCCTGGCAGGAAGATTAAGATCCGATGGGTGGACCCCAACGATCCAGATTTTCAGATTGCTCAGAAGTTGAAGCGACTCGCTCAAAAGCACGCTGCTGAAGCTTCGTTCATGCTGAAAGTAAGTTTGGTTTCTGTGTTTGAAAAATATTTTCTGCCATTGAAGTTACTTACTTTTAGTTGTTTTCTTGCACGGTTTCTGTTTTCCGCTGAATCTTTACGATTGCATCAGTACTTGGAGTCCACAATTATCTGAATTCTGTTTGTGCTCAGCAGATAAGGCTAGTGAATGCAATAGATTTTAGCCTGCCACTTTTTCCTTGTAGAAAATGTTTTCAAGAATATGAGAAGCTGGAAACTTTATCTGGAAATTCTAATATCAGTGAACTGTAGTACATAGCACCTATGCATTTTTGAAGACACCGTGTTGATTATCTGCACGATCCTTCCATTTGCAGCAACAACTGGCAGAAGAAGAAAAGCTAGCTAAGCAGCAGTCGGATGCCCTAAAGGCAAACAACGAGAAGTATACGTTGATCGAGGGGGTCATGGCTGATGGATCGGCTCGTCTCTTGGCCAGCTATTACAACGTCAAAGCCTTGGAAGACTGATGAGTCGATCAGACATCCCGAGTAAATTCTCATTTCGGTAACAGCTACTAACCTTGTAAATAACCTAATCTAGAAGTAGACACGCCCACTCCATCCTTTTGCTGGAAAAAATAGTAGTATATCGATCTGACCTTTTGTCATGTGGGCCTTTTCTTTGGATGCTTGACCATGACCTGGAATATGATATGTCTGTTGATACGGGGACAACTGAAATACTGAATCGACAAGAGATTCCGGATTTACATATATTAGAGAACGTTCATTTTAGCTTATGTGCTTACTCATCCGGACAATGTGTTTGCCGCCATAGATGCTTGATCTTGCCGTTTTCCTGGTAGGGCCTGTTGCCAGTAAATGAGTAACCAATCAGGTTTAACCGTTCAAGCACTCTTATCGATTACCTTAATGCCATGTTCGGTACAATGGAATGAAACAGGAATAAAATGGAATCACCATACAAAATGGTAGCGCCACGTATGCGATTCCTTGCTTTTGTGCTCTATCGAGAGTGAAGTTCTCGGTGGACATTTGAGGATGCACTTCTGCTCCATGCAAAGTAACTGCTCTTCGAGCGATTTCCCAAAATTAGAAGAAAAGGCACTGGAATGCAAAAGATAAGGTATTTTAGAGACAGTTTGGATTAAGAATTAAAAGTTATTTTGATTTTAATTTTAATTTTAAAAAAGGATAAATGGGATATGATTATAAATTTGACTTGAAAAACGTGTGTTTTTATTGTCTAGTGTGTTGAGTTAAAGTTAAAATTAAAATTTTTGAATTGAAAAATACGTATTTTTATTATGCAATGTGTTGAATAAAAATTAAAGTTAAAATTAATTGTGTTTGAATCCAAACGGGTCTTACATCACGTTACATAAATGCTGAGAGCGATTCCTTAAAGGTACCGAGTTAATTTTGCAATGATTTCTTAAAAAAAAAATCCATCAAAATGGGATGGGGGAGAGAGAGAATCTATCCTCACCCCAATGTAGCCAATCAAAAGCCTCCCCTCTTATTCCTCGAGATGGCCTTTTCAAAATTTCAACTCTCTATTCACTCATTCCTTATCCCTCTCCCCTCATCGATGTTAACATTGAACTCACCGAACCTCAAACACGACACAAACTCCTTCAAAGCCCCATTTCCCCCCCCCTCTCTCTCTCTCTCTCTCTCTCTCTCTCTCTCTCTCTCTAAACTATGGCCACCAATTCCATACATTCCCTCCCTCACCGCCACCGCCACCGCCACTCCTCCCCCAACTACCACCTCAACCCGCCGCCCTCCACCGCCGGCTTCCTTAAACCCGTCACCGCCACCCTTAAAACCTCCCTCTCCTCTTCCTCCACTACCGTCACCACATATTCCCTCTCCCCCACCTCCCCATCCTCCTCCTCCTCCACCACAACTGCTGCAGCTGCTGCTGCTGCTGCCGCCTCCACCTCCGAGCCCGCCACTGCCCTAGACGCCCTCCGCAACCACCTCTCCTCCAAGGACTACCGCCAGGCCGACGAGGAGACCCGCCGCCTCCTCATTGTGCTCGCAGGCGAGGCGGCCGTGAAGCGGGGATACGTCTTCTTCTCCGAGGTCCAGTTCATCTCCGAGTCCGACCTCAAGGCAATCGACTGCCTCTGGAGGGAGCACAGCGGAGGGAAGTTCGGGTACTCGGTCCAGAAGAAGATATGGGAGAAGGCCAACAAGGACTTCACCACGTTCTTCATCAAGGTCGGGTGGATGAAGAAGCTCGACACCGAGGTCGAGCAGTATAATTACCGGGCGTTCCCGACGGAGTTCACGTGGGAGTTGACGGATGAGACCCCCGAGGGGCACTTGCCGCTGACAAATGCACTCCGAGGGACTCGGCTTCTTAATAGCATTCTAAACCATCCGGCTTTCAAGGATACCGACGAGGTAGTCGCGGAAGAGGAAGAAGATAGTGACAATAGCTCGAAGTCTAGGGACAGCGGCTCGAAGCCCTTGAGCAATAGGCTATTCAAACCCAACTACAGCTTCTGAGTTCGAGTCTTCGATACAATCCGATACAGTCCAATCAATGATGAGCGTAACAAGCAAAGACGGTCGCCGCTGGAGATTCCGAATCGGGTATCATACATTAGTTACCGGTTAAGCCGGCTCGACTGAGTTCTTTTCCTCGACTGGAATTGACTGATCTTCTTGCTTTAGCACATACCCGTTATAGAGTAATTGAAAATGGGGTTTGGCTTTTGCTTTTGGGATGCAAATAATCAATTATGAGTATATTATTAATCAATATTATTAAAAATGAATATGTAATCCTCTTCTCCCTTCAATTCCCTTTTATATTTGTGCTTTGTAATGTGGCGCAATGCATTACTGACAAACCTGACATTCACGGTTGTAGTGGGCGACAGTAGAAAGGTATTATGATGTTTGTTTAGTCAATTTGTTTAATGATTTCCGGAATGAGGACAAAACAAAAGCCTTGCATGTTTGTTTTTGTGTCTGTCACCTTCTCCTGGACAAGAGAGAGAGAGAGAGAGAGAGAGAATATTGGAAAATGTCTAATAGCTTCATTTTCTGATTCAATAGCTTCATTTTCTGATTCGCATGTCACTAATTAATTACCGATTTATGTGATGTTATATATATTATCTCCACCGCTCGACCCAGGTAATCAAGCATATCATATATTTCGATGTCATGGGTCCATCATGTCGCGTCTCGATCATGCTTTACACTGCAGACTCAAACTTACAGCAAAAGTAAGTTATATCGTCGTTAAGTCGATAGTTTTGTGAGTCTAAGATTATCTTTTATCATCTCACTTTTCAACTGTACAAGAGAAATTTATATTCAATTAAAAAAAGAAAAAGAATGAACGAATGACTTATTAAGAGAAATTTATGAGTCTAAGATTACGTTTTATCGATAGTTATATGAGTCTAAGTCGATAGTTAAATGAGTCTAACATTTCGTTTTATCATCTCACGTTTCAGCTGTATGAGAGAAATTTATGATCAATGACTTGATATAAATGACCGGATTAGTTGATCTGATCATCAGATTGTAGCTCAGCCTATACATAGACAGAAGGGAAATGCGTTTCCTATGGTTCCAGCTTTCTGATGAAACTGTTTTTGGTTAATCGATAATCGTTGAGCCATCTTCGAATAAGATGGCCAATTCGTAACAGAAAAACTCGAGTGCAAAACCATCTGATTGACAACATCCTCTATGTCCTTCTCTAGATAAAGATGTCTATATATGAAAATCGTTGTGAGCCCTATTCGGATAGGAAAATACACCCCGGAGGGAGGCCTCGGAAAGCCGCGATGAGAGTCTGCTGATGTACTCTATTGATTATGCCTATTTGGAAGATCCTGAAACTTCGCCGAATCCTCCAGTCCTGGTTCTCTCGTTACAAGCTGTAATCTCACCGAAAGTTATACAACTTCCAGTGTGCCCCCGGGTGATTTTCACCTTCACGTGATCGGGAAATCTCAAAGTGTACTTGTCTACGCTTGCGCCATTATTTCTCGCTATGGAGTGCCCCGTCGAATGAGACCTAGGGAACCTCTCGACCTCTTCTAGTCCTCTAATGTTTATTGCCCGCTCGGCACTTTGCGTTCTGCCTTCATCTCCTCTTTCTTCTTCGCCATCTCTGATATCGATACTCACAGCGTCTTCTAATGACTCGTTGCTGCTTTCCCTGATGCTGGGCATGGCACTGACATTGTCTCGGTCCCGGGCAATAACCGGAGACCTCTCAAGCATTTTCTCTGGAGGCAGGGTGAGGTCCTGGCGGCAAACCGGGCAGGTCTTGTGAGACTCGAGCCAGAGATCAATGCACTCCTGGTGGAAGACGTGGTAGCAGAAGGTCAAAAGCCGAAGGACGCTCTCGTCCTCGAATTCCAGCAAGCATATGGCGCATTCCAGGCCGTATTTCTCCTGCCTCAGGTCCTTCACGTTTGCATACACGAACGTAGGGAAGGACTGTACCACGGACGGGTCGAGCCCCGGGCTAGGGTTCACGACCACTACATTCACGGTTGGGCTGCTCTGGAGACGCCAATTAGTGAATAGGCTCTCCATGAAGCACTTGCAAAGGCAGACAAAGAAGGCAGTTAGCAAGAAGAACACGATCAGTATGATGATCAGAAGGATTGTGAGGTGCGGCGACGAGTAGGAATCAGCTTTCGATGGCGGGCTTGACATTGGAATTAGCTCGGAAGTAGCGGGAATTCAAAACAACTTATGGGTGGCCCGGGATCGGATCTTTCCGGCCAAGTAAACACTCATGGGAGGGGAATAAAGAGTGGAAAATCAATTGAAATGGATCAAGCAAAGATAGATGGTTGAATTGTTGTAGTACCTTAGCTTAGTTTTGTTTGAGTTTGCTTGAAAGAGAGGAATTAGGAGGGACCAAACAAGTAAGTGAAATGGTTGTCTTAATTTGGTGTGATGATGTGGAAATGTTGGTTTCATGTCTTCGGTAGAGATTAGAGCCATTGAAAGAGTCTTACTGAAATTACCTTTCCAAGCAAAAAAAAAAAAAGTCTTATTGAGAGATTTAACTTTTTCTCTTTTTTCTTCTTTTTTCTTTTTAAAAATAGATTAAGAAATTAGTAAGGTTAGGAAAATTCCTCCTTATAAATTTTTGTCTCTTTTCCTTTTCACTTTTTGTCTCTTCATCATCCCAATCAATTACAAAAAAAAGAACTACACCTTTTCGCTTTATTTTCAGTACTAAACAGATATGTTCGGACTCCGTACGTTGATACTAGCCAGAGAATTAGGTTTGCTGATCAAGTATATATAAAAGTTGGATGTACGTAATGTGGAATAATAACTTCCCTTTGGATCTCACCATTATAATATTATTCACATAATTAGGCATACGAACTTTTATTTGTCACCTACATTCATGAGCTTGACCCATGTATAATATGTTTTGTATATATTCCCTTTTCCCTTTTTTGCAACAATAATAATTTTCCTCCATAATGTTCTTATTAGTTTTTTTAATTAATTCATCCCATAAAAATTCTCTAATCTTAAAATTATCTTTCTTAGATAATTAAAACAGCTCCCTCCATTGGAGTGTATTTAGTTTTAGAGTTGAGTTTTAATTTTAATTGATTTGTAATGATTGTGTAATTAAATTATGAGAAAAATGTGAAAAAGTAATAAATAGTTGAGAGAAAGTAATCATTGTGTCGTTGAATTGTGGAAAAAAATAATGAATAGTTGAGAGAATTTAGTATTAAAAATTGAATTGAATTGTTAAAAATTTGAAGAAAATTGAAAAAGTAATAATTGTGTTATTGATTTTTGTTATGTTGTGAGTAGAGTTAAAGTTAGAGTTAAAATTTTAAAAACATAACTAACAAATCAAACAGAGCTCGCATCATCGAATTTCAATCCTTTTTTTTGTTGACGATCAGATTATTGGGTCTAAGCCCATAAGGCCCATTTGCTCTTGATCAAGGTGTGGCCCATAAAGCCCAGCAAAGTAGGCTAGGCCCAATCCAAAAAGGCCTCACGAAGTCTAGGTGTAGGGGTGAAGAGGCCCACAATGCTAAGTTGCGTGATGCGATCACGTCCGTGACAGGTGAGGTCGGTCATGAAGGGCAGCAAGATATCAGGTGATACACCTCGATATTGTTTCTTATTTACTAATATCCAATACATCGGGAATCTGTCTTTTAAGGTAACTTATATGGAGGTGTGTCATCAATTGTTCTAAGTTTATGCACTCATACATTTATCCATCACAAAAGTTTATGCACTCATACTCACTCACATTAGACTCATTCTGACTTGAGAATCGAAGAAAAAAATCAAGTCATAGCCTCATTCTCTCTTTTTGCATGTCGGATAGTTAAATATTTTAAAAGGAAATTACCAAAAATAAAAAGAAAAAAGTACAAAAACCCCCTTTGTGGTTTGAGTTTGAAACAAATTAGACCATGTGGTTTTTCAATGAACAAATAACACTATATGATTCACTTTGTGAGACATAATGGACCTCATCGTTAATTTTTTCGTCACTTTTGATCTCAAAATTTTTCTTTTGCCATTATTACCCTCAAACTTTCAACTTTTTTCAATTGAGTGCTAAAGTTAGAGGGAAAAAAAAGAGGAATGGGTCGGGGCCGTCAATCGACGACCCCGACCCTACTATTGAGATTGCATGCACCCATGCACCCACAGAGGATGCCGGTGACCATGAAGGTGGGGTCGAGACCGCAGATTGGCTGCCCCGCCCCCAAATCGACTGGGATCTCGAATCGAGATCCCGATCTAATAGGGGATTAGGGCCGCCAATCGGAGACCCCGACCCCACCTCCATGGTCACCGGCATCCTCTGTGGGTGTCGGTAACCTTGGTGGTGGGGTCAGGGTCGCTGATCAGCGGCCCAAGCCCCTTCTCCATTTTTATTTTTTTTTCAAATTTTAGGATCAAATTGTAAAAAATTAAAAGTTTGAGGGTAATAGTGATAAGAAGAAAAGTTTGAGGATCAAAAGTCAAGAAAAAATTAATGGTAAAGCCCATTACGTCTCACGAAGTGAACACATGGCATTATTTGTCCCTTAAAAAACCATAGAGTCCAATTTGTCTCACTTTCAAACCATAACAAGTATTTTTGTACTTTCCTAAAAAAAACACATTATTGGAGTTTGTGTAGTGGCAAAGCAGCATCTCATATCGGCAGGTCTTGGGGTCAAAACTACTGGACTCATTTTTTTAGATCTTTTTATACCCCTAATTTTATGCCTGACGTTGTTCATCCTTTCCTCAGCTTGGTGACCATTGCTTAATATTTTCTTTTCTTTTTTTTCTATGAAAAATAATTTGATCACCTCATTTTTCCTTTTCTTGATACGCGACATTTTACAAAATGGATTAAACTTGGTAAGTACAACCATAAGTGAAACGATGTATTATCTTTATTTAATGAATAAACAAAATTACTTCCAGGATAATGACAAATGAGAATCTTGATACATGACATTTTACATATTTATATCAAATTAACATATATTAAATTTTGGGTAAATACAACCATAAATCAAGTTTTATGTACCAAATATAAATGATGATATAACACGTAATGCAATAGATTTATTAGCTTTGCTTAATGACTAAATAGAATTACTCCCGTAATATTGACATGCAAAAATTATATGAACCATCCATATATCACTTTTATTTTTATAGTATAAATGATATGTTTATCATTAATACTTATCTAAGTTAACTCTTCAAGTTTTAATTTCTTTTGACATTCTAAAAAGGAAAACCATAATATTATGAATGGTCATAACTCTATGAGGTATGTTGTTTAGATAATACTGAATTAAATATTCACACTTTCCAAAAGGAAATTTTATTTATTGATTGAACCTTAATTAATATGGATGTAACCTATCATCTATAATCTATATCTACATTAAATATAAATTTGACTATATCGTAATAAATGGGAAAGAATAGTAATTAGTTATTAATTCTTAGGTCGATTGCTATATAGAAATTGATAAAGATAATAACAATAGTAATAATAATTATTGTTATTATTGTTGTATTTAATCTATATATATATATATATATATATGTATATATAAAGTTGTATCCCATACAATAAATAGGGGTGGAATAGTAAAATCAAACCATCTAAAATTTTAATTAAAGTTTTGAAATAATTTTAATTAAATTACAAGTAATTTAGAATCATATATATTTTTTCACCAAATTCTATACAATACATTTATTCTATGTGATATAACACAGGGTAACATATTAAAATAAAATTCATATTTTTGATAATGGCTCCTCAATAAAAAATAATAATTTACAAAAAAAATATTTTTAAATGATAGGTGACTTTAGAGTCTATAATTGAACTAAAATTCATAAATAAAAAATATTAATATATAATTAGATTTTGCCGTTATAAATCTCTATTCTAAGTTTATGTAATAACCTTAGTATGAAAAATAATGTTCATATTATATGAAATAAATACTTCTCCAAGGGCATAAAATTAATTATAACATATTTATTTATAATTTGGACCATCATTTACATAAATCTACTTTATTTTGAAATCCAAAAGCAATAATTACTTTCGAAAACATCAAGGAGTCTAATTTTACTTTTGAATGCAAAATATTCAGTGAAATTTCATAAAAAAAACTTATCCGTGCAAGGTATGCAATGCACGCGTAAAAAAGACTAGTAATACTCCATAATACAAAAAAAAAATTAAAAGAAGTATTAAAAAAGGATTCCTAATCCGGGCATAGGCCTTGTATTTTACCCAAAAAACAGGATTACTATTTCATTAGTATATAAATATTCATAACTCAATTTCTTCTCGCTCTATTTTCTACACTCATTTATCTTTTTTTTTTAAAAAAAAATTTGGTGACCTGTAAGGGTGTCGGAGACCTCGCTTGGGCGGTGATAGCCAGAACTGGGTTACCACCATCCCATCAATTTTGTTCAACTCTTTTTCTCCTTTTTTCTAAAGTTTTTTTATAAATATAGCTAATTACGTTTATTTTATTTCATAAAAGTATTTATAAGAAATTTTAAAAATAATTTTGGGTAAATACACTCTTTTTCATTTTGATTTTGCTTAATGACATTTCATCCAATTTTTAAGCAAAATAGGCAGTCCACCCATTACTCTTGTTGACTTGATAAGATAAATTTCGTTTAGTCCTCAATCTTTATTTGCTTTTCACTTTCATACTAATTCTTTTTTCTTTTGAAATATTCTCATCTTAAACATTATATGGTTTATCCATTTTTGTCTTACTGTTCATATTTTTGATAAGCCTATAAATATGTAATATTTTTAAGAATAAATGATATTTGGAAATAAGAAGCTGGAAAGAGTGTGTCTGTTGGTGAGACATCCATTCCTCAAGGTTGATAGCAAAAGCTACTACATTTAACACTGAAAGATTATGCCTACTACCAAACAGTATTATCCTGAAAAAGAAATTTAATAGGACAACAACATATGGAGCCTGCCTATAATTGATGACATCACTGTCCTTTGAAGTCCTTAGTGATCTAGAATGGGTGCAGTTACGCCTTTACCCTATTCTAACCCCCATTCGTCTAAACTTGCACCTCCTATAGATACCAAAGTGCCAGTGGTACCATCCCTCTCATACTCCTTGCGTTGACGTTCCCTTTTTTTATTTATTAATTTTCAAAAATTGTTCTTTATTCATGAAAATTGCATGATAGCTCGTGTTCTACGGTAGAGGCCATCAAACACTCCATCAAAGTTATGGACGATCATTTTTACAATTTGTAACCTCGGGTAGTGGTGTGATTGCCAACAAAATCTTCATCCACAATATTGAGATTTTATAGGTCCTAATTAAGATATTGATATTATGGGTAGGGCCGATTGCAAAAACCCATACTATAGATAACTAAAAACTTTAATGATTATCGACGATATCGATCAGAGTAGGTATAAGTACTATTTTTATTTCTTTTTTATTTCTGTATATTTTCTTAATTTTAATTTGTTTTTCATTTGCAAAACGTTTGCATGCCAAAAGATTTGATGGTGATTTAGACAGCGAAATCTATGTGGACTAATTGTGGTACCTTAAGAACCATAGCCGACGAAAAGATGAATCAGGATGAAAATGAAAAATAAACTAATGATTAAGGATCAAAAGAAAATTTCTCTATTACGTCAACATTGTCAATGGAGTGGGATATCAATTCTTTTATCAAAAGTAGAGTGGAGTGTATTTTTGTGAAGACTGGGGTATAATATAATTGCACAACTTTAAGGAATGAGAGTGTACTTTATTCAATAATTATTTATGGGCATATTTTTCATTTTCCTTTAATATTTTAATTTCAAACCTTGGTATGCCCCGAACAGTTAATTGGGATCTCAAATATTCTTGGCATTTCAGATCTCATTCGATCCTACCCCAATCCCTATCCCTAATCTGACGACCAAACATAGCTTTAGAATAATATTGTTACAAGATGCATGAAGTTCCTTCAGTATGTAAGGTTTGATTTGTCAAATGCATTTCAATTTGGCCTATTGGATTGGTCCTCGGGTGAAAATGCAATAATGGGTAAAACGGGTCCATTGGGACCAGGCGGCCAGCAAGGGGTGGGCAAAACAGGTCCATTAGGACCAGACAGCGAGCGAGTAGGGTGGGTTTTTCCACTCTTTGGGACAGTCTTTGCTTCTTCTTTTCTTCTTTTATTTTATATTTAATTTAAATATATGAATTCTTTCTTCTTTTTTTTTCGATGTGCACCACCTAATATGTGAAAGTCCCAATGGACTCGGCTAATTTAAGTTCGAGTGAGGTCGGCTCACTAAGGGATACAACTCTCTCGATTGCGAACCTTTTCCATTCACAAGTGTTGAAACTCCTAAACCAACGCACATTGGTAACAAAACTTATTTCTATTTACCATAGATTTAATTAAGTTTTTTTTCATGAAGATAGATTGTGCCAACTTGTTGACTGTGACTAAATTTCAGTTTGTTATTGATTTGATTGCGTCGATGAGAATCGAAATAGTTTTAACGGATATCGAACCCTTATTGCAAGTAAAGTTTGTCCGCTTAAAATTAGTGGGTCACTTCATGCATATTATATTGCGATCATGACTTTCAAATTAGAATAATTGATAATCAAATTAAAATTAGAGGGGGAATGATAGCATTTATATCGTATGACATATTTATTAGCATAAGTTTTTGAAAAATCTAAATCACTTGCAATCAATCCAAAGTTCATAATTTTTGCATATAACTACTTCTATCATTACTTCCAGTTATGCTTTATATTGGTGATTATACAAACTAATATGATAAGCCGAAAAATTGACGAAAGATTTTCCTGACCCGTGGCACTGGCGGGTGTTGCACCTAGTAAAAATTAAACCCTTTCAACTGCCAATAACGTGTCATCATCAGTCACCTGTCATCAACGGAGTCGGTACATAGCATATAAGATAATATTTATACCCCAATTCTTCGGTAAGAATATTTATTATAACCCTCCATTTAGCCCCCACTATAATCTTTTTCTCTGTTTTTTTTTTGTTTTGGATATATCCTACTTACGTAGGTACGTGGAATTGTGGACCATATACTTTTTGTTCATGCAAATAAACCTCTAATCCTAAAATAGTTAGCAATTCATCTTGACATACATTAGTTAGAAACTTAGTGAGTGCTAATGAGTCGAAGGCCTTAAAGACAGAGGTTGGGGCGGTTGAGCCGAAGGCTTTAACTGGGCCAGCCCATCAAGCCCGCTTTGCTGCTTAAGCTATTTCAAGTCCAGTCCATATCAAGCATATTAATGTTACATCACTGATAAGATACATAGTATTATGCGTCGTACTTTACTTGCTAGCTTTTTCTCAGACGATCGTCAATTGGAATGATTCAGAACCATAATATCACTGACCGTCCGAGTTTTCAGACCAATGAGTCCACCGGCCGCTTTAGGCCCAACCCAATGGGTTCATGGCCCACACTAATTTAGTCCAGTGTTGAAGAACCATTGCTAATTATGATTCATATTCTTCTGTTTCCCTTTGTCCGAGCGGGGTCTATATCTATAAATCTTCTATCTTCTACAAACATAAGTTCTGTAATTATAATATTCACGTGTAAGTTTTGAAGATATATTAATAATTTTAGATGAAATGATCGAATCACTTAGATGAAAGATTTACTTAATTAATATTTAATAAGTTTAGCTATGTAATACTTTTAAATTTTTTTAATATTATGCAGTCAATATAAATAAATTAAGAATAATATACGTTCAGTAATATTAATCTATATATAAACTTGGTTTATATATATACTTCATAAGAATAATTTGTATTATGTTTATTTCTCATATTGAAAATTATCAATGTAAAATAATTTTTATATTAATTAATTGAGTTCCAATTCCGAATTTTCCTTGGGAGGTATCTTTATAATATTCATTTATTGTGTAGAATGAACATATTTATCATTAATTGTGTACTTATTGAAAATGATGTAATTATGTTTATATGAATCAATTATACAAATAATTGTGTTAAATTAATTTCAAACATCTCATAATTTGATTATAACATATTACGTATTTTACAGTTCTACCCCCTATTTATTAGCTTGTAGTCAAATATATATATATAGATTATCGCAGATTTTTTGGCTAAACTAAAGGGGGCATGGAAGTTTTATTGCCGAGAACTGAGCAAGGGATATCTTGGCTCTATGTCGAAGTCCAATGTCACTGCACTGTGATCCCGATTGGTTGCCCTTGTTTACTGGATTATTGAAGCAAAATCTTCTGCAGAGTTCCATTTAGTAGTAAGAATAAGAATCAAACAATTTTATGAAAGAGCGGAAAAGGCAATATCACCCTTTTGCTATTCTATATGTTAGTATTAATAATTAGGATAAAGTTGAAAATATACTTAATTAGTGGGTTTGGTTTATTTCAAATATCTATTTAGAAATTCTGGTCATGTTTTATCTTGTTCATTTTGGACACAAGTTGCTTCCAACGAGGATCATGATGAATATAAGATGGGAAGATAAATCATGTTAGAACTATCATTTTGCTTTCTTTTTTTTTTTTTTCCTTTGGCAACGTTCTAAAATTTGCGACCCTCATCACCTCAAGAGACATATATCGTCCAAACATGGAATATTTTGATAAGGTCCAAACATGGAATATTAATCATTAGATTGTGCGCATGATACTTGATATTATTGATAATCTTTTTGAGTGGGTGCACATAAAAAGGTTTCATTTAATTTGCACTTAAAAAGAATAAGAAAATATAAATTAAAGTTGTTATGATTAATGGGAATTTACTTACTAAGAAATTTATATGTACATTACTTATTTTTTTTGGGGGCCACATGTACATTGCTTAATTGAACTGGTAATACTTCTCATTTTCTCAAAGATTCTGATATTTTGAGATTATTATTAATTCCTGAAAATAACTGAAACAAATGTTATTTGAAATAAGAGGAGTTTCAGGAACTACCGTCGTTCTCCATGCATTACTACATGCAGCACAACTTCACTTTACTACTAGGCTATTGAACCCGTGTTGCATAAATTTTGTAAAGAAAATATATTATGAAATGTAGATATGATAATTATTAATATTAATTTATAGTTTATATTAACATATAGAAAATAGAAAAATTGTTCTCATACTATATAAATTTCATACGCACGCTAGATAATATTAATTAAAGAGCTTATAGGAAATAATTAATGTAAAATAATTCATAGACATGATCTCAATTATCAATTTTATAATTGATGCCTTCTGCCGTGGGTGTCTTGTAAGACCTTGCATTATATGTTGTTTCTCTTTGGATGAGTTATTAATGAGAAGAGCCATGCTGATTGATTGGACAAAAAAAAATCCTGACTAGTTTATTATTAATGAAAGATTAATAATAATAGAAATTATAAAAATTTAATATTAAATATTTACAATGGTCTTTTTCACACTTATATTTCATATATTAAGTTTTGTAAATTTGAATAATTTTAGATAAAATGACTAATCACTTTGATAGGAGATTTACTTCATTTAACTTTTATAGGGCTAATAATAATTATTAAAATAAATTAAGTAAAGTTTAATAATTCTTAATGTCTTAAAATTATGTATATTTATTTACTAATAATATAGCAATTGCTAATAAAGTAACAATAAAATAGAATTTTTCTTTAGTGTTTCTTTTGGATATATTACCTTAATTACAATACTAATCAATATGATCAATTTTTATATAACATGCTAATTTATTAAACATTTACAATTATACCCTTATTTAATGGGGTGGGTGACAACTTTATATATATATAAATTGGGTTTTTCTATTTTACGCCCTAATGGCATAGGATAAGCAAACTCAAATTACCAATTTTAAACTCCAAATCATTAATGCCAATATTGACTCCTTTTTCAATTTTGATATGAATTTTATTTTTTGACAAAAAAACAAGAACTTTGATTTTCTTGTCAAGTTAGGCATCTATATCATTTTCCATCAGTTTCGTTGACATGGCGGAAAATGATGACTACGTGGCAAAATGTATTACGCTATGTTAGCAAAAATAATACAAAAAATTTAAAGAAATTTTTTCTTTTAAAAAAAGAGAAATGCTTTCATCGAAAAAAGGATGAGGGCCTTGGGTAGCCACCGTAACCCCGATTGGGATTGTCGGTAACCTTAGAGGGTGTCGATTACCCCAATCAGCGGGTGGTGACTGGGATCGAAGCCCTACTCGCCGAAATCAAGAGAATTCCCAAAGGTGGTGGCCAAGATCGAGCCCCCACCCGCTGAACTAGAGAAAACCCCCAATTTGAGGATTCTCCTTATTCCGCCCATCCACCACTCCCCTAATTAGGTTTTTCGGTGCCATCTAGGGTCACCAGCAACTTCAATCGGGGGCAGTGGCTCACCCTTTCAATGCCTTTCTCACTCTTTTCCTTTAATTTTTTAATTTTTTGCTGAAGTGGCGTGACACCATTTACCTCGTAGACACCGTTTTCCGCCAAGTTAGCAGAATGGATGGAAAATTGTACAAATGCCTAACGTAATGAGAAAATCAAAGTTCGTACATTTTTTTGTCATAATATAAAGTGCATGCTAATGGAGAAAGTTTTGGACAACTAGACTTCTGTAGATGTTAGCATACCTACGACATAGCCCATCAGTAGAATGTCATCGACGTATAACACAAGAAAGGTGACCATGCTCCCACTAACTTTCTTGTACACATGTGGTCCATCTTTATTCTTGATGAAACCAAAGGAATTTATGGTTTCACCAAAAACGACAATTTCAGCTCCTTGAAGGTTGCTTATGACCATAAAAGGGTTTCTTAAGCTTGAAAACCTTGAACATATCCTCAAATTCAAATTTCTTGGATCGGCCCTGAATATGTCGTCCTCAATGTATCCATTAAGGGATATGGTCTTGACATTCATGCTAAACCCCATAATCAAGTGCGTAATGATAGCTAGCAATATCTTGCTCATAGAGTCCTTTCAGACTTCATGGCTTCTAGCCATCTCGAAGAATCCATATCAAATATAGTTTCCTCGTAAGTGGTCAGATCTTCTCTATGATCACTATCTCCATAAATGAACAACCCTTGCACATTCTCATGGAGATTAAGGTCTCTCGCTGGAGGATGAATTACCTTACCTGACCTTCGCGATTGTATGACATTCTTACTCTGAGTGGGGTGCTCAATTGATTAATCAATGTCCAATCTCTCAAATGTTTGACCAATTTGTTGACTTGATAACTCCTCATCCAAGGTTATTTCTCATCCCATGCCACCTTCTTGCATGAACTCCTTCCCAATAAAGATAGCATCTCTACCGATAACAATTCCTTGCTCAATAGTGATGTATAAATAGTATCCAAAGCTATCACTTGGACATCCAACAAACTTGCCTTGCTGAGACCAAATTGCCAACTAATCAATACACCTCGATCTTAATTTACTTTAACACTAGGTGTCCTACCAGTCCACATCTCATCTGGAGTAGTAGAAAAATTGACTTCGAGGGAATCCCGCTGAGCAAGTAACATGCAGTAATAATTGCATGTCCCTATAAATGGATCATATATCACTATGTATGAGTTCTAAAACTTCCTCAATACTATCCACTTGTTTTACAAATGGAATCCTACTCATCTTACCTTGAAGGCATGATTCACGGGTTGTATTAGGTTTGGAACCTGACTTTGTTTATTTTTCAAGTAATACTTTTACTCAACTCCATTTTTCCCAAAATTCAACCATGTAAGAATTACCGTTTTGTCTTTTTCTGTTATTTAATAATAATTTCTCACTCATAATTTTCCTCACCATTTTTTAATAATAAATTTCACATATTCTTTTTATAATTAAATTTTAATAATAAATTCTCCATATACTTTCACACACACATATATATATATACATATATATATATATTCTCACTCATTAATGTATTTGTCAATATTTGCATTCATTACACAAAATCAAGTTAAGTTGGATCACTTATCTTACTCGAAAACCAAATGCAAGGTAATAGAGCTAATAGCCCCATCTCATCCAACATATGCAAAATCAATCATTCTCTCTCTATTTTATCGAATTCACGAATTACTAACATATGGTTCTATTATCTTTCTACCCCTCTTTCGAGCGCTGCAAAAACGTGTTCCCTGTATCGAGTTAATTACTCGATTCCTAGGAAATTAATAAGTAGAAACCCATTAATCATCATCCTAATTAGCTACCTAAGACTTTCGGAAATATTCCTATCCCTCGCACGAATTGGTCAGTTTTCCAACTCAAACTAATCTTAGGCTATCCTATCCACAGCTTAAACTAGAATCATCTCCTGAGCTCATCTAGATTTTCTAATCAAATTAATTGGTGATTAGGCAATTAATCCCATTAAGAACAAGATAGAATAAGCAATTCAATAGATATAGAGAAAATAATTCACAATTCTATATAAAATTATTAGGTTCTATTGAAGTCCTAAATAAGAGAGTTTAACTCATGATCGTAAAGATAAAGATCGAATCCCTAGAAGCAAACATAAACATGATAACAAGGATTGGAAGAGAAACGAGAAAGAATGAGGCAGCCGATTCTTTAACTCGAGCCACGGTCGTCACGATCTCAATCTTCACAACTTCTTGCTTCCAACAGTCATGTTCTCTTCCTTTCAACCCTAATCTCCTCGATTTTAAACGTCCAAAAAGTCCTCTCCGAGCAAAATCTCCAAAGATTTCCCTACATAAAAGATATAGTTTTAGAGTTGAGTTTCAATTTTAATTGATTTGTAATGATTGTGTAATTAAATTATGAGAAAAAATATGAAAAAGTAATAAATAGTTGAGAAAAAGTAATCATTGTGTCGTTGAATTGTGGAAAAAGTAATGAATAGTTCAGAGAATTTAGTATTAAAAATTAAATTGAATTGTTAAAAATTTGAAGAAAATTGAAAAAGTAATAATTGTGTTATTGATTTTTGTTATGTTGTGAGTAGAGTTAAAGTTAGAGTTAAAATTTTAAAAACATAACTCACAAACCAAACAGAGCTCGCATCATCGAATTTCAATCCTTTTTTTTTGTTGAGGATCAGATTATCGGGTCTAAGCCCATAAGGCCCATTTGCTCTTGATCGAGGTGTGGCCCATAAAGCCCAACGAAGTAGGCTAGGCCCAGTCCAAAAAGGCCTCGCGAAGTCTGGGTGTAGGGGTGAAGAGGCCCACAATGCTAAGTTGCATGATGCGACCACGTCCGTGACATGTGAGGTCGGTTGTGAAGGGCAGCAAGATATCAGGTGATACACCTCGATATTGTTTCTTATTTACTAATATCCAATACATCGGGAATCTGTCTTTTAAGGTAACTTATATGGAGGTGTGTCGTCAATTGTTCTAAGTTTATGCACTCATACATTTATCCATCACAAAAGTTTATGCACTCATACTCTCTCACATTAGACTAATTCTGACTTGAGAATCGAAGAAGAAAATCAAGTCACGGCCTCATTCTCTCTTTTTGCATGTCGAATAGTTAAATATTTTAAAAGGAAATTACCAAAAATAAAAAGAAAAATGTACAAAAACCTCCTTTGTGGTTTGAGCCTGAGATAAATTAGACCATGTGATTTTTCGAAAGACAAATAACACCATATGATTCACTTCGTGAGACATAATGGACCTCACCGTTAATTTTTTTATCACTTTTGATCCTCAAAATTTTTATTTTGCCATTATTACTCTCAAACTTTCAACTTTTTTCAATTGGGTCCTAAAATTAGAGGGAAAAAAAGAGGAATGGGTCGGGGCCGTCAATCTGCGACCCCGACCCTACTATTGAGATTGCATGCACCCATGCACTCACAGAGGATGCCGATGACCACGGAGGTGGAGTCGAGACCGCAGATTGACTGTCCCGCCCCCAAATCGACTGGGATCTCGAATCGAGATCCTGGTCTAATCGGGGATTAGGGCCGCCAATCGGAGACCTCGACCTCACTTCCATGGTCACCAGCATCTTCTGTGGGTGTCGGTAACCTTGGTGGTGGGGTCAGGGTCGCTGACCAGCGACCCAAGCCCCTTCCCCATTTTTTTTTGAATTTTAGGATCAAATTACAAAAAAGTTAAAAGTTTGAAGGTAATAATGATAAGAAGAAAAGTTTGAGGATCAAAAGTCATGAAAAAATTAATGGTAAAGCCCATTACGTTTCACGAAGTGAACCACATGGCGTTTTTTGTCCCTTAAAAAATCCATAGAGTCTAATTTGTCTTACGTTCAAACCACAACAAGGATTTTTGTACTTTCCTAAAAAAAAAAGAAAAACACATTATTGGAGTTTGTGTAGTGGCAAAGCAGCATCTCATATCGGCAGGTCTTGGGGTCAAAACTACTGGACTCGTTTTTTTAGATCTTTTTATACCCCTAATTTTATGCCTGACGTTGTTCATCCTTTCCTCAGCTTGGTGACCATTGCTTAATATTTTCTTTTCTTTTTTTTTTCTATGAAAAATAATTTGATCACCTCATTTTTCCTTTTCTTGATACACGACATTTTACAAAATGGATTAAACTTGGTAAGTACAACCATAAGTGAAACGATGTATTATCTTTATTTAATGACTAAACAAAATTGCTTCCAGGATAATGACAAATGAGAATCTTGATACATGACATTTTACATATTTATATCAAATTAACATATATTAAATTTTGGGTAAATACAACCATAAATCAAGTTTTATGTACCAAATATAAATGATGATATAACACATAATGCAATAGATTTATTAGCTTTGCTTAATCACTAAATAGAATTACTCCCGTAATATTGACATGCAAAAATTATGAACCATCCATATATCACTATTATTTTTATAGTATAAATGATATGTTTATCATTAATACTTATCTAAGTTAACTCTTCGAGTTTTAATTTCTTTTGACATTCTAAAAAGGAAAACCATATTATTATGAATGGTCATAAGTCTAAAAGTAATTTTAATACCATAGTTTGTGTTTCACATAAATCAATTTTATGACCTTAATTTACGCATTGTTATTTTTTATTAAAATTGTTGGAATACAAATTTATTAAAAAGAAAATGTTTCAACTATAATAAGCGCCTTTTAACAATATTCAAAAATTTGAATATAATCAATGTATGAAAATCCTGTGCGATGGCTAGTATAAATTATGACATATGACAAATAAAATAAAATAAAATAAAAATAGGTTGCGTAAATATAAAGATGGTAAAAAAATTATGATATATAGAAACCGGTTATAACATTTTCAAATATAATCATCCTCAATTTTTCAAATACAGAAAGATATGTAAAATTCTTAAAGCAGCGATGATATCGGTTAACTTAAAATCTAAATCGATTTAATAAAATGATACTTTCTTCGCTTACGTGTGTATTTTTTTTTATACAACTTGAGTGCTCATGTTTCAATAGACCAAAATTTTTATTATAAAGTATTTATATCCATGTTGGACACAGCCGGCATGAATGGGATGCCAACTGGGGCTGGGAGAAGATACATGAAGACAAGAGAAGATCCTCAGATCTGTGAATTCAAGTCAATGACAGTAATTAGACCTACAAATTATTTATGGATTTCCTGTTTTCAATCGCGACGATGCATTCATTTAATAGTTCTTGATACGTAACAGTTTGATTGATGACAATGGGAAGGAATGGCGTCCTGTCATCTTTCTTTTTGAAAATTTCTACCATGACCAGAGATGAGGTTGACATCGCGTCCCCTGACCGATGGATGACTCAGATGCTACAGTGCCGGCAGGCCTCGCCCTCCATGTTTGATCTTTATTCTATTATTGTCCTTCTATAACTTTTTTTTTAGGAAAAGCTGATTGAGAAAAAATATGTGGGCTCCATAATGTACCAAATTGCCAGATAAGATTATTGTTGTTTGGAGTTTTGAACCAACCGAACTATAATGGACTCCGGCTCATAGCAAACCATGCCTTAGCAGCTATTTTTTTAGTGATTTCGAAGTTGCCCCAAATTCGTCTTATACTATTAAAACACAAATCAAGAGAAACTAAGCAGAATTGAAGAGATGCAGAGCGATAACATAAAATGATTATTTAACTACGCAATACGCGTAGGCATGTGAGAAAGAGCACACGTTTTAAACATAAAATGAGGCTCATAACTGCAATAACTCGGTGGGACACCGAATCCTGTACAAGTGAATACATCCCAACTAAGATGCTTACCAATGATATTTATTACTATTAATATTGAAGATTTTTTTTTATTACATAAGAAGGTCCAAGAGCCTAATACATTAAAATAAAAATTCTAATAACCAATAAAGAAGCACGATAGTTCCCAACGAGTATCGAACCTAGAGCCTTTTGATTACCAGGTGAAAGTATGTGTTATGAGAAAATTTTAGATGATCCTATCTCAAATGACATAGTGAGAAAAAATCAATAATAATTATTTAATGAAAAATAATTATGGCAATTATCTGAATGATTAGCACCAAGTCCTTAATTTCATACATCTTGATTGGTGCTTTCTCACGCCACGTGGCGATATATGATCACCCAATAACTTCTCATGTGGTATTGTACTATACACTCTTTGATTATTATGGAAGATTTTACTATAATACTTTTGATCGAAAAATTAATCTAATTTAAAAAAGAGTGTAATTTAATAGTGCACGCCCTCACCTGTTAACCAAAAGATTGTAAGTTCAATTCTCGTGATAAAATTACTCTTGCCCCTTTATTAGTTATTTAGGAATATTATTTCATTGTATTAGGTTTATTGAACTTCATTATAACATAACAAATTTACTCTAATTTATTTTGTACCCTTCATTCAATGAGAAAATGGCTTTGGATCGCAAATCCCAATTCTGCTTATGAAGGGAAGATCTAATATTAGTGCTTAGAATTGATTTCTTCTATATGTACTAATCGATAGGGTCTCATTGGTAACTCGTATATTGGAACTCATGGTTTCTCTCTCTTATTTACTATGGCAACGAAAAAATAAATTATTGTTATATTTATTCCTTATTACTACTACTACTACTATTACTGTTATTATTATTATTAGTAGTAGTAGATTTAATATCCTATGGTTGCGCGGCTTTGTCACAAATATTACCTAGTAGCTTATTGCTTATTATAAGTTGAAATCTTTCACTAGTTCATTCCATTTAAATAGCTCAATAAATATCACCAAGTGAAAGAGTAATCATCTAAAATTTATATTTCCATGCATCATTATGATCAACAATATCTTCAAAGAAATTAAAAACACATATAGCATTAAGAGTTAAAAAAAGAATCATGAATTTTGAGTCTTTTAAAGTCCTCTATTTCGTATTGAGGTTGGTTTCTACTTTCAATTTTTATATTTCATTATAACTTATTATCATTTCATAGCATTTTCAATACAGATGCAACTAATTCTATGCCCCTGATTTTTATTTTAACTTTTTACATATATCTTACCATCATTCTTTGTGGTGAAAATTTTCTTTTAAATTTTTTCCAATCGTAATTTTAAATGTTCACTTGTTAAAAAAAATTATAGCCGTCATAAATTTTGTGAACCAGTTCTCATTTATTTTATCTTGTTAAAAATATCTTAATTTGTCCCTTTTGGTTTTAATTTTCTTTCAAAATTAAAATTATTAATATGAATTTAGCTTTATTTAGTTACATTTATTAAACTTAAGTTGATTTTACTATATATATAAATTCTTTCTTTATTTTATTTAAATTTCTTTTAATTATTTTTTTTCGGTAAGTAAATTCTTCTTTTAATTATTTTAAGAAATTTAGCTACATTTATTGCATTCAAGTTTATTTTACTATATACACATATAGATTATTATTATTATAACAAAATGTGAAAATGAGATATATCAAAGATGGTTTTAGTGCATGAGCTAGTATTTGGCCAGTAATAAAGAGATTTTAGCAGTGATACTTATTAGGGACTATTCATATTACTTTATTAATTATTAGAACTTTTATTATTTTCGGTAGTAAAATTTTTTTTATTTTTTTTCAGTAGATTAACAGGACAATAATCAGTATAAAATTTTTATTTCATTATACCAAATTAATGCACTTATCATTTGTAAACGAAAAGGAGGAAATGGATACCACCGGGACATGTATAAACAACATGAACGTTAATAGACACCCACCATACAGGAACAGCTGAAGGCAGAGACAAAGAAAGACATCATCAGAGTACTCAGTGAAGACATCTTCTTTCTACACCGCTACACCATGGCAGCTGACGGAGCAAACTCCAAAACCACTGTCAGCCTCAAGAGGATCCTCCTAGTGCTTAACTGCCTCATGCTCTCCATTGGGACAACCGGCGGGCCCCTCGTCATGCGTCTCTACTACATCCATGGCGGCAAGAGGGTGTGGCTCGCGAGCTGGCTCCAGACGGCCGCCAGTCCTTTCGTCATCATACCCCTCGCCATCTCCTACTTCCGCCGCTGCACCATGTCTGCTGCGAGCAGCAGCGGCAGCCCCAACCCAAGTCCCATCCTTATCAAGCCAATCCTCTTCGTCGCTGCACTGTTGGTCGGGATTCTCAGCGGGGTCGACAACTACTTCTATGCCTACGGAGGAGCACGTCTCCCTGTCTCCACGTCGTGCCTCATCATTGCATCGCAGCTCGGGTTCACTGCATTCTTCGCTTTCCTCCTCGTGAAGCAGAGGTCCACTCCTGATGCTAAATTTCTTCATCTACACAAAGTTCTGATATATATTAGATATATATGTGTGTTCATGGATATTATTATATGACTATGTGCAGGTTAACGCCATACTCGATAAACTCGGTGGTCCTGCTGACATTAGGAGCGGTGGTCCTGGCACTGCATGCTGGGAGTGACAGGCCGGAAGGAGAGTCGAACGGGCAGTACGTACTGGGGTTCGTGATGACTGTACTAGCAGCGGCCCTCTACGGGCTGATGCTGCCGCTGGTGGAGTTGAGCTACCATAAGGCCAAGCAGGTCATGACCTATTCGCTGGTCATGGAGTATCAGCTCGTCATGAGCATATCTGCCACCATTTTCTGCACAGTGGGCATGCTCGTCAACAAAGACTTTCAGGTACTATACTTACTAATTAATAGCCATTAATAGTTAAAACCCTAGTTGCCATACGTACCCTGATCCTGCAGGTTCTATGCGTATCTCAGTGCAGTAGTAAATAAGGGGTAGGGTAGGATAATAGTACGGTAGGCGAATTTATATTACATACTTCTAAATGACCTAAGCTTTTCTAAAGTTTGGTGATTTTGTTAATTAGAAAGGCGAGGAAAACGTGAATAAAAATATCTTGTGGCTGCTTACATCTGTATCAGTCTCAAATGAGAATATGATCGATCTATTCCGATCAAGAAATTAGAAAATTAATCAGCTAGCCTAAATATCATCTTTACTTTTACACTATTATATAAAGCAAGAGATTCTTTTGTTATTTCTAGACTCTCTTTTTTATAATCTTTTGTGATCTTCACCTTGAAAGATCACTTCCATTAATGAAATGCGAATAATTTATCAAAAAAATAATAATGAAGGAAGAGATTCTTCTACCCCTCGTACTTTCACTTTTTTCTATTTGCCCACATTAGTTATACGTTCAATATTAAGGGTCCCAAATTTAAGGCTAAAATAGTAAAATGGGAAAAAAAATATTTTTGATACTATAAGTTTGGTATTCAGTCAATTTTGGTCATATAAGATTTAAAATTACCGAATTAGTCATATACATTTGCTCCGTAAGACAATTTCGGTCCCATAAGTTTTAAAAAAGACATTTTTTGTTCTATAAGTTGGTTTTCAACTAAAATATAGTCATATAATTTTTGAAAAAGAAAGATATTTTTTGTCCTATAAGTCACGAAATGTATCCAAATTGCCTAATGAATCAAAAGTATAGGACTAATTCGGCACTTCTAAAATTTAGAGGATTAAAATTGATCGAAAGTTAAACTTTTATGATCAGAAATGCCTTTTTCGGATTGTAAAATTACTCATAATAATCACCTCACTGACCCCTTTCTTTCACTCACTCTCTCATTTTTTTCTATTTTTTTTCTCTCACCTCTCTTATCTCCTTATTGGATGTCTATTTCTTCATCAGGAGAAGTTGAGCAATATTTTTATTTTTTTAATAATAATTAAATTATTGTGATTCAATTTTTATCAAAATTATTGAATATATAGGGATAGTGAAAACATTTATTATGCTCCAATAGGTAGTATTTTTTAAGCCAAATAGGTTGTTAAATATTATTATTTTATATATGTCATTTCGCAAACAGAGTATATCTCTAAATATTAACTGCAATCCGAGAACTTCATTGAAAAATGGTGGGCATTCCTGAGCAGTGAAATTCATCGGAGTTCATGAGTGGTGGTTTCTCTTTATAAATATATATATATATATATATATATATATATATTCCGCAGTTGTGAGGGACATTTGAATGCATCATTGATCAGCTGTGGGAATAGTTCTGGTCAGAGCCATTTCATTTATCAAATTTGCACAAATGACCTATAATTTAGGGTTGATTCGATGGAGGTGGCTCATATATCTTTCCATGGAATAACTTTTGCAGGCAATTCGAAGGGAAGCAAAGGAATTTGACCTTGGAGAATTCAAGTACTACCTGGTCCTAGTGTCCAGTGGCATCCTATGGCAGTGCTTCTTCCTAGGAGCTATTGGAGTCATCTTCTGTGCATCCGCCCTAACCTCTGGGATCATCGTCTCGGTTATGCTCCCCGTGACCGAAGTTCTCGCTGCCATCTTCTTCAAGGAGAAGTTCAGTGCTGAGAAAGGTGTCTCGCTCGTTCTGTCTCTCTGGGGATTTGCATCGTACTTTTACGGAGAGTTCAAGCAAAACAAGAAGAGGAATCAAAACCAGAATCACGAAATGAACAGCCACATTATCCCTTAGGCCATGTTTGGTGGTCAAGATGAAAAGGATCATAGGTACTGTTGGGATACACCAGACTTGCGATTGGGTTAGGTATAATGCAGGATAAAGTAATAAGAAAAATATCTCATTAAGGGTGTGGGGTAAAGGCAATTGAGATCTTGATTATACATTAAAAGACCAAAATTGCCTTGGCATATTCTTACTATGCCACTTTGAAGAGCTAAGGGGGCTGCCTAGGGAGGGAGGTGGTGGTCGCCCAAAGCCACCATCACCACCTGGGCAAGATCGCTGGTGGCCTTAGGGATCACTAGCGAACTCGCCTGGGCGGTGGCAGCGGCATTGGGTCATCATCTAGGGATGAGACTACATGTAATCTAGAAGAGATATTTGCGAATTTGTATGCTTCTTTAGGATTTTAGCCCAAAAAATATTAGTGTGTTTGGATTTAGAGTTGAGTTGAGTTGAATTTTAGTTTTAATTCATTTGTAATGATTGTATTGTTGAATTATGAGAAAAAGTGTGAAAAATTAATAAATAGTTGAAAAAAAATAATGATTAAGTAATGATTGTGTTGTTGAATTGTGAAAAAATAATGAATGGTTGAAAAAATTTAATATTAAAAATTAAATTGAATGATTAAAAAGATTTAAAAATAAAAATAAGTAATGATTGTATTGTTGAATTGAAAATAAGTGGAGTTGAGTTAAGTTGAGTTGAAATTTTTTTAAAAAACAAACGCACTATATATTTTTAAAGATTTTATTCTATTATAAGATGTTAAATTACTATTTTGTCCTTGTTCAAACACATATCCATGCGATATATATAATAAGTGATTAGTTTACATAACAGAAAGAGAGAGGGCTGTGGTGGCTCAATGTCAGCCATCGCTGTCCTAATCGAGATTTTTGGGTGGTCTCTATGTTCACTAGCGACCTTGATTAGGGTGGTAGTGGGCACCACAACTCAATCTCTTCTCGCTCTATTTTCTGCACTCATTTATCTTTTTTTTTTTAAAAAAAATTTGGTGACCTGTAAGGGTGTCGGAGACCTCGCTTGGGCGGTGATAGCCAGTATTGGGTTACCACCATCCCATCAGTTTTGTTCGACTCTTTTTCTCCTTTTTTATAATTTTTTTATAAATATAGCTAATTATGTTTATTTTATTTCATAAAAGTATATATAAGAAATTTTAAAAATAATTTTGGGTAAATACACTCTTTTCCTTTTGGATTTTGTTTAATGACATTTCATCCCATTTTTAAGCAAAATAGGCAATCCACCATTACTCTTGTTGACTTGATAAGATAAATTTCGTTTAGTCCTCAATCTTTATATGCTTTTCACTTTCATACTAATTCTTTTTTCTTTCGAAATATTTTCATCTTAAACATTATATGGTTTATCCATTTTGGTCTTACTGTTCATATTTTTGATAAGCCTATAAATATGTACTATTTTTAAGAATAAATGATATTTGGAAATAAGAAAGAAAAGAAAGCAACTCATCTACAATTATTGAGGCTTTCAACAAGCTGGAAAGAGCGATATCCACTCCTCAAGATTGATAGCAAAAGCTATTACATTTAACACTGAAAGATTATGCCTACTACCAAACAATATTTTCCTGAAAAAGAAATTTATTAGGACAACAGCATATGGAGCTTGCCTATAATTGACGACATCACTGTCCTTTGAAGTCCTTAGTGATCTAGAATGGGTGCAGTTACGCCTTTACCCTATTCTAACTCGCATTCGTCTACACTTGCACCTCCTATAGATACCAAAGTGCCAGTGATACCATCCCTCTCATACTCCTTGTGTTGACGTTCCCTTTATTTATTTATTAATTTTCAAAAATTGTTTTTTATTCATGAAAATTGCATGGTAGCTCGTGTTCTGCGGTAGAGGCCATCAAAGACTCCATCAAAGTTATGGACGATCATTTTTATGGTTTATAACCTCGGGTAGTGGGGTGATTGCCAACAAAACCTTCATCCACAATATTGAGATTTTATAGGTCCTAGTTAAGATATCGATATTATGTGTAGGGCCGATTGCAAAAACCCATACTATAGATAACTAAAAACTTTAATGATTATCGACGATATCGATCAGAGTAGGTATAAGCACTCTTTTTATTTCTATTTTTTGTATATTTTCTTAATTTTAATTTTTTTTTCATTTGCAAAACGTTTGCATGCCAAAAGATTTGATGGTGATTTAGACAGCAAAATCTATGTGGATTGTGGTACCTTAAGAACCATAGAGAACGAAAAGACGAATCAGGATGAAAATAAAAAATAAATTAAAGATTAAGGATCAAAAGCAAATTTCTCTATCAGGTTCAACATTGTCAATGGAGTGAGATATCAATTCTTTTATCAAAAGTAGAGTGGAAGTAGAGTGGAGTGTCTATTTTTGTGAAGAATGGGGTATATTATAATTGCACTACTTTAAGGAATGAAAGTGTACTTTACCCGATAATTATTTATAGGTGTATTTGTCATTTTCCTTTAATATTCTAACTCCAAACCTTGGTATGCCCCAAACAGTTAATTGGCATTTCAGATCTCATTCGATCCTACCCCAATCCCTATCCCTAACCTACCGAACAGACATAACCTTAGAATAATATTGTTACAAGATGCATGAAGTTCCTTCAGTATATGAGGTTTGATTTGTCAAATGCAATTCAATTTGGCCTATTGGATTGGTCCTCGGTTGAAAATGCAATAATGGGTAAAGTTTTGACCCATCTCAAGCGGAAAACTAAGTTTGTCTTAATATCTCAACCAAGCGACCCCCATAATTCATAATGTACACGAGCTTAATACCACTTTATTTGGATTCCCATGTGATTCGTGAATTTCTCTATCGCATATCATCTATCAGCAAGAAAGACACAGCATCCGGTGGAAACAAAATCGAGCCGAGACGATATATATCATTTCCATTAATAGCTTCTTGCTCATTGATGATAACACGACGTCATGGAAGCTCAAGTTACTCACTTAACCCCGCAGCAATTGAGGGGCTCGATGAGATCTGGCGGCATGCCCGCACCGCACAAGAACCTGGTAGGCAGTTGCGAGTGTTCAGGAAGCTAATTAATGTCTCCCACCCACCCGGGAACTGCTTCTGGGCCTCCAGTTGTATTTGGGACCAGAGTTGTATTTATAAAACAATTAAAACGGGTCCATTGGGACCAGGCGGCCAGCAAGGGGTGGGCAAAACAGGTCCATTAGCACCAGACAGCGAGCGAGTAGGGTGGGTTTTTCCACTCTTTGGGACAGTCTTTGCTTCTTCTTTTCTTATTTTATTTTATATTTAATTCAAATATATGAATTCTTTTTTTTTTTTCGATGTGCACCACCTAATATGCGAAAGTCCCAACGGACTCGACTAATTTAAGTTCAAGTGAGGTCGGCTCACTAAGGAATACAACTCTTTCGATCGTAGACTTTTTCCATTCACAAGCGTTGAAACTCCTAAGCCAACGCACATTGGTAACAAAAATTATTTCTATTTACCATAGATTTAATTAAGTAGCCTCTTTTTTTCATGAAGATAGATTGTGCCAACTTGTTGACTGTGACTAAATTTCGGTTTGTTATTGATTTGGTTGCGTCGACGAGAATCGAAATAGTTTTAACGGATATCGAACCCTTATTGTAGGTAAAGTTCGTCTGCTTAAAATTAGTGAGCCACTTCATGCCTATTATATTGCGATCATGGCTTTCAAATTAGAATAACTGATAATCAAATTAAAATTAGAGGGGGAATGCTAGCGTTTATATCGTATGACATATTTATTAGCATAAGTTTTTGAAAAATCTGCCCCGTTTGAATTGTTAAACTAATTTTAGAATCATGATTTTGATTTTAACTCAACACACTACACAACAAAAATACACGTTTTCCAAGTCAAATTTATAATACTATCTCATTTGTTTTTTTCCACAATCAAAATCAAAATCATGATTCTAAAATCACACTAACAATTCAAACGCAGCCTAAATCACTTACAATCAATCCAAAGTTCATAATTTTTGCATATAACTACTTCTATCATTACTTCCAGTTATGCTTTATATTGGTGATTATACAAACTAATATGATAAGCCGAAAAATTGACGAAAGATTTTCCTGACCCGTGGCGCTGGCGGTTGTTGCACCTAGTAAAAATTAAACCCTTTCAACTGCCAATAACGTGTCATCATCAGTCACCTGTCATCAACGGAGTCGGTACATAGCATATATGATAATATTTATACCCCAATTCTTCGGTAAGAATATTTGTTATAACCCTCCGTTTAGCCCCCACTATAATCTTTTTCTCTGTTTTTTTTTGTGGATATATCCTACTTACGTAGGTACGTGGAATTGTGGACCATATACTTTTTGTTCATGCAAATAAACCTCTAATCCTAAAATAGGTAGCAATTCATCTTGACATACATTAGTCAGAAACTTAGTGAGTGCTAATGAGTCGAAAGCCCTAAAGACAGAGGTTGTGGCGGTTGAGCCGAAGGCTTCAACTGGGCCAGCCCATCGAGCCCGCTTTGCTGCTTAAGCTATTTCAGGTCCAGTCCATATCAAGTATATTAATGTTACATCATCGATAAGATACATAGTATTATGCATCGTACTTTACTTGCTAGCTTTTTCTCAGACGATCGTCAATTGGAATGATTCAGAACCATAATATCACCGACCGTCCGAGTTTTCAGACCAATGAGTCCACCGGCCGCTTTAGGCCCAACCCAATGGGTTCATGGCCCACACTAATTTAGTCCAGTGTTGAAGAACCATTGCTAATTATGATTCATATTCTTCTGTTCCCTTTTTCCGAGCGGGGTCTATATCTATAAATCTTCTATCTTCTATCTTCTACAAACATAAGTTCTGTAATTATAATATTCACGCGTAAGTTTTGAAGATATATTAATAATTTTAGATGAAATGATCGAATCACTTAGATGAAAGATTTACTTAATTAATATTTAATAAGTTTAGCTATGTAATACTTTTAAATTTTTTTAATATTATGCAGTCAATATAAATAAATTAAGAATAATATACGTTCAGTAATATTAATCTATATATAAACTTGGTTTATATATATACTTCATAAGAACAATTTGTATTACGTTTATTTCTCATATTGAAAATTATCAATGTAAAATAATTTTTATATTAATTAATTGAGTTCCAATTCCGGATTTTCCTTGGGAGGTATCTTTATAATATTCATTTATTGTGTAGAATGAACATATTTATCATTAATCGTGTACTTATTGAAAATGATGTAATTATGTTTATGTGAATCAATTATACAAATAATTGTGTTAAATTAATTTCAAACATCTTATAATTTGATTATAACATATTACGTATTTTACAGTTCTACCCCTATTTATTAGCTTGTAGTCAAATATATATATAGATTATCGCAGATTTTTTGGCTAAACTAAAGGGGGCATGGAAGTTTTATTGCCGAGAACTGAACAAGGGATATCTTGGCTCTATGTCGAAGTCCAATGTCACTGCACTGTGATCCCGATTGGTTGCCCTTGTTTACTGGATTATAGAAGCAAAATCTTCTGCAGAGTTCCATTTAGTAGTAAGAATAAGAATCAAACAATTCTATGAAAGAGCGGAAAAGTCAATATCACCCTTTTGCTGTTCTATATGTTAGTGCCTTTTTTTTGTCAAAATATATAGTTGGTGCCAAAATTAAAAAGGGGTCAAAGTTCATATATTTTTTTATCATTAACCCAACAAATATACCAATATATAAATAAGTATTATTATACTTGTTTTATTTTCTTTATTAAATTTTCTCGACTAAATATTTCGTTAGTGTTACTCATCCAGAGTGGATGAATAACAACCAATCATAACGTCTATAAATGTAATCTGTGAGATAATTGTGGGCTTAATTTACTACTTGCATGCATTCTGATTCCATGTTATCCAATCAAGTGATTGTGTACACTCACTGAATATTTGCACAATTTTCTCCAAAAAAAATGCATTGAATTTCTCTATGTAATAAAAAGAGAAATTTTGTTATATTACTATAGTTAATATTCCTTTTTTTTTTTGCCAAGTAGTTAATTCTCTTTCAATAATGAAATTTGAAAAATCTTTTAAAATTCTTGAAACACTTTATTTTTGTTATTATAGCTCTCTCTTCAGGTTGGATATATATATAATCACGATACATGAAGCTTTTGAATTGGATACATATGATCATCATCCAGGGACCAGAAGTCAGATTTGGATTAAGGCAAAATCCTCATGGAGATGGTCTAATCCAATTCCATTAAAAGACATCATCGATCAAAGAAGGTCAGGTATAGCACAACAACACATACTCTTGCCTGTCAACCAAAAGGCGTTAAAGGCTCGATACTCATGGTAGGACTATCTATGTCTCTTTATTATATATTAAATTTTATATTTAATTATATTAGGTCTATGAGTCTCTTCTATAACTCAAAAAAGAAAAAAAAAGACATATCATTAGATAACTTAATTTTATAAATTACAGAATTGTAATATGTTTATATTATGCTTGCCTTCTATTACCCAAAAATTAGTAAGGGTCCAGTCCCTACTTCCCTCTTTCATTTTTCCTTTTTTAGCGAAAAAATATTAATTTATTTGTTAATATAAAAGAAACTGATTTGTCTAATAGGAAATTGTGAAAGGGGGGAAAAGAATTAGAGAATTGAACCTAAAAATTTTAAATTTCGAAATGAGGGTGAGCCAAAACCATTTTTCCTTTCATAAAACTGAAATCATCAAGACGACGTGCACTTCATGTTATTCATCTCTCTCAATAAATAGATAAAAATAAAAATGATGCCCTATCCCATGTCGTGCATGGTTGGTAGCTCCAAATTCATTATGCCACAGAGTCTCTTTGACAAAATGCCAATGAGTGGTAGAAATAGGTGAAGTGATGGAATAACAGCATAATCAATTTGGTGCTACTTTTCCTACTTTCCACTATGTCAGTAATACTTTAACAGCATAATAACTCAATTGTCTTCATTTCACTGCCTACAAAACCCCCAGAATGGGATTGATTTCCTAAAGACATCACCGAACAAAGCCAAGCCCTTTCCCACTCTCGACACATCATTTGATAGCTCTTATGATGGGCATCATCCTGTGTTTGTTCATGTTGACGATATTCTTTTCGAGCCCCTATATGCTCGAATCTCGTCGCCTGTTAGACACATCATCTTCACCGGCACCTACAGTATCTCCATCCATAGGTCCGGCTTTGCCTTCATCTATGAATAGCCCAGATCCACCAATGTCGTCATCTCCTTCACCCTCTAGGCAACAATCTTTATCACCTAACCCGACAACCACGATACTTCCATCTATTTCCTCACCCGGCGCCCTACCGGCACTATCGGGATCAGCACTACCTCCCTCATCATCATCTAATCCAACAGCAACTGTACTGCCATCTTCCTCATCACCCAGTGCCCTACCGACTCTCTCAAGATCGACGCTGCCTCCTATTGCTAATAATCCTACTGCCATAATCCCATCTTCCTCCTCGACTGGCGTCCTACAGACTTTGCCTGGGTCAAAATTGCCTCCTCTTCCTAACTCCCCTATCACATCTTCATCATCGTCATCTAACCCGACTGCCAGAATTCTTCCGTCTTCCACCTCGCCCAGTGCCCTACCAACTTTGTCAGGATCAGTGTTACCTCCAATGTCCAACTCCCTGCCCACATCATCATCTAATCCAATCACCAAGATACTACTATCTCCATTATTGCCTTTCACGACACCAACTCTATCGGGGCTGACACTGGCCCCTCTATCTAACTCACGACCAGGGTTACCAAACCCATTCGGAATATCTAGACCTTCCTCTTCTCCGAAGTCTCGACTCTCTTTCCCATCATTGAGCTTTTCATCTCCTCCATCTTCATATAATTCTATTCCCACCTCAGTGTCCTCGACTGTAAATCAACCCTCTCCTGCATTTTCATTTGCAAGTCCAACAACTTCATCGCTTTCTCCACCACGAACCACCACTCACTTCTGATAAGTTGCACTGTCTCTACTTTTCCACCTCAATACGGACGTGCGGCAATAAAATCATGAGCTCGGGATACAAGCTTTATTGATGATAGTATTCCATTACTTCTAATGTACTGAGCATCATGATAAAGCTACTACTGTTACCGCAATACAAAATAATGTTAGACAAATAAAAGTGAAAAATGAGATTGGCGAAAAGTGCAAAGAATGTTATTGTTCAATGCTTCACTCTTTGATCATCATAAATGTTGGACTGGTTACAATTTATTTTATGCCTCAATTCTTCTTTCTTATTTGTTCTAACATTGTTGGGTAATGTTTCTAGGTGAAGTAATGTTGATTATTGAGTTAATTATGTCCGTAGTTCATACATTTCTAGGGAACTTCTTTCGAGGAGCCTCATTACCACGTTGTCCTCGAAATTTTGGTATGGGAAACCATTTTAACCAAAAAAAAGAAAAAAAAAAGAAACTAAACTAGATATAGGTATAAGCAGTTCCAAGTCAAAAATAACATTACGGTACACAGGTCAAATGCGTGAATCCAAATCTCATGTGTTATGTCACTTTCCCAAGAATTAGCCACAAAAAACAACATGCGACATTCAGATTTACAAACAAGAATCATCGGATTATTAGGGAAGCAATGTTCTTCTTTTACGCCCCAAACAACAGTAGATGAATTCATTCACAAAGATCGACATGTTACAAAATATTTCGTATTATTGGGATTAAAGAAAAAAAGATAAAAGAAGACTTTCGATATAGACGAAGGGTAAGAGCGCATACCATAGGCTTAATAACCAAGGCAGATCATGGACTTAATTGTCATGATTAATTATGGGGATAAAGAAAAAAATGGTCCTCTGTTGAAAATAGCAGGAAAGAGAGGGAGCCCCGTACCGGGGGTGGGGGCCGACCCCCCCTCCACACAACAGTAGATGAATTCATTCACAAAGATTGACGTGTTACAAAATATTTCACACTATTGGGATTAAAAAAAGAAAAAAAAAAAGAAAAAAAGAAGGCTTTCAATAGAGACGAAGGGAGAGAGCGCATACCATAGGCTTAATAACCAGGGCAGATCATGGACTTAATTGTCATGATTAATTATGGGGATAAAGACAAAAATGGTCCTCCAATGAAAAGAGCGGGAAGGAGGGGGAGCCCATACCGGGGGTGGGGCCTTCCTTCTAGGGACACCCCCCTCCACACAACAATAGATGAATTCATTCGCAAAAATCGACGTGTTGCAAAATATTTTACACTATTGGGATTAAAAAAAAAAAGAAAAAAGAAGGCTTTCGATCTAGACGAAGGGAGAGAGCGCATACCATAGGCTTAATAACTAAGGCAGATCATGGACTTAATCGTCATGATTAATTATGGGGAAAAAGACAAAAATGGTCATATGTTAAAAATAGCGGGAAAGCGGGGCAGCCCGTACCGAGGGTGGGGGCCCCCTTCTAGTGACACCCCCTGCATAACAGTAGATGAATTCATTCACAAAGATCGACATGTTACAAAATATTTCACAGTAATGGGATTAAAAAGGAAGAAGGCTTTCGATAGAGACGAAGGGAGAGAGCGCATACCATAGGCTTAATAACCAAGGCAGATCATGGACTTAATCGTTATGATTAATTACGAGGATAAAAAAAAATGGTCCTCTGCTGAAAATAGAGGGAAGGAGGGGGGGCCGGTATGGGGGGTTGGGATGCCGGTACGAGGGGTTGAGACCCCCTTCCAGTGACCACCCCCCAAAACCACTGCAACATCTCGACCACGGGCTGGATTTTCCTTCTTTTTATTTTTTTTAATTCTTTATTTTTTCAACCGATAATATATTGTCACGTGGATAAACTTGATGTCGTGAAGTCCACGTCAACAATTCCGTTTGACTTGTTATAGAACGAACCAAAAAGGTCTAAGGAATCAAACGTGTAGGATTGATTCGACAATTTTGAAACTTATAGGATCAAAACTGACCGAATGTCAAATTTATAGGATCATTTTTGTCTTTATACTATTAATTTTGATATGGCACAAAGGTTCGAATATGTATAATCTTCTGACCATTGACCTAAAAAAGGAAAAGAATATCTTTCGAAATAATATTGGTATCCTATTATTATATGATTTTTTTGATTATGTAAGGCAGGTTTATGACCTAATATAAGAATAAAAATAGCAAAATTTAATAGAGGGCACGGAAGTTCCATTGACGAGGATCGAGCCCAAGTCCTCGTGGTTCTAGATGACGACTTGTGTCAGTACACCAAATCCCCTTTCTCAATTATATTATATTATATTATATTTTAACATTATAACATTATAACATATACTGAAAAGTGATCCATGCATGAATATAAGGGGGACAAATGTCCTCCAATTTCCTTTTATTGGGTTAAATTTCTCCATTTTTTAATATATTAAAAATTCCTATAATCTTATATAATTTTTCAATTTTACGCGTTTAAGCCTTTCCAATATATTTCAATACAATCTTCATATATTTTTTCCTGCAAGCAAGAATGTATTATGTGTTACAGGTATATCACATAATGTCGTTTCACTAGGTCTATAAAACACATAAAAAAATCTGTTTTTGCCAACAATAATTTTTTTGTGATATCGCTAAAAATTAAGAGAAATTGAGAAGTCCTATCAGCTTGTGATATTGCCACGTGATATACTCATTACATATAAGACTCATCTTTCTCAAGATTTATTTGGGAATAAAGCATGTACTGTTTATGCTTTCAAAAAGTTAAATTATAATTATCTTAAAATACCGAATATGTGTTCAAATACTTAAAACTAGCCCATGTACCCATTTATTTTAATATAATTTATCATAAGTCAAGCAACCCTTGAAAAATTTAAACTAACCCTATTTCAAGGTAACAAATAAAAATAAAACTAAAAAGAGAAAATTATCAATTTGACCCTCGAAAAATCGATGTGCCAACAATTTAGTCCTTGAAAGAATTTTGCCAAAAGTTAGGGCGTGTTTGTTTTTTAAAAAATTTTCAACTCAACTCAACTCAACTCCACTTATCTTTAATTCAACATCACAATCATTACTTTTTTTATTTTTAAAATTTTTTTAACCATTCAATTCAATTTTTAATATTAAATTCTCTCAACTATTCATTACTTTTCCACAATTTAACAATACAATCATTATTTTCTATCAATTATATATTACTTTTTCACTCTTTTTCTCATAATTCAACAATACAATCATTACAAATCAATTAAAACCAAAACTCAACTTAACTCAACTCTAAATCCAAACATACTTTTAATCCTCCAAAGATTGTTCCGTCTAACAAAATGGTCTCGACGTCAAGTTACCGTCAAAACCGTTACAGAAATCAGACATGGAGGATTACTTGGCAAATGACAACTACAAATTTCGATTTTCTAAAGCCAACAAACAAACGACGTTGCTTTTCCCACGTCCCCAGCCCAAAACGACCTAGTCGACTTCTTCTCCCTTCCCCACCTTAATCTGACTATGATCCCACTCATTTCAACCCTAAAACCCCAAATTGCAACAGCTGAATACCAAATAGGGCAAAACTCAATGAGAACTGTTAGAAAATGATACCAAAAATACAGCGGAAGCAGAATAAATGATAAATTAAAATTTCATTCATTTGTACATGTAGGATCGACATCCGAAATCTTATTCTGAAGGCGTGGTATTACTTTGCCACGATGAAATAATGCTAACTTGACAAGCCTATTAGGATTTATTGAAAGTTATCTTGATCGCAAAAACCCTGCAAGATAGCTAAGTAATCGCCTTCTCAAATAGTCGCTTGAAGCAGCTCAAGTGTTCGGCATCTAGCTCGTCTACACGAATGCTTCTATCGCTAAGGGGTCGCTTCTCCTCGACTAGAACTAGTCTCCACAAGTCGGCCAAACGATCGGACTATGCTCTCGAGTAAAGGCGGAACGGGGCGGTGAACTCCACGTGAAATGGGCAGTCAATGAAAAAATAATTTTCTTCAATCGGCCTCTGAGAATAGACGCGACTGTCCTCTTTTTGGTGTTGACCAGCCGTGCCCTCCAATGTTTTGTTCTCTCCTTGGGCGTGAATTACCAAACCAACATATTCAGCCATCATCTTATATATACAACACACGTCTATATATATGTTTATATATTTGCCAATTAGTCCTTAGAATTAATTAGCAATTATAATTAATTCACAATTAATTAAAACTCGCAAATAAATCACAATGAGTTGTGTAGTTTCTAAAATTACCCTCGAATTTTCTCATAACTCACATTAGTCTCAAAAGAATCGTAATGCACTTACTAATATATAAATATTATATATATAGCAACTTCCATTTAAGGATAGTATTATCAAATATAATAATTCATTAAATAAGTCCACCTCAATGTTGGATTTGACTTCAGGATATGCTAGCACACGTGCAACTACATTGCAAGTCTAATCCGATAATTAATTACTAATTAACTATCTCAATTAGAATCAATTAATTCTTGGCTCAAACATGTTCTATTGTATGCGACTAACTAGGTTCATCACTAAATGGTAATGAGACTATAATGTCAACTTCTTGACATTATTAGAAACTTTTTCCACAACAAAAAACATAATTTTCAAAATGTCATTGGCTACCAAAGACCATGAGTAACACCTAGCAACATATCATGATAATCCAAATAGTGACGAATGCACGATTAGACATTCTGATGAACCTATGACCATGTATATATACCGTGCACTCAAGTCCCTTCATTGTAGATCCCGATCTAGCTAGGGTCATGGTTAATGTCAAACTCTATAACCGATCATATGGAATATCTTAGCTTCTATTCATAGATTAGTAGAAGTTAAATTAGAAACTCTTTTCTATTTAAGTCCATTCACATTGGCCAAAGTTTCCCGATCAAAAATAGAATTCAAACCCATATGATCTTCCCCTGTTTACTCAACTCAATGAATCCCATCTTGATTGGACACCTATCTCCATACGCAACTAATTAGGACCGGTGTCTGCCGGATACCCATGCTTAGCACAAGTATATAAGTTGGAGCAAATTCTAATTACCCATTTATGAGATAATTGTACCATCTTAGGTCTAATGACTATATGCACTAATATGGTCCAGATAATATTCATTGACAACAATAAAATATCACATGGATATTATCCGCGCGTCACAATTCGATTCACTTATCTCTATAAGTGTCCATATGTATTTCTTGATATCAGATACCGAATAGCATGAGACTCATTACTCCATCTTCATTATCATCTGTACACTAATCATGGATACAGACAGAGGTGACGGTCTATCCGGATTGATAGTGCTCGGTTGAGATCCCTACGACTGTGAACAATTTTAAAAAACCCATACCAGAATATTTCGTCACTCATATTTTCAACTCTTCGAGAATAAAGTATCTGCCAAGTATCTTATAGACTTACTCTATTAAACATAAACAATTTATGACTAACAAAATAAATATCATTGCCATAAATATGAATTATCCAATTACATATAACTAACAATTTCCTACTAGCGCTAGAGTCAATCAGTACAATATCTAGATATTGTTGCATCATGGACTTTAAAGTGGATCAATGGTATTATCCGTTGAAGCTATCTTTTGCACGGCTACATCGCCCTCCCAACTATATTCCGTATGATATGACATATGGTGTGACCTCGATTCCTTCACCCGAGCAAAAGCTCTAGTATTCCTTCACCAGTGACGATATGGAAGGAACAACGCTAAGTTCTATTAAAAATTTCCTAATCCGAACTGCCTCCATCAGAACATCAAATGCAATGATACATTTAACCTTTCTAGTAGCGTCTGTAGTCGTCTCCTGCTTGGAACTCTTCCAACTAACTGTATCTCCATTACAGGTGAATATATACCTAGTGATAGACTTTCAATAATCCAAATCTGACTAAAAGTCAGAATCTGTAAACCCGTCCAGTCTCAAATCCTTTCCTCCATATGCCAGAATTATGTCCTTAGTTGTTAAGTTCCTTAAGGATATCCTAGATAGCTACCAAATATTTAAGTCTTGTATTAGACTGATACTTGCTAGTCATACTAATAATATACACGATATCTGGCGTTGTATACAACACATCATACATTAGGCTACCTATAGCCGAAGCATAAGGTACATGGGCCATCTTATCCCTCTTCTTAAAAGTCTTGGTTGATACTCTTTGGAGAGGCGGATATCGTATCTCATTTGGAACAATCATCTTTTGAAAACAAGCATGTTGAAACTCTTCAATATCTTCTCCAAATACAAGCTCTGGGGAAAAACCTATCAATCTCTGCAGTCTATCTTTATAGATCCGAATTCCTAAAATATAGGTCTCATATCCCAAAACTCATGGAGAAAGTTTTGGACGACTAGACTTCTGTAGATGTTAGCATACCTACAACATAGCTAATCAGTAGAATGTCATCCATGTATAACACAAGAAAGGTGACCATGCTCCCACTAATTTTCTTGTACGCATGTGGTCCATCTTCATTCTTGATGAAAACAAAGGAATTTAGGGTTTCACCAAAAACGACAATTTCAGCTCCTTGAAGGTTGCTTATGACCATAAAAGGGTCTCTTAAGCTTGAAAACCTTGAACATATCCTCAAATTCAAAATTCTTGGATCGGCCCATGAATATGTCATCCTCAATGTATCCATTAAGGAATGTGGTCTTGAAATTCATGCTAAACCTCATAATCAAGTGCGTAATGATAGCTAGCAATATCTTGCTCATAGAGTCCTTTTAGACTTCATGGCTTCTAGCCATCTTGAAGAATCCATATCAAATATAGTTTTCTCGTAAGTGGTCAGATCTTCTCTATGATCACTATCTCCATAAATGAATAACCCTTGCACATTCTCATGGAGATTAAGGTCTATCACTGAAGGATGAATTACCTTACCTAACCTTCGCGATTGTATGACATTCTTACTCTGAGTGGGGTGCTCAATTGATTAATCAACGTCCAATCTCTCAAATGTTTGACCAATTTGTTAACCTGATAACTCCTCATCCAAGGTTATTTCTCTTCCCATGCCACCTTCTTGCAAGAACTCCTTCTCAAGAAAGATAGCATCTCTACCGATAACAATTCCTTGCTCAATAGTGATGTAGAAATAGTATCCAAGGCTATCACTTGGACATCCAACAAACTTGCCTTTCTGAGACTAGATTTCTAACTAATCAATATACCTCGATCTTAATTTGCTTTAACACTAGGTGTCCTATCAATCCACATCTCATATGAAGTAGTAGAAAAATTGACTTCGAGGGAATCCCGCTGAGCAAGTAACATGCAATAATAATTGCATATCCCTATAAATGGATCATATATCACTATGTATGAGTTCTAAAACTTCCTCAATCCTATCCACTTGTTTTACAAATGGAATCCTACTCATCTTGCCTTGAAGGCATGATTCACAGGTCGTATTAAGTTTGGAACTTGACTTTGTTTGTTTTTCAAGTAATACTTTTACTCAACTCCATTTTCTCCAAAATTCAACAATGTAAGAATTACCGTTTTGTCTTTTTATGTTATTTAATTATAATTTCTCACTCATAGTTTTCCTAACCATTTTTTTAATAATAAATTTTATATATACTTTTTATAATTAATTTTTTAATAATAAATTCTCCATATACTTTCACATATATACATATATATATATATATTATCACACATTAATGTATTTGTCAATATTTGCATTCATTACACAAAATCAAATTAAGTTGGATCACTTATCCTACTCGAAAACCAAATGCAAGGTAATAGAGCTAATAGCCCCATCTTATCCAACATATGCAAAATCAATCATTCTCTCTCTATTTTATCGAATTCACGAATTATTAGCATATGGTTCTATTATCTTTCTACCCCTCTTCCGAGCGCTGCAAAAACGTATTCCCTATATCGAGTTAATTACTCGATTCCTAGGCAATTAATAAGTGGAAACCCATCAATCATCATCTTAATTAGCTACCTAAGACTTTCGGAAATATTCCTATCCCTCGCACGAATTGGTCAGTTTTCCAACTCAAACTAATCTTAGGCTATCCTATCCACGGCTCAAACTAGAATCATCTCCTGAGCTCATCTAGATTTTCTAATCAAATTAATTGGTGATTAGGCAATTAATCCCATTAAGAACAAGATAGAATAAGCAATTCAATCGAATTCAATAGATACAGAGAAAATACTTCACAATTCTATATAAAACTATTAGGTTCTTTTGAAGTCCTAAATAAAAGAGTTTAGCTCATGATCGTAAAGATAAAGATCGAATCCCTAGAAGAAAACATAAACATGATAACAAGGATTGGAAGAGAAACAAGAAAGAATGAGGCAGTCGATTCTCTAACTCGAGCCACGGTCGTCACGATCTCGATCTTCACCTCCTCTTGCTCCCAACAGTCACGTTCTCTTCCTTTCAACCCTAATCTCCTCAATTTTAAATGCCCAAAAAGTCCTCTCCAAGCAAAATCTCCAAAGATTTCCCTGCTTAAAAGATATAGTTTTCTAATTTAAACTATCCAATAGAATTTCCTATCTCCCAAATATTATAACCATCTATTTATAAAAAGATAAACATCTCTCCAATAATAACTTTCTCTTAGAACCCTTAGATCTATAGAAAAATCCCGAAATAAATAAGATAGGGTCGGTCTGGACAACCCCAACTGTTTGTTTTGCAGCTGCGGCCGCGATTCTCTATTTTCTGGATTGCACACCAAACTTGATTTGATCATATCTTCCTCATCTGAACTTCCATTAACGAATTATTGGATTCACCAAACTTGATTTGATCATATCTTCCTCGTCCAAACTTGTTTTCTAGAATTATTGGATTCTCCAATTTTTATGTATGGGTTAACATAAAATAGAATATAACACCATATGAATCATGACAACATTGAAGACAAAAAAATATTCTGCTGTGGTTTGGATTTTTTTAAAAAGATTTTATGCATAGTCTTGGAATTTTTCAACACTTACATTAAATTCTCTTTTTTTACATAATTTTTCCTTATCGTATTTGTGAAATTAAATTACCATTAGTATTGTGTATCTAATCATATACTGTTGTTGATTGTAAATTACTATTTTCAACAATTTATAACACATATTTCATATAATAAAATTAGCAAAGAAAAACAATATATTTATCTCGTGCAATTTATAACACATGTTTTAAAACACATATTATATATAATAAAGTTAACAAAGAAAAAGATTACATTTATTTCGTGCAATACACAAGTTCCATGACTAATATAGAAAAAAGATGTAAATTTTTTTTAAAATTTTTTTGGGATCATCGGGCAATAAATGGTGATTGATATACCGATTCAAACTACTAAGAATCTATGACGTAATTTAAAGGGATTTGATTTAATGGTTAAGGAGGAGTCATGTACCTACCCGATTGTTTAAAACCACTTGGAGCCACTAGAGCACTTTTAGCGTGACTACCTGCTCCGTATGCTATTAAGGATTCATGAAACCTCGGCAATTAGTTAGACGAAGTCCAGACACTCTGATATCTAGGTAAAAATAAATAAATAGAGAGAGTGAATCAATGACGTACACTTCCTATCGGGAAAGGGGGGCAAAAAAAAAAAAAGTAGTGTTGAGAGGCCTCTAAAAAAAGGTCGTGTTGATAGCCCAAGACGAGGCCCGAGGCCCAGAAGAATGAAACAGAGAGTCCCCGAGGGCAATCTTCTTCTAATTAATTTAAGGTCCTGAGGTTTAGATGATAACATATAGGCCCATAGAAATGCCAAAATTACATTTTATTGCTCAAACTTGTCAAAATATGGGAGAATTATAGGTTAATAAATAGTGATTGCTGAGATTTTCTGAGTCATTCACATTATACCTTTTCGTGCCAATTCTGGTTCATAAATTGTTTCAGATACTACTTTTACAAACCTTTTTGCTTGGTAAACTTTCTAGAAAGGACAAGAGTTGTAATGTCTCCATACTTCGATGGTGAAAAGCTAATTTTTACAAAATTTTAGGGTTTAAAATGAAATATTCACTTTTAATGTACCAATGAATAAATTCGAAAAGGTTATCGCTCGGGGACTTGCAAATAAACATAGGCAAGGATAAAACCGTCATTTCACTCCCCATAAGCTCCCTGCGAGTCCTCCCCCTCTGCGTCTTCTTCCCCTTTCTCTTCTTCCTCCCGAGCGACTTCGCAGTCCCTTCTCAGAACCCTAACAAGACGAAGAACAACAGCCCGGACGAACACCGCCGGAGAAGATCAGCCTTCCCCTCAAGAGCGCCTCCGACGCTTCATGGAGCCGCGCGCTTGCGCTTGATCTTGTCGTTGTCCCAATGCGGCTGTGATTAAGGTACTGATCGGGGGCTAACTATTGAATTACAGCTTGTCTCGGGTTCGGTTTTGAGCCTCTATCGCCGTACGCGGTTTTTCCGCTGTGATTGACGGCGATAGGATTGATTGGAGCGATTTCTTGGTTTGGTTTCTCTGGCATGCCACTTCACCATGCAACACGCCAAAGGAATCATATTCGGCGGTTGGTGGTCTGACACACCAGGTTTCGGAAACACATGGCTATGTTTAGTTGGTTGCGGCGGGGATGATGTGGAGTGTCGCTGACAGTAGTCTAAGATGATGTACTGATAGTATGGATGATTGGTTACGGATGAAATGGCCGTTGGAAGTGAATTCGTAGTTTTCATGAAGTGCATGAGTGTGTTTTGATTCGAACAGTCTCTTCCACGAGGGGCCTTTCGTGGGTGGCTCAATCAATTGTCATTTGCGAAATGCACTATTTATGCAATTTTAGCTTGCTGTTATGTCGAGGATATGGATGTGAATGAGAAATTGCTCGTGTCATGCTGGTTATATATCGGCAGGCAGGGTCTGTGGTTCATTAATTAGTCTGCCTTCATTTTTTATATGGGTTTAGATGCTGTGGAGAAAATTATAAGATGCTTTTGCTACAGCTCGATCCCAAGTGAATTTGTAGTTTTGGTGAATTATTTAAGAAACTGTTTTCTTTTGGACCATTCGTGGCTTATTGACAGCTCGATAGATTGTTTCTGCAAAGGAGAGGTGAATGAGAAATTGCTAGTGCATTTGCTGGTAATGTATGTGCAGACAGGGTCTATGCCAACAGACCCCGTCTGTACATATATTTGCTAGTGCATCTTCCTGCGTTCATCTTTTATATGAGTATAGATGCCGCGTAGAAAATATAAGATGCTCTTGCTACAGCTCGATCCCATCTACAAAACAAGGAACAGGTTCCATCTAGAAAACTATCATATACTGTGGAAAATTGCTAGATACATTCATAACACATGATTGGAAACGATTTTCTGGGCATATGAGTGAATGCGGTCCTTATTCTGCTATGTTTTGCATATCGCATCATACGTGTAACTTTTAATAATAGATGGATAGCTGGTTTGGGGTTGTTTTCTATCGGCTGTGGATTGGATATATATGGGCAGACAGAGTCTGTGGGTCATTAAATAGTCTGCTTTCATTGTTTGTATGGGTGTAGAAGCTATGGTGAAAATATAAGCTCTTGCTACAGCTCAATCTCCAGCGAATTTGTAGTTTCAGTGAAGTGCATGCGTGTGTTTTGATTCAAGATCTGTTTTCTTTGTGATTATTCGTGGCTTATTGACAGCTTGATTGATTGTTTCTTGCAAAGCGTGCATTTGCTGGTAATATATGGGCAGGCAGAGTCTGTGGGTCATTATATAGACTGCCTTCATCTTTTATATGAGTGTAGATGATGTGAGAGAAAATATAAGATGCTCTTGCTACAGCTTGATCACATGTACTAAACAAGGAAGAGGTTCCACCTAAAAACTGTCATATACTGTTGAAAATCGCTAGATACATTCATACCACATGATTGAAAACAATTTGTTGGGCCTATGAGTGAATGCCGTCCTTATTCCCCTATGGTTTGCATATCACATCATATCTGTAAATTTAGTAATAGATGGATAGCAGGTTTAGGGCGGTTTTCCATCGGCAGTGGATTGGATACTATATAGAGTACATTCTTTATATTTTGTTCCTTCTCTTTTATACTTGACAAATTATTACTAGTATGTTGCCTGAGTGGGGAGGAGTATATTATACTTAGAAGCATGATCTTATGCATCATTAGGGTTGATATGCTTGTGTAATGTGTTTTAGAGAGAGATTCGTCTTTTTATGCGTTAATGTAACTCAGGATCCACAGAAGAGACACCTAAAAGGGTAATACTGAGACCAAGGGTAAAAGCTTTGCAAACTGCCTTTTGCTAGCCAGCATGGGATTAAATAAATCTATTGAGACTTTCATTGAATTGGTATTGTACTGAGGTACTTCAGGCTTTCTAGTCTGCTCTTGGCATTTTGGTTGGAATATCGAGTTAAGTAAAATAATTTAAGTTTGACCTTTTCTCTATTATCTCTATTAGAAAAAATGTTCCACGGTAAATTTAGGTTTTCAATGTTCATGTATTTTCCCCTCCCTTTCAGGCTATAAGATGTCTTAATGTGATGGAGGGAAGTATCTAAAGTACATGGGTTGATATCACGGCCAAATTTAGCATTTGCCTATGTATTCAAAACAACCCACCCAGGGGGATACATCTGTTCTTGGGCCAGTTCGTACAAGTGATAGGCTCAAGAGAAGACCTAAGATTTATGGCCGCACCTACCTTTACTATGGTCCGTCCCTTTTACGCACCACGAAGAGCAAGACTAAGACAAGGACCGCAGCTTCCCAAATTGCGAAAATATTTCGTCCAGGTTCTCGACCTCAAAGAAACGAAAATACAAGTGTAAGTGCTAAACAAATTTGCCTCTTGCGTTGTACATATTGGTCATTTTTTTTTGCTGGATATTATACATATTGATTTAACTGTTTGTCAATTTGATGCACTATATTATCATATATTTATCTAGCTGTTGATTACCAATTTCTGAACCACTGATTAAATATGCATATTACCATTTGAAGCTTTAATTATGTGGATCGTTTTATTTCATTACAGTTTTCCATCTGTAGCTAGATCGTACCATCTATGCTCTCTTCTTTGCTTTTAGGCATCACAAATCTAAATGTTTAATGTCTATTACTAGTCGATGGCAACCAACCTTCGGCGATCTTCCCGCAGAAGGATTCGGGTAAAATATGCGGGTTATACAAGTAGCTCAGAAGGGGGAGATGGAGACATAATGGTGAGACTCTTTGTTCTCCCATACATATCAATTTTTGGATCTTTTAGGAAGATGTACTAGTTTGACTTGATTGGAGGTTAAAGTGCAGTTGAACTGATAATATTTTTGTGCGGTCTGGTGCTTTGAAAATTTTCTATCCAGATAAAACTCAGACCTTCGAGAGAGAGAACCCGTAACAACAGTCTCGATGAGTTATCAACTCCTAAGCGCAGGAAGCTTATGGAGTCAAGATCAGTGCCCCGTCGTGAAGGGTTGCGGCCTCGGCATTCCAGCAGCATTGCAAGGGGACAACCAAATTTACATTCTGATGATGAGGATGCTGATGAACAAGGTACGTCTGATGACAAGGCTGGCCAAGATGAAACTGAAAATGGCAATGGGGGTGATGATGCTCAGAATGACGGTGAGGATGATCTTAAGGCTGAAGATGACGGTGAAGATGAAGGAGAAGAGGATGGTGATGATGAGGAGGGTGAAGATGAACAGGAGGGTCGGAGGCGGTATGATCTTCGTAATCGTGCAGAGGTCCGCAGACTTTCTATGGATACAGGGAAGCAACGAGTGAGGTCTCCTAGGAGGGTTTTGCATCAAGGGATGGGAAACAAGGTCAGCAGAGATGTAAGAAAGGGTGGGTCTCGAGTCCATAAGCGTCATCGCATAGGCAGGAATGAAGATTCTGATGATTCTCTCCTTGTGGATGAGCTAGATCAAGGGCCTGCCATCCCTTGGGGCCGAAGTGGAGGCAGGTCTGGACCGCCTTGGCTCCTAGGGGGACTAGATATGCATGGTTCTGCTGCATGGGGATTGAATATTGCTGCTTCAGGTTGGGGCCACCAGGCTGATGGTTTTGCTACCTTGAGTTCTGGCATTCAAACTGCTGGTCCTAGCTCTAAGGGTGGGGCAGATATTCAACCTTTACAGGTTGACGACAACATAAGTTTTGATGATATTGGTGGCCTCTCCGAGTATATTGATGCTTTGAAGGAAATGGTCTTTTTCCCCTTATTATATCCAGATTTTTTTGCCAGTTATCACATCACTCCACCTCGGGGAGTGTTGTTGTGTGGTCCCCCAGGCACAGGGAAAACATTGATAGCGAGAGCATTAGCCTGTGCTGCTTCAAAGGCTGGCCAGAAAGTCAGCTTTTACATGCGGAAGGGTGCTGATGTGCTCAGTAAATGGGTTGGTGAGGCTGAGAGACAATTGAAGCTACTTTTTGAGGAAGCACAAAGGAATCAGCCTTCCATCATTTTCTTCGATGAGATAGATGGTCTTGCTCCAGTTCGTAGTAGTAAACAGGAGCAAATTCATAATTCCATTGTGTCTACTCTGCTTGCCCTGATGGATGGTCTCGATTCTCGTGGGCAAGTTGTTCTAATAGGAGCCACCAATCGGATTGATGCCATTGATGGAGCATTGCGTCGCCCTGGTAGATTTGATCGTGAATTTAACTTTCCTCTGCCTGGATGTGAGGCACGTGCAGAAATTTTGGACATACACTCTCGTAAGTGGAAGATGCCCCCTTCCAAGGAGCTGAGACTAGAACTCGCAGCAAGCTGTGTCGGATACTGTGGTGCTGATTTGAAGGCTTTATGTACAGAGGCTGCTATACGTGCCTTTCGTGAAAGATATCCTCAGGTTTACACCAGCGATGACAAGTTCCTGATCGTTGTGGATTCAGTTAAGGTAGAAAAATATCACTTTGTTGAAGCCATGTCCACTATTACTCCTGCTGCTCATAGGGGCTCCATTGTGCACTCTCGGCCGTTATCTTCAGTTGTGGTACCATGTCTGAAGAGACATCTTGAAAAAGTCATGACTTCCATATCTGACATATTTCCTCCACTGTCAGCTCCGTCTGAGTTGACCCAGCTTTCCATGCTCTCTTATGGTTCATCATTCTCTCTGGTGTATAGACCTCGGCTACTGCTGTATGGTAGCGAAGGTGTTGGTTTGGTAATCTTCTTGGGACTTCTTGGTATTAATAGATTGGTCGCTTATAGTCTTAAGCTGAGTATACTAAAGAATTTTGATATGCAGGATCATCTTGGGCCTGCAGTTTTGCATGAGCTGGAGAAATTTCCTGTCTATTCTCTTGGACTACCATCGCTTCTATCAGATCCAAGTGCCAAGACCCCTGAGGAGGCATTGGTTCACATATTTGGTGAAGCAAGAAGAACAACTCCATCAGTTCTCTACTTACCTCAGTTCCATCTTTGGTGGGAAACTGTAAGTGCCTAAATGTCTTTAGTTTTACATGGTTGATGCTAAACTGCGTGATTATATTTGGACATTCTTTGTTGTTTATTTATCAATAAAGACAATCGGGTATCTGCTTTTGCATCACAAGCTTAACAAATTTATTATGTAGGCACATGAACAACTCAGGGCTGTCCTGATTACCCTGTTGGAGGAATTGCCGTCTGATTTGCCGATATTATTGCTAGGAGTCTCACAAGCTGCACCAAATGAGGTGGATACAGATGGTACTTTGATATTCCCTCCATGCAGCATGTAAGTTATATTTGTTTAGACTCCTTGGAGCCCTCTATTCTCTCTGGTGCCTTATGGCTAGGGTGTAAGATTTAGCATTAACTGATGCAATTTTGTGGAATAATTTCTGTAACTGATAAATGTACTCTCTCGCCCTAGTGTGCATGGACGTCTGAAAGCAAGCAGTTTTTGAACATCTGTCCTGCTGCTAACCCTGGATTATGGGTTTTGATGCATGAAATTGCAATATTTGAGGGATATGTGATGTGGAGAAGTAGCATTTCTAAAATTTGAATTTAGTCTTTTCACTAATTAATTAGTAGTGGAAGTTAGCTTGTGGATTCATATACTATCAATCCTCGTCTAGTTCTTGGCCCTGTTTCTTTTGGTGCCTCAATTCTTGATGGGTTAGATTTATGAAATTCTTCAGGATTCTTTTGTCGCCTCGATTCTTGAATTCTACTTTGCTCAGTCAACCTTGGCAAAGATCCTTAATGCCAGTTGGTAGCATCACCCGGAACATATTTAGTGTCATCTGCCATATTTTGAATTGTTATCAAGCTGAGTATATCTTATCTAAAGTTTTGCATACAGTTGGGTTTACTTTTGTCTGCTCTGCCTTGTCAGCTATCAAGTGGGCACTCCATCCACTGAAGACAGGGAATTATTTTTTGACCACCTCATTGGAGCTGCCTTGTCAGTTTCTTCAGAGGTCAAGAAGAAAGATTCCTCGTCATCTGTCTGTGTTACTGAACTCCCAAAAGCACCAAAAGTAGCAGCTGGCCCTAAGGCTTCTGAGTTGAAAGCCAAGTTTGAATCTGAGCAGCACGCCCTTCGGCGATTGCGGATGTGCCTGAGAGATGTTTGCAACCGGTAAGGAAAATATTGGCTTGCTTTTTATTCCCTTAAAGATTGAAGTACCACTTATATGTTTCTAATTACTCTTGTCACTGTATTTAAATGGACACGTTGACCTTTGTGCAAATGTGAATTAGCTGGCTTTCTCTATTTACAGGTTTAGCCTATTCATTCTAATGCGTCTGTTGCTAGAAGATAGCACTTGGGCTGTTAAAAAAAAAAAGAAGAAAATATCTAGCTCTAAATACTGAAAGATAATATTCAGATCCTGGAGGAGTAGAACTTATATCTCATATGAAGAGAAGAGCAAGTCCTTGTGTCTGATTGGATTTATGCTGCTTCTTTATCAGCACAATAGGAAATTGGCTCTTTAGCTTCATGTTAACATGGTGTCATAGCACCTTTAGGGCCCAAATAGTGCTAGGAAATTTCCCCATGAAATTGAGAAATTTTGCTGAAGTTAAGAGATTTTATGAATTAAATTTTATGAAATTGAGAAATTTCATTTTTACAGTAGCTGAAAATGGATTAAATTTTCAGGGAATTTTTTTTCTTTAGTTATCTTATTACATCATCTAGAAAAGCACTTCTCTTGGACATATTTCTATAATATTTAATACCTGTTTAACTGAAAATTTGAATTTTCCTTTTTAAATATATTTTGCATAAGTTTTTCTTTTTTGTTTTGTTCCTTAGTCTTTCGTTCTGGCAGATTCCTCAAAGTTGACCACGTATTAGTTTTATTATTTTTATGCGTTTATTAACAAATATAATTAATTTATTCCTTTGCAGATTAGGAAATGTATCCCCTGATTTTTTAAGTTCGAAGAAAAATAATTTTGCCTGCTTGAATTTGGTTTACACATCCTGTTATCTTCTTTGGACAGGTGAAGAGATGGAGAAGAAAAATTAATTCTCCATAAGTAAACAGGACCTTAACTATTCCCACATCTTTTATTTGGGACACACTTTTCTTGATGTGACTCTATATTGCAGGATTTTATATGACAAACGGTTTAGGGATTTCCATTATCCGGTCATGGATGAGGATGCTCCAAATTATCGGTCAATAATCCAGAATCCAATGGACATGTCTACTCTTTTGCAACGTGTTGATTCTGGCCAGTTCATTACATGTTCAGCATTCCTACAGGACATTGATCTAATAGTGGCAAATGCGAAGGTGTGTATTTAGTACGGTTTCCCTATTAGATATTATGACTTCGGAATTAATTAGATACTTTTCTAATGACAAGTCCATGGCTGGAACTCTCTTATTAATGGGAGCACTCGAGTCCATAACAGAGAAAAGCCAGTTTTCTAGGAAATAATGGAATCATACTGTTCCATTTACTAGGAATAGTGTGCCACTACAATAACACCTAGGAATAGTTTTGTTTACATTTGCTAGCTGTATAACATAGAATAGACAATAACATTTTAATCAATATAAGGGTTCAATTGTATTTATACTAGAACAATAGGATGCAAAGGCAAATCAAAATGATATGTTAGAGCAACCTAGTCAATAGGATGACAGGGTCGAACTAATCTTGAAAAAGCTGAAATATCGTAAAATCACTGTTGGTACGAAGGCTAGAAACTCATGCATCTATCTGCAAAAATACAAAAGTATTGACAAACGTCTGTCTTGAAAAGTAGGTTTATTTCTTTCCCTCAATTTCAGCAAAAGAAAAATATATAAATGGATTTTGATCTTGGTAGAAAGCAATAGGACCTAATCTATCGTGATTTTAATTCCTGCAAAGATATCAAGGCTGTTTAAGAATAGACAATAACAACTGCACCTATTCTCAGGAGTTTTTAATTGGATTGAGAGTTGAGTTGAGTTGAGTTTTGATTTTAATTGGTTTGTAATGATTGTATTGTTGAATTATGAGAAAAAGTGTGAAAAAATAATAAATAATTGAGAGAAAATAATGATTAAGTAATAATTGTGGTGTTGAATTGTGAAAAAGTAATGAATAGTTGAGAGAATTTAATATTAAAAATTGAATTGAATAGTTAAAATATTTAAAAAATAAAAAAAAGTAATGATTGTGATGTTGAATTGAAGATAAGTGGAGTTGAGTTGAGTTGAGTTGAAAATTGTTGCGAATCCAAACACACTCTAAATGAGTTGGGTCGTGTGTCAAAATTAGCACATGTATGGCAGGGGGTTGGTTATTATCCAGTGATGTGTGACGGTGTCATTGACGATCGTACCACCGTTATATTTATCCCAAAAATGTTAAAAAAAAAAATCCCACCTTTATATAACCAGTTTTAGCTTTTAGGAAAATTGATGCCACTTGACACGGCGCAGATTGGTTTTGTCTCGACAACCCTAATACTGTCTATTTATCTGGTCTCTCTGTCCCTGTTCTGTATTGTTCCTGGTCTCTCGTGTAGTTAATGCCCCTTTTGCACGAAACTATTCCAATTGAGGTCTGCAACGATGTCTATGAATTCTGCTCATATGCTTGTGACATACGTCTTACAACTTTTCTACTGCAGCTTGTTTAATTTTGTTTTCATTTTCCACTCAGGCATACAACGGGGATGACTACAATGGAACTAGGATCGTCAGTAGAGCTCACGAGCTTCGAGATTCAGTGCGTATCCTTTCGCTTTTGAGTTCCCTTATCTAAGTCTATCGTGAAAACTGATACGTAATTGATTTCTTTCAGGTTCATGGTATGATATCACAGATGGACCCAGCCCTATTAACCTTCTGTGACAAGATTGCTGCTCAAGGGGGCCCGCTGCAGCTTCCTGACGATTTAGCAGCATCAACCTTCCCATCTATTCCAGTTGTGCAGCTCGGGACAGTTACAAGGGCAAGTGCCCGGCTTCGTAATGTCCAGCCTCAGTTGAATCTAGATCAGAGCAACGATGTCCTGAAACGTCCAAAGAAAAATGCTGATTTTGCATATGGAGGTATGAATCTGAAAAAGAATGATCAATTTGCTCTCCCCTCTCTCTCTCTCATGTTGAGAATTAGAATGACTGCACCCGTTGGAAATAGAATTTGACGAATGAATCGAAAAATTGAGGGCCAAGACTCCCTCAAGCTCGTTCCTGAGGTAAAATTAACCTGGGGGGCAATTATAGTATCTTTGAAAGAAAGGTCTTTTGTGTTCCATGCGCAGTATTTTACCCCTCACATGCAGAAGGTCACTAATCAGGCTATCCATCTTATGGATTTAAGGTTCAACAGCAGATGATAACTTAAGGACCCAAGATTCGTTAACCCCGAAGCCTCCCAATGAAGAAGAGGTGAATGATGCACTGAATACTGAGAGGCAAGAGCCATCCCCCGCTGAGAGCAACCCTGAAGAACCTCCCGAAGGAGGAACTCCTGATTGCGCTGATGGTGGCAGAAACTCCCCACATGCCTCCGTGATGGATATTGATGTGTCAGGCCAAGTGGAGTCCATAAAGCGGCTCTTTGTGGAGCGTACGGACAACTATGTTATCCCTCAGCTCGAGAGGCTCTATACGAGGGTCATCAAGGGCGTGTTTGAGACCAGGAAGGAAGGGAAAGATGATCTTAAGCAAAGAATTTTGAGTTTTTTGTCTAAGTTTGCCGAGGATGAGGCAAGTTTTTGATCCCAACAGTTTCTTCTCCTTGTCCTCATCCCTCTATGAGAGAGACAAAAAGAAGAAAAGATAGGAAAAAAAAAAGAATGGATAGGTAAGATTGGTTGTACAGTCGGGATTTTTCTTTTTTCAAGTCTGAGTAACTCTTTTTCGAGTGAAGATGAGCCTCTTCTCTCTCAACATGCGGTTGTATATGTTTTATAATGAAGATTATGCCTAAATATTTGGAAAGTGGCTCGCGGATGCCAGATGCTGGATGCCATCGTCTACTGCTGTCAGTTGGGGTCAGGTGAATCTCTGAGGCTACATCTCATAGGGCCAGATCTTGGCCTCAATGGGAGGCTTTTCCCCAGCCTTGATAGGCAGCATAGATGTTGGCTACGTGGTTCTGGTTTTCAGCCCCCTGTCACTGTTGCCAGCACAGGATGAGCTCATTGCCGTCATTAATGCCGTTGACAGGTTATGGTTCAGAAATTCATAGAGGGAATTTGCTAAATTAGGCCATAATGAGAGATGTTACATCTTGCTGTGGTCCGCATCCTTCTATTTCTGGCAGGATGCTGCAAGCATGTAACCAATTCTCATACCACCACTGCTTCCACCATGATGAACCCCATGCAAATAGCTCAAGGTCAGGGCAACTGGTTGCCCCCACTGCCTCCACCATGATGAACCCCATGCAATTATGCAAGGACCAGTTCTCATACCACCACTGCTTCCGCCGTGAGCCCCCTTCACATTGTGCAAGATCAATAACCACTACGGTGAGGCCAGGACCTGGCATAGATCGTAGTTCTGAATATCCAACCAAGGTCCGGTACAGATTCAAATTACACTAATGCAAAGCTTTACGTAAGTTACAAGGTTTCAACCAGTAAAAAAAAAAAAAAGCTTTATCTAAGTTGCAAATTGAGTATAGAAAACCCCACAATTATCAGCTTCTAGAATAAATTGATGGGGCGGAGCCTACACCCTAGATTGAAAACTTTCGTATCTGGAACTCTCAATCTTCAGTAAAGAACAGACTAGTCTCTGAAGGTCGAAATCGACAGCAGAGACCAGAGGAGAACAACATACGGTACGAGCTCGTTAAGGCAGCTGACTCTTCCTCCATGCCCAATAATTAGCTCTCATGGGGTCCTCCTGCCCCAGAATCGAACAAATAAATTTCGCTATACCAGAATCAGAACCTGTTGAATCGGAATCTGAAATCCCCATCCCATTTACAGCATCCATCACTTCTTGGCTTGGATTATATCCATGGCACAGGAGATCCAGCAGCGTACTTAGAGCAAACACACAATGTCTCTTGGCTTTGAGGATGTCCAGACAAATTGAAGAGACCCGAGGATCATTCACCCAAGCTGCAGTGTCATTCTTGTAAAGACCATGGAGGTATCTCCATGGGCTCTCGTTCTCAGGAAAGCTCTTGATGGATTCAACTGCGTACGCAACTTCAGAGTCTCTCGTTGCTTTCAGGCCTCCTAAGAGAGGAGATCTTGTAATGACGAAATATCTCTGTTAAGAAGATGAATTGTAGTACTGAGTTGAGAACAAGTGCATTTGAACGTGAAATCGATAGTAAAGCAAAACTTTTATGTTTGAGGTTTCATAAGCGAGTAAGGTCGCAGGCCAGTCACTAAATTTAGCCAGCATTAATGAAGAGAACATCTTTATCGATAGAGACAAGTGTTAAAATAATTATAGAATTACCTGGTTCCAAGCAGAATTGTTGAAAATGTCTTCCTCGAGGAGCTGCTGACAATAATCGAGCTCATCGTCCCACCCTCCCAGATTTTGAAGAACCCACTGCGCATGTATTCACTAAAAACTGAGAGCAGTTGCACAGAGATTCTCTTTTTCTGGGTTAAAAGCAGAGGGATAGAGACGAAGAAGCTATTTTGGGCTGACAAAATGCTTAGACAGTGGAGTGAGTAGGCAATAACTAACAGACCTGCCTATGGGACCAGGCATGATAGTTCTTAGCATCCATGCAGAAAATCTTCCTCGTGAATTTAAGTTCCCTATCTGCAGCATCAGGTCCAAGTTTCTCTGCAACCCACCGCCTGTGATGCCTGCACAAAATTTCTCATCAAATTAAAGTTCAATGGCAGTGGCATGTCATCCGTCGAAAGCGTCTCACTTTCTCTTCAGAATAAGCTCCATTGCTTGCAAGCAACAATATAAATTTTCGACTGCACATCTACAGATATTTAAAAAGCCACGAGGTCAAGGAATTAATCCACATTCATGTGTGAACCTGCTTATATGGAATTCAGTGCTTGTCCATAGGATCTTAACTTAAAAACTGTTAACCAAAACAAGAATAGCAGAATCAGTAATTGAAATTATACAAATGCGCTTCGAATCATGAAGTGAACATTGGGGCCAGCCATGTAGAGAGGCATTAATAAATGTTTGAGGGTTCACGCAGAGGTGATAGAAATCACCGACCTAAACCTCAAGACCATCCTTAAATAACTAAACCTATGGTCGAAGTAAAGCCAGATTCGAAGCAAACCAATGACCTTCAACGCGACTCCGCAACTACGATATTATAACTTTGAACCAAGAAATCAAATTATAATCCTCATATAATATGTTCAGAGTCCAACAGGTAATATGAGCTCGGATAGTTCCACTTACCACAACTGGTAATTTTTGGCGTTACCCTTGGCAATCTGCTCAGTGAAATCCAGTTCATGGTGCAAATCAGAGCCGAGAGCCTCGAGAACTCGACGCCTAAATTGCCAAACCTAGAGGGGAAGACGAAAGCTCCGTAAGCCTCGATTTGTTCATAAGGCAACTGCCAGTTTCCTTTTTGCAAATTAGAGATCAGAGAGTAAGAAGTTCCGACATCATCACGGAAGATAATTTATAAAACACTTGTCTGGCCCTTTAGACGACTTTCCCTACCCAAGTAGACGCGACAAAGAACCAAACAAGGTTGTACCACAGGGATTGAAGCCCTGCGCGCGAATTTGCTCCCTGAAAGGCAAAAGCAAATGGAAGAACCCATACAGATGATCCATTAGGGCCAATGGAACATCAATTTTACACACGAAAGCTTCAATCTTTCTCAACGTATCTCATCAAAAGACGTTCCTTGAGATGGAAAGATAGGATTTTGCTACTCAATCTACAGCACTACGAAAACCACAGATTCGATCGGGGGGGTCTGTGATCGACCGAGAGATCGCATTACAGTGTAATTCCCGGCGTTGAAGGAGATGGCGAGAGAGGTGAGGGCGAGGGACCGAGGGGAGAGCTCGTTGGCTCTGAAGACGGCCCGGAAGTAGTCCATCGTCTCCCGGAAGTCATCCTTGTAGGCAATGGTCACCACCGGGTTGGGGCCGTCATCTTGGGGCAGCGGCGCCACGTCCGCCCACTCCGGCCGCGCCCTGAGCGGGAGCCACACCGCCGGGTCTTCCTCCCCTTCCGACGATGACATCTCTCCCGAGCTCAGTCACTGGTCGGTTCCTTCTCGACTCGGTTCACTTCGACTGTCGAGATCACAGAATCTCCAAAATTTATTAATTACAAAAGGATAAATTAAAAAAGAGCAAAAGTTTATGAAAATTTAATTATACTACCCAAGCTTTAGGTTGATGTTAACTTTCACTCCCCAAACTTTCAATTGGTAAAGCACTCACTCCCCGAACTCCCCCTCATCAATAAAATGTAATATATTATAGCACGTGAAATGCGGCTTATGTGTAAAAGGACCATATACAAAAAATCACTTAATTAGTTAGATCTATAAACATTTTGTTGCGTTTAGTTATACAATATGATTAGACCATAAAATTCAACTCACAATAAACATCATAATCACCATTCAGCTTGATATAATATATATATATATATATATGTCATCATTCTTGACGAGGAAAGGAAGAGAAAAGAAAAAGGACTTTAGGTTGTCGAAAGAAGGGAGAGAAAATCTTTCTTGATCCGAGAAGAGGATGGGAGACATAATTTATTAATAGAGAACAAAGGAGCTCAAGCTCGTCAAAGGAGATTGAGAAGAAAAATAGAGATTGAGGAGAGGGTAGGAATAAAATGGAGGATTTTAAGATACACTATGATGAGATAACTTAGTATAACGTTCATCAAAAAAAAAAATAACTCATTAAACGGTTATTTATCACTCAAGAGTTCAATAAGGAACTATAATATCTTTTATGTGGCATTTGATTTGCTAGATAAGTCACGTGCTAAGAAACCATTTAATTTGTTTTCAAATATCTCAATTATCATTTAATAAATATAAGTGTTACAGTAAAATAGCATGTCATATTTTGTCAAGAAATAAGTTACTTTACTACCCTTTATAAAAAAAAACTGATGATTTCTAATGCATTTTTCAGATCATTTTCATGAAAATTATCCTGATCAAGGGCACATGATGTGAACTGAACTGCATAGTTAGAGATGGTTTAAATCGAACCCAAAGCTCCTATTAGAGTTTTTACATGAATAGTTATGCGGTCAGATCTTAAATGATATGAACTCTGGTGGAGAGTATGTAATATTGTAGAGCCAATTTATCAAGTCAAACTCACTCCTTGAGGTTGGCGCAGACCAAATCACTGGCCCGTTCGGCTGCCTCCAGCGACTCGATCGGCTCGGGCCACCTCGCCCGAGACTTGAGAACGAGGTCGCCGTGGATGGGCTAATCTGAAAAGGGTGAACAAGTTCTGTGGTAAACTATCGGTTTCCTACAAAAGTGAGATGCCGAAAATGAGAAATGGGCTCCTTCGTGCAAGGAAGAATCAGCAGACAGCAATGGCCGAGTCGTCAACTCCTCCAATGGCCGAGTCAGGCCGCTGAGTCCCTCCGCTTGCCCTAACTCGGCCCCGCTCTGCTCGTCGAGCTGCTGAAGGTTTCTTGCTTGCTCTGAAATCCACAGCAACCGGGGGAGAAGGAAGCTGAAGGAGGAGAAGCCATGACGGTCGCCGCGGGAATTGGGTACTCTCTGATAGCTCTGGGGCCGTCTCTCTCCCTGTTCGTCTCCGTCATCTCCAAGAAACCCTTCCTCATCCTCACTGTGCTCTCCAGGTGATTCCCTCTTCCCCTCACTCACTCAAAGCATTCGATTTTACGGGGAAATGAAGCAACAAATTGGGTTTTCTAGTTGAAGGGGCCGCGCGTGAACTTCTTCATCAGTTAGAAATTGAGTTTCTGCTTCAGTATGCGTGCAATTGAGCAACATGGGGATGAATTCACCAACTGTATCTCGAGAATTTTGCTTATGAACTGTGTGGAAGATGCATTGGCATTCAATATATTCTCTCCCCTTTTATGATTGTTGGCTTAGAGCAAGAAGCTTGAACTTCTTTTACTGAGGAGATCGAGATCACATTGGTTTGAAATTCAAGATACTTAGGTGTTTTCGTTCTCGATGGATGCAGTACGCTCCTGTGGCTGATAAGTCTGATTGTGATGTCGGGATTGTGGAGGGCCTTTCTTCCTATAAGTTCGAGCGCTTGGTGGCCATACGCCATTCTTATAATCACGTCAGTCGGGTTTCAAGAAGGTCTTCGGGTCTTTTTCTGGAGAATCTACAAGTGAGGCTTCTTCCCTTATCTTAATACTACGATTAAGAATAAGAAATGACTTGGCAGCACAAAATTATGTCCGTTTTATGGCATCGGGCTTTACCTCTTAACTCCAAGTTCCATTCCCTTTAGTATGTTCTTGATTATAAACTCACTGTTAAGATGTACATGATCCTATCGAAAAGCTTGTCCTGTATGCTCTCACATGTGAAGTCTCAACTCATGTACTATTGCATCTGTTTGCTTAATATATTGCGAGAAGTTGGATATAAAAAATTTTCAACAACCTTTTGATGCATCAAGCTCTCTCTTCGTCTGATTATCTAGGAAGTTGGAAGATATTTTGGATGCTTTTGCTGATAGAGTCTCAAAACCTCGCCTTTTCCTTACTGATAAGATGCAAATCGCATTAGGTAAGCTCTGGAGTTATTTTTGCCTCAGTTGAACTTATCTTGCACTGGGTCTTTTATCAAAATGGGATGCTAATTAATGCTTTTCCAAATGAGACTGGTGTAGTCAAGAGTTCTTTTTGGATGCTAACTTATTTTTGTACTACACCTCATAGTGAGCTCAATTAGATACATTTTTGGCCAAATACTTCAATGTGACTTCAACTTTTGAGCGTAACTTCGTCTCCGGTAGTGGAAGGCAGAGGAAGCTGCACTCTCTCAACTGAAAATGCAGAAACTTGCAGTAGACTAGCTGCTGTCTTCTCTTTACTTCCTGAACATAAAACTCGTGTGTCGTCAATGATTTTGAAAATGAAGAAAAATAAGAACTTATCTCCCTTTATTTATTCTCCAAAATGGTATTCCATTCACCTCTCTGCAACTAGACTCCATAAGTCGCCTTGCTAAATCCAGACACAATTTGAAAGCCACAGCGACTCAAAACTTGCTCTTCTGTCAATGGAAAAGATTACTTTAATTTGAACCATTAGTTATCCTATTTCTTTATTTTTTGCTAGGGTCTTACAATTCTATAAATTGCATGTAGCTGGCGGTTTAGGTCATGGTGTCGCACATGTTGTATTCTTTTGTTTGAGCCTCTTAACTCCAGCATTTGGCCCTGCTACATTTTACATTGAGAAGTGCTCAAAGATGCCATTTTTCCTTGTTTCAGGTGAGCTTAAGATCTCTCTCAGGTTCTTGAACATCTATTTGCTATTGCAAGCTTTTAATACCATGAGTTATGTTTAGCTGTCCGTGTTTGTGTTTTTTGGATACTTTTAAGAATTTAAGAAGAAATAAAAACAGAAAAAGAAGGCTGCTAGGTTTTCTTTGTAGTTATTTTTCAGCTAAGATACATATTATCAAATGAAATTAAGGAAAAAGTATGAAAGAGAACTCAGCATCATTAGTTTCTGCTTGTTGAACTCTCTCAATTTTCCTCTCTTTTTTCCCCCCTCCCTGTTGCATTGGCTGCATCAGTCAACTCACATTCTTTTAGAAGATTGTTATTTTTGAGACTTTATGGGGGTAATTGCCTCATAGAATAAACAAGCAGAAAAAGCATGGTATGAGATTTACCAAACATCTTTTCTATGATGGCCTCCTAATGGAGCTAGACTTGGGCCGATCAACACCAACAAGTCCATTGAGTCAGCCAGCGGGACAGTTTTGCCTTGGCTGAACTGGATCAAATTACCCACTTAGCCAATCCTAGGGATTTGCAAAACTTGTCATGGCAGTAGTGATTGACTATGAATATTTGCTCTTATCTCCAGTCATTAATAGATGGCAAATACTTTGATGAGAACTTTCAAGTGTACGTCTTCTCCCTGTAACTGTGGTCTCTGTTTTGCAGCATTGATTGCGCTATCATTCGTCACAATTCATACTTTTTCAATGGTCATTGCCTTTAATGGGTATGCTGAAGGGAACAAAGTCGACCAAATTTTTGTTCCAGTAGTCCATATGGTGGCAGGATTAATGGTAACCTCCGTCTTTAAACCCCTGAATTTACACAGTTACATTCTTAAACATGCATGTTGGGAATGCCAGTGACCGTCCATCTTGTCCCAAGTTTCTATCCATTTTGGTCTGGAAACATCCTAATTATCATCAATACGGGAAATAAATAACTGTGCCAAGTATTTTTTACTTGTAGGAAATTCATGGGCTGAGTATCTTTTATTTCATATCAGAATTATTGCTGAACCTGAATCCCTATTTGAGTTATCCCATTTCATGTTTACATTCCGTAAGTGTTGGACTGTGTTAACATGTTAATTAGTATTGATAGGTCAAGAAGTAATTGATTGAGCAACATAGTGAATTCTTTAATTCTCAAAAAGATGGCAATCTTCACAGCCGAAAATGTCTGTTGATTAGGAATAAGAATCTACTAGGAAAGTCACGAGACATACTAGAATGAGCAAAACCGCTAATGTCTATGGAGACTGCACAATGAACACGTCTCTAAGTGACCCTTCTACTCTATTTACTGTCCTTAGACTCTGGTGAATTTTGCTCATGGAGGCTGCATGATTGGAATTCCTCTTCTTTACTTGATGGCGATGTTGACACTGATGCACTGCGGGAAGATGGTCTGGAGAAGATTGACCGAGAACAGAGGGAGGCAGGAGAGCTCACAGTAAAGAGCAACACGGTTCGTACTAATTTCAGTTAAGTTGTGCAGTTTTACTTGATAGAGAAAACATTGGAGTTATTTAGAGATCGGGAAGGTGATGTACACTAGATGTATGGGTTGGTGAAAATTTAAGGCTTCGGTCTCATGAACTTAATGTTCAATTGTTCTCTAAATCCTTCATTATATATGATCTTATTGATATTTTGACTTCAAGCTTTAATGAGTTCGAATATACAGCGTCAAGCACTGTATAATTTCAAGTCTGGATTTGATTAGTCATCTTCAGAAATTCCAGCCGTGATGAATTTCAAAATCTGGGAATATTCTTGACATTATCAATCCGACAGGTATCAAGGGTGAAGCACCGCAAGAAATTACCGGTCGATGCACCGGGACAGTCTTATCTATTTCTTAATTTTGACGAGCATCTGCACAGATGCTACCGCTCCAAACTAATTCCATGCCCAATCAAATAATCATCAAGACAAATTTTACATAGAATTCTTTCGACTTTCGGGTTTGCAGCAATGGAGCAACACAAAGCAAATGAACCGATTCCCTTAACAGCAGGAAGTTAGAAGGGACAATCCAGAACTGGACGGACTGCATCTGATTGATTGGAGGGTTACTCCATATCTACGAAACTTTAACTGTTAAGAAGCACTGAAGTTGGGGATGCTGCCATCGTCAATCGGGGACCTTGAGCATACCGAAACTCTCTGATTCAGCGGTGATATTACGGAGTCCAAGTACTCATGTCTAAAGTACTAGGAAGATGAAACAGTTTTCAAACATATATATATATCGATCTATTTTCCTCGTGGATTCTGCATAACTAAACATGGAGAAATTGCGCATGACATTGGTTGAGGAATCTTTCTACCGTCGAATACAAAGCGGGAAGATGTACATAGTTTGCCCGATATCTTCAAAATTCTGACGATTTGTTTCTCTAGTGACATGGAAGGTCTGAAGCTGGTGCGACGATTCGTTAACAAAACATATATCTCCAGTAAGCAAGTCGTTTTCCTTTGAAATTGAGGGCACGTCCACTATAATATTGAATCCGAGACTCATATAATGTCACCGCTGTCCTCTTAAACTTGACCTCTTAGGGGCCAATAGAGAAGCCGTTTCTCAATGGTTCCTAGCTCGAGGGACACGTAATGCCGAAAACTCGAGAAGCTAAAGTGCCTAGCTAACTAGAGATCCTGCAATTGATATTGCTATATATAGGATGCCTATTTGTGGGGCAAAGGAATGACATGTCGTCAGAAAGGAGGCTTTCCGCGACTCGGAGCTCTGAAGAAGCCGTTTCACGAATAGATCACCGTAAAGATGTGCACGGGCCAGGGCCAATTCCCGGGGAGCGGCGCAGAGGAAAAATGGAATAGATAATTAGTTTGAGATTTTAGTTTTCTGCCCTGCACCAATGGGTCGTAGGTGTAATATGCCCTGTTTGCACATTTTAGGCTTTTATCTGCATATCTGTAATATGCAACCCACAGAGACCAGTGAGTGAATTCGCCTAACCACCGAAGCCATGAAGATTTTGTAATGGTGAAATGCACCTGACTCAGTCGGCGTACACATTATTTTCCCAGAAAAGGGACTTCTCGGCCGAACATTGATGTCAAAATTAGTTTTCTGCTGGAGGCGAATGCTGATATTGAGATCGACTGGAGTCTAAGTCAGCTAGTGCCTCTGTCATCTATCAAATGTACTTATTTAATTTACTGTTTGGAAGATTAATCACAGGGTGACAACGAGGAAGAGATCGATAAAGATGTCTGTGATGATCACTATTTCATGACTCGTGCGTAGTTAGCTGGCTGGACTGGGAGAAATAGGTGCCCATTGTGTTCGATGAATTGATAATTGTCCTGTCGACGATGAAGAGAGTGGGTTTCATGCAACAATTCGGTTGATATTTCCTCTTGGAAGAAATTATACATGGAATTTCCCATAGGGGAAAGAAAAAAAAAAAAAAAGAGAGAGAATCGGGATGGGATGATTTTGTTAGGAAAATGTTTACGGATATGTTAGGATCATATTAATATGTGATTTCATTACTTTTGAGTATCGATGGGAGTTGAAAGATTGGAGTGTGTTTTTTAATGGCTCGACCGTTTACTGGTTCATTTTACAATGCTGATTTGAGAATATTGCTCACTCTAATCAAATCGATGACCACGATGTGCAAAGATGTAAAAGTGAATTAAATCGACCGATGAGATGAGAATATATAAAAAAAAGGGCAGAATAAAAATCTATTCAGATCAAGTTTAGGAAACAACGAACAATATTACCGTTGTAACAAAATCAAGAAAACATCCGAGGAAATTCGTTTTGTACTTCTGAACCCGAATTACTTACCGTTAATAATCCGCCTTCTTTCCTATTATAAGAAATTCCGAGAACATTTCAAAAAATCCCAAATTACCGCGTAAACTAAGCTTTCAAATCATGCCCTAACGGCTCTCTCTGTTCGTTAATTCACACTCACCACTCACCCTCTGCTGTCTCTGCCTCTGTCTCTAGCGCTGTTTCTTTCTTGCTGTGTTCGCTTGTTTATCGATTCGTGGCGGCGATGGCATCTCTGTGGGAATTGCAGTCGCAGGTGATCCACTCTAGCACCCACTGCAATCTCTTGGACCACTGGGCTAGCACCACCGACCCCTCCGTCGACACCACGTCGACATCCTCTTCCTCCGAGTTGGAGCTGATAGGAGGCTTCGACTTTTATCTCACCAGAAAGCATCATCGGTTCATTGTTCAAGACCACTCTGGCGATGAGATCATTGTTGAAGAGTTCTACGACTTCTACCCGCGCTCCCACCACCGTCACCGTCTCCCAGTCGTACTCCTCCGCAACCCCCACATGCTCGAGTCATTCCTATGCTGTGATCTCGCCGACCTGGGCCTCGACCCCATGCCCGGGCATGATATCACTGGGGCCGTCCTCTCTGACGTCTATGGTGGGCACACGAAGAAGTTCTTCGCCTCAGTAAACCTGGAGATCACTAAGGTCGAGGTGGTTTGGGTTGAACCTGATGACGGCAGTTGGGTGCAGGCCCTCCCCTATGAAGGACTGCACGGGGCATCGAGCACGGCCATCAGCAAGTTGAATGCAGCGAGCTTCGTTGCCGGGGAGACAGCTGGTGATATTGGAACGTGCGTGGTCTGCCTTGAAGATCTTTCGAGGGGTGGCCCTGAATGTAATCGGGTGAGGCTGACGGAGATGCCCTCCAAGCACGTCTTCCACAACTCATGCATACTCCGCTGGCTTGAGACCAACCGTACTTGCCCTTTGTGCCGTCAAGAATTAGAAGACGATGGATGACTCATAATTAGCAGGAGGAGGATATTAGACGATTCATAACTAGGAGAAGGATATTAGTTAGTGCAGCAAAATTAAGAAATTCTTTTGTTCTTTTATTTTTTCTTTTAATAATTGTTGGGCAAAAATTAATTCTTCTGGAGGCTATTATTTCAATGCAATTGTCATTTTGCTATGGTCGATCGTCCAGCTCCCTTCGATTATTCAATAATTGTCTAGCAACCATAATCTTCTGTTAGACATAGCAAATTAACAGGGCAAGAAAGAAAGATTTGCTATTGCTATCAAAAGAGAACTAGTCCAAGGCAATTCTAACTTATATTAGCAGAAAGAAGACACTCTTTTGGGGAATCATCAGAACTAAATGCGACGAGTTCGATATCCAATGAATGCTAAAAGGTCGATTCAAAGGGTATTTCCTCAAATAAAGCACACACTCTTGTACTCAGTAAACCGACAACAACCGTGTAATAGTATGTTTACCTCGCTTTACTAACAAACTGAGGATAGATTCGTTTAACCGGACAGCTGGTGGGACTGCAGGGGTAGTGGTGGTCTTGCTGGTGCCAGATCGGCCGTAGAATAGCATGTGTGGGCACTGCAAAAAATGGCTTGTTAATTCATCACACTTCAGCTGTAGAAGAGCATACGTGAGCACTGGAAGAAACCATTGCGGGGTGAACTGAAACTTCACCTCAGTGGCTTAAAGAAAATTGTGTCCCAAGTCATGAATATTTGCACTCTCCCGCTTTGAGAATATGTATGCAGATTGAGTTGGAGCCTCAGACCACAAATCAATTTAATGTAGGACTAAGCAAAACATAAAAAACCTAACACAAGCTCTAGAGTTTATAACGAAGAGATGGATATAACATGTGTTTATGGAGAAAGAGACCAAAATAGTATTAACGCAAAAAGACAGACTGACAAGATTCAAAAGTCAATAGTAAAATTCTAAACATAGCAAAACAACCCTTTCAGCTGCTATGGAAGTGAGCAATGCAGTTAGAGGCTGAGATCCAACATATTTCTGAGGAATAACAGAATAAAGGTGCCAAACATGCTCCATAAGATAGAACACATAAGAGATCTGCCCTGTCTTAGCTTGCAAAATCACCACCAGAGGCATTTCCAATCATTTATGTCACATTGCTGCAGCAGTTTTGTGTTCTTACTCTTCTTGTTGGCTATCTTAATATGTACCCTTTGGTGGAGCGAGAAGAAATTAAAGTATGATTAACTGCTTTTCAGATGAGAGATGACCAAATGAAATGGTACCATAGCAACTAGAATCCAAACCAAAACATAAATTTGTCCATCGTTTGCCCTTGGCAAATAAATTGTTGCAGTCATCAGTATCAACAATTTCAGATTGCTGATTCGTTTGGATTCCCGCCATGAGGCTGAGGCCAAAAGAAAAGATGAAGCATTTGTCCAGTTGCTTTGATATGGACCACTGCATCCCTAGTGATAACAGCAAAAGGAAGTGACGAATTGGTTTTCCTCTGGATGTTGATGCTGACGCTATCAAATCTGAAAAAGCAGCTTCCTTGGTTGCTTAGGAGCTGACAATCGAGCCTCAGATTCACTAACAAACGCTTGGAACAAGATGAGAAGATGGGAAAGCAGACTGTCAAGCACTTTTTAGTCCAATTCTCCCTCAAACATTCTATAGCACAGTCATCACTTGGCTTGCTGTTTGGGACAAAACTCCCCACGTTCGATAAAGTTTGACTTGGAGGAAATTCAAATATTACCTTAGCTCAAGTGTCTCTCGGCCTCATAAGCTGTCCTGCTTAGATTCCTGCATTGGCTCCTTGCATGGTATGGGGTTTAATTTTTGTGAGCAACTGGTTCTGTATGCAAGTGAATGTGACTTGCTTGTTAATTTCGGATTGTTACAAGAGCAGCTAACTTACCAAATTAAGGAAAAGAATTACATCGATCAGCTCCATTTTTAAAGAGACTTTCTGATGACTTTAAGATATTATAGTTATTGTTTCAAATAACATCACCGCCTACATCAAAGTTCGCCAGCATAAAGAATGTCAGACACCCAGCATGTATCAACTAATGATGTCTTCGGGACTTCACAGGATCTTGTCACATATGCTACTCTGTGCAGACATGACTTGCTATACCAATTGACAAATGATCTCCAAGGCAGTTGACCCCTTGAGATCACTAAACATGAGTTTTCATCTATTTCTTTCTACAGCAGCAACTGTCAATGCGATTTACGATTATATAACTGAAGAGCACCTCTACCTTTTGGCCAACCAATTCAGTAGAGCACACCAAGGACAAATCTACAACTGAACAACTAAGACAAATAAATTGACCCAAAACCATCTAAAGGTTCCAAGAGGAAAGATTACTCTAGGAAATATTTGCCATTCTCCCATGCCATTATTCTCGAAGAGTGTAAATTGTTTACTACGCATGTGATTTTGAAACACTACTGATCATAAAGAAAATGTATCTAACCGCAAAGAACAACAAAGAATTACCACTCTAAACAACAGAAATTCACCACCTGAGCACAAAATCCAAGCAACAGAAAAACATATTTGAACTGAAAATAAAACTCCTCAAGGCGCATAAAGGCATTATTTCAATTGGCGACTCCATAATACACCATCTGAAAGGAAAGGAAAGATCCATGCATTTACCAAGCAATGAAAATTAATGACAATGTTAAGTAAAGGCAAATGCATTTACCAAGTGGAAGATTGTTGCCAATGGATAGACCGAGATTTTTTTTTTCTTTTTTTGGCAATCAGAGAAGTAAATTGTTGAAACAGCAGATGCAGAGCTTCTTGAGTAAATGTTCATTATAGAAGAAATTGGGGAAATCAGCATTCAATCAGAACCCGTAGGACATGCTTCAATGCAATGGCACTCAATGAGATCACTGTTATCAATTTACATGAGCCTCAAACATTAGAGAGAATATCAAATATAATCGGCAACGATGGGAGAAATCTTCGAGCTGCTTCCTTTGCAAGCAGAGGATATCAAAATTCAAGCAAGGGTGTGCATTAACAGTTTCAGTCAGCATGCCGGAGAGGATAAATGGGAGATCGGAGATTCCATCGGCGAGAGCTGAAACGAAGCAGAATTACCTGAGCAGGCAGCTTCCGTGAGGAATTTAGCTTGTCCGCTTCTTGCTCTTCTTCATGGGAACTGTTCGATCGCCATAGCTCTTCTCCCTCCCTCCATCTCTCTCTCTCTCTCGCTCTCTCGCTCTCTCTCAATCTCCGGCACAGCTCTCTCTGATATAAATCCAGACGGAAATGGGATTTTCAGTTCCCGCCAGAACCTTTTTTTGTATTAATTTTTCATTTAGACCCCTATAGTTTTCTTATATTTCGGTTAGCTCACACTGGATTTCTTCAATTTTTATTTACCCCTACTACTTGGTGATCTTTGCAACTCGACCCACTTACATTCTCCGCACGAGCTCCATTAAAAAAAAGATGTGCAAACGTCGTCACTGAAAAAAGAGTTTTAATATAATAAGAGATCGGGCACCATAACCCGAGATATTAGCTTAGCTCCACTCTCTTGTTGCATTAACATGGCCAGAGGCTCTTGCCATGACATTATATACCGTGTTTTGTAAAGAAACTGCCTTCCGATCGCTAATGTATTCTGGATTTGGTTTCTTCATAATCGATATAATATAAAGTTTTATCCCATTCCCTCAGCAGGAAATCCGACTGGCAGAAACCTCCCATGAAAAAAAAAGGAATTGCGTATTCTAATTAATCGCCCGCAAGCAGCCACAAGTCCTCTTAGGCTTTGTCTTTAAACTGATTAGAGATCCAACTTGGTCTGTATTATCCCAGATTCTTTTTCTTAAACGTCCAACTTGATGACATATGTGCCCATATACTTGCATGTTTCCAACACTTAATCGAGTTGCTTCGCTACCTCCGGCAATTTACGGCAAATCCGTACTGATATTGAACCCGCAAACTAAGCGTGGCTCTAATTACTTCGTACGACGCTCGCCCGTAAACCACATATTTCTAATTCTAACACTGATACCCCTCCAGCTAGCTTTCTCCAATCTTCATTTTCATCATTCACTCAGTCAAAGCTATCGCTGAACGTATATGTTTTGTTATTCTTTTAAGTTCTCGCATGTATCCACTTTAATAAGTAGTTTCAATTATGGTTCTAACCATATAAAATTAATACGTCCGCGTGTAATATGGGAACACTTTTAGTATGTTTGGTGCCAACATTTTATGAAACTAAAGGATTACATGATGAGATATCTTTAAAAAATATTTCATCACATAAATTAATATCAAAATAAGTATATTTTGATATATATTTTCTGAAAGGAATTTTCTAAATTTTTATTTATTTAATTTTCGAAATTATGTTAATATATATTTATTTTGATATTAAAAATTCAAAAAATCGAGAAAATTTCATTCAGAAACAGCAGATTATTTGGTCGTATTTCTAAATAACAACAAAAACACGAAGTAGACCCAGCACGGCCATTTTCACTAGTGACAAATTAAAAGCTATACTGATGCTGATGTGTAATTGACTACATTGGAATCGCAACCGTTAAAATAGTTTTAAATGGGAAAGTTTTGAAAGCCATATAAATAAAATAGAAAGAAAGAATATTCGTCAAAAAAAAAAAGAAAGAAAGAAAAAATGAAAGGAAATTAAATGCACTGTGAAGTTTCTGCGGCTGCCCGTTGCCTCATTTGGCCACTTTTAAATCATACACACCGACCAGAGAACTAGAAAGATGTGGCTAGAAATCAGATGTTTGCTTTGTGCCTCAAATGTGTACCACTGGTAGTAGAATTGGTAGATGTACCCAAGTTCGGCCAAAATAATCGGGCGAATTAAACAATTACAAGGGTAATTCTAAGCGATGCGAAGAGAATAGAAGCGCTCGGATACACCAAGTTTTGAGAAATTATTAGGTGAACTCAATTCACCACTTCATCAATGAATTAAACCATGAGCTGACCGACACGTGTACGTCTGGTCTCACCAAATATTTTTAAAAAGCCCCAATTTTTATTCTATTCAAATTTGACCCAAATTCGATTATCTCTTCTCCTCCTCTCAGTCCCTCTCCTTTTCCCCTGCTTTCCTCCTTCACAAAGCCATGTCCTCGCTCCTCCCTTCCAGTCTCCACCTGACCAATGGCAACAAAAGAAAACAAAATGATAAATCAAACTTCGAAAGCTAAAATAGTGCCGTAGGCCACACGACATTTTTCAATTTTCGATAAATTTCATTGATACGATACAAAATGTTATAAAGTGTAAGGATTGAAACTTTTCGGTGAGTACTGATTTTGTGCTCGAGGGTCAAGGATTTGGGATGACTCTCAGGTGCAAGCACTCCGCAGGGAATGAAGATCGTCTCTCCTCCCTAAGCTAAGCCAGTTATTTCCCCCAAAGTCCCAAACCCTAAAACCGCTCCCTCTGTCTTGGCAAGATGATAGGTCGAACTCGAAACCCTTAATTTGCCGAATAAAATAGATATTGGTATATGGATGACGGAGAAGCACGGACGGAAGAAGAAAAGAAAGAAGAGAGAAGCCGGCAAGGGAGATTGCAAAGGTCAAACGTGAGGTCACCGGTGAGAGGGAGAAGCCGGGAACTTGTGAGGAGGAGAGCAGGGAAATGGAGGTGAGAGAGGATTGTAGCCAACCTTGAAAATAATGAATGTGTGGATTTTTTACATTTGGTAGGACCAACTATACACGTGTCAGTCAATTAACGACTTCGTTCATTGATGACGTCGTGAACCAAATTAACCTAATAATTTCTCCCGAGTTTCGGAGGAAGAACCGTTTCTCCCGTGATTAGACAGATTCTTTCATATTCGGCACGGCAGTTCCTGAGTGAAGGAAAGAAATTCTCATTCCGCTTCACAATTTACAGAAAGATGTACAGAAATGCTCATCAGTTGAAGGTTTCATCAAAACAGTTCAGCAGGCCCCACTGAAACCTCTCACGGAGCAAGTGGAAAGTCTCGGTCCAACCGAGGCTCTCTCTCCATCAACAGTGCAGCGGCTAACGGTCTGCAGATAGCCCACCTAAACCCTTACACTCGAGAAGTAAACCTGTGGCCCACTCCATCAAGATGATTTTGGTCGAGAAAAACATGAACTAAGCTCGAGAATCAGAGCATAGATGAACATGAAAATTACTCCGAAGACCATACCCTACGAGCTACAGATCGGAAGCCTTTAACTTCCGAGGCCTCTTATGAGCAGGCGACGGTGCACCCTCTGATGTCCTCCCTGGCACCTGCAATCCCTAATCATTTATTTCTTCCATCAATAATCATGCGCGAAAACATATACTTTACTAGTGAAGCGCGTATATCTGTTCATATTTATGGGAAGGGAACAAGATGGACAAGTTACGCACCTTGCGCTTCTGATTGTTTTTGCCGAGTCTATCCGCTGCAATTTATTTGCCCAAAAAGCAGCGTGATTGCACAATATACAACATTGATTTAAAATATCAAGGAAAGCAAAAAAGAGGGAAAAGTTTAAGTACCTCCGAAATTTAAGGCCTCGGGCATAAAAGGTCTATCCTGGTCACGATTTGACCGCTGCAAAAGTAAGATGAAAATTAAAGACAACACAGCAACAGACTCGCATGAAAGAAAGGCAAAACACTCAATAGCAGGTAAGGTGACTCACCTTTGGAGTGCCCGGTGCTTCAGAGTACGGACTATCATGAAAAGAACCTTCTGCTTCTTTATTTTGCAACTGACAAAATCAAGACAATAAAAGATTTAGTACAAAAAACTTCATTTCCATCCCGCCAGAAAGACCATATATGCTCGTGAGAACAAGGAAAACATGGATGCACAGAAATAGTGTTTCACCAAGGGTATTGTAATAGCAGGGCATATAATGTTAAAAAGCATATCCAAACTTTTCATCATTAATGATTCAAGGATCGGAGGCATGGGAAATTATGTCAAGCCTAAAACCTGAATACCTGCTTTTGAAGATTCAAAAGAGCCAAAATATCTCTTCTTAATTCAAGATGCTCAGCACACACAGCTTTGGTTGGGACTTTTGGTTTTAGATTGACCTGCAGATCAGAAGGTAAATGAAACAATTCATCCATTGGATAATGGCATTTAATCATTTAGACTTATCTTAATGAGAAAAAAATAATGAAATCTAGAAAAAAGAGCTGACAAACAAAACAATTATGGAAAATAAATGCTTTTTCATAAGATGCACTCGAAAATAGGTCGGTCAGATAAGGAAGAGACACGCAGGGTAAAACAATGAAATTCCGACATACTCCCTACCTACCTCATGGTATTATCACTAATTGCACCCACAGCCATCATACAGATTAGAAAAGAAGAAAAATATCCAATTGTTTAAAGAGAGGTAGACTAACCCCCAGCTCTTGCATTAACTGTTCCACCCGCTTAATAGTCCGAAGTCCTGCAGATGAGCTCGCAGCTTGCACCATTTGATCAAGGGCATATGATCGCAGATATACACGAAGCTGCAGATTTTGCCCCAGTAAGGACACAAGACAGATATATTGAGATGGACAAACAAAATAACAACTTCTTTAATTTACCAAGAATTCTTTGGTTAGCAAAGAAAAAAGTTAAAATGTCAAACATACCATGCGAAGAGAAGCAAGTATAGATGCATTGTCTGCCATTACAACTGAAGTTCCAGGAACAGCAGAAGGATTGGAAGGGGACGCAATGTCACCCGTTGCCATGGCTTTCTCACTGTTTTCTGCACCAGCACCGGCTGTAGGCGGCAAATCAGGCTCTTCAGCACCCTGGAAATTCAGAAAATATATCACATGAATACTGAATCAAAGGAAAGGCAAGATCAAATAATTGAAGCAATTACCCACTCAGCTAATGTATCGTTTTTCATTATCTGAGGTTTTGACATCTTCTTGAACAGCACAAAAAAAGTAGAAAGATCTGATGCAGACATGAGTTGTGACCTACCTTTGCAGCCAAACGTGACTCAGTTATCCTTTTTGCTTCAGCCAGAACCTGTGAATGTAAGAGATGGCAATAAGCAAGAGACAAAAAGTACTCAGTCAAGAGCAAAAAGGCCTCCATGGAACATTGAAACCTCAGCATCTTTTCGGTCCTGTTGTTTTGTGTGAGAGAGGACCATTGACAAAGCACGCTTGCGCTCTATCTCCTGTGACATATTGTAAGGTTCCTGGACCAAAAAACAGGAAAAGAGATAAGAGAGTCAGTGATCCTTTCAATAAAGCATCAGTCTTAAAACAATAAAGCCCAATACAAAGGAAGTTATATCACTTGAAGACGCTCTAGAAACACAAAAAGAGAATAAATACAAGAATAGGTTCTTATATAAGTTGACACCTTTACAACAGGATGCCCTGCAACATCAGCAGGAGAAGGAGCTCTGGCAAGTAATATAGCTCGAGAAACTACAAGAAGAAAGTAACCTCATCATCAGTACTGATGAAAAGAAAAAAATGAACAATTATTCTAAAGAAACTGACAAACATTTACCACTATAATATCGATCCTTCAGTTCCTCCACAGTTCGGGATGATGGGAACCGGTCTGCTATCACGACAAATCGGAGGTCAAATTGCTCACATAGCTCAAACAATTGATCTGTCTCTTCCTTCGTCCATGCCTAAGAGACATGAAACTTATCATTCTAAAGATATTTAAGGTTAACCATGGAAACATTCTCCACAAGAAATAGGCATTTGAGCCCTTCAATTTCCTTCAACAGAACCAGTGCAAGCAGTATGTAAAACAGGACATATATATGTGCAATAAGGAAATGATTGTTAATAGTGCACTCACAGGATCACTCAAGTATTTCTCATACTCCTCGTCTGTGTACTTGACAATATTGACCTTCTGCATCACGTTTAAAGACACACAGGCTTAATTATGTTTAACTGAGGATATAGGTACAGAGAAGTTTCTCCTCAGGAAGAAGAGGATACCACACCACTGGTGCTATACCTTGTTATATTTGGCGAAGGCATAATCTCCTGTTGGTGGGACACCATTCACTACTCTGACCTGTCGATAATGAGAAATTCAAAAATCTCTTTAATAATACCCTTAAAAGTCCTAAGGCACTCGAAGAGATAAGAAGACATACCCAATGGAAGAGCTGCAAGTCATCTTTTCTTGCAGAATTTGTGAAGGGAAGCCACTGCCAGGTTATCTAAGGAAAGAAAAAAAATTCTCTTCAAGTCAATAAAGAAATCAGGACAAGAGGAGAAGCCCCATACAGGTACAGGTGAATGAGCTATGCACATGAGCAATAATGAAAATATTGAAGTGATTATCTCAGAACAATAATTCAAAACCATTCAAAGAATAGTACAATCTGCAATTTGACCCAACAAACTTCAAAACTGAACTAACAGAAAACTGAATCACAATTGAAATCTGTTCAGATGCCTTTGTCCCAAACTCCTTGAACTTAGCATTGAAACATAAAGAAAAGTTTTTGTAACAGCCGAGGAACGTGCAAGCCCTTTGTTCTTAACAAGCAGGAAAAAGACTAACAGAAACTCCACACTCTGATACCGTTTAGAGATGCGTTATATCATATATAATGCAGTTTAATGAAGTAAGTATTAACAGACCTTCTCATCTGAAGGCGGCCGCTTTTTCAATTGAGAGACCTCAATCGACGGCATAAGCGGCGCGATACCGCCCGTAAGTGCATATACCTGCAATCATCCCAAGAAACAATAACACGTAAACCAAACACCGGCAACCAGCAAATGTATGTCACATAAGCCAGTCCATATGCAGAGTGAAAAGAGTAAGAAAGGAGAAGGAGAAGAAAAAGAAGAGGCATCACCTCACGCGAAATGCCATCGGGTTTCCTCTGAGGTTCCTTAGGGGGGCGGGACTTCTTCTCCTGGGGGATGGGAAATTGCGTTTTGGGCAATCCTAGGATGTCCTTCGCATCCATGTCGGCGAACCGCAATTAGGGCTTCCTCAGGCGGATATGGAGGTCGCGCAGCTGCGATTTGTGAACTGCGGAAGGTTGAAATAGGTGCTCGTTAGCTCGATTTCAGTCCTTCCCGGCAACCGGAGCCTCGCCGATCTCCGATTGAAGGATTTTTAGGGATTTAGGGTTTCGGATCGTATCGAGCGCGAAAATTCTTCAACTGATTTAACGGGAACGACATTAGCAGAAATTCATGAAATGAAAATTGAATAAAATTGGGATAATTGCGTAAAAGGACAAAATATTTACACTTAATCGAGAATCTCCCCCAAATGTTTCAATTGTGTCAAAAATGACTGGCGATGTCGAATTTTGCTGCAGACCACGAGGCTATTAATACTAGGTTGATTTGATTTCTATCAGTTTTCTCGACATTTCAGCGTTATAGATCGTATAAATTACAAAACAATGCAAAAAGTTGCATGTACTTGAAAAACTTGGAATGTCGTCATCGATATAGATTGGTTCAAACGGTTCGATACTTGTTTTCTCAAATGAGGTTTCGGATACAAGTCTTATAAATGAAGAAAATCGAATTTTACTCTCTTACGGACCGAATTGGCTCAAACTAGATTAATCGAGACCCGTTGAATTTTTGGATACCATGGTACACACCATAAAAAATTAGGAATATTGTCACCACTATATTTATCTAATATTATGAAGGGAAAATATCACCGTACAACACGTTTTTTTTTTCACGTTGCAACATGAATTCAAATCATTTATTTGTTCACGAAAAATTAAAATATTTTCATCGCACAACATGTTGTTCATATTCTGTCAAGAAAATGACGGGAATGTTGACGTGGAGATATGTTTGGGGTCGCCAGCTGGCTTAGACCACACCGCCTGCTCCAATTGAGGGGTGAGAGTGGCTGGCGAGGAGCCCTTGACGCCCCCAATTTGAGGGATCCCGTCGATGCCCAACCGGCCGCCCAACCCTCGGGGCCGCTCTGACTGCCTCCCTCGATCTCAAATGGGGTTTTTCTCTCTTTTTTTTTAAATTTTTTTTAGCTTATACTTTATTTGTTTACGCTCCTAATTTGTTATTTGTTGCAAAATTCCCCCAACAAGCTGTCACATTAGTATTCCGTCCATTCCCTTCATTTTTTTGATCGAATATGGATGGCATATCGTGCCATGAAAAAAAAAATTCATGCTCCATAAAAAAATTATTTGAATTTGTGCTGCAGCATAAAAAAGCATATTGTATGGTGATATCTTTTCTATTATAAAGAGAAGGTCCGATTAAGCATTATTACCTGCTCAGTGGGTCTATTGTACAAAAGACTAGAGATTCCCGTTGGGCATGAACTGACGGCACTAGAACCTTGAAGTTTTCTCCTCGGAAAGATTGTTAGCTTCTAAAATAAGGTACTCTTAAGTTGGAGATAGATGTCCAAGTTAAGGTTGTATGCGGCCTTTGAGATGTGATTGTAGCCTAGAGAAAATATGGCGGGAGCAAAGAGATTCACCGGCGAAGGGATTTGAGGCGAGCGAAAAACTATGCGAGCTTCATCAGAGAACCGAGTTCAACAGGGATCAACAGTTGGCTTGCTTCTCTTCCTCTGGGAAGGACCTTCCGCGAGTTCAAGACATGCATTACAGCACGGAGTTCTCGACAACAGAACATAAGAAATTTAAGTATGTATGGGTACATGTTTCGGTTTTCGTCGTCCATCTCAGGAGGAAAACAGAATACTACGCAAAAGTTGTCGCCATGGCTCATGAAACATGCTTTTCGTGAAAAAAATCAAATCAAGCCATGAGAAACAAAGGTCACCTTTGCATTGAAATATTCATTTTTAAAGTTGTCGTGCAGTTTATTCACTGGTGATGTTCCTTCTTCCGAAATCATCCCTATCAATTTGGTTTCAGGGTTGTCTTTAGATCATGCATTTATCTTATGAGGATAAAGACCGAAAAGAGAATGAAGACATTTATTTCTTTGACAACTTGAAGTTGGAGAATGTGTCTGATCATTAACTCCAACTGAAAACCTTTTATGACATCATTTATAAGCAACCGATGACTTGAAATGAAAGCATCAAGTCATCAGTTGCTAATTACATATCAAGCATATAGCCTTTCGCTTTGCTCCCTTCCGTGCAAATTTCAAGAACATCCCGAGCCTTTTGCAATTCTAAAGCTGCTTCTCCAATGTCCATCCTATCATTTGGTTGAGCAGCTGAGCACATGAGCCCGACTCTGAGGACTGAGAGCAAGCACTGCTGGAGACCGCCTTGTACTTCTCCCAAGCAAAGCAATGGGTCTAGCACCTGATTCAGCTCATCAGGAGGTGAGCTCTCTACAAATTCACGCAAGCTAAACCCACCTCCGAAAATGGACGCTGTGGGTCTCTTCCCAGTGAACAGTTCGAGCAAGAGAATCCCAAAGCTGTAGATGTCCCCCCGTGTCGATACTCTCCCACCAACACCATATTCTGCATCACAAATAAGGACCCATAGAGTTTGCCTGTTTAGTGATACAAATCCTGCAATCTATCATTCATAGACAATGTAGCTTATTACTGCTAAACTGATGACCTATCAATACAAATGTGAATGAACAAACTGATTTGACAAGTTTCTGTAAGGCTGACAAAGACTGGTTATATACATACATACATATATATATATATATAGACAGAGCATATCAGTTTTACCTGGTGCAACATAGCCAACCGTTCCACTGATCCCGATCGAACTACTATGTGTTCCCGATGCTTTGACAGTGAGAAACTTTGAAAGGCCAAAATCACTTACTTGCGCCGAAAAATCACTGTCGAGAAGAACATTGCTCGGCTTTAAGTCAGAGTGAACTATGACATTGTGGAGATAGTCCACTGCTGCAGCAACATCAATGGCTATGTTCAACCTCTGAATTACACTCAATCTTGTGTCACTGTCATTTCCTTCGATCTCATTTCGGATTGGGTGTAGCCATTTCTCGAGGCTTCCGTTGGGCATGAACTCAAAAACCAGAGCCTTGAAATCCTGTCCATGGAAATCAACCGTCGAGCAAGAAGTGATAGTTTTGACAAGGTTCCGATGCCGAATGCTTCTTAAGGCCTCGCATTCAGCCATGAAACTCTTGCTCGCTCCTTGTTCTTCAAGTTTGAGTACCTTCACGGCCACAATTTGTCCGTTGCTTCTCAGAACGCCTTTGTAGACTACACCAAAGCTTCCTTCACCGATCATATTTGTAGGAGAGAACCCATCTGTTGCTTGAGAAAGGTCAATATAAGATAGCCTAGGGTGATGATCCTCGGTTGAAGAAGTGAAGGCAGTTTCGCTTTTGGACCTTTTCAGACGAAAAAGAATCATGGCAATGATTCCTACTAACAGGGAGAAAATTGAGATTGTGATAGTGATCGCCAAAACTGTCCTCCGATTACGATCTCTCTTTGGTGCACCCCCTTTACATTTGGGCAATTGCAAGGAGGGAGGTCCACCACAGAGATTATTATTTCCAACAACTGAAACCGCACTGAGGTTACGAAATATTCCATTGTTTGGCACTTCTCCCCCGAACTTATTGAAGGAAAGGTTAAGACTTTCGATGAAAGGGAGCTCGGCTAGAAATCCAGGGATTTGCCCCGAAAAGTTGTTTCGTGAAAGATCTAGTACCTTCAAACCTCGTAGTTTTGACATAGAAGGCGGAATGGTTCCTTTGAATTGGTTACCTTCCAAATAGAGGTATTCCAGGACCAGACAATCACCTAAAGTGGGTGGAATTTCTCCAGACAAGTTGTTCTCCGATACATTTAATGTCTCGAGATTCACTAGTTTACCAACCTCAGATGGAATAGGACCAGTTAAATAATTTCCTGCTAGTGATAGACCATTTGAGAGCGAAGACAAGCCAAAGAGCTCCGGGGGCAGTTTGCCGACTAGGAGATTCTCACCAAGGTATAGCTCATTCAGTTGTGTGCAATTCCCTAGAGAAGCCGGCATAGTTCCCTCCAGCATATTGTGTGCAATGTAGAGGAGAAAGAGCGAGGTCAGGTTGCCAAGGGAAGATGGAATCACTCCTGAGAGATTATTCTCACAAAGGTTGAGTATCTGCAGCTTGGAGAATTTTCCGAAGGAGCTCGATATTCTCCCCGTAAGCATGTTTCCCGGGAGCGCGAGATGCTGCAAGTTCACAAGGTTATCTATCCCTGAAGGTATGATTCCTGATATGAAGTTTCCGGCCAGCAGAAGCTTGGTCAAGGTGGACGACAAATTTGCAACAGAATCCGGCAAGATGCCCTGGAGCCTGTTGTAGGAGGCAGAAAACGCTTGTAGTTTGGTGCAGTTTATTAAGGAGGTAAGGAAGTTCAAATCACCCCCTTCTACAGTCCCTAGATTGTTTATTTCAAAATTAAGAAATTCCAAATTCTTAAGGCCTCTCAAGTCCTCGGGGATCGGTCCTACAAGGGTGTTCGTACTGAAATCCAATTGTACAGCTTGAGAAGCATTGCGTATTGTGCTGGGAACCAATCCTGAAAACTCATTAACACCGAAATGCAACCCTTCCAGTTTTGGTAAAGCTAGGAATAGATCAGAAGGAAGGGACCCCCCAAGATTGTTCTGCGCAACCGCGAAAGTTCGGATGGATGAGATATTGTAGAGAGAGGTGGGAATGTGACTAGAAAGATTGTTACCTCCTAACTGGAGATACTCTAAGTTGGAGAGATGTCCGAGTTGTGCTGGAATGCTCCCAGTAATGTGATTGCGGCCTAGAGAAAGTCGGATGAAAGCAGAGAGATTCCCCAGCACAGGGGGTATTTCACCAGTGAAACGATTCAAGAAGAGCACTAAGTCTGTGAGCTTCATCAGAGAACCGAGCTCATCCGGGATTTGTCCCACAAGATTGTTGCCAGTCAAGTATAGGCCCCTGAGGTTTGCACAATTAGTCAAATTTCTTGGCAGCTCTCCTTCAAAAGAATTGTTGCTTAAACGAATAGCCTGTAACCTCGATAACCGACCAATCTCTTGGGGTAGTATCCCGTTCAAGTTATTATCGTCGAGGTTAAGGACTCTTAGGAAGCTAAGATTCCAGATATGAGGAGACAGAGGACCTGCCAGCTGAAGGGATTGGAGTCGAAGTTCAGTCACACGCTGATGCTTCTTACCGCACAAAACTCCTATCCAAGCACAGAAGTGGACTGAATCATTCCAAGAGCGAAGGGCATCAGATGGGTCGGAGGCTATCTGACCTTTGAAGGCCAGCAATGCCTGGTAATCTGTTTCATTGGTAAAAATGAAAGCGGCAGTTGCAGTAGCTGCAACAGCTATTTGATAGAGGATGAACACGTGAACATGTCTTCTCGGAGAGCAATTTGGTATTTTCGAAATCATGTTTACGAAGCTGAAGCTATATATTGACATGCATCGTTCTAGAACTTATATAGATGTGCTAGCCTTGGAGGTTACTTAAAATGCGCTGGAAATTTTTTTTAAAAAAAAAGTCCAAAAAAAAATTCAGAAAATAATATTACCTGCAATATGTGAAAAGTGTTTGCTTGGTTGTTTGTGTTATGCGTGTGAGAGGTGGGGCAATCGTCAGCGACACTGGGTCGGGGGCCACTAGCAGTTAAGGTGGCGATCTCTGGCAATGTCTAATTTCGTACCTTGCTGTGCGGTAACTCATCATGCTGTCTATTATGTTCCTTCTCTCTTTTGATCAACTGGTCTACAGTCCTTGTTTATTTCGAAAGCAGTCTTCACGGTAATAAAGCATCAATCAATAGAGACGGGGTTGACGAATTCTGTTTATGTTGCCATGGCCCATGTCCATTCAGTTGTACGATATTTGTCAACACTTGTAATAATTATTTTTTTGTCTTTTTTATTCTCTAAAATAGGGTTGAATTGGAGTTGAATCTCAATTCAAAAACTAAACACAAGTTAGCTTCTAGAAGGGAGGCGTTTATTATTCGGCTATTGCATTAACATGGCTTCACTATATTAATAATCACATGTGCTTGATGTCTTGGGATTTTTCCGAGCCACTTTTAAAAGGACGTGCCAATATGCATGAGATTTTACAAATAAATATCGATATAAATTTCAAAGACCAAAATTTTCTTTTGACCAAATTATAAGAATAAAAGTCGAAAAGCAGGGACTTAGCTTGCCATATCCTTAGAGCAAAGGCATCATATATCTTTATCAAGAGGCGCGATCGTCGTGAGGTAGCCTTGTTGCACAACTTTGTTTTGTCGGATCTTTTAACATGCCGTGAGGGGTATGCAACCCCCCATTCCTGGCTTAAGGTTTGATCACTTTCTTGGCATGGTGGAAAACAATTGATGTGAAGACATTTCGTGTTGTTTCTCACAGATAGCGCCAATGTTAGGGTCGTGAAAAAAATGGGTCTTGATCATATACAAGCCATGAGCCTGGAGTCTCCACGAATCACCACACAAACAACTTGCAAAAGAGGAGGAGATTGAGAGAGAATCAGAATAGAGGATTGAACTTAGAGTTTAAGGGTACCTAAATGTATGGGATATTCATATTGGGATATTGTAATCTGTATGAAATATTCAATTGCATACAACAAGTAGATATACGTGGCAAATTTAAAATTAGAAATAGTATAATATCTCATAAAGATATTGATAGAACATTCTAGAGATATATTAATAATATTAATAGATGTAAAAGAAATATAGACAGGGGAATATCCTTAATAGGATTTAATTACCAATTTGGGTGTATTAAGATAGACCCAGAATGGTAAGACGAATCGGACGGGTCGGGTCGATTTTCCGATCCCTAACAAATTTCTTAATTTTCTCATGGTCACGTTATTAAGATTCATCAATGACTTCGAATTCCAACCCATTCAAAGAACATTTTTAATAATTTCAAATAGAGTTGTATCCTTTTTTTTTGCATTAATTAATTTTGTTTGCATCATGTGTAGTCATTTTCGTATTTCGCGAATGGAAGCGTGTCGGTTGCCTTGGGTTGTCGTACGCAAAAGTATGTAATCCTAGGCACAACATTAGTCAGCTTCTTAAGTGCCAAACCAGTCAGATGAAAAGAAGAAGAGGAAGAATTGAGGGTGAACGATGATGAAATTCCATTATTGATATATCCGGGGCTCTACGACTTCTTTTTTTTTTTTTTTAATTACACGGGATCCATCTTTCTCTGGCCATTGCAATTATTTAAGCATATAACAATCCTGCAACGGCCCTTACTTATAGGACCAAATAGCTTAGGTAACGTATTCCGATAGACTCAATAACATATCTTAATGAGTTACAATCCAAAAATTACTCCTTTCCGATGTCTTATTCTAGATTCAAAAAACGTCTAAAGACATCAAGCACATGAATGAGGAGAAGGAATTGAAAAGTAATGGAATGAAATCACTATATGAAAGTCATATTTGTACAGCAATGTCGTCCCATACCCCTTCCGTATTACCAAACATGATATTTCAATCTATTTTCAGATTCTTAACAACTTATATATATATATATATATATATATATATATATATAAGATTTCATGATATAGAGAAGATTTTTTTTCCCTTAAGGGAAATTTCTCCTTCGTGGTAATCTTTTTTTTTCCCCACTTTTCCAACAAATTGGATATTACTGCCATTTCAAACATACGTTGCGCGAGATTGTCACTTGTAACAGAAATTTTTATATTTTATTATTTGATTGGGCCTTATTAATAAGTTTTTGCTTGTATAATTAACTCTTTCATAATTTTCAAATTAATGATGAGCAAAAACTGTTTAATTAATCATATTGAATTAGCTCAATTAAACAATTGATTTATGTAAAAGATGTACAATTTTATTCACTTTAAAGAGCATTAAGTTATATATTTTATAAATAAGATTAATAAATCAAACAAATATTATTATTTTAATCATAATTAAGGTAATTAATTAAATCTTATAGTTTTTGAAATGAATTTTTTATTTTAACATCAACACTTTCAAAAGATACTTCGATTTTTTAATTTTATATCTTTTATAAATTAATAAATCACTCCTAGATTACATATTTTAACTTAAAATTATATAAACTTAGTTTTTATTTTCTTTAAATTTACTTACCTTATTATCCCATGCATTATGTAGTTGATTATTTAACATTTTTATTGATGCATGTTATTTTTTTCGGTGTGAACCTTGATATTTGAAAGCCTACTTGGGTCCTGACTAACTCAGTCGAGCCGATTTGACCTACTAAGGGATAAAGCTCTCCCAGCATAAATTTTTCACATCCACAAGTACTCGAACCCGAGACCTTATTTAAACGAAACAAGCGTCGAACCGCTTAAACAAACTCACATTGGTTAATGCATGTTTTTTTAAATACCTACATTTATAGTCTTATTTCTAAATTTCCTTGCAACATTTTGCATTTTGTATTTATTTACAAATATTTTTACTTATTTTTATTTAAGTAAAAGTTTTTTTATCAAATTAATATCGCTTATTCAAGTGAAAAGAAAAACTTATGAATTATGGATAGCAGGTTAATCGTTTGAAAATTTTAATTACAACACTTTTATGAATCTAATTTTACCTGTATTTTATGGTTCATGAAAAAGATTTATATTCTCTAAGAATTGACAAAATTTACTAGTAGAATCAAATTTGATTAAATTATTACATTTTAAAAATTTTTCAGAGATTATTTCTTTGTTCGGAGTTACTTCTATTAATAGCTTGTAAGGAGAAGATACAAGGGAAACTAGCATATAGACAAAAAGAGATGTTTAACTTAATCCATTTTTCTCTACATCAAATAATAATATCTGTCATGGCATCATGATTCAGATTCAACAAACTAGTAACATTTGAAGGAAAAGTTATAAGTTATATTATTTTTCTACGAATACTTTTAAGAAAAGTTACGTGTAATGCAAGTAGAATTTATTAGATTTAGGTAGATAAAGGGTCAGTGCGTGAGGGACGGTACTATATTTTTTGCACAAATGGCGAATGATAGTGAGTGAACTGATCATTAATATTACTATAGCTTATACTCATACTATGTACGGGATCATACTTCTAAAATTTTATTAACTGTGGTAGTAAAAAAAAAGGTGTGTGCAAGAGAAGATATCGACAGAAAAGTTGTCAAGACAATATGATACGACTCGGGGTCAAACCGACGAGTTTTGGTCGGAAGGACTTCGTGATGAGGATCGTGGGCACGATGATGGGGCTGAAGCACACGAGCTCGGAAGTGGGATTCGTGAAGAGGGAGCTGATGCACAAGATCTCGGAGGCTTACATGTTCCAAGTGGACCAATCACACGAGCGAAGGCAAGACAAATCCAGCAAGCTGTGGAGAGCTCATTTGCGGGTTTTTTGGGCCAAGAGGAGACTAATTCGAATTGGTCTCTAAAGGGCCTTACCCAATTAACTTGTCTTGAGATGGTCAATAGCCCATCTAAGATTAGAGTAGACGCATAAGGAAAGCCAAGAGATGCTGAATAAGGAATAAAAAGACTGCCAAATATTTTAGGGGGCCTTTATTTAGTTTCCTCTATTAATTTCTGTTTTAGGAAACTAAAGATAGTCCAGTTGCCAAATTTATTAGTTTCCAGATTCTCCTAGGCTTATATAAAGGAGGCTGAATAGCTGATTAGAGGCACTTCAGACTACGCTTGTGAGAATTTTCCTCTAAGTTGTTCTTCGGCAACCTTCCGTGATTGTAAGCTTGGATGCTTGTAATTTTCGGCTATTTATAATATTGGTTCTTGGTTTTCTATAACCATCGGGTCAATATTCCATTCCTTTATAATATTGGTTCTTGGTTTTCTATAACCATCGGGTCAGTATTCTATCCATCTTAATCTCTATTGGCGATTCGGGTTCGATTTCTAGTCTTTGTTGTCGGGTCTTGCGGCAGGTCTCGTGGGGTTCGCATCACAATAGCCGTGTGAGTGAGAGAGAGACGCTCAATGAGCAATTGAGAGAAGAAGAACTCCCACAAATGAGGTGAAGGAAGTGGTTGGTTTTTGGTTATCTTTTTAAAAATTAATAAATCAATCCTGATGATATATGTGAGGGGTTTTCTTGGTAATATATGGTATTTCCCTTCGTATAGTAATAAATAAGGGCAAATTACAAAAAAAAACCCAAATTTTGTAAAATGTCTCAGTTTTGTCCTAAATTTTGTTTTGTAACAAAAAAAACCATAAGTTTTCTAAAATGTCTCAAAAATGACCTCCGTTATAACTTCCGTCAATTTTTGCCTACGTGTGACCTACGTGGACTGTTAAAGGGACCCACTAGCCTATGTGTGACCTACGTGGACTGTTAAAGGGACCCACCATCAGCAGCAAAAATTGACGGAAGTTATAACGGATGTCATTTTTTAGACATTTTAGAAAACTTATGGTTTTTTTTGTTACAAAACAAAATTTAGGATAAAATTGAGACATTTTACAAAAATTGGGTTTTTTTTTTGTAATTTACCCAATAAATAATAGATAATAGATAAATACTTCATACAATCTTTAAAAATTTGACTTGGTTTTTAAAGGTGATAAAAGGATTTATTTTAATATATGAAGTAAATAGTATGTGCGAGAAAAAGGAGGAAGAGCAGAGACAAAAGGGGCAGTGAAATGAGAAAGAAAATGGGACATAGATAAATATAGATAATAGTATATATAGATAGATAAATAAATTTAGAGAGATATAGATATATAGATTTATCCTAGTATATAAAAATTTAACTTCTGTATTAACTGCTGATCGCTCCTAAAATGGTTCGAAAGTCCCTGACTGAGGCCAATCAACTCATCAGGCTCATGACCTGAAGGTTGCATGAGTGCGGCTGGCACATTTTTGTTTGTTTCAGAGATGTTTTGGCACTATTTGCTGCTATTCCATCTATTTGTGCATTAAATTCATAGATTATGAAGAAGAACCACAGCTATTGAATCTGCTACTGGTCTTGCCATCGCTAGGTCATCGGTGAAGAAAGCGACGGACTGTCAGTCCTATAACCATGTACATGTTAATGATATGCCTTAGAGCCGGTTTATATATTTGGATAATTTCATTTTGGTAATGAAATTTATTCTATTATTCATATTTTGTCTATGTTTATTAGAATAAAATCGTTAAGATATTTTGATTGCTTCATTCTTAAAAAGTTAAGAATATGAATGACAGAATAAACTTATAAGAATATCTTTAAACTGTTCACGATCATAGAAGACTTAACCGTTAGTTATACATTCATCATCATTTGGATTGTCATGATATGCTGCTAGGCGTCACTCATGAACTATGGGAGCCAAAAGTATTTTGGGAATTATGTTTTTCATTACAGAAAAAGTTTCTGATAGTGTCAAGTGAGTTGATATTATAATCCCATTGTGATTTGTGATGAACCTAGTTAGTCACACACATTGAGTGTGCTTAAGTTGAGAAAAGATAATGTGACATTTTTTTTTAACGGCAATGACTATATTGATGGATGGATATGGAATGCCGGAGGTGTTTTTTATGGTAATGAAATGTTGAGGATGAAATTGGTGACCCCTTTAAGCATCAAGGACCAAATTGTTAGTGTACTCTATTAGCTACTTGAGATCCATTACATGATATCACATCCTTTGATTCAAAGAATTGATGTAATAATAAGAACAGAGTTGGATTGTTAGTCCATAGTCTATTTTATTTCGATTTGAAAAATGATGTTTTATTGTCACGTAATCATCGAGTTCTATTCTCATTATGTGAGGAGGTCATAAGATAAGGACGGTGAAAAAGAAAATGACGCATCTATATATATCTAGATATTATATATAATTGTTAGGGAGGTTGTGATTCCATGCCATTTGTCCAAAACTTCCAAATAATAAAGAATATTATTTCTTTTAAGATTATGATGATCATCATCATTTTTATTATAACTCAAAAAAATATTATTTCTTTTAAAATTATTATTGTTATTATTATCATTTTTTTGTTACTGTAGTTATTGTTTGGGAAAAAATAGTAATAATATTAATGGGATAATAATAATAGGGACATAAAATAATAGTAATAATAATAATAGTGTAATAATAATAATAATAATAATAATAAATTTCATTAAATTCACTAAATTTATCAATTTATCAAATGAGATAATTGTTAAGGACAAAATTTATAATAAACCAAATGGGATAGCTGTTGGGACAAGAACAATAATAACAATAATAATTATCCACCAATTCACCAAATAGGATAATTGCTAGGGATAATAAACCAATCTATGTCTATATAATATATAATTGCTAGGGAGATAGTGGTTGTATGCTATTTATCCAAAACCTCCAAATGAGAGTTTCTCACTCATCGACTCTTTGTATGCTCAAAAACTTCCATAACTCCCACCATAAAGAATATTATTTCTTTTAAAATTATTATCATCATCATCTTTATGATTACTCCCCAAAAGAGAATATTATTTCTTTTAAATTATTATTAATTTTGTTATTGTAGTTATTGCTTGGGACAAAAATATAATAATATTAATGGGATAATAATAATAACTTTCATTAAATTCACTAAATTTACCAATTCAACAAATAGGATAATTGCTAGGGATAATAAACCAAATGAAATAATTTTTGGGAGAAAAACAATAATAACTATAATAACTATTCACCAAATGGGATCATTGCTAGGTACAAATTAATAATAAACCAAATGGGATAATTGCTAGGACAAAAAACAATAATAACAATGATAAGTGGAGATAAAAATAAAAAAAATATTATTATTATAAATCAAATATTTTCATAATAACTACAACAACAAAATTAACAAAGTAATGTTGCCAAGTAATAACTTTAGAGAATAATAATAGATCTATTTGTCTCTTTAGATTTGGTTTTATACTTGAGACATAAAAAAAAATACAGCAAACTATTATGCAAAAGTCAATATACATATAACTTGCACAAACTGGGTCAAAATATAAAGGCCTATTTGTTTTAAGAGTTAAAATAACTTTGATTTTAACTGTAACTTTAACTCAATACACTACACAATTATTTGTTATTTTTCACAATCAAAATCAAAGTTATTTTAACTCTGAAACCAAACGCACTATAAATAACTGCTTGGAATCCAGAAACTCTATATTATAGAAGAACCTGGTTAACCTATGTTCGAGTTAGGTCGACCCAGTAAATGATAAAACTCTCAAAATCATGAATTTCACTCTAGCCAACTCACGTTGGTCACATTTTTCACCAAATGGGATAATTGCTATAGAGAAAAATCATAAAAATTATTATTATATACCAAATTTTCACAATTTTCACCAAATGGGATAATTGTTAAGGAGAATAATAAATTATATATATCCAATGTTTTCACAACTTTTTCCAAGTAGGATTACTGATGAGGGATAATAATAATAATAATAATAATATCTGGACATCGAGTGGGTATAGTAGCTAGTGTTATTTAACCTTGCGTAGCTGCGTTGGCCCGATTCTGCGATTCTACGATTCAACACGCGATTCGGTTCCGATTCTACAATCCCGACTCACCTAGCTGAATCAGAATCGGTGATCCTCCTTAAATCGTAGAATCGTACGATTTTATAATTCGAATAGCGATTCTGACAACCATGCTTGCGTTAATTTCGACATTACGAATAACGTAACAATGACACATGTCTAGCTGAAAACTGATTTAATTATATTCGGATGCTTTGTATTGATTATAGTCAACTAACAATCAATTATTGAACGAACTTTTCTTCATTGAAAAGAAAATAATGACAGAAATCTTACTAAATGCAGAAATCTTGACAGAAAATAATAGGATGCATATACATCCTATTATTCATTAATTGAAGGGACCGAGGGAATAGGAACTAATACGAGATTGGCTTGTTCACATTGAATCTCCTTGTACAGCACGTGCAGTTTCGTTTGGCCTTTTCCTTTGGACAGCATCCATCAACCTCATCCACATAAAAACTCGTGGACCATTTTTAATTAACTGGTAATTGTCATCGGATAACCCTAATCTATGCCAAGGTTGTCGGGTCTTGAATGAGGCCCCCACTCCGTCAGGCCTCAATCAAAGCAGACGTCCCTATACATCCTAGTCTCGCCAAAAAAAGTTCATCGAAATCTAGTTTCAATGTAAAAATGGTAGAGGATTCATGGATTTGGATTGGGAATGGAATCGTAGCATCGTAAAATTCTATTTTAATATTTTTAAAGTTAGCTCTTGAGAATATATGTTAACCTATATATATACACATATTATTAACCATTACATGCAGTACGAATATAATAAGCACATTTCAGTTAAGTAGGCATTAACGCACGAAGGTATGATGTTATACATGACTAGCCAAAACTTATAAACTAAATTTGGATACTATTTATTGTATATTCCCAACTATAATATATCAATTATTGTACTTCGTCTACTGAAAAGAAAATAATAACAAAAATCGTACTAATTTCCAGCTAATAAACTATCATACTTCTCACTATTAATTAATTGAATGGGACCAATGGAATAGGAACTATACGAGATTAATTTGTTCACATGGATCTCTGTACATGGTTGTTTAAGCGTATGTCTTTGTTTGGTCTTTTCCTTGGTTTGGACCAGATCGATCAACCTCATTAATAAGTTAATGTGTCTAACTCAAAAGTCTAAACTGTTAAGTGGTGGTATTCAAGTTACATATATAAACTAATGAATTTTAATTTCTCCCGTTGGTGCGGGATTATTCTCTGGACAGTTAGTAAATCGGTAATTGTCGCTAGATGACCATATTAAACGTTGAGGTTTTCGTGTCTTGATTGAGGCCCCCCAATACCATACGCCTCAAAGCAAAAGGCCATAGATATAGTACTGCCAATCAAGTTCAACAAAATATAGTTTTCATGTAAAAACGGCAGAGGATTCACATTTTGGATTGTGAATCGAATCATATGAAATCATAAAATCATATGAGATCGTAGAATTCTATAGAGAATTTCTAAAGTAGCCCTTCAAATTATATATGGACCTATGTACATGACATATTATTAACTTTTGCAGTTCTAAAGAGATGCATTAATTTCAATTAAGTGGGCATTAAGGTACGAAGATAAAAGTACGTGAAAAGTAATATCTGAAAGCACATTTGCGTGCCTGATATAGTTACTAAATTTTTTCGGGTGAAATACAAGCCAGTTAAACTAAATCTTTAACCATGTGACATTCCCTGTTTGTTCAAGTTATTATATGGAGTATTTATTTATCATCAGTAAGCTCCATATATGTTCCACAGAATATTGATATGGGAAACTTGAAAACATCCCGACCTAAGAAAAGCAATTATTAATTAGACTTAATACCCTAAGGAAGCAAAATAAGCAGTCCCTTCTTTTGATATTTTTTACTCATCGATTATACAGGGAATGAGGGAAAATAATGAATTAGAGCAAAAAGGTTTCTTTAAGTTGTGATTCGATGGTGTTGAATTCGCTGTAAAATCTAGTTATTTGGTTCTTTTTTTTTTTGGGACGGCCTATGGATCTAGAAGAGGATATAGTTAGGTAATGGGAAACATAGGAATATGGGAGTCCAATCTCTAATTAAAATCGAATCTATGAACTCCTGAACCTAGATCGAGGGCAAATCCACTATATTAAACCCATTCTATATAACAGAGTGAGAATATAAAATTGTTCGCTCTAACAATTACTGAGAAACATGGGATAATCTACATAAACTTTTTAAGATTTTAATTCTTCAAATAAATATTACCTAAACCAGATGCACACAAATGAAAGCAGGCTCAAAGGATAGCCGAATCATCATTTCTCCCGTCACATCTAAAAATTTATTCATTCACCACAACTTAAGACGGAAAAATCAACTAACTTTTGAGTCATCACCTAGTTGATGCGAATTAAATGGATACGTATTATTTATGTTAGACTGATTTTTCATGCATCCTAAAGCAGTGGAACCATCTGAAAGTAACACAATATTTTGTATCTGCGGATGAAGTAAAAATTTGGGAAGGGAAAAACAAAAGATATAACAATTTCGTAGCAGAGCGCTAAAGTGTGAGGAAATTAACAATTATACAGCATCCATGTACGGGGAGCAAAACGATAAGGAAATCACAATGCAATCATTAGGTATACTGAGGTTGCATGCATTGATTGATTTCCATCATAAATTACTAAGCAGTTCGACCATCTGATCAGGACGGAAGTAAAAAACGGTTGAGGGAGAACAATATATTATATCAAATAATATTACACAAATCCTCAAATTTAAAAGGTTGAGATGTATTATATATGCGGATAAATACGCAAAGTTAAAAAAAAAAAGGTAAAAAACCACATTTTATCAAAATAAAATTAATTTAAGCTTCCGATAATTCAAAATCTATTTGATCATCAATATTAGAAAAATATTTTAAATTTTCAAAAAAAAACTTATTAAATAATATATAAAATTTTCAAAAATTCGAGAAAATTTCATTGAGTGATAGGTGCAATATCAATCCAAAGCCATAGCACTCTACTTTCATCTATACGAGATTAATTTGTTCACATGGATCTCTGTACATGGTTGTTTAAGCGTATATCTTTGTTTGGTCTTTTCCTAGGTTCGGACCAGATCGATCAACCTCATTAATAAGTTAATGTATCTAACCCAAAAGTTTAAACTGATAAGTGGTGATATTCAAATTACATATATAAACTAATGAATTTTAATTTCTCCTGTTGGTGCGGGATTATTCTCTGGACAGTTAGTAAATCGGTAATTGTCGCTAGATGACCATATTAAACGTTGAGGTTTTCGTGTCTTGATTGAGGCCCCCCAATACCATACGCCTCAAAGCAAAAGGCCATAGCTATAGTACTGACAATCAAGTTCAACAAAATATGGTTTTCATGTAAAAACGGCAGAGGATTCACGTTTTGGATTGTGAATCGAATCATATGAGATCATAAAATCATATGAGATCGTGGAATTCTATAGAATATTTCTAAAGTAGCTCTTCAAATTATATGTGGACCTATGTACATGACATATTATTAACTATTGCAGTTTCTAATGATATGCATTAATTTCAATTAAGTGGGCATTAAGGTACAAAGATAAAAGTACGTGAAAAGTAATATCTGAAAGCACGGTTGCGTGCCTGATATAGTTACTAAATTTTTTTGGGTGAAATACAAACCAGTTCAACTAAATCTTTAACCATGTAACATTTCCTGTGTATTCAAGTTATTATATGGAGTATATATTTATCATCAATAAGCTCCATATATGATCCAAAGAACACTGATATGGGAAACTTGAAAACATCCCGACCTAAGAAAAGCAATTATTAATTAGACTTAATACCCTAAGGAAGCAAAATAAACATTCCCTTCTTTTGATATTTTTCACTCATCGATTATACAGGGAATGAGGGAAAATAATGAATTAGAGCAAAAAGGTTTCTTTAAGTTGTGATTCGATGGCGTTGAATTCGCTGTAAAATCTAGTTATTTGGTAAAAACATAAAATCGTACTTTCTACACGAATTTATCTTCTTCTTCTTTTGGGAAGGCCTATGGATCTAGAAGAGGATATAGTTCGGTAATGCGAAATATAGGACTGTGGGAGTCCAATCTCTAATTAAAATCGAATTTATGAACTATTGAAACTAGATCAAGGGCAATGCCACTATATTAAACCCATTCTATATAACAGAGTGAGAATATAAAATTGTTCGCTCTAACAATTATAGTACCGAGAATTTGACAGCATGTTGTGGAAGGATTGATCGAAGCGGCCACATGGCCCACATCTATATCATCGACGTGACTACTGCCTCGACCAAGGAATGAACTCTACGGGGTCAGCTCTTCCACGTAATGCGACCTATTAAATTGTCCTAAGGGTAGGTATGAGTGTCACGAATATTATTGTCAGAAGATATCGTTACAATTTGAAAATAAGTTCCTTAGTTTCATTATTTTGGGCAGATAAATGTTTAATATACTAACGTATTAATTTATATTCTTCATTTTTCTTTTAGCATATCTTATAATATGTTTAGCGAGCTAATAAAAAATAATGATTTCAGAAGTTTGGATATGATTCTTCATGATGAAGAAATAATTTGTTTTACTTATTTTTATTTTTTAATGAATAAATTAAGGTAATATCATATTTATGCCTAGCATGTTTCTGCTCTTTAATTAACGTATCGAAAATATTCTTAAATTTTGAATTTAATCAAATAACTCAATTCATGCAAGTGTTATACAAAAGAATTGACCAACACGGATTATATATAAATTATTAATAAATCTCAATTTTATAATTTGTTTGAATAATATTTCCATGTAAGCGTAGACACATAAAGCCTAGCCATGTCACAACTCCGTCGATGACTGATGGAAAATTTAATGTCGGGATAGATTTGGAACAGAATGCACAAACCATGGGCCTTTTATGTACTTTTTAAACCATGAGATAGATTTCTGAAGAATGTCCAATCATGATATATATGATGTTAAAACCCCTTATTTTTTAAATTTTTAAATAAATTTATTATATACTATTATGTCCAACTCGAGGGTTTTATATATATATATATATATATATATACTAGTGAATATATACGTGCCTTGCACGTGAAAGGTTTCTCGATTAAATTATAAGACATAATAATTATAAAATGCTAGAAATATATAAAAATTAAATTTCATCCAAAAAGTACATAATTAATTATACAACATCATTAAGAAATATGAAATACTTAGTATCATTAATGTATATTGATAATTTTTTATTTAGATATACATATCAACAATTGTAAATAATTAATTCAATTTTTTGCCAGAATTAGGTCAATTTTCCTTTTAAAAATTAAGGTTAATATAAGAAGTCAAGGTATCATTTTTAATATTGCATATTTCCAAAATTTTATATATTTGTTGGAATTTTGAAGTAGTTAATTGAAACAAAGAAAGAAAAAAAAGTCAATTCTAATGTTTAATTGAAAAAAATTGCAATAAATATTCGTTTTAAGTACATTAGTAAGTTAATATTCTTGGTGTATTACGCATATAATAAACTTTAAAATACACAAAAATAAAACGTGAGCATTAATTAATTAATATAAAAAGCCTAAGTATAATGCAGGATTAAAATCATAATAATCAAGAGCAAAAAGAGTGAACACTATTAAAGAAAAATGAAAGAAAAGCAAAATATCAAAAGAAAAATTGTCTAATTGCATATAATTCTAATTCTTTGTAAAAAAATTATCTTAAAAGTAATTATGAACTATTGCTAATCTTATTTTATCTGTAAATCACATATAATTTTAATTTCTTCTTAACTTTCATTTGGAATAAGTGCCAAATAAATTAAGGAAAATTAAAAAAAAATATATGTATGAAAAGGATATTGTGCTTTTAACATGTGCATTCAAATAGAAGTCGCATTTGAGATGTTTAGACATTTACGGCAATTGCCACTCGACGGACAATCGTGCGAGACCTAACCGACAATTAAGTGTGATGTCCATCATTGATTAACAACTAAAAAGGATTGCATTAGTTGAGTCGTTAGTTTACGTGTAATGTGTGAGGTTACTTCTACATTTTATTCTTTGCATATATATTTTACTGCCAACAGTAATCATATATAGTTCGATTCAATTTTCTCCGTGTAGAGTCAAAACTAATGAAACTTTTTTTTCCCCTAAAAAAATAGTTGAGTATAAGCCGACATCATATAATAGGATCATTCTAAAATCATGGAGCCAACGACAATATTGATTGGATCCAATATATCCAGCTTGAAATGAGAATGAATGGTGGAAATATAGGAAGGCAAAATAGCTATAAGCCAACGATGGATTTTACGTGCTTGCTCCAAACTTCAATATAATGGATGACATCTATCATATATTAAGTCATCAAAAGTGATTAGATAAAAGTTGCATGCACTCTTCGATAATTATAGATATACTTTTAATTACTTATCCATATCTAAACTTAATAGTATAACAAAGAGCTTGCCATTAAGATATCTCAGTGTAACAACTTTATTAAGTGCATATACCCTTAGAATTTATAGCTTGCTGTCGTGGATAAAGATAAAGTTGCAATTACAACAATCGGAAGTAGCTGGCATAGTTTATACACCACCAATATATTGATAGTCGATACCCAATATGTCGCTTTCCGTAGAAGATATGGTTGCCACCTTGATTTTATTAATAATGATTTGACGCCATAATTATGAGCAAATACTAAGCAAAGAAAATATTTATTGATTATGTAATTAACAATTTATAATTTTTAATGGTCAACACGTTGTAGCGTCCGCCGTCGTCATATATTTTTCTGATTTTTTTGGTTATCTGCTACTAACCTATTTATTTATCCCAAACAGAATAATAAATCACCGACTGAAACTTACAAAAAAAATGTCCATTTTGATCGAAAATCGCTGGCTGTGTTTGGTTTGGAGAAGAAAATTTTTAAACAAAATTCAAAACCGAGTGAAGAAATAATTTTAGTCAAATACAGCCGCACCCAAGATAAAATTATAATCCGGAGGATTCAATAAATATCAAAAACTCGATTTGTTAAGATGATGAAATCAGTGCTTAACGGAAGAAAATCTCAAGTAATTTTTACCAAATAGGGATATGACCTATATTAATTGTTGGACCCAAAATGTGAAACTAACGTACTTTTTTTTATTTTTGGTGGACTCACTTAATGTAATTTTATTTATCCGTAATTTCTTATGTTATGTCATGTTATCTACCATAGATTTTTATTGGCATTTTCTTACGGAATCAATTATCTCCGTATTATTTTCATCCGGGAAAAAAAAAGAAAAAGGAAACGAAAATGCCTTGCGCTGCAATGGGCTTTACGGGCCCATCTTCCATGGGCTTAAATGGGCATGTAGCCGATAGATCGAGCCCATTGTAATTCCATTTCTGGAGGACTATTATTATTATTTTTTAATTATTTATTATTTATATTTCAGGAACATATGCCTCGGCTCGCCTTCTTCTCCCGCGGGAGGAAATGGAATCGTATATAAATCCTCAGTTTTGCAATATCGCTCCTCTCCTCTCCTCTCTCGCTGCCTTCCCGCCTCACTCTCTCGAGCTCACCGCGCACACGGAGCTTGCATAGCATTTGATCTCCCCGGTCTTCTCGGAAATGGAGGAAGTGGACGAAACCGAAGCCAAGCCTCAGGTTGATCGCCTACTCAGTCTATTTAACTACTTCTTCTTCTTCTTCTTCTTCTTCAATTTGTCATCTGTTATGGGTTCTCTCTCTCTCGTAATTATCTTGAGAAATTTGTCGTTCCGTGTTCAGAGTCGGTGCGATTATCGGGATAAACACCTCTGTCTTACGGCAATGCGGTTTTCCCTTCACAATTGCAGGTTTATATGGCGTGCATCCTCCAAGGTCACCGGTGAGTTTCTTTTTCTTCACGTTACTTGCATCTTATTTGTGCTAGTTGAGGCTGGAAACAGAGTAAGGTTATTCTTCAAATTGCAGCAAAAAATTCATTCCTCGCGGCAATTTTATTCTCGGTACGTAATTTTGTACTGATTAATGTCTATATTAAAAGTCCGAATCGTTCCTTCCAGCATTGGAGTTGCATATTACGACTCCAGCATTCGCCAACTTAATGTGCTGGAAGTTTGGGAAGATAGGACATCGGATTTTCCCATGATTGATCTCGGTATGTGTCTCTTTTGAATTTACCCTATATGTTGCACGGTACCGTGTTTATATTCTTAGCAGCATGAGGAATTATTGACTTATGGGTGCCCAAGCTTCTTAAATGACTTGTGTATATGGTCGCCCATCTATGTGGCTTTGGAATGAACATTCTCGGTCGATGGAGTCCCCCATTACTTCCTGCAGATTAATTAAAGTACACTTGCATTTGAGCTCATGTGATGTATAGAGATAAATTGTTCATATTCTATTTCCTACTTTCCCAGTTAAATACCAAGCCAAGCCCCTCGTAATATATACAAGCACCAAGAGTGAAGAACCATTCTTAGCTGCTTTAGAGAGAAGCGGTGAGGTCCTACTTTCCCTTGAAATTATCATAATGTGATTGAAGGCCTGCCAAATTTCTTATAATAAGTTGCGGTTTACTCAGATTGTGATATTGCTTACTCTTTGGCAAGGTGCAGATGGAACCAGCGAGGAGGCTCCTCCTGTGAAGCTCGTAAAAAGTTCACTATTTAGCTATGAACAAGCATGGCACAGGTATGAAAAGACAGAAGATACCCACTACAATTTCTCATATTAGGTTGTTCCCATTTGTTGTGAATGAGCAGCTCAAAACAAATAGTAGCTATCTCTCTTCTCTTTTGACATGCTGAAAAGTTATCTCCCGCAGATCTGATCAGGGAGTTTATGAGCATTAAATTTTTATGGTTAATTAAGCTTCTGAAAATCCTGAAAGGTGGTCACTGTCTATTGTGATAATTGTCTCATTGCATGGCTAACTCATCATTCACAAGCTTTGCTTGCTGTCTGTGAGTTTTGTAATGAACAATTGCATTTACGTTTTTGATAGAAAGGTTCCATGCGATTTCCAGAGAACATCAATCGACTAAAATTGCAACATAGATTGCTTTTTGTTCTTCCATCAAACATTCATATTTTGGATCCTGCTTCATTATGTCACACTTCATCATTCCAATTCTGCTCTTTTGTGATATATATAGCTAAATTAAGCAATCTTTGTTTTCCCAAAAACCTTTCAGATTGGTATACCTTCGAGTAACAGGGATGGATGATGGGTTAAATATCAAGGAAAGGATCAGCTATGTGAGTCAAAAATGGAACATCCCTCTTCCATTTAAGTATGATATTATAGCTGCGTAGGTTCCAGATTTATATTTTATCATTTACACTTCTTGAGCCATGGTGTACTCATCAGCTGCACCTCCATTTTACTGGTATAGTTTGTCCTCGAAACTAGAATTCTAACTTGCATCTATATAACAGTATCTTATGCTGTCAATATGCTTTTAATATGACATTGATGAGTCAGGTCAAATTGATGAATCAAGAAAGTGTATGAGTTTATATTTTGGGAATCTTTTCATCAATTTGTCATGGATTTCATCTTCGGTATTTGTATTATTATGATTTTCTGGTTTACTGTACTGTGGAATTTTATTTTATTTTTTTGTCACAAACAAACTGCCTGCAGAGACACTTAATTAGCTCTCAATGAGCCTTCCATGAGTAAATTAACTTTCGTTACACTAGAAATTATTCAACCCATATCCTCAGGCAACTATGTATCTGCCTTGCTGGTATATTCACAATAATTATGATCTAAATGAAGCTCCTTTTTAACTATTAGTTGAATTCTATGATGGATATGGGAAGTGATGTTGAAGTTCGAGCAAGTGGAGGCCTTCTAGCGATATTGGAGAATGAACTGATTGTTGATACCCTTGAACATAAGGAGTGTGGGAATGCATCCATCTCTGTTGATTCTGTGATTGAGATTTCACTGTATCCAGTTAGTTACAAATAACATATTTGTACTGTTCCCAAATCTATTGTTTGCCTATGCTAACTTTCTCTTGCTCATCCCTGTCCTCTACAAAATATAGCATGTTACTTTATAAGCTTGGAATTCCTTAATGCCCTTGTTAGAAACAATTTTCTCAAACTTGATGGAGCGGCTTATGAAGCACTGCAGATATTTCAGATAGATAAACATCCCAGTCATATGGGTATCGGAAGAGCGAAAGAGGGGTAAATGTCAAGCTGTATGCTGGATCATTTTTCTTGCAAAGTATCTGTGCTGATATCTCTTATGACAGGTTCTCTGTTTTCGGCATGATGAATAAGGTTTGCAGAATTTACTTTAATTATTTCACCAACTGAGTCTCTCTGCATGTTTGACTAATTCTGTTCTAAACCTAGTGTTTGACAACAATGGGGCGACGTCTCCTGAGGTAAGTTTGGCTCAAGATATTTGGGATTCCTTTGTTGAAAGCATCCTCTAGCTTCTTTAACAAAACCATTTTTGAACATGTCAGAAGCTGGTTCCTGAGGCCTATACTGGATCTCGAAAGTTTGAATGGTCGTCTTGATACTGTATCCTGTGAGTAATACTTTATGTTACTACAGAATTTCAAATCAGGACATGCAAGCCATAGACTCCATATTGATATCATAGTGAGATTACTGCCTTTCCCTGCACTATGTGACTGAGGGTTCATTTAAGGAACTGAAAACTTGGATTTTCTTAGTTTCTGAAAACACTTGCAGGTGCTTATCGAAGACGTTCGCCAAATTCATTTAGATGTTACTGCTACTTTTGTTGATGCTTGTTATTTTATATCTAAAATTAGTAGTGGCTGTTCCATTAACTGGATTAAGATATCATTCTTCCTTCGTTCTGAAGAGCTCCTGAATTCTCTACGTGAAACTTTAAAGTCTGTTAAGGACATTCCCCATATCCTTAAGGTACAGTAAATTCTTTCCTATGTCAACCAATTTTTTCTTTTGTGAACTTGTAGGGCATTGGAATTTTGCCTACATTCTATGGTGACCCTGCTAAGTGTACCTTCCAGTGTTCTTACGGAAATCAATGAAATATACATTACAAAATATGACAATCTCTGTTTAGAAGAGTCCCTTTAAAACTGAGATTTCCCCTTAGGTAGGATTTTCAGGTTTCTTTCAGCATTGTGCAGTAATTTTGCTAACAAAGCATTCATGAGACCTTAGATAATTGGAGCACTTTTATTTTTGTCCCCTCATATGAAGAAATTCAACTCTCCAAGCTCCACATGCACTTGCACTGATTGGTCAGCTTTTCTGAAGGTAACCTCATTCATTCTCTCAATCGGACTATCTTCTTCCCATGTTACTATTAATCACAGGAACGTGTATTCCTATTGGATGCGAAGCAGACTACTCCTCGTGTTCTTTTTTCAATAATACATTATACCTGTCAATTTAATCTTATTTTATTTGCGATTGTATGGTCCCCTCAATTTGAATGCGGGGGCATGGATTTCATGAACTACTGCATTTGGTCCTTGAAATTAAAAAACCTGACAATATTCTTCCTGTTCCAAATGTTGTCTCAAGGATCCTTATCTTTTGTGTGTTCGTACACGCATGGGCACGTGTTTGTGTGTGTGTTTTTATTCATTATCTTGTACTATAAACTTAAAGGTTGGTATTTGATACTGTTTTGACACTCTATTCAACATCTCCTTTAGAGCATTTCTTCACTCTTGCATGTGAACAAGATATTTGAAGTAGGCACTACTGACGATCTTCAGGAGTACGCAAAGTTTTTGAATTTGGACATCATTGACAAGGTAGTAATCTACTTAAACTCTCATTTAACAATGCATAAATATGCCGTTTCTTTATCATTGTGCCTCTCAATAGCTGCATCTTTTGATTTGGGATAATTTATGCAGGCTAGTTCAGTCCTTGGCACAGAGCTCGCTTATGTCTATGAATTGGTTTGTCATTTTTCTTTCCCTCAACTGTGTGATCATCATTGCAGCCATCAGAGTGCCTTTATGTTTCATTTTCTTTTATGCTAGTATCATGCAGAATCTTCATCATTAAGGTTTTTCTTTTTAATCAGCTTTGTCTCAAGTGACATCAGAGTTTTTAGTGGAACAATTTCCATAGTTTTCTCCCAATAAAAGATTAAAATGCTTTACTCTTTCACTTTTGAGTAGTTAATATATTTTAAAGCACTTAAAATAGATTCTCATGGCCTTCTGTAGGAAATTCTAGATTTTTGATTCTTAGTTAGCTAGAAAAAGAAAAGGACTTTCTAAGAAAATTATCAACTCTCTGAGAATTTCATTTCATTTATTAAATACAGCTCCTTATTTTTGTACACCTAATGATTCAAGGCGAATTTTATGGATTCATTGCATAGGTTAAATCAACTACTAGGACCTTAGACACCCTAATACCATGCAATTCCACACGAGTGCATGGAATTTTCATCACTTATGACTCAGAATTTAAAAGTCCGCCTTTTTTGTGATATTTCTCCATTTGATAGATCCCATTCATTTGTATAAGTTTTCTAAGTTATGTTAGCTCTATTACTTTGCACTATAGAAGTTTGGATACTTCTTTGGTTCTCCAATTCTTTTCTTAAAATACCCCTGCTTCATGTATAAGTAGTGAATAGGTTCTTTCTTCCTTTTGAAATTATTCCTGCCTTTTTCTCAACTTCCATACCTTTTTTAGGTGATTGGTGTTATTGATGAAAGAAGAACTAAAGAGAAAGGTTATGAGACAATGGTAAAGGAGAGCTTCTGTGATGAGGTGAGCCAGAGGTAAATGATGACATTAACTATTATCTACATTTTCATTGACTAGGGTTCAGCTACCATGATAAGAGTAGGATGAGCTCACTTCACATCCCAATATGCAGATTTAAGTCTCTTCATAGCCCTTAAAACTTCACATATTTTGTGCAGTTAGATGAACTGAGGCAAATATATGAGGAATTGCCAGAGTTTTTGGAACAGGTGCTCAGTAGTCCAGATTTTCATTCGCAAAATTGAGGTTGGACACTTACAAACTTCTTCTAATTTGATTAGTTCTTTTCAGGTTTCTTCAATGGAACTTTCCCATCTTCCAGACCTGTGGAAGGAGAAGCCTGCTCCTTGTATTGTATATATCCAACAAATAGGTAATCTTATTCATTATTTTGGTTAGTGCTGGGTTTATGTTAACATTTTTCATCATAAGTTGTTGCTTTCATGACATCTGATTAGCACCTGAGAGAGTCTGCATGATCATCCATGAAGGCCTGTTAGTTTGTTTATTTTTATCTCTCTCTCTCTCTCTCTCTCTCTCTCTCTGCTGAAGTACATATTTCCCATTTGTTGTAAGAAGCTCGGCTGCAACTTGCTTTGAAGAGTTTCCATCTGATCAGCTTTTGAACTAGACAAACTCTACAGCTACACAAGTGTTCGAATATGGTTCTAGATAACACAACTTTTTTTTTTCCTTTTATTATTTTCTGTCACCTTTTCTTTTCCAGCCTTCTTTTTTTGTCTCCATTTTGTAAGAGTGATACCTACGAAATTTTCAAGCCTTAGATTTGGAATGCATCTTTAACAAACGCATTTGGTTAGTCCCACTGATTCTGTTGTTTTATCTTCAGGATATCTGATGTGTGCTTTTGAAGAAAAACTTGATGTGACACTTGGAAGGGTTCAAGATTTTGAATTTGCTGTAAGTAAATGTGTTCTTGAAACTATAATGATGCGATACTGAGATGCTTTTGTGTATATATTCTGCATGTACTTAAAATATGGATCATATGCAAATGCAGTTCTCTGACACAGATGGAGATACAGAAAGGTTCTTCTACCACACTGCCAAGACACGAGAATTAGATGCCCTTCTTGGAGACATTTATCACAAAATTTTGGGTCCGTATTTTGAAGTACTTTCATCTCTGAAGTTTCTCTATAATATGTGAACACTTATGGATTTTTCTTTCACAAAATTCATGAATGAGAAGATATGGAACGGGCAATTATGAGAGACTTGGTATCACATATACTTGTATTCTCAGCAAATCTGCTTGAGGCTGTGAATTTTGCTGCTGAACTTGATTGGTAAGGACCATTCAGCTACTCCCCCCACTGTTCTTTCTTGCGCGCATTTGCTTGGTGCTCTGTTTAGTCACCTGAAATATTTTGTCCTTATTATGAGAGCTAATCCCATTGATATGTGTGAACATATTAAGTCTAATGATGCTGACTGTATTAACTTCTTGTTTAAGCTACTTGTCACTGGCATTGGTTGTTCGTCAGAACAATTATGTGAGGCCCACACTGACCGATGAAAATCTGCTTGATATACAAAACGGAAGGTATGGACTGTCAATATGCCACGCAATTCTTCAGAAAAACTTTATGTAACATTGGAAGCATGATTTATAACAAGTGGTTATGTCACATTTCCAGGCATGTTTTGCAGGAAATGACAGTTGACACTTTCATTCCAAATGATACAACTATTGTTAGAGATGGTAACTGGAATTATACGATGTACTCTGTCATGCCATTGTCTGAGTTCCTTTGACCAAGTCTAATCCAATCTTGCTGGATTCAGAACGGATAAATATAATCACCGGTCCCAATTACTCTGGCAAAAGTATCTACATAAAGCAGGTCAGCGATATCCCTTTAAGAAGCAAAAATTGAAACATAGTTTCTTGGTTACCTGTTTTTCCATTCCATCTTTTTTATTAATACTTCCAGTACTTTACATTGAGCTCCCAAGTTTCTTTCTAGATTAAATTATTAATTTAAGCCCTGCAGTGGGCAAATAAACTTCTAGTTGTGTGGATGCGAGTTTCTATAATTACATTATATGCCTGTGACAGTCTTGTCTAGTCTGCAAGCATAGTCTTGGGCAGTTGCTGTTTTCTTTGGTCATTAATAGGTCTACCCAACCATAAAATGTTATTGGAGTTTTTTCCCCGCTAATTTCAACTATGGAGTTTCATGCATAAAAATTACTTGAATGGCTACATAGTACCCTCGGGAGCATCTTTTCACTTTGATTAAAATATCTCTTCCAGGTTGCTCTCATTGTCTTCCTTGCACATATTGGAAGTTTTGTACCGGCAGATGCTGCAACTGTGGGTTTGACTGATAGGTTGTACTACTTACTCTGATACCAAAGCTATGGTACAGGCCACGCTTATGTTGAAGTTTGGTAACATATGAAGCTAAACAGGATATTTTGTGCAATGGGGAGCAAACTCATGACTGCAGAACAATCAACCTTCATGATTGATCTTCATCAAGTAGGCATGATGCTAAGGCACGTCAAGATGGGATGAGTACTCTTTGTCAATTTATTTTATTGTTATATATATTGTTGTTATTGCTCTTAGTATGTCCTATGCGTGCCTTTGATTATCCTTATGTTCGCTGCTCATGGTCCAGTGTAGATATTCGAAAGTGGAAACTAGTTGGGTCTGGAGGGTTCTCCAATATTTGAGAATTAAATTTCACATAATCTAGTTGTTCCTGTTACTTCATCTAAACTACACAGGCACGCAACTTCAAGATCATTATGTCTGCTAGATGAATTCGGGAAAGGCACTCTAAATGAAGGTTGGTAAGTCTCGACTTAAACCAATAGAAACGTGGATATGTTTTATTTCTAATTGTTGCTCTGAATACTCGCCTTTAGATGGAGTTGGCCTGCTTGGTGGAGCAATAAATTACTTTGTCATGCACGATCAACCCCCAAAGGTTTGGTTTGAATGTCATAATCATGTTTCTCTTGAATCAATTCTACATTTATCAATTGTATCGTCCTTGAGAAGTTAGTAGCAAGCCCATATAAAAGAGGATAACAACTGCAATTTGTGGAATGAGAGAAGCCTATCCCTGCAGATTGTACTGACAAACCTATTCTCAACCAGATCATGAACTATGATTACCTAATTGTCAATCATCTGCAAATATAAATAATAGCCAAGTCATCACACTCAGAAGTAGACCTTCTGTACATTCTCTATAGAGATTGAAGCGTGAATCAAATTTTATTATGTTCTGTGGCGTATTCCAGGTTTTGGTTTGCACTCACCTGACTGAATTACTTGATGAGAGCTATTTGCTGAAGGTATGAGATGCCTTTCAGTCATCTGCAGCTGCTGTTTCTTCTTTTGGAGGTCACATATCTATTTTTCATGACAACGTCAGTCGGAGAAGATCAAGTTCTACACCATGAGTGTGCTAAGGCCTGAAGATGCTTCAGCAGATATTGAGGACATTGTATTTCTTTACCGGTATAACTTACCTCTGTTCTTGATCGCATGAAGTAGCAATCAGAAGTTTTTAGTTTCACCATTCAGATAGAGATAATTGAGCTTTCGACATTGAAGGATCCTCCTTTGACAAGATTGCCATTCTTTGTTCAGGCTAGTTCCTGGATACACGCTTCTGAGCTATGGTAAGCACAGATATGTATGCTTAGTGTTGAGATGCATTTCATAATGCTTTATCAGGAAACTCACGTCTAAGTTATACTTTCTCCAGGTCTCCATTGTGCACTCCTCGCTGGTATACTTCTAAACTCTCTTAAGCTGTGAAAATGAGAAATTTGTCGCTTAAAATGAGAAATATTTGTGCCATGCCTTGTCCAGAAATTTTAACAAGAGGATTACTTAGGTGCTCGGAGAAGACAATGATCTGCAGAATTTACTAATGAAGCCGTGTTGTTTTTCAACTGTCATGAGATGGTACTTTCATCATAAGAGCTCTTTCTAGTAGAACTCTTTCAGGCAAACTATCAGCCATGCTTATTAAAATATGGAACTAAAGCGCATTGTGTATATGGTTTAAGATGTCATGAATGTGTCTTTGAGCGTACAGTTTGGAAAAGATGGAATTTCTCAGTAAGGCTTCTTTACTTTATAAAAGATGGTGCAAATAAGATGGAATATGAAGTGACCTTGTATTCATTTCATTTTTGGCATTTGTAGAGTATTAGGTTTCTAAGCTTGCTCCTATGACTTGTATATTCCTGGCTGCCATGCATTTCGTTGCTGCATCTCTTCTGGATCAGTGGTTTCCTCGAAAAGTTAATTTGATGCTTTGCTTGTGCAGGTCTTCCGAAGGAAGTGATTGACAGAGCTGCATCGATTCTAGGTAGCCCTGGAAACAATCAGACCATTGATCGAGTGCACAATGAGAGAATATTTGCTCAAGATCAGCAATACAAGGTAATTGTTGTAATAAGACATGCGTGAGTGTGATACATAATTCCCCCATGTCAAAAATGATCCGACTTCTGAGTTTTATGCAGAATGCATTGGAGAAGATGCTGGCATTCGATACAATTCACGGTGACCTCAGAAGCTTCTTTGAGGAAATATTATTATCATAATATCCGAGGCATGAAGTAATTCTTTTCTTTGGCAACAATATACGTTCTGCTCTCGAGATTCGTATGTGTATTTGTCAAGGATTGGATGATGGATATACTACTGCCTGATGTAGGGGACTAGTAGCAGCCGCTTCCAGTGGTGGTTAGATATTTTCTTTTATTCTTCCTCTTAGAAGAAAATAAGGAAGCTTTTCCTTTTCTGGGAAGTTGGGAAGTACGGCATTTAATTAGTTCAGACACAGCGCCCAGATCTAGGAATGTTTAGTGCATGAACTTCAGTAAGACCGACATTTATTGAGTTTTGCATCTCCACTTTACAACAACACAATCTTAGACGTGATGAATATTAGTCTGTTGCTTAACTTAAAGGGCAATTAGCTGCCGTACATTTACTGGGGAAGTGTACTGTGGAGGGCCATCAAAGACATTGTCTATGAACCGTCGGCTGGCTGCTTCAGTGGGATGGTATAGATCCCAGAACAAGTGGTCTGTCCTGTTGGAGCAATGTGTTGAAGTTGGCAGGCACGGGAATTGGGCAATGAGGTCGCCTAGCCCACAACAGGCCGCTTTCACCTCCTTAAACCCTGAAAGACCACCAAGAGTGAGAAACTCGAAGGCATTCTCAAAGTATAAAAAATGATGATGAAGTGAAAAAGCTTGGCATTTGGCTAAGGAAAGGACGCCGTACCATTAGAAGCAGGATCTTGGATGAAATCATGTATGAGAGGATAAGTGTGGCTGCAGGGGTAGCTCATGTCTTTCGGCTCTGACTTCAGCTCCTGTGACATTGATTCCAGGGCCTCGTTGTACATGACAGTCCAGGTATGTGTCCTCCTTGCAGCCTCTGGTCTTGTTCTGAATCCTCTGCTCTGGGCAGCACCCCACCGGAGGCAGTCCCCCCACCATAAATTTACGTGTGCCGTGAGTATGTAGTATCTGCTCAGTAAAAAGTCCATCAATGTGTAGTCCAGCTATGATGTGTCTAGTAGCATCATGCATCATTGGCAATATCATGTACCTTTAACTTGGCTTTGAGCAAGGTGGTCATCTGGTTGACATAGTTTTTTGAGGGTTTATTTTGATCGATGGATTGGGAGTAGTCAAGGATGTCGTTGCTTCCGATCACAATGAAGAACAGAGACTTTGACAGATGCTTCTAAGCATGGGCAGATCCTAGTCGCTTCATAAGGTGTTCATGCACCTTCAGGTAGTATTCCACTTGCTGCCACAGAGGTACTTGATTGCATCTGCAAATGATAGTTTTACCAAAATGTTTGAATAGGCTTTAATTACGTTACGCTAGTAGTGTGGCATATATATATTTTTGATCATACAATTCTGAGATTGATCATAAAAGACGTTTTCTGTACATTAAGTGGATTCGACGTGATATTGAAGATTGTTGATGGGCTCACGGACTAGAAATGGATAAGAAAGAAGGGTGGAGGGTAGAACCAACTAAACTCACTTGATAAGTTAACTCGCCACGAGTAAGAAAAGTCGTTTTGATTTGTCACGCTCAAGGATGAACGATAAGTATTTGGTTTTTAGCTACTAAATAAAGAACTTGTTCAGATAAGAAAAAGAGAGAAATACTCTAGATAATTTCATTCATAAAATTCATCATTCTCATTGATCAGAATAGAGCTTATATAGTGCTCTTACAACCACTCAAACATAATGATAGCAATGGAAAGTAAAGACAATTAGTTTCCATGCTTGGGAAAGATAAAGTTTAAATGAAAATGGTTGAACAAGAGTCTACAGGCATTAACTTTCCATCCACCTTGTTGCAACCACCAGTATTTGAAGGAAATTCGGCTAAAATGTAGGTAAGCAATTAAAGAGCCATCTACTTCACTTGATCAGGTGTTTAACCACCTATCTCCATGCACTTAAATATGGTAATGGGCCGGGGGCGAGTTGCATCAAGCTTCTTGGCCTTAGAATGCGTGATAGGACCCAAGCTAAATTTGACCTCGTCTTGGAGCCCAATCTTGGGCACATCACTTGCTGCCCCGCCAGAAGAGAAACTGACACCGCAAAGGTATGATGTACTCAAGTCTGAGTCGATAGATAGGTAAGGCGGTGGAATCGGCAATGTAGTGTGAAAAGGGGACAACGATACTAGAGGATTTTTTTTTTCTCTCTCTATAGTGTGTAGTGGTGGCGTAGTGGGTTTTTTGAATATCTATTTCCCTCCCAAATCATTTGTCACGTTGATGCCAGGACCATAGATTCCATCAAGGAACCGATCGGGAAGTCTGAACTCGAAGTGAAAGACGGTCCTTAGGATAAGACCAAGCCTGTCGCTCAGGAATCTCCTACAAGGTTCCTCTTCCATTGCCTCTTGAAGTCGAAATCTTTCTCCCATTTCTGCCTGCTGAGGTCCGATTTTTTACTAGGAATCGACACATCCCGGACTTAATTGTACAGCATATTATGAAGCCTAGGCCAGGGCCATGTTCGGGTACGTAAGGATGAGAATTGGATGCAATGAAATTAGCAAAACTGGTGTAGGCCCGTGCAAGTGTTTAAAAAACTAATAATACTTGATTTATTTGACATTTATGGAGGAATTTTTTAGTTTATTTAAATTTTTTCATTCTTTTAGATTGTTTTTCGTGGTAAGGAATTTTAATTATTTTTAAAGAAAATATGTAATAAGTATTTGTGAATCTAGAAATTTGTCTCATTTTCTAATATTATAATTAATTATGATCATTATGGTCGAGGAATTGAAGTGAAACTCAACCACTGAATTGAGGATACTAGGAAAAGCATGATGGGGGCACTTCTTCGTTATGCTGTTTTCTTTAATTATAATAACTACTTGATACTCGCATATTGCGCAGTAATATTTATCAATATTTTGTATAACTGAATATAAATAATCAACACATATGCTAGTAATAAATATAAGTAGAAAAAATATATGTACCGAGCATATATATCAATATAAATTGTGATTGAGATTAAAAAAAAGTGAATTTATAACGAAAATAAATGCTTTCACTAATTCAATAAAAATTCGAGTAATATATATCGAGAAGAGAAATTCAACTTATATCTGTAAGATAGATATCTTCTATAACTTGTAAGAGTAGGAAAATTAAAATGAATAGAATATGCACAATTTAAATTTTTATTTCATCTATATGAACTTTTTAGATAACTCATAATTATACACAAATACATATAAATAATAAGGACAAATATATAAAATTTATTGAATATAGTATAGATAAATTATAGTAAAAATTCATTTAACTGAAAATGAAAGATTTGGGTTTTGTGATGCAACCATGTCCTCTGCCCCGATTTTTATATATTATAACTAATTGATTGATAATTGATGCAACCACACCCTTATTATGTCTTCTTCTGTTTCGTTTGTGACCCACCTTGTAGCTCAATTTTCTGAGAACTAGAGTGCTCAAAGTTTAAATACTGTGGGTTTAATCATATGATAGAGTTTCATTATGAAATAAGGAAACATGTTTGATTAAGTTATCCTCCAATCCTTGTTTACGAAAAAAGTTGTGCATGCATTTAAGATAGTTAAACAGATTTTCGCATTCAAAGATATCTATACTGTGACTAGATAATCAATCGCTGGTTTGCAACAAAGAGCATATTTAGATCATGCATTGACATTTAGTTGATTTAGTTTGAAAATTATGATTCGCTTAATCAAAATCATGACTAGGAATAGTAGGAGAAAATATATAGAATGCATTTATATTGTATGCTTTAGAAGAACCAGAAAAAAAAAGGTATCTTGGGTTTTTATTCAAACCAAGGATATTGAATAGGAGTGATTTTAGGATGGAACGCTAACTTATATTCCATGATGAAACATTAATTTTAGTTATTAGATTCCACCAACTTTTAATATCATCCGTCCATTATTTACATATTTTGCATCTAGCATTTCTAGTTCTTTATAGTTTCATTTTACAATCTTGGCCCAGAATACTATAAATCGACCTGTATAAATTGGTTTTTCATCTAAATCGGTCCATTATAATCCGGCCACATCATCGGCACGTCATCCATATGTTCACGTCATCAACATTTATTTCGACACGTAAGCGGTCCTCTAAATTTATTTTACTATATATGTACCCTGATGGATTTGAGACGAAATTGAAAGTTCTATGGGCAAGAATGTTGCCTTCAAAATTAGAATGACTAAAAAAATTAGCAATCCACCGTGGAACATAAATCAACGTTTCATCCTAGAATTTACCTTTTCAATAATCGCTTTTCTTGATTGTTTTGATTTTGTAAATTTATTAATGTGTTTGAACCACGTTTAGATTAAAAAAAAAAAACCCCACATATAGATGGAATAGGATAGGATCTATCTGGCATGAATTTCCCTCCAATTTATCTCCCCGGACGGCCTCTATGTTCTTAGGCGTTCTTGCATATTTTCCATGAGAATTTGCTTGACTTTCAGTTCAGCCCCTGTGCATTTTATGGATTTTCAGCTCACTTCCCGGTGTTTCCAATGTTTTCAATTCATTCTCGAAATTTTCTGGTTATTTCAGTTCAGTCCATGCAGGTTTTATATGTGTTGAAATCAGGTCCTGTTGTTTCTGCACTGTTTTAGTTCTGTCCCTAATGTTAAGGATATTTTCAGATCAGATACTGATGTTTTCCTTCCGTTACAGTTCTATCCCTGCACGATAATTATGTATCAGATTCAGTTCTTAACTTTCTGTGTTTTAATTCTGTCCTTACTTGGGTAACGCTCGGCCTCGAGCTAGTGTATACAGTAGAGTAGGAGCTATAACATTTCCGTAATTAGTGAAAACAATCATCAAAATTTTCGTATACATCTATTTATAATTTTTTTTTCGCTGAATACATCTATTTATAATTACTATACTGAAGAAGACCTACTGGTATAACATTCATTTTCAACTTTGCCCATATTCCCATAATTTCTTTAATGAAAGACCACTAAATCATGGGTATAACCGTAAGTTTAAACAAACTAACTACCCACTCTTCTACTTGTTTTCTCCACTTGTCCTCCTTCCCTTCTCTCTCTCCCGAGACTCTCACTCTCTCTCCAATTAATCTTGCAATGAATTATTATATTTAGGGTTAATACAAAAAAAAAAATAAAAATTTTTTACATTTTAATGATTTTAGCACGAACTTTTTTTTTTACACAAGAAATACTAATTATCGATTTGATAACAATATTAGCACAGCATCCATATCTTCGTTACTTTTAATCGGAATTGTTGAAGTGTACTTGACAGGGCCACGTGTCTCACAGTGATTAGCCAAGTGGATCTCAATTTTTTAAAATAAAAAATAATCTGAAAAAAATTGAAAAAACAAAAATGAAAACAAAAGTTGAGCCAGCAACCCCAATTGGGGAGGTGGTTGCTGGCGGCGAGGTCCCCACTGCCAGCCACCTCCCTTTTCGCTCATTGTTAGGGTTTCACCTTTTTATTTTTATTTTTATTTTGCATAATAATTTTTATCTTTAAAAAAAATTAGGATCCATACGACCAATCACCGTGAGCCACATGGTACCGTCATGTACATATCAAACATTCTAGTGAAAATTAACGGAGATATTGACGCCGTCTTAATATTATCATCAAATTGATAGTTGGTAAATTTTTTATGAAAACGAAAAAAGGTTCGTGCTAAAATCGTTAACATATGAAAAGTTTGAGATTTTTTGGTATTAACCCTTATATTTTAAATTAATTAATATATTTTGTTACATGTAAAACTTTATCAATTATATAAATAGTAATTATAACGTTAATTCATTGTTGGACATATCATATTAATTTACAAAATGCATGTATACCAGCATTGATTGGTTCAAGTGATTCGACTTTTGTTCCCTTTAAGCACGAGTTTGAGTCTTATAAATGGAGAAAATTCACACTAGAAAAGTTTTATTCATTAGTGGGTCACCCGACTCGAATTGGATTAGTCGAGACCTAATTGAGTTTTTAAATACCGGACCGAGGCTTATCGGGCCGCGCTAGGCCCGGCATGAAAATGATATCGTGCTGGACCGGGCCATATGCATCTGGGCCCGGCACTGCCCCATAGCCCGATTAAAAAAAAAAAAAAGGCAGTTGTGTCTGAATGAATGGATCGGTCGTCTGGATCCAGCCTGCAGAGAAGCTCCGGTGGTCGGAACTCTGCTCAGAGTCGTGGCAATCAAGCTACTTCATCTAACTTCTGATTCTGCTGTCGTCACACAGGTAATCAACCTATTCTTATCTCATTGCTTTGCATTCTCTGCATTTCACGGAGCTCCTGGAATTTTATACTAGACGGGTAGCCACTGGAAAATGGACCATGATCCTGATTTTGGGTCGGGCGTCATGGTTTTGGCTTTCCCGTGTGATCCCGAAGAGGTGAATTAGGTAGTCCATGGCATCCTCTATGGTCTCTTCCTGACCTTCAATTGGATAGCATTTCTAACTTTTATTCATGTGATGCTATTGCTCGTGCGGTGGTGGGGTTATTTGCTGGGCTAAGAGAAGGTTTAACATGAGAAAGTCCGGATCTTTTTCTGAAGTAGTGTGTTGAGCTCCGGTTGAGACTTCAGATCTCGATTCCTGCATCAAATCAAACCGGAGCCGGAGGACTCAACTTGCCCAGTAGTTGTTTGATGAAATTCCAGACTTGGAGGTATTGTATTCAATTCAGCACCAGAAGCAAATTATAGTATAATGTGGTCATACAAGTACGGTATTGCAACTTGAAATTCAATAATTTTGTTATATTACATATATTGCTCTGACAATAATGGTTGTTGCTGGGCCTTGAATCTGCTAGTTAACAGGTCAAAGATCATATTACACACAAAAAAGGCACTCAGCACTTGATCAAATCACTTTCTTAAGTAGTCAGTAGTGAACTTTAGATTTCCCAGGTTTGAGTATTGGTGATTTAGTCTTTCAAAAAGTTCCATGATTTGCAGATCGAATATGATGGTTCTTGATCACGAAGAGCTTCGGTAACTGTGGCTAAGAAATTGCTGAGGAGATAATTATTTGATTCATTCATTGTACGTGAAAATTCTTGTCACCAAAAAGACCTGCAAGCGTGACTGGGCTACTGCAGCAAAGCATGGGCTCTCCCCCCAGTATATATAATTTGAGAAAAAAAAGTGATTGTTTATTTATGTTTAAGTTGATAATACGATAATTTCAAAAGAAGGTGGCAATAACAGCTCAGTTCTGTCCGTACAGTTATTTGTCTGCCAGAGACCTCTGAGATCCGATTCCGATCGATTGGGCTGTGATCTTCACTTCAGAGGTGGATTCTAAATGAATCCCATGTCGGTCTGTAAGACGACATCCTCGTCATTGTCTTCGTCGAGCTCCACCGCCACCGCCAAGAAGTGGATTGTGCATGGCCTCCTCGCTGGTGCGGCAATTGCGGTGGCAATTGGGGCAAGGGCCTATCACCTCAGCAGATCCGGGAGGTTCCGGAGCCGCGTCGTTGGCATCATACCCGCCCGTTTCGCCTCCTCTCGGTTTCAGGGCAAGCCTCTGGTTCATATCCTTGGCAAGCCCATGATTCAGGTTGCATTTTTTTTGCTCCCATTCTCCGTTTCTTTCTTTCGCCTTTTTCACCTCTGATTGCTTTGGTTCCGTAATTGTACATTCTGCCTATGTCGTGTGTTCGTGCATGCAGAGCTAACTTTGGCTGTTACTTAACTGTGGGGCTCATAGATTGATAAGGATCAAGATGTTTGTCTGTGCTAATTTAAGTTGGTTTCTGACAGAGGACATGGGAGAGGGCTAAGCTGGCTTCATCCTTGGATTACCTTGGTATGTTCTCTTTCTTCAACTTACTGCATACAATCAAATATGAAATGCGTCGTTGACTTCTGTCTATTCGTTTCATGTTAATGATGACACATGTAAGATGGAGAAGTCTTAAGCTGTACGATCTGGTTAGCTTCGATGCCTGATCCCATCAGTGACAGAATCGAGTTATTGGCAATAGACATGAAGTTCCAGTTTGTAATTATCACTGATGGATTGCTTTCAGTGCGCATCATGCTCGTTACATATGGCTTCTTTGATCGAGCAAATTATTTGATGCTCAATAATCAATGGACTACTCACGGTCCAAGAGCTCCAGATTGTTAATCATATTTGTACATCTTTTGTCTATGTTCGTTCACATTGTGCTCATGTTACAGTTGTGGCAACGGACGATGAAAAGATTGCAGAATGCTGTCGCGGATTTGGAGCAAATGTGATTATGACTTCAGAATCTTGCCGGAACGGTAAGATTTTTTGCTTTAACTTCATTTGAAGATTTAGCTAACTTTTGAGTGTGGCCTATGCAACTTAATTATTCTTGTAGGCACCGAACGCTGCAATGAAGCCCTTGAAAAGATGGACAAGAAGTATGATATAGTTGTCAATATTCAAGGTGATGAGCCCCTTATTGAGCCTGAGATAATTGATGGGATCGTTAAGGCCCTGCAGGTACAATTTTTTCTCCAATTAAGCTGTGGACCAGTGTTATTCTTCTTCCATATATATTCAGATTTGCCCTATAGTGTTGTTCGATTATGAGCTCTTTTGATATTTGGATTCTTGTGACCTACTGCTTTTTTCTTTAGCATGTGTAAAAAAATAATATTTCCATTGCCTACTTCATCAGAGCTGTATTTGACATCATGATGTTCTTCAGGCAGCGCCAGATGCTGTGTTTAGTACTGCTGTTACATCTTTGAAACCCGAAGATGCATTCGATCCAAATCGGGTTAAATGTATTGTGGATAATCGTGGCTATGCTATGTACTTTTCAAGGGGATTGATCCCATTTAACAAGTGGGTTTCAAGCTATCACTTCTGCTGCTAATATATCTATTACTACTTCCATCAACTGTATGTATATCTCTATTGCTTAGTTCACTATCTCATGAATATGTGATAACACCAGTTGGATAATTCAGGTCTGGGAAGGTGAATCCACAGTTTCCTTATTTGCTTCATCTTGGAATTCAGGTATCGTGTTTATGTTCTCGAATTTGTGTGCAGGGTTCTTATATCTTGTCTTTTCTTTTCTTTTCTTTTTTTGGGTGGTTGTCCTTTTATATTTTGTTAATACTCTTTTTATTTCATCACCAGAGTTTTGATGCAAAGTTTTTGAAGATATACCCAGAGCTCCAGCCTACTCCCCTGCAGCTCGAAGAGGATCTCGAACAGCTTAAAGTTCTCGAAAATGGTTATAAGATGAAGGTATTGATTGGTTCTTTTCGTCACTTCACTCTTCCACTCTATCTACAGCACAAGCACTTCCAAAGTTGCATATATGCCTCGGGAGTACTTTGTAGACTTGTATAAGTTTACCATCCTCATTTTACTGGATGGGGCTTTTTCTAGATCTGGAATATACTATTATTAATAATCTGAGACTCCGGATTATGATCAGTCCTCACATCAAAGTTTGTCCTTTCTAATAATCTAATAACCTCACCTTCTCTTTAGTTTCGTTCCAATGAGTATTCTGTTCCTTTTCTCGTGTGTTTGTAGTTGTCATGTATGTGGAGTCATTGAATGCTTTCACTCTCATGTAGGTGATCAAAGTGGACCACGAGGCTCATGGTGTCGACACTCCAGAGGATGTCGAGAAGATTGAATCCTTCATGCGCGAGAGAAACCTTTCGTAGGCTAGAATTACCTCGCTCATCAAGATCAAGTCAAGAATTTTAGATTGAGGACAACTAGTTCACTGCTTCTGTAGCTGTCTTTAAAGACTTGAGGGAATACGCATTAATGACGGCATTGGGTTAATTTCAACCACTGGTTCATAGACTCTTCAGCTGCAGGAAATAGTAAGAATCTAATCTATTGGAGTGATTGATAAATGGTTCATTTGCAGAATATCCTATTTTCTCCTATGAGTGGAACGCGAGTTTGAAATATTGCGTAGCGGGAGCCAATAAAGTCGACACTTCTGGTGCACACCTCTTTACTGATGAAATTGAGATGCATCTGATGTTTGTTGAGAATATAGATGAAGAGAAATGCATGTAATGGCACAATAACATCTTATTAATGAGGTACATATAACACTTGTCTTTTCAAGAAAATGAACTAGCAAGACTTGATGACACAAACATGATCATACAGTGAAAGCTATTGCATAATAACTAATAAATTCAATTGAAAATATTTGAGATGAGGGTTCAAATTAAATACTCAGCAACGAGAAAGAGGTATTGTATAGTAGTGCACACCCTAGTATGAAGATCAAGATATTCCAGATTCAATTTTCGTGGTGAGGTTATTCACTTACTGGAAATGAATATATAGTTGAAGGAGTTCTCTGGTGTCGAGATGGTGCCATTCGAGCTATTCCCACTGTCCTGCTGTTCACCTGTATAGATTCCTTGGAGAGTAAGCTGGGGATTCCTTGCAGAATAAGCTGGGGAAGTTCTGCAGTGGGAAGTGTGTCATAGACTGATTGGGTATTCCGTTTGTTAATTGTTGAATTTCCATTATGAGCAGTCACGTTGGGTTGAGGGAAGGTGTTATGTATCAGAGAGAGGGAGAGGCATATATAATTCGAAGATCAATATGTGCTCATCATCATGAGTCATGATCTCTTCTCAGCATTTTGTAATTCTCAGCTTCTAATAGATAATTTCATCTCCTTCCTCACTCTTCTGCATCTCTTCTACTCTAAATATCTCTGTATCTCTCTCTGTTCTTCCTTCTTCTGCTCGATTGGTTCTGGTGCAGTCCAATTGGTATCAGAGCTCAATCTTGGCATCAATGTCAGGAAGCACACGTCCACAGGATCTCGGGAATATGGCGATAGCCATGGAGGAGCAAGACAAGATCCTCACGGAGCGGAAGGCAGGACACTTGAATACCAACAGTCGAATTGATCAGCTAGCTGACATGATCAGCGGCCTCACTCTGCAACAGAATCGGCTGATGGCTCATCTGCACACGTTTAAGAGTGATGATCCCAAGTCCTCTTCAATTAGCCAGGTTTTGGGTTATCCTAATGCTGCCATGAAAATAGGAAAGCTTGAGCTTCCCCGATTCAATGGAGAAGAGGTTAAGGATAGGTTATATCGTTGCGAATAGTTTTTTGAGGTGGATAGGAATCTTGATGAGCTTAAGCTTAAATTGGCAGTAGTTCATTTTGGAAGGGAAGGCATTGCAATGGCACCAGGCTTATATGAAGTCAATGATGCTGAAGGTAAAATGATGAAGTGAAAGGACTATGTTCCGGTAGTGATTTCTCGATTTGGAGATATGGGTTATGAAGATCCAATCTAAAAAATTTGAGACAATCAGGAACCTTAAACGAATATTTGAATGAATTTGACATGCTGCTCAATAAGTTTCAATTAATGAAAACAATGCCCTGAGTCATTTCTTGGGGGGATTAAGAGGTGAGATCCAGTTATCCGTACGAATGTTCAAACCAGAAAGCCTTGCTCAGGCCTGTTCCTTAGCCAGGCTTCAAGAATCGACCTATCAGGCCATGGTTGATCAGGCCTCCCAAGCACTTAAGCTGCAAGGGCTCTTCTCTACGAGTGTGCAAACTTAACAGCAGTCACTTCTAAGGCTGTCACAGTGGCTGCTGCTAAGAGTGTGCTACCCGCAGCCAACAAACCTGTGGGCAATGGTCTGTTGCCGTTACCTGCTGCTACGCCATACCAGCGGCCCCCACCAAGTGTTTTTTGGGGCACCAAAACTTTAACTTCAAGAGAAATGGATGAGAAAAGAGCAGAGAACCTCTGTTTTTGGTGTGACGAAAAATTTACTTATGGCCATAAATGTCCGAAAAGGCAGCCCTTCATGATAGAGATATAGGTGTTAACAGAGGATCCTGAGGATACATCATAGGTTTTAGCTGAAGAGAAGTGGCTGTCCAAGAAGAAACCCTTCCCCAGATTTCCTGACATGCATTGTCGGGAGCCCTTAATTGCCAAACCATGAGAGTAGCAGGGCAGTCAAAACAAAACTCTTGAGCATCCTGGTGGATTTTGACGGCACGACAAGTAAAGTTCCCCCGTGGAAAACATCACTCCATTTAAGGTATCCGTGGCAAACGGGAAAGAGCTGATGTGTAAGATGAGATGCAAGGGGTTTCGATGAAAAATGCAGGGGAAAGAATATGAGAATGATATGTTCTTACTACCACTTGGTAGCTATGACGTGGTTTTGGGGGTTCAATGGTTATCAACCTTGGGAGATATCTTGTGGAATTTCAAAGAGTTGTATATGAAATTCTGCATAGAAGACAAAGAAACGGTGCACCAAGGGAATCTGGTCAAGGAGTCGAGAGTCATAGATAAAGATCAAATAAATAAACTGTTGCTGCATAAAAAAAGGCAAAGTTCAGCTATGCAACTCGGTAGGTTGCAACTCGGGGACCCCACCAAAGAGCTGATCAACGAGGAGAGTAGTCTGTATCAGCAGGAGCTCCACACATTATTAGGAGAGTTTCAGGACGTGTTTCAAGAACCAAAGGGGTTGCCATCTCCGAGAGCCCATGACCGCTAAATTCCCTTGAAGGAGGTGCTTAACCAGTCAACTTAAGATTCTATCAGTACCCTGCATTACAAAAAGGGTGTCCTTGAGAGAATCACCAAAGATGAGGGAATCGGGAGTAATTCAACCCGGCCCTGGTCTTCCTCCTCCCTGGTGGTTCGAGTGAAAAGGAAAGATAACTTATGGAGGTTTTGTGTAGATTACAGGGGGTTGAGTCAAGCAGCAGTGATGGACAAGTTTCCAATCAGGTTTCCAATCCCACTGATAGAGGAGCCAATAGATGAGCTACAAGGCTCCACAGTTCTTCCAAGATTGACCTTTGGTCCAGGTAACCCCCAAATTCGGATGCATGAGGTTGATGTTCACAAGACCGCCTTCAAGTCTCATGAAGGCCACTATGAGTTCCTTGTAATGCCACTTGGGCTCACTAACGCCCCCTCTACATTTCAAAGCCTCATGGATGAGGTATTCCTCCCTACCTTCATAAGTTCGTATTGGTTTTCTTTGATGATATATTGGCATACAGTTTCTGCTGGGGAGATCATCTACAGCACCTTAGAATGGTGCTACGGAGCAATTCACTGTTTACCAAAAAGAGTGATTGCTGCTTCGGGAGTGAAAGGGTGGAATATTTGGGACATATGGTGACTTCTGTAGGAGTGGCAACTGAAACAATGAAGGTTAAAGCAGTACAAGAGTGGCCTGTACCTTAGAACTTGAAGCAGCTGAGGGGATTTTTGGGGTTGGCTCGCTACTATCGAAGGTTTGTGAGAAACTACGATCATATTAGCAAACTACTTACAGATCTACTCAAGAAAGATGGCTTCCAATGGGGCCAGCTTCGCAAAAAGCTTTTGATCGTCTTAAAAGAACCATGATCTCCGCACCAATCCTGGCCTTGCCTGATTTCAACTGAGAATTTCAAGGTGGAAACTGATTCCCCTGGAAAAGAAATAGGGCTGTGCTTACCTAGGATAGGCATCCTATTGCCTGTATTAGGAAAATGCTAGCTCCAAAACACCAAGCCCTCTCGGTCTATGAAAGAGAACTCTTAGCCATTCCATATGCTGCCAAGAATTGGCACCACTACCTTGGAGTAAAGCACTTCACTATTAAAACAAATCATGAGAGTCTTAAACACTTATTGCAACAAAGGCTTAACACCCCGTTGCAGCACACCGTGCTCGCTAAGTTTTTGGGGTATGACTATGACATAAGCTATAAGAAGGGAAAGGAAAACAAAGTAGTTGACGCTCTATCCAGGTCCCAAGCCTAGAATTACTTCTAATGACACTATCAGGTTATCTTCTGAACTTTATGACGAAGTACGAGAGACATGGAGTTCTGATCCGAAGCTACAACGAATCATCAGAGAACTGCAAGAAGATGTCAGCTCTCACGCAAGGTATACTTGGGAAAATGGGCAACTCAGAAGAAAAGGCGAGTTGGTTGTGGGAGGCAATCGAGAACTACACCAAGAGCTCCTGACTCTCTATCATGCTAAAATGATATCAAGCTTGCTCTACTGGAAAGGGATGTGGAAAGATGTCAGGTAGTATGTGAGGGAATGGACGATCCGTTAGAAGAGTAATTCTAGACACTTAGCATACCCAGGTCCGAGAACCCTTTTTCACAGATAGTGCAATGGATTTCATCGAGGTCTACCTACATCGTGTAGGAAGGAGGTCATTATGGCGGTTGTGGACAGATTCCCTGAATGAAGGAATCACGCGCAATACAGAACAATAGTGGAAGCGAAAATTCAAAATTTTCTGCACGTAGAACCTCCTGCCAAGATCATACTAGAATAATAGAGACAAATAAAGCATATCTGAATGCAGAGAAATTCTGTCGGCTCGTCAAACCAAGCGCTCTATATGTCGTGCCTGTACCGGTATCCTCACCAAATGTTGAAACTCTAAGACCGAAATGCTAGCGGCCAATTCCTGAAGGAATGCATTCGCACAAGATAAACTTATTCAACTAATGGACCGAAAGAAGCCCTTGAGCAAGTTATAGTCTTATTATAACTCGCTTGCGCTCGAATCGAGTAATTTCCAACCCGAATTTCAATTGTTTGGAGGGACCTTGGGGGGTTGTGCAGTCGGCGTGGGATGGCCAAAATTGGCATCTCCATGCCACGTGTCACCTCCAACTTGTGCCATGTGTTGTCCCTTTTCATGCCACATGTCGTCTTGCTATTGGTCCATGTGTCAATGTAGGATTGGACCGTGATTCGTCCATGTGTCAACACGGATTGCGCCACTTGTTATCACATGATTGAACCACTTCTCATTAAATAATTGGTCCACGTGTCGACACCCAATTTGTTCGTCAATTCAATCCATTAAATCCAATAATTGGAATCATGAAGTTTGATTTTATTAAACATGTGGTATATCCTACTTGTGCCTCAACTTATGTGATCTCTGTTAGATGAGATTTCCTTCATCATCAACCGTCGACTTAATTGCAATGTATGACCATATAAGTTCTCAATTACGTTAATAGTAATGTTAAAATCTCCATTTTTACATTACAAATAGTGAGTGACATCTAGCAACGCATCACTAATACTCAAGTAATCAAAAAGCCAATTGTTTGACAAATTTGTGAATTATAGTCCATTTGTCCTCTATATCTCGATTGAACCCAAGGCATGGTTGATGTCATCTTTGTATAGCTCAATCTTTCTATTCTTGGTACATGATAGATTTGTCGGAACAATGAGCTCGATATCTCTATACGACTCATTTGAATATGCAAACACTTTCAGATTTCACCCACTAAGGGGTCCATGATATATTACCCCCATTACGTAGGATGGACAAATCTTATTTTGGTCATTCACATTTCTCTCCATGTCCTGTGACATTACAAAATTATTGCCTTTATAACCATAATTTTACATTCTTGGAATAGTGGGTTGTGTAAAAGTAATAGCGCAACAACAAAATAACTGAAATGCCTTATGTTATTAATGTCATAATACAGAATTGATGACAAATTGCTTTTATGGCATACATCAATTCCCAACACTAAATATGCCATTTTATGGCCCTCTCTCATCCTTATAATGCACAAATCTTCGCGCGAGTGTTCATGGATTGTGTCTTTAAGCAGCACGGGATGCTTGAAACCGTGACAAGGACCCGATTTTCTTGAGTTGTTTTTGGCAAGAGCTCTTTAAGCTTCAGGGGGTTTCACCGGCCCTTTCTTCAGCTCATCACCCTTAGATCGACGGGCAATCTGAGGTTGTCAACAAATACCTAGAGGGATATTTGAGGTGCATGATAGCATAACAGCCTGGCTCTTGGGCTAAATGGTTATCGTTAGCTAGCTGAATGGTGGTGCAATACCACTTATAATACAACCATCAGTTCACACCATTTGAAGTTTTACTCTTTGAGAATAAATGAACATATTTACATAAAATATGTTTTATTTTTTCATGAATTTCGTGATCACCGTGTAATTTATTTCAGTTAATTGTAAGTGAGATTCAACAAAAGATAAAAAGATTGGGACCGATAGAATGATTTGAGGATTTTGCAAATGGTCTCTTTTTTTTTGGGTTAAGAGAATCAACGCTGCACCATATAGGGAAAAGGGAAAAAAAAAAATAAGTATGGGAGCAATTGCTAGAATCGACCTATGGCATCATGTGTGGGAGGGAGGTGTGCAACCCAGGAAACTAACCCTCTTAATAACTGATTATGCTGACTTATAATATATTTTAATCAAAAAAAAGATGTATGCGCCTAAATATGTTAACTTGACGGCATGAGAGAGGAAAAAGGGACTGGGAAATTAAGGTAGGGAGAAACGAAGAGTTATAGGCACCGTGCAATTTGAGAAAATAGCGAAATATTTATAACAAAGTCAGAAAATTGAAATTAAGTTCATTATTGCAAGAGACTCAAAGGTACGGTCAATCACGAGTTGAGAAAGGAGTGAAAAAACTGACATGACAAGCTATTATCGAACGAAATGAGGCTCATTATCACATGAAACCGATGAGTCTACTTCAAATACCTATATATATAAGTTTGATTTGACTCGTCGGTTTTCTTTGTACACCCGTGCGGTCCATCCCAATATCGATCACTGTTGCTCCGAATGGTGAAGATGAGAATTGCCATATGCATGTGATTTATTCGGATGGTTTTTTTCTTATAAAGTGATTCAAATTCAAATTTATTACTCGAACCAACTTGAAATTATTTTTTGTTTGACACGATTTTTCCAAACCACAATTGCCCCTTTTGCCCCTCTCTTGGGTGTGTTTCAAGTTAATCGTATAAACATTTAAAAGTTAGTTATAAGAAAAAATGAATGGGAGAAGGAGGAAAAAATGAGATATGAACGTCTAAACTACTTAATCATTAAATCAAAAATTACTTAATAGGTTAAGTAAAAAAATTTGACGCAATGGAATAAGTCATTTTTTACTTATTAGTACATTTAACTCCTCGAAACACATATTCTCATCCTTATCAATCATTTCGTCTTCTTATGCACTTATTTTTTTAATTAAATTTATCAAACGTCACCTCAGTATCTTTTAATAGTTGAATTTATAAATTTCCCTCTGTCTTTTAATGTTTCAATTTATAAATTAATGACAAAGACCTAACAGAGAAAAAGTTTCAGTGACATTAAAAACAAATAAAAGTTCGTATAAAACTATAGAGGGAAATAGTTTATGGAGAAAGATTATTATGGGAAGAGTGTTGTTATATCCTCCTAATAATCATTAATAAATTTTCTTTCATAAAAGAGACACATGGCCTAGTATAATGAAAGAGATTATTTTCTTTGTACACCCGTACGGTCCACGCCAATATCGATCACTGTTGCTTCGAATGGCGAAGATGAGAATCGCCATATGCATGTATCTTATTTGGATGATTTTTTTTCTTATAAAGTGATTAAGATTCGAATTTATTACTCGAACCAACTTGAATTTTTTTTTTGTTTGACACGATTTTTCCAAACCACAATCACCCCTTTTGCCCCTCTCATGGGGTGTGTTTCAAGTTAATCGTATAAGTGCTTAAAAGTTAATTACAAGAAAAAATGAATGGGAGAAAGAGGGAAAAATGAGATATGAACGTTTAAATTACTTAATCATTAAATCAAAAATTACTTAATTGGTTAAGTAAAAAAATTTGATACAATGAAATAAATCATTTTTTACTTACTAGTGCATTTAACTCCTCAAAATACATATTCTCATCCTTATCAATCATTTCGTCTTCTTATGCACTTATTTTTTTAATTAAATTTATCAAACATCACATCGATGTCTTTTAATAGTTGAATTTATAAATTTCCCTCTGTCTTTTAATGTTTCAATTTATAAATTAATGACAAAGACCTAACAGAGAAAAAGTTTCAATGACATTAAAAACAAATAAAAGTTCATATAAAACTATTGAGGGAAATAGTTTACAGAGAAAGATTATTATGAAAAGAGTATTGTTGTATCCTCCTAATAATTATTAATAAATTTTCTTTCATAAAAGAGACACATGACCTAGTACAATGAAAGAGATATTCTAAATAATTATAAATGAGTATGGGTAGTCTCACATAAGTATAGAACATGTAACCTCTAGATTAACAGGCGATAACATGTGCCACTACACTATATCCTCTTTTGATTATAATAGTTAATCAACTTAAACATCATCCTAATTTAAAATCTCATTCACAATGGCACGAGTTGTAATCTACACAATATCCATGGATTATTCCATAGATGTGTAAGTGCAATTTTGAATTATAATGATTTTTAGGTACAACACTTACAAGGATTTTAACATTTTTGTTCTGGGATTACTTTTAGGAAAAAGTACCAAAGTGAGCCCCTAAGTTTTAGCATTATCTTTGTCAAGGTAGTAACGTTTATTTGTTCGTGAATAAGGTCATTATACTAAGTAAACTTTCAAGTAAGTTTTTTTTTTAATCAAATATCATCTTAATAAAAAGTTATTTAAAATAAAAACAAAAACTATGGTCTGAAAGAGAGGAGGAGGACGATCGCCACCGCGGCCCCTACGCGACGGTTGCTAGCAGACAATCAGACCTCCAACGACTTCGTCCAGGATGATGGTGGCAGGTGGCCACCCACGCAGTGTTATCAGAATCGGACCGAATCGAAAATCGGACCGGATCGGCCGGTTTGATCAATCGGACTGGAAACCGGACCTAAGTCCGATCCGGTTTGTTAAAAAACTGAAAATGCACAAAAAACTGGTGAACTCAAAAAATTGACTGATTTTTAGATAAACCCATCGAACCCATTCGAACCGGACGGTTGCATGGGTTCAGAAATTTTAAAGGAATCCGAATCGAATTCCCGACCCGAAATCGAAAACGGGCAGAAATTGCAGAATTGAATCGAAAACCCTAGTTTCTTCCTACTATTCTTCATCTTCGGCTCTTCTCACCTCAGCCACGGGAAGCAGAGTTTTGGGTACCTCCTGCAATCACAGAAGGAAAGTTGTCCAATTGAGATGTCAAATGAAGCCGACGTAGACGGCGGCGGGGTAGAGAAATTTTTCTTGTATCTGCCATTTAATCCCCAAACATCTCCAAGTTTTGTCCGGCTTTCCAATCCCCCCATCG